>NC_083743.1:0-600000 GCF_033458585.1 Syngnathus typhle
ATGTTATGATTCCTCCGACTACAGCATGTTCCCATCCGGATATCATGTCTTTTTCCCAAATTCTTCTCCCACATTTTTTTTTCTCTCCTAAATCCTCCACCACATACCCGTCCGTCCGTCTTTGCCTGAGACTCCACATTGCGTCTTATCCGTCTCGGTTG
This sequence comes from Syngnathus typhle, assembly GCF_033458585.1. Lineage (NCBI taxonomy): Eukaryota > Metazoa > Chordata > Actinopteri > Syngnathiformes > Syngnathidae > Syngnathus > Syngnathus typhle. Next base: position 162 of record NC_083743.1, read on the forward strand.
AGCCTCGTGCGTCTTAAAATTTCTCTCTGTTGGTTTTCGTTCCTCTCTTATTTTTATTTCACTTCTTTTCATTGAAACCGCTTGAGTGTTTTGCATCATAGCAATTTATAAAAATATAACATGTACATTATAAAATTATATATCTGTATATTTATTTATTTATTTACTTATTTATTTATTTATAATTTCATATTAGTACATTTTTAATTCAGAAAAAATACATATACAATTAAAAATACATAAAAATATGTATTTTATAGAATTTTCATATATATATATATATATAATAGAAAAAAAACGAGTCATATATAAAATTGAGTTTGTATTAATTTATGCAGTGATGTTACTCCATAAAGCTCAATAATTGATACTTTCGGCATATATCACTGTTTGCGGGCAATAAAACGAAACAGACCAAGAAGGAGAGAAAGTCTTGAACAAACGAGTCCTGGTTGATTTTAATTACCAGACATAAATTTAGTTAATTTGAACCTATCACTTGAAAACATCGCTCACGATTAATTGCCAATTTTGAGAATCAGACTTTTTGGTATTTTGTATTGATTCCAACGCAGTATCCTCCAGCGCAATGTCCCATTTGCCCTGTGACTGACTGCATGCAGAAAAGTGTCAAGGCAGCAAAGATGTCGCTATGCCTGCTAGGCAATATGGAACTATAATAACTTGAGCCTGAAGGGAGCATGTACTATGTTGTCACAATTTTCAAAAGTCATGCAGCTATTCCAGTGGTATGCTTCAATCAAAATGTCAGTCAGTGGCGGATTCATTGTCTATTTTACGTTAAAATGACTTCATAATCTGGACTCATCCTTGTAAAAGTCATTTTGACTCTTTCTGGACTACTATGAGATTTCTTACTTTGCCCTTCTTCCCTTAATCCACAGCCACTTCAACACAGAATAGGCTAATATATGTCCAAGATTTACACAGCCAACACATCCAAAGCTTCAGTCAACATGCTCGCAAGTCGACTTTATGACCAAAGGTAAATTAAAACTTTTTTCCAACATCCCGGGTTCACTATTGTGATGTTTTGAATGGATGATTGACAATAAAAGTCTCCAAGTACCGTAATTTTCGGACTATAAATCGCACCGGAGTATAAATCGCACCAGCCATAAAATGCCCAAAAAAGTGGGAAAAAAACATATATATGTATATAAGTCGCTCCTGAGTATAAGTCGCCCCCCCCCACCCAAACTATGAAAAAAAACGCGACTTATAGTACGAAAATTACGGTACAAGAAAATTGCTTGTCTATTTTTTGTCTAATAACCTCCTTGAAAAAGTTTGAGTTCAATCCAAAGTCAATTCACAAAGTCTTATTTTAGAATCAACTACAATGTGACCTGATCTGTGTCTGACTTCTCTTGTCATGAAAAGTTTTGCCTTGCCTTTCGTGCATTTTAACAAAAGCTCCTTTTTCATTCAATCGTAATTAAACAAAAAGCAAATCCACCCTGGGCTAAATTTTATGCAGATTATAACCAGTTCATCATGTTAGCTCATTTTTCTAACATCTCCTATTGGCTATGAATTATTTTCTGATTTGGATGGCACAAAAAAGCTGAAGAATATAAGATAAGTATTTGTCGTAAAATCCACTTCCACTTGACATACAGTATACAACCGCCGCCGTTTAATATTATTCCACAAACGCACCGAAGCCTAATAAGCTCCAGCTCCGCCACTATCCCCGTTGAGTAAATAAACGCTGCAGGCCACCACAAGTATGACATTCGCATTTTCCTAAATATTCTCTGTTTGTTTCTCTTTGAAAAGTAATTGGCTAAACAGCGACAGCCCTCGCAGAGTACAGGTGGCGAGCCGTGATCTCTTCAGCCATCCTGTGAAAGTTCTTTGGCCCTGGGCGTACTGGCACTGCCAGAGTCCTCGTACCTGTCTGCCTGAGTAATCTGCCAGGGAGCAGACAAACATCAGTGGCTCTTATCTCCACTTTTCAGGAGCAGTCAGGGAAGAAGCAGAGAAAGGCCACGGGGCCCGGCGGCAACCGATACCAGACTGAATTCAGCCGACACAAAAAATATGCCAACAGTTCATTAAATCCAAGCAGGCGCACAAATAAAATTGCACTCACAAGCACGGCAAAAACTGGGAAGAAGAGACAGCCTTCATTCAGCATCCCCACCCCAATTGAAAGACTATATAAAATGTTTTATTTAATTGCAATGCAGGTAAACATCAATGTCCTACAGGCCACGATCAATGCGACGGCACCCGGAGTGCTACAAAGATAACGCTAATGAGCATGACACACCAGCAAGCGTCTTTCATTCCCAGCATGGCTGAGCAAAAAGGATTCACCCGACGGCAACACTAAACAGAGCGGTTGACACGTGCTATGTGGGGGTGAAGGGGGGTTGGTATTATACGCCATCTGCACCAAAGTGATAGTCAATACTTGCATCTCATGCAAGATTGCACATGTGGGCAATGAAACTGAAACCATCTCCACAAACCCATTTGCAATGTGCCAGAGTTGGTAAAAAGTCACACTGACAGTAGTTGATTTCGCCTCGGAGAAATTTGTCTTCCAGTGGGTGTTTAGATTCGCGGGAGCTGCCTGTGGGAGAGTAGTAGCTTGAAAAATTATGAAAAGCATACGGTCTGTCACTTTGCACTTGCCTTCTCTTCCTACGTTAATTAAAAAGCATTTAAAGACGGCAGGACGCTAGCAGGCGGAGTTGACAAAAATTGGACTTCACTAAGAATATCGCTATTTTTGGAATAATGTGACTTGAAGTGTAACAAGGAGTCCTACAAATAATTTAGTTACTCAAAAGCGGTACTTACCAACTCGCATCTATCTTGAGGGCTATGCATACGTGATCTGATTGGGTTGGATTTTAAGTCACTGTGCTCTCCACATGGAATAGTTGTAAAAGATATATATGCACAAATTTAGCAAAATATTTACTCAAGTAAAATTAATGGGGAAGTTGGAGCTTATCACTATTTACCTCTGCTGACAATGACATGATTTACAGAAACTAGACAGGTAGTAGCAGGTACTATTTAAAGTACTGTACTTGGTCACAGTGGCGTAGCTAGTAGGGGGGTCGCGAGGGCACTGCCTCCCCCTGAAATTTCTGCATTTTTGGCGAAAAATCAGATGCCAAGAGACTCACTGTCATTACATTTGTTAGCTTGTTTTGACTGAGATTCAATGTAATGTGATTATTTTATCTTAACTTGCCTCTTCAGTTGACATACCTTTTTAAAACCCTGCACTCGAAAATATTTTTTTATACCTTTACAGCTTGAACAAATCTATCCACTCAGTCTGTTACCCCTATTTTTACCCCTCCCTGCAACAATAAACAAAAGACAATAGGGTAGCAGGGTACAAGGAAGCTTTGAGGCAATGGCACATTTTGTCCTTTAAATCAGAAGCAATAAAAATGTCTTTTCCGAGAGGGCATCTTCATCTGCAGTGCACAAAAAAAATAAGCGGGAGGTCAGGAAGAAAGTGACGCTATGAGCCTGAGAGAACAGCAAAGGGGACACGACTGCAAATTCGAATGACCTCTGTTTGTGTTTGCTGCTTGCATAAAAAAGTCGCAAGGACTGTTTCAATGGGAAGAGACGACCAAAATAAAGAACAAAAATAATGACGCATTTTGTCCTTTTTTGTTGTTTTGCTTGGATGCTTGAAGTTTATTTCGCCCTTGAATGAAATTATTCACAGCTGTCACAAGTCTGACAGCAACATTCCTTGTTTTTCATTGTCACTAAAAAAAAAAAAACACTCGATCTCACCTTGGATTGTGTTGAATAATTCAGAAAAATTGATACCATGGTTTGGAGAAAAAAAAAAAAAAAGTCAATTAAGTTGTTTGGTAGAATTCCATATCGCAGCTGTCGCCTTGGTAGGCACACTCCCAAACATTGCCATCTTATCAATTCTAAAGCTCCAGCGCTTCGTGGTGCTGTCAATTCCCAAATGTGAAGTTTGAAAAACGATAAGGAAGACAGCAACATCTTCTTACCTTTGATTTCTTGAGGTGCGGGGTTTCTAATCCATGTTGCGGTGCACCAGGTTGTCAGATGTCAGTGGTTGTACAAGCCACTTAGCTTCTCGGCATCTCACAAGCTCAAACTCGTTTGGATTCCGTTAAATGGGAATCGGCGTCGATACAATCTGAAAGGAAACATGAGGAAAAATCTTTGAGGAAACATTTTGATGACTGTAAACAAAATTGATTTCATTGTTGTAAATATTTTCTTTAAGGATGCTTTCCCGCCCCAGAGGCAAAAAAGAACGACTTAACGTCTGCATTTTCAATCATTGTCCTGGTGGCACTGCAGAGGACATCCAAAATCCACATGAGGATTGGCTGTGTAAAATGCAGCTTCAGAATTTACTGTCCATTTTTGCTGATGTTTGTTTTACTTTGTCCCTTACTCAGCAGCCTTCCCCTTTATTTAGCGCCTTCAACATTTTTCATGCTGTCACAGTGTATCCATTGAGTAACTTCTCAAACTCATCGGCATTCAAAACTGGGTAGAACGTGCACATTTGCACTGTAATTACTAATTACATTTGTAATATGTGGCTCATGTATTTACAATTAGCATTCATCTTGGAGCGTTCCTTGTTAATGGCATGTAGAATAGAATCATGCCAAATGGCTTATTCCGCTGTTGCTACCCACTCTTGTTTGCTGCTCTTTGTTGGGTTGGCTGAGAGACATTTCATCAGTAGCAAAGAAGAAAATATTGTCACTTTTACAAATTCAATCACTATGCAAATATATCTGATACTGTATAAAACTCATTCGGTCCTCAGTCAAGTTGGTTAATTCACATGGACAGCCAATCTGATTAAGTCGAGATGCACGACATGGACAAAAATATTTTGAATCCTGATACAGATCATTTTCTATCCCACTAAAATATACAGTATTATGATTACTGTATTAATTAATTCAGTACTTAATTAATACCAACTTCCTGGGATGGTTTCAACATGTATATATATACTGTAGACCACAATATAAAGAATTAAAAGAATTAATAATAAAATAAGAATATAAAAATATAAAAATAAATATGCAAAATAAAAATAACCAATATTGTGTATTCATTCCCCCCCAAAAATTGGTGGTATTAAGATTTATATAGAATATAAATATAAAAATAAATATACAAAATAAAAATATAACAATATTACTGTGTATTCATTTCTAACAAAATATTTTTGGTATTAAGAGATGGAATAAATCACTTACAGTGAAAGCCCATGTCGAAAATGCCCCTGCCACAGTATGTTATATTGATGTACGATTGTTTGTATTCCTGTATGCAGCTGTCCCTTGCCCCAAGACATATTTTTCTTTAGGGAGACGTATAAAGAGCAGCCTCGAACCTTTTGTCAACTCCAGCGCCTTTCACATGACCACCTAAAATGTTTGTTTTTTTTTGTTCACTCCTTTATATCAAAACAAACGGTCACATCTCCCCAGATACACACACGTAATGATCTGAATGTGCAAAAGAACTAACGTTTCTGTATATCAAAAAGCCCTGTGATCTGGTGCATGGCTGTTTGGTATTTTATTCCAATATCAACAGGAATGTGAAATCATTATGACAAGATTGTCATCCGAGAATTAAAGCATCCAGTGTTGCCTTTTCCTGCCTACTTTTATTCTGCCGGAACATCCACTTGTCCGAAATCGTGCACACTTTGTTCTGTAGATTTACAGTTGATTCCCCAATGAATATTTCAGCTCTTGGAGTGAACGTGGAATAAATAATAATGCTATTGGAACTTCTGAAGAGCACAAATGGAAAGCTTTGAGTGAAAGGCAATTCATCCCTTTATCTGACTGCCATTACTTTTGCTTGCAAAAACAAGAACCCGTATATCCCCAACCCCACCAAAAATGTCAATTTTAAATCAAGTTCCAGCTCATCCAACCTTAAAGAGGAAAAGTGATGTTTAAAAAAAAAAAAGGCAATTTTCACATTCACAACCCCATAGTAATTTTGCTTATTATTTAATGAGTCTCCCAATGTGTAATACTTTTGAAAAAAATCTGCATCCATTCTCATTTCAATGTGAAAAAGAGTCACAAGCACCAGTAAAGCAGATGATTGTCATCCTTTTTTTTTTCTTTTTCAATATTAAATTAACAAGCGGCAGAAGAGGTACTTATGTTGAAAGCAGGGATGAAGGCTGAAAATAGATGAAGGGATCCGACTCGGGCTGAAGCACCCTGAAGGGCACTTTGTTCTACTCAAATGATTTGTCTTGTTTTTAAATGTCATCAGGAGAGAAGCTCTTTGACAACAACCTCCACCCCCTTCTCACCCCTCACCCCCACCCTCTCAAAAATACAGAATGGGAGAAACATGTTGAATTAATAAATTCATGACTACGGCAGTGATAGAGGTGGAATTTGCTCCTCAATTGCTGTGCTATTAAACCAAATGAGGCAAATGATGCATCTTTGGTAATAATGAAATGACAAAATCACAGGTGGTGAGTATGTAACCCCAAAATGTACAATTTATCATCAGGGAGTAATAAAAAATTAAATTAAAAAATAAAAAGAGAACTACTGCTGGGATTTCTTCTTTTAAATATATACAATTACTGAATAGCAGAAGCTAGATTATTTTTAAAAAGAAAATCAAGCATTTGGGACCATTTGTGAAGAAAAATAATATCAGTCAGGCTTAATTTATCAAACTTGCATTTTGACTGTAAACTGGTTTGGCGTAACCTCAAAGGTTGTCGTAAAGAACTTCGTGGAGATGTTCCCGAGAGTCTTAAATTTCGATTAACATGCTTACAAAATCTACACTCAAGTTTGTTTAATAATTCAAGTCCAATCTTCTTTTAATTAGGAACATTATTTGAAAGGAACCAAGTCCTTGAGGTGTGCGTCACAAATCTCCACTTGTTTACCTGACAAAAAACAAAACTAATCAAAACTGGTTTTCGATTTGAAACATCAAATCGCTCAACATGCAGTGCAGAATTTGCTGCCTCAAGCAGATAATTGCCTTCAACCACCCCAGTGAGTCCAAATTTAAACAAAACAATCCTTTTAGTGCAGGAAGACTTGAAGGTGTTCTCAAACCAACATTTCACTTTTAACTCAAGTCATGTTGCACATACATTACAATTGCCTGTAAAATTAATCAAGGTTTTACGATAGTGAAATTAATTACATCTGGAATAAATCATTTGACATGATTCCCTATGAAAAACAATGGATTGGTATTGACCTTGAAAATGTTTCTCTATCTGTGCCAAAATGACTGCTCGAGCCGCCAATCACATAAAGAAAAATACAATTCCATTGTTCATAATTAAAAGGCATCCCCAAGGTGCATAAAATCCACTTTTGATTCCATAATAAAATCCAACAGAATTTCTAATCGCCTTTCCACAAGCCCATTCCAAAAAGTGAAAATGTCATTTGCAGTCAAACTGTGCCCTAAATTACCTGCAACAGCCAGAATCACAAAATATGAACATTGATGTTTGGCAAGGGGATCAATGTAATATGCCAAGAGAAACGAGTCCGTATGGATTATCATGTTTGGTTTTGACACAACCATCAATCAATGTAGGTAATCCGCAAACTTCGAGAAATTAGACAAAAAAGGTTCAAGATGGCTGCTGCGGCTCAGTCAAAAGGTCAGTTTTGTAATCTTTGTTGCATCAGAGTCTGGCTCAATTTCTAATTGGGTTGTGTCCACCTGACAAGAGCCGTAAAACACAAGCACCTAAGAATCGTTTCATGAAAAAAGTCGTCAAGGACGCCGATACTAGTCTCCAAATTCACTTGTGTCAGTGTTAAAATCTTGCAATCACAAAGCAGGACTGGACGCTTGAGAAGCAACACTCTGAAAAGTTGGACTGTTTCACTTTGGTTGTAAATATTTGGAAAGTCAAACATTCTGCTACATTACTCCCCATGCTCAGTGCGGCGCATCTGTTCACTTCATGGCAAGTAAACCTGTCGACAATTTCGGCATTTGGAGCCTACAGCTACAGTAGCCAAGAAGAAAATGACAAATCTGTTTTTTTTATCTTTAACAGGGTCTGACACCTCTTAATCGCTCCAAAACATGTCTCCATTATCAACTGTTTTTCTTCAATCCAGCAAACATGGCCTGCTTGCTATTTATTTACGGATTTGCGAAGCAATTCTTTTGGTGTGCCACAACTAAAAAAGCCCGGCGCCAGATTTCCGATATTCACTTGCCATTTTCAACTATGTGGTGTGAAGGGATACGGTTGCCTATCAGTCCGTGCCGCGACCCCAATTGGAAAGCCATATTCATTGCATCACAAGAGAAATGAAAGGCAGCTGCGCGCCGCCCGGGCGGTCTGCAGAGAGCCGATAAAACGTTTAGAATTCACGAGCTGTCATTACACCGTCCGTGATACTGACCCGTGTCACTCTTTTGCCATCAAACCTCAGGTGGGATTGCCCAGGGGACATTCGGTGAAAAGTTGAACACAGGAAATACGCAATGGGTTTATGGAAACAAATCCTCGTCTTAGTCCGTGCCAACGGATATTTAAGTAGTAAGAATCGAAACAAAGAACTAATCCGTGTATTGTCCATTCAAATTTGTGAAGGTTTCTGGAACCGAAATCCCTACTAGTATTAATTTAAGACAAGGAAGAAAGTCAGTGGAAAGTTGAAAAATGGGCAGCAGATTAAAGTTGGAATGAAAACATTTTCAGAAGTGCTCAAGATTGCAACATGTGATGTAACATATGGGAATTGTCCGATTAGAGTCCCGATGATGCAAAATGGCAATATCACAGGCCAACTCACTATAAGGAAAGTTTTACAATTAGTTTATATTACCTAATTAATATTTTTCTGACAAATACGCCTCTAAAGTTCCACAGAAATCTAAAGTTTGATCCACATTTAAGCAAAAATAAATACTAAAAAGACTTGACAAGTAATTTTTTTCCTTTTGCCAGTTTGATAAATAAAATATGCGGACATATGTTTGTCTAAGCTGCTAAGTACAACAAAATTCAACAACAAAAATAATCACTGCTGACCAAAAATGAGATAAAGCAGCTATTCAATTTCGTTTGCTTTCAATGGGAAAACTAGATTCTATCTCCAAACAAATGAGACGTTAACTAATGCAAACTAATAGTAAACAGATGTTTTTTGTTTTTGGAATCTTCCACTTTCTACATTCCAGATTAGCATATATAAACCAAATTGAAAATGAATTTTAGTTTTACTTAATTATCATCAGATGAATTCCCTTGACCAATGATTGCAGTTGCCAACTATAAGCATTCACTATGTTTGTGGCAAACAAGACAAAGTAGAAAAGTAAAGAAAAGCTAAAAGCAGAAGGGGAGGGCACAGTTCGGAGCAGTGTAGGTTGCGCTGCCACATTAGCCATTGCAGGACAGAGCAGACTCATTTAGTTGTCTGCAGTCGATGCCACTGAATGGCAATAGTGCTTCCTCTGCTGCTGCTCTCAGGGACGTGCCCGGAGTGTTGAGTGGCCTTCTTCCTGTGGCCCTATAGCAGTTCTCCACTAGACACACAAAGAGCAGCTGCAAACTCGCTCTCTTTTACTTTCTCACTGTTTCCACCAACCTCGCTTTCATAGCCGATGAAATAGCCTCATTTGCTCATGCCGTCCCCAGGGGGGGAAGTTAAGAAGACAACATTGACCCCCAAACTTAGCACTCAGAGGGAGCTGAGCTATCTGATTTGGAAAATGAATCAACATGGAGTGGGGCAGCCATCAGGGGAGCCCTAAAAAGACATTTGGCAGGGCTGGTAACTGCTATGGATGCTCAATACAGGGAAGAGGTTGGCCTGTGGTGGTACCAGACAGACTCATTGAACCAGGTAGCCAAACTGCTCATGTGTGACAGATACCGATACCAATTACCAATACCACAGGTATTATTGACACTCAAAATATCCCCCAAAACAAGGACGGATCATTTTAAAGACCTATACATCGCATTATATTATTCTCATTTAAAGGTGCATGGCAATATTTCATGTTTCTCTTTTCTATTTCCATAAATACTTTTTGTTAGGTACCAATCACAAAACAGCCACAAGAGGGCGACTGATACGGAGAGTACCATTACATTGAAATAAGGCGAGTATCGGCCTGATACCGATACCTGGTATCGGTACTCGCCCATCCCGACTAACAACACGCTGAGACGATTAAATGTTTATTACTTTCAATGAGGGAAGACGTAACTACAAAGTGACCCGTGACAAAAAAGTTTGACAGCCCTTCCCTAAAGAGAGAGGGAGAGATAGAGATCATCTGATGTGAAACAGGAAATGATCCAATTCCACTTAATTGGTGTGAAATTTATTAGGATTAATTATAGATATCTCCGTTCATCTATCTATGCCAGCGACTTAATGTAGTTACGGGAAGAACAATTACATTGCACACATTTGGGATGTTTTTGTTTGGTGGTGTGTCTTGAGATTTTCCTCATGGAAAATATGCGGCGTGACTCAAAGATTAGGAAACTGCACACGCAATAAGTAACCCCACCATGGCTAAACAAATGGAGACAATTAGAGGAGAATAGATTTTTTTTTCTTTCCCCTGGAGTGTGCCTTGTCTCCCTTAGCCAATGTCAGCCAAGATTGACTGTGTAGCATAAACTAATTGACACAATCCCGAGGATCCATCCCGATGTTGATCCACGTCTCGTTGCGTATTCTTCAGCGACTTCCAACTTTTGTTTTGTAGGCGTATTCCTCCTCTACCTGTTTGCGCTTAGAGAAGAAGCGACACTAATGGCTCTGGAATGAGATGCTTGACCGTGAAGACAAGATGACATTGGGATAGAAGTTAAAGGTGACGCTGTAGAATCTTAGAGGAATTCCTGAACATAAAAACGGAAGGATGGATGGATGGATGGATGGATGGATGGATGGATGGATGGATGGATGGATGGATGGATGGATGGATGGATGGATGGATGGATGGATGGATGGATGGATGGATGGATGGATGGATGGATGGATGGATGGATGGATGGATGGATGGATGGATGGATGGACATTTTACAAATCCTAACTCTCAGGGAAATGATCCACTCCGAATAATTGTCGCAAAATAATAAAGGGAATGGAAATGTTCTATAAAATGTATTTTAGTGGCCATTTTGCATCTGTTGTTTTGATCCCTTCCCATCTGCAACTGAGGAAGTTTTCCAATTCATAGACTGCTACCCAGTTTTGTTTTTATATCCACGACGCGCTGATTTGGAAACACGACACATTTCTTTGAACCTGTTCTAACTTGTGATTGATGATCTTCAAAGGATGTAATACCGGCTCATTTAGAAGCAATTAAAAGCCCGCTTGTAGAGGTCTCATGATCAAGGCCGTCTTTTCATTAACATCAAACATGACCCTCAAAAGAACGAATGAATATTCAACGGGACAAGAAAAAGAAACATGGTAGCATATCATTTATAATATAAATAATAAATAATAATAAATATGATAATATAAATTTTATATTATTATTATTTTTTAATAGTAGATTAGCTTAGCATGCTAGCCAGTACTGCTAATTCTCCGGTTTGTTTTCCCGCGATCGCCATTGCCTCGTGTTTCATCTTCTCGCACATCACGTCCTTTACCGCCCACCCTGTCATTCCCTCCGTCCTCCCGCGGCCTCCCCGCTAATTTGATCATCTCATTTGCATATTCTCTGTCTGTAATTGATTCGCCTCACGCCAAATGAAATCCACAAGCGAAAGGTCTGATGTACGTTAGCGTGAAGCGTGCAGCCGAAATAGATGCAAACAAAAACATGTAATGAAGGCAAGGTTCTAATTTCCTTTGTCTATTTGAATCCTAAAACCTTTTATTGATTCACCCAAATTACAAGGAGGGCTGTGGCCCAGGAAATGAGTAGGAGCAAAACATGGACCAGGAAATTAGCACCACATTGACAGAAAAAAAAAAAACTGAAAATAAATGAATGTTTTATTTTCCACTACAAAACAGCACTTAACTTCTCCAAATGATACATAGCTGACTCCATGTAAAATTCATTCTCTGTTTAATATTCAACAGATAACTGGCCTTACCATTTAAATACAGCAACGGTATTCAGACACACAACCAAAAGCGGTGTGTGACCGGCATGACTGATTTCTGCAGTTTGCCAGCCCTGAGTTGTAACAAAGCTCCTTAGACAATTCCATACGCTGATATTTATCTGAAATATGCTATATTTAAGTGTTTTTTTCACTTTCATTTCTGTGTGTTAGCAAGAGTCTGACTATCAATCAGAACCTGACCGAGACCGACACTGCGCCTCCGGGAACGGCTGTAATAAGCTGCTTTCATTCTCATTCTCATCGTCCCTGCTGGTACACATTGGGTCAATGGGCAGCCCGGAACTTTATCATCTACTCCTTTGGGGGACATGGATTTGGAGACTATTTCGGCTGAGACCTGTATGGTTTTATTTCGAACATTCTGCACTGGTGTGCTTTCCAAGGACATTTTTTGTAAAGAAAAAAAAAAAGATAAATTATGGATATTTAATCAATTCAAAGATCAACCCAAATTTTCAGGCTTAAATTTGTGATTGTCAAATCTTCTCCCTACTTGCCCCCTATGATCGGCTCGGCCTTGGTGTCTGTCGCAATCCCCCAATGCAGCAGAACATGTTCAAACATCTGCTCAGACACATGGCGTGCCCACACAAGCCCTGCAGAGACCCTCAAGGCATCACTTGTGATTTCTTCCTCATCTTCTTCTTCAGAAAAAAAAATATATATATTTCCCAACACGCATTGTAAAAACAGTGTTAAAATAAATCCTCACAACTTGGAGACGGTCATCCCCTGAAGACTAGAAGCAGACTTTGCTGCTTCAGAAGCACTACTTTAGTGATTAAAGGGATGACACCTGCAGAGAGACAACTTCCACAGCTTTTATTTTCAGCTCCTCTTTCCTTGCTTCCGTTTCTGAGACGAGCGAGTGACTTGAATATAATCACCTCCATCCGAATATGAAGACAGCCGCGGGCAACAATAGCGCTTGAGAGGGGAATTTGGGAGCAGGAAACAGATAAATTGTAATTATGACAGGAGGGCAACACAACATTCTCCTCTGACCAAAAGTTAATGGGATATCCAATAAAACATGGAAAATGGGGAAACCTCAATTCTCAAATGCCTCAAAGCGTGTAAACCTTAGTTGGACTTGGCTTGAAATGTCACAATTTTGGTAGGTTTCCTATCGTGCTATTTCATTCACATTCCATTTATTTATGAGGGGGTCTTATTTGTGGCATTGAAGTCCATTTGTGTGTGTGGGGGGGGGGGGATGTTCCAGAAGGAGCACCCGGTGACGATAAGGCTAGCTCCAAACTAGCTCGCTGCCGTAAATCCGTAATTTAAAATATAATTATTGTGTTATTTATTAAGATTTTACATTACAGTGATATATTTTTTTAATATACTTGTGACAATATTCATAAATGAGATGCATGAGGTTTATTATAATGGTGACATTTGGACCGCATCCCTATATAAAGAGCATGAAGGGTGTGATTTATGAAAACTCTGCATGTAAAAATGGATGCAAATTTGATTGGTCACAGAAAGCGACGTGGAAACTGAGCTACTGATTGGACCCACTCAGGATTGCGTCAGCCAAGAAATACACTATATTATATAATATATATATATTATTATATATATATTTATAGTAAAAAAAATGAATTCAGCCCGTGCAATGTAATTCATCTGACCGCGGGAAGCCTGTGGCTGCTGATTTTTTGGGTTTTTTATTTTTTAATATCGACTTTAAAAGTAACAACTGCATTTTCTGGATGAACTTGGGAACCTAATTGACTGCTGTACTGTAATGATGGTGGTACTTGGAGAGCCAAGTGTATTTCTTTTGATTTGCTAAACGATGCTAAGCACTGTGTTAAAGTCGCCATGCAATTTAGTGCCATTTGGGATTTTCCGATATCAAGCCGAAAGTGTTGACCATTAAATAGATGCCAAACACTTCACATAATGGCTGCTACCCAACTGCTGTGTTTTTATTCCAAGTACTCTACGCCCTTGAAAATCAGCTTTCCAAATCAACCACATGACTAAGACTACTTCCACAACATTAATTACATAATTAGTTACACAAAAAAAAAACTTAAATATTATTCTAGTGACTAGAGTAATTGCATCAAGCGAGAAAATTGAGCTCTCTTTTTTCCCCCCATTTATTTTGAATTTTAAAAGCAGTCTATGCCTATCGTTATTTTCTTCCCCCTTCCGACTGCTCTGCAAATTAAATTCATTGGAATCTCCACCTCTCTCCAAGTCTTTTGCAGCCACTCCATCACATTACGTGATAAATGGTCCCCCCCTTTTCAGGAGCAAATAATTCTTTTGCCTCAAATATTCTGTGTTTCATTTTGTGCTATTTGCATAAGCTCAAGCAGATGGATGTGTCAACGGAAATAGGTCCATCCCGGATGTTCGCTTTGAGAAAAGATAAATAGATTGCATGCTAAACATGGAAAACCAGCTGAAAAAAAAAAACCTCGTATAACCCCCTCTTCACCAACTATTATTGTTCTCTTTGGGGGAAGGGGAAAAAAAAGCGTCCCAGAGCCAAAAGTTGTAATCACCCCATAAAAACAAGCCATAAAAATGCTTATTTACACAGCATGTGACCATACGATATCACCCCCATTTGCATTTTATGCTGTCAACTTTTATATATCTTTCTCTTCACTTTCATTGCATCAATTGAGCAGTCTCTCAACTAAACCTGTTTATTTTTATATTCCATTTTCCACTCCGATTCAAAGAATAACCCAACGTTTGCCATGACGGGAGAACGCCGATTTAAATGATTTTACAATTGTTACTGGCTTTGAAACAATGACAAATATTCTCTGTCAATAATATGAATAGTAATCAAATTTTCCACCAGCAAATGAAATGGCTGTTTATACTAAAAAGTAAAAATATTTAAAAAACATACCATAAATTAGAAATTTCAAACTGCCAAATACCAATTAAAATAATGTAATCCTCAAAATTCATAACCATTGAGATCCTACATATGAAGAGCAACGATTACATCACATCTGTCTTTTTTTTTGGAAAATGTTTGCACTTCTCAGCCCTCTGGAACAGATTCAGCCCAGCACAAAGCTACACTGCTTCAATTGGAGTTGACAACTATTGTGCAGACTTTGGGAGAAAAGAACATCACGTCTGAATAATGAAGGCCCAGGAGGAAGCCTTAAAATCAGAATAAAAGCATGAAAACTGACCTGTGCGGCAAATTGAAGCGTGTTTCATTTCTCACACGCTTGAGTGGAACCACATTCATTGACACAGCGTTGCTGGGTGCCACTTTGCATTGGATCAAGTCACTGTAATATATATATATTTTTTTTTTTTCTAAAACATGGATTAAAAGACTGCAACCAAACCAATTAAAAATCTTACTACTAATAATAATAAAAAAAAATAATGATAATAATAATAAAACAATTGTAATAACAATAATAAAACCAATATAATAATAACAAAACAATATAATAAAACCAATATAATAATAATAATAATTTTCAGTGATCTAAGTGAGAATCTCAGTGACTTGCTCTGCCACTGCAGAGCATAGTGTCTATTTTATGACAACTCTACATAAGGAAAAAAAAAAAGGCCATTGTTATCATTTGAAGTGCACACTTGTTATTATATTCAGCACCCATATAAATGGCCCACTCCAAAACAGATAATTGGTGAGAATTACAGTGGGTGGGAAAATGTTGATGAGAAATGCAATAACTAAGACAGGCAAAGGAAAAAAAATTCTATTGCAGTGGTTGGGTTTTTTGGGGACACATTTTTAGACTCACTTAAGAATGCCATTAGTGCGAACTAGACCGCCGAACATTCAACATGAATGAATTATTCTCTAAAGTTTACACTGTGGACTAGTGGCAGGGACGGAGGGATCTTTTTTCATGATCGTTTAGGCAGCTCACAAAACAGCAGGCTTCATCCAGAATTAATGTTCAAGTGAATTTTGGAGGAAAAGAGCTGCCTCCTAGCGCAGTGAAGATGATGTGTCTGTCAGCCAGGTTAGCACATTGTCGAGGACACGCGAGGCGGCTGTGGAGTCACCGTTCTGTACCTGTGATGTTTGCGGCCCTCCCCTGGGTCCCATCTCAATGATCCAGCAACAAGCCATCTGTCACTGTCATTGTAATTAATCTGCTGCTATTTAGTGGATAATGAGAGGCTGTTGTGGGTTTTGTGCTGCTTCACTTCTCAGGGACTTATTTGTTGTCTGCGTCGGAGCGAATGTGGTTCGAAAAAAAAAATGGACAGAGGAAAAATAGAGCCAATTTGGTGATATGAGGTTGGGATGGATGGAACTGCTTTGAGATACATTTGGAATGAACAAATATAAATACAAACTAATAAATAAAACTCGCATGCCTTTAACATGGCATAGGTTTCACTCAATTACAATAATCAAATACAATAATTCTTAATCTGCTATGATGTTGAAAAACTGTTTTTGTACATTAGAACAGCAAATAAAAAACAATTAAAATGTATGTGTTCCTATTGGGTCCACTTGCATGTTTTCCTTGGGGGTAGCATTAGATTACCAAGAATATTTCAGGAGGTACGCCGATTTTTATTTTAATTATTACAAAATAAAATCTTAGAAACATCCATTGAATGTTCCCCGTGGGTGACGAGGGCAAATGTGGGGAAATTTATATAATATCAGAAAATACCCAAAAGTCAATTATCTGACATGTCACCGGGGGGGTCCAAGCATATTTCCCACTTTAGCTCCGCCAATGATTGCTTCAGAGGCGCAAAACATGCTCTATGTCATTCACAATGTTGTGCTTGGCTGAACCGGGCAAAAATGTGATGTTTTGGAAAAGAAATCACTTGCTGCTTTGAAAAACGTAACACGACGACAATTATTGTTATTGTTACTTCCGTATATTTTAACATCAAACCGTTTCCATACCCGATTTTGCACTGCATTTCACCTTCAATTACTCAGCGTCTCTAAGACGAGGTGTCGAGGTTAAAAAAAAAAAAGGAACTTGAGTCAGACGACACCTCCATGTGTGATTGATTCCTCATAAGAACCAGACCAATCTCACTGACATTGTTGGACTAGCAAGACAGGCTTTCAAAAAAATAAAATAAAAAAATCTTTACCTATCAAAAATGAAAAATTAATAGCTGTGCTAGACAGCCCATGATGGAAATTGCCCTGCCACATGTGATATCTCACACTAAGGGCCAACAATCACATCATTTGTCTCCTTGCCTCTCAGAATCATATTGGAAGGTGAACACACTTTGCAGCTCCGAAATAGAAAGACGACCTCGACCAAGTGCTGCTTATATAACACGTTAAAGCAGATCTATGACGAGGTGGCACCTTGTAGACACCGCACATAGGAGAAGGCTGAGACGAGAAGAAATTGGATGAGCCCGAGAATCGCTCAATTACCTTACACTTAACTCCGTGTCACCCAAAACGAAGACAGAACGCTCCAACAGAGTGATGAAGTAAATTCATAAAGTTTGACAGCTGAGGGCGATGACTTGTTTGAACAAAATAGACCCGATTCTGCACCAATCCCACGCTCACTTTACACTTCAATCATGCAAGATGTTGACATGAGAGTGTCACCGCAATCGGGAAAGCAAGGCAAGGACGAGACAAAGCGGAATTTCCAGGGGACGGTCAAACGGTCTTTGTGACCCTCTCTGGTCTAGTTTTTTACCACAGATTCAAAGTGTCCCGGGTATCCACTCAAGTGATCAACACATGCTAAGTCATCATGCAAAGTCGTTCGCAGCATGCAAACATTCAACGAAAATAGATCAGAGACTAGAGACCCTCATTAGATCTCCATTAAGGAGCTCATGGAGTCTACTTTGGGACTGACTCAGCTCCACTGGAGCACACCAATTTCATTTGAAATGATGATTAGCTGCCAAAAAAGATCGAGGCGGGCTAAAATGTGTTTTACAGTCATCATTAAATTGATAGAAGAATAAAACACTGCAGGAGATTTACTTGAGATGGAGACTGATCCAAATGCAGAGATACCGCTACAAGCTTGAATAATTACCCCAAAAATATTTCCTGGAAAATAACAATTCTCAAAAGGCCTTTTATGCTACTAATGGAGGCCACTTCAGCATGACATGGACATGTCACACTCTTAATATTTGTTTAATGGACTGCGCGACGCTGCTGCCTAGCATAGGTAGAGTCCCAACTCGTTAATCATAACAGAGGATGACTTGTAAAGCTCTGCTACGATATGTTAATGGCTGCCGCTGCCGTCTTGTAACATCTGGGAGGATGCCGCTGCTGTAATTATACTGCGTGCATTTTTATGTATGAGGGGGGAAAAAAAAGGTCAAATGAGACAAGCATACTTTAAATCTTCCCGAGCAAAGAAATATCAAGATGGCAAATTAAGGGGAGATGAAGCTTTGATCAGCGATTGACAAATAATTGTGATTTAAATGCGACTTTTGGCCAGCGATCATTCAGATTATAAAGCATTCAGTTACTGATATTGGCAAGTTTCATTATTTGAAATTAAAACCAAAAAAAAAATCCGAATGATGTTGTCTAACCGACTCATGACCATTAAGTTTTATTATTATGGCAGTTTACTCGGCACATTTGCAAAAAAGTCAGAGTTAAAATTTTATTTCCAATTTAATGAAGTATATTTTATGACTTTGTAAGATACATCCTGTCGTTTATGCTTTATGGCCAGAATTCTGGAAAGATGAAATGCAAAATTGTCCTTCAAAAGTTTAAGCATAACTTCTGGACTAGAATAAATCAATGAAATAAAGCTTTTATATGTTAAACAGGCGAGAAGCTACCAGATTTTTTTTTTTACAAGATAAAATATAACATTGACGTTGCTGGCACGTCCGTGTCTCTGTTTCTTACTGTGCTCGTAATCAGCGCTTATTAGCATATCTTGCCGTCATTTAAAAGGTCAAGCGTCTCAATTAAGATATCATTAAAATGCAGAACATTCTCGCATGTTGTTTATGCTGGGCAAAATCTACTTGATCTTTCTGTTTGAAAGTGAGAGTGGTGCAAACAACCTGTCGACTGGAAAGGAGGGTGATTATGTGTTTGTAAGTAGCCAATGTCTTTTTTTTTACAATATGTAATTATTCGTCACTCAGGATGATTATATCTATATATATCTATATCTATATCTAATTTTGTCTTCATTAACGTTACGAGAAAACTGCAGCCAATGTCAGCTGACTGAAAAAAGCTTATATAGGTCAAACAATTAAATCTCAAAAGATGTGATGTAGGGAAGAAAAAAAAAAAAGTCAAGAGATTTTTTAAAATCAGCAACTGATTAGGCGTTGAGCAGGGTAATCAACGAAAAGGTTACAGCCTTTTGTTTTTTACATTGGAATCATGGGGTGAAGAAAAGCAAAAAAAAAGATTCAACGGGCTGAACTTTTTACCCGCCAGACTCAAGCTGTTTTATTAACACCAAACTGCTTTCGACAACACTCCGCAGGTAACTTATACGAGCAAACGTAGTGATATGGCGCCGCTTTGTGCTGAATAGAACTTAAACGAAAATGTCAGCAGGAGTCATTTGGGTGACAGACCCTATGAAGTTGCCATTTAGGAAAACAATAAAACCGTTTCCCATTTGGAGGTTGATAGTTGAAGCCGTTTCCTTTATTCACAATCCTCCTTATCTAATCGGAAACATATTTACATGGCTTCTTTCTACCTCATAAAAACACCCAGAACCTCTCAAGACACTGGAATTGGAACAGAAACAGCGTTGCCAAATTAAAATCCGCAATAATAATGCGCCGCACCTTCGGGATTGTTTTGTCAATCGGTTAAGTACCAGTAGTCAATAGCACGAAAGGAATTATTGTCCGAACACTGATTACAGCAGTACTTGGACAAAAGCAGTCCCATAACGCTTATTGACCTGACTTTCCTATCCGAGTAACTTCATTTTAAGGATTGTATCCAAGCTCAAGTTTATATATTTTTTACTCCTGTGTTTCTTATGTCCTGAAATGACTTTGCACACATTGCTTGATGGGGTGGAAGGTGATGGTGTTGAATCAAACACTTGTGGAAGAGCTCAGGCACCGTGCTGACGAGGTGAAATTCCTTGTCGGAAGCGAGAGCACCGAAGCGCTCTGTAAAAGACAACGGTGAATATCTGACAGGATGATCCATAGGACAGAGAAGAAAAAAATATATAGAGTCATAGTCTATCTCTTCCGTTTTTATGTTAACAACCATGTTGTCAGCAAAGACAAAGTGGTGAAAACCAGAAGCCTGCAGAAAACAGTCGGGTCATGATCCCGGTTTGATTTGCACGTCTTTTTCAAAGCAAATTCAGCCATACCTGACATGCTCACCCCCCTCGACTTAAATTGCAAGTTGGATCCAGACATTCAAAAAAAGTCAGTAGACGTATCTGAATTAGGGATAGTTTGTCTGGTAATGGCAGCCTGGTGTCAAGCCAGACGGGTAATAGATCACATTCCCCGACTCCTCTGAATAGTGAGGCCACCGCATGACGTGCACCCTTGAAACATTCGTCTTGATAATGTTCATGTCATTCAGTGAGAGAGACCAATGATCAGGACACACCAACTGATTTTCTATAGGCGACGCCAATGCAGATATCCAGGCACAGACAGGGAATATGATTATGACTAAAGACATTGCGGATATCTATGATCGAGTCCGGGAAGCTACTTGTTCTGAGCTCAATTGTTTAGATTTAGATCATTTTTTTCTTTATTGTTATTTAAACCACAGGTGTCAAACTCAAGGCCCGGGGGCCAGATACGGCCCGCCACATCATTTTATGTGGCCCGCGAAGACAAATTGTGCATCTAGTGTCATTACTGGAATTGCAAATTGACTTCACTTTTAATATCTTTTTTAAAAATATTTGTCTGATTTGAAAAGTTATTTGTCAGTTTGTTTTGTAGCTTTTACTGTATATAATATGAAGTGCTCATACATTGATTTGGGTTGACAGTCATAATGGCCCTCCAGAAGAACCTATGACCACAATGCGGCCCGCACAGCAAATGAGACAAATTCCATACGTAGGCGAGTTGCATGTTCCGGGTCCTCAAGCTGTCCAAATTGACATAACATCATTGTCTCAGCCTACTGAAAAACATTTTGTTGAAAAAAAACTGATGTTAAGGGCCTTTGTTAGTGTCAGGACGAAACCCCGATTGATTCAGAATGCTGCTGTGAAGTCATGGAAACAAGACTCAGTTATTCCTAACTAGACATCACCTGTGCATGCTGAATTGGTTCCCAGTTCAATGTGCTAAGAAAACGCTAAAGACACGTTAGGACAGCGGGAGAGGCGGCCTTTATCTGGCTTCACCTTTTATTGGCGGTGTTCACTCGTGACATGGCATCTGACAATCGGATAATTAAATTGGGTTTTGGCTGCATTGTATTGGCGTTAGATGATAAGGAAATGTGATTCAATATGACTTGAGTTTTTCTTCCAATTCACATTTTCTTATACTAATGGACAAAAAACAAAATCAGGAAAAGCGGTATGATCAAAGAGCAATATGTTCAGAGTAGCGCCTCTGGCATGAACACCCATGCATCGTTTCCCATCAGGAAAATATCCGACTAGAAGATTTTTTTTTACTGATGTCAATACGACAATTAGCCTTTTGATGCAGCTTTCGGTGTTGCTCCTCAGGCATAGTCGTACATATAAATATACACTGAGGTAGGAGGAACCTCCAACCTCTTCTCTCCCTCGCTCATTCTTCCGTTCCCTTATCAATGGTGCCCAGCTCTTCCAGGCGTCTGTAATTTCCAAATAAATAAATCATTAGCAGCTGCAGCACGAGGAGTAATCAGTGGTTGCTTCCGGAGCTTTCTTGGTGGGAGTGCAAGCCTCACTCCCAACGCATTCACATCAAGCTGCAACTGGAGTGGCCATGTTGTTCTCTCTAACACCAACCGGTCATTCTGTGGTTCTCTGATTAGTTCGAATTCTATTAAGGGGAAGGAAAAGCTCAACATTCAAAGTTGGTGGTATTGGGAATCTGTCATTTGGGGGGGGGGGTTCTCTCAATTTAGCAGTTTAGATATCAAACTCAAAGCCCGGGGGCCAGATACGGCCAGTCAGATCATTTTATGTGGACCCTGAAGACAAATCGTAATTTTAATTAAGTCTTTGTAATATCCTAACTAAGATAACGTGGTTGAACATAATGCTTTGCCAATATTATCTAAATGGTCTTAAATTTAGCAAAATGGAGCTGATATCCATTTGTCTCCTGAGGCCGGACAAAAGCCATCAGTCTCAGCTCGCTCGCTGTGAGGGGTGAGTCAGCATGACCTGAGCCAGCATGTTTCCGTGAAGGCTTACAGAACTGCCGGGGAAGGCATCAAGTATTAAAGCAGCCAGCAAGAGTTTTCAGTAACCATCTTTTTTCAGTTTTTTTTTGTTTGGTGTTTGTTTTGACGACAACAACATAATTGCTGTTGCCGGGAAATAAAAGCTGTCGGCGTCGTTCGGATTCGAAAAAGAAAAAAGGCCAGTCATTTCAGTGCAATGTAGAAAATAAGTGCAGTTAAAACATATGGATGCTTTGTAAAACAATTATTGTAGAAGGCCAAGACTGACAGTGGTAATGTCTCAGTCAGTGATTTTTGCAGACAGGGATGGGACGAAATAAGATGAAATGTTAATTCCTGCCAGTGGCTGAGATTAGTGCAACTAGGCACACACACAAAGTATCGAGCGGTCGTTTGTCCTAATATTGGTATGCTCCAAGGAAAGACAATTAATTTGGGCAAAGTGCTGTCGGGGTCACTTTCTCCCCACCCATTCATTAACTTGTAGAAATGTTTTGGAAACTGACTGTTTGATTAATAGGAACCGTGTCGTGATTTGTATCCTTATCCTGCTGTGAATATTTAGATTTTAAAAAAAAAATACGGGGAGAATAAAACTTGCATTTCTGCAGCTTAATAAATCTACTGCACATGTTTGATCTATAAAGTATATAAAATATAAACATAATTGTTTTCTATATAGAAATCTACATCATATTTGGAGTAGGTTGAGAGACAAAGTCATCTTGAGGAGAAAAAAAAAAAAACAGCACAGTTTCCAAACACCAAGTTTGGAGACACAGCAGCCAAAAACATGACAGGGTAGTGGTAGGAAGAAATGTTTTAAGGAGCCATTTGTTTGGGGAAAAGACCGAGGCGGGGCAAAGGGGAGGGTTGCTCAAAAGACAAACTGCAGTGAGGTAATGAATGTGCTAAGCTCGGAGTGAAACACGGGAGAATTCCAAGACCAAATTCATTTTTGGGGGAGTTGTACCGAGAATTGTTTTTAAACTTGATATCCAGCTAACCTAAGAAATACTATATGAACAAAGAAAAAAGATTTCATTCGTGCTAGCTCTGTTCATTTGGCTTTGATGGCAAACACTCCAATGTCAAGAATGGAACTGTAATGTTTTCCATTACATTTGTGACCCTCCGCTATTATTTCTTCCATTTTCTGTCAGGACCCGGTTCACAGCGTGGCTCTTTGGCGCTCAAGCGCCCTAGTCAATTCAATCGATACTCCCACAAGACCTGGCGCGTGGCTTGCTTGGATTGCCGGTTATCCGGTGCAAACCAGACAGCTCTGTTTTGTTCATACGAACGTCTACAGGTATAGGGGGGGAAAAAAATGGGTTGTCAATATTTATTTCTGTCATATGTGGTTGCTAGGTGACAAGGTCATAACGTATGTTCATCAAAAAGATACAAATGATGTATTTACTTGCTGTTTTCCCACCAGTCACACTGTCAGATGAAAACGTACAATATTTACCTTATTTTCACCTTGAGCTGCAAAATGCATGTCTGACCTTCAATGAAAGCAAGCACAATACGTCAGGAGTCCTTGTCAACAATGAGGCCCTTTGCAGGGATGCGTTAAGGAAGGTTATTCGCCCTACAGCTCATCTGGAAGAAAACCAGCTTCATATATGTATTGTTATGTTTGTGAGTTTCGAAATCATCACCGTGACAACCCATTTAAATTTAACGATCCTACGATTGCCTTCTTATCAGTATCACGGGATGTGGCGTGATCAGATCAGGCATAAAATTATGTTTTTCTTTTACAGGACTGATTCCTCGCTGAGTCCAAACCTGGCATGAGGTTAACCAGAACTACAAAGTTTCAACTGAAAATCTATCGTTTGCTCTATGTACTGACCTGATTTTACAACCCATGTGCACTGTCCAAGCAAAAGACCTGAGCATTGCTCACCAACCCCGAGGGCTTGTGCAAGGTGCACACGCTACCTTTTTACTGTTGACGCTCATCAGAAATAAACCAGGAGGAAAAAACACAACAAGTCTTCACCGTGTCAGCAGAGCTGCAAACACCCCACAGCAGTCAACTAATATAATCACTAAATTATGTCAAACTAAATGATTCATCGCTAATGAATGAATGCATGCTTCTGTCCGGGACCAAATTTCCAAATCCACTCATTGGCAACTTGGTTAAACAATCCGATACTTGCTGGTTAGCTAACCTGTGCATTTACAACACCACAACGCTGCATTGCTTTTGGCCTGATCTTGATTTGGCGTAGTCTGGCTCGTCAGTTGCGAGAAAACAAAATGTCTTGGCTCTTTGCCCGTCTGGCTGCTAACTCACTGGCGACGACACTCTGTTTTGGGCAAAGACATCACATGGGAGAAAGTCTAGCCAGGGAGGCTACTGGCGAGGAAATACCATCAAACTACTAAAGGAGACTTCTGAAGATAACCCGATCAAGCCCAGGGAGACCATGAAAAGATGACATTTTACTATTAATGTAAAAAGAATCAAATGTGGAATATCAACTTAATGCCAACCTTCCAATCACATGACGGTACAGAAACTAATTGTCATTGCGTCTGCGAAGAAATGCCAAGGGTGAGTCTCCTAAAATGTCGCCAATCGTGAAGCGGTGCCAATGTGTTAACTTCTGTCATTAATGACAAAGCAGTACGGCTTTGCCCCGTCCCAGCGGTGCTGTGAGCATTCATGTGGACCACCACCCTATTACAGGTGTGAGATGGGGGGCTAAATGGAGAAAAATGAAGTTCAGTCAGGCAGACAGGACCCTGTCCCCAAACAGCCGTTCAGCTGGTTGATCTACAGCACGGGTCACATTGTCCGCCTACTTGTGGCGAAGCCTAACCTAGTTGTATACGAAGCCATCAAGTTGATGTAATTAAGCGGGCTTGATTCACCTCGAAGAAGCTGCCGCATAATTCAGAGGACATTGCAAATAACTTCAAGGACAAACCAAAGTGTGAAAGAAAAATGGGACTAGCAAGGGAGAAAGCAAAGTAGGTGCAGTTTATTTGAGTAGCCTATTGTTAGAGTAAAGAGGTGCAAGCTGTTTCATTGATGCTCAAGCAGGCAATGATGCACTTAATGCCAGTACAGGGGCTCGCCAGTGTACAAAAGAATTACTCCTGTGCAATCCACGTCACCCAAATTTGGACACTTGAATGTGCTGTGATCGGAAATTGGACTCAGGGGGTGGGCGGGTTGTTTTGCAATTTTTTGGGGGCGTTGTTTTGTGCAATAGAATGAGTTGTTTTGTTTGGGTCGATCCAATTTTCAACCCTATTTTTTTATTGGATGCATGTAATTTTGACATATTCCAAAAACTGCTCCGTTAACTACTGTGTGGGAAAATAATTAGATAAATAATACTAAATAAAAAAATATAAGCAAAATATTCCAAATTGAATGAGTCTTTTTGATCTTGTATTTAATGACGCACTAGTCTTTTGAGTGACTTTCATAACTTCAAAATATGATAATCAGTAATTACTCGCATGAAAAACTCTTCTAGGCGACAACATATGAAGCACTCTTATAAAAAAAAATTAAGTACTGCCTTCTTGTCCCACACATTCAAGTATATTAATATTGCGGCCATCCATTATGCATTTAAGTATGTCTGGCTGACTTCCTAATTCGAGTCTATGGTGTAACCGAATAGCATTAGCAATTGATTACCTCGCTGCAGTCTTCAATGAACAGTTATAGCCGTGGAGAAAAAAAAAATGCACACAATTTACACAGCTCATAAAGAGAACAAATGCAAAGAGTTCACGCTTGATCCACTCCAACAGACAAAACAATCCCGTAAGTATAATCAATGATACATTGTGCAAACTCATAGCGTTTTTTTTTCTTCCTCTGACGAGCCAAAAAAAAAGAGTCTGGGTGTACCTCAATAGCGGAATAAAAAGCAACCATCTTTCCGGGTAATTAATCATACGTCACACACCATAACCTTGTTTGATTATTTCCACCATTTTGTGTGCATTCACTCCACTTTTATGGCTCACGCCGGACGAGGTCTACTGCGTGTTTGTGGATTCCTCCACATCTCTGCGTAAAGAGTGTGTATCTGCGTGCGTGTGTGTGTCTTCAGAGAGCAAGAGGCAGCTGCACCTGACCTATAACGCATTTCTTTTGTTAAATGTGCCTCCAGTTTGTACACAAATTGGCCGGTTGCCCTCATTGTAAAACAGAGCGAGAAAATGCGCTATGACCTCACTAATAAAACTTCGGAAGAACAATAAGAATCTGTTTTAACATACCGTATTTTCCGCACTATAAGGCGCACCGAATTATAAGGCGCACCTTCAATGAATGGCTTGTTTTAAAACTTTGTTCATATACAAGGGCGCACCGGATTATAAGGCGCACTGTCGGCTTTTGAGAAAATTGGAGGTTTTTTAGGTGCGCCTCATAGTGCGGAAAATACGGTATTTGTGACACCTTTACCTCTTAAACGTGCCAAAGAATTTCAATGGAAAACAAAAACTGAGACAGTACAACTTGTCTCGGTTTTGTGAGAAGGCCATTACGTTACTCCAGTCAGTAATCTTCACCTACGGCGACTTCCTCTCCACTTCTTCCGCAGCTCCTCAAATCGATAGCCGACTCCACAGAACACACAGTTGGGCCTCACATCCGCTGATCCAAATCTCTCGCCATGAGCCGATAACGCCGGGACAGGAAGGGCGGCACAATAATTGCCTGCAATAAACTCATCAATTTGAGAGACCTTCTTCTACCCAATCAACTCATTGGGTTAATTAGGATGATAATACGTGGGAGGATGAGTTCTGTAAAAACGTGTACGAAAACCCACGGCTATTGTGACACCGCTAAAAGCTATTGTGACAAAATGTTTTGTCTCGAGGTTAACTCATTCACTGCCATTGGCGGTTATAGACGTCGAATCTAAATTTTCTGTCCTCCAGAGTCTGTATGTCCTTTTCTGTAACGTTTAAGATTTTCTTTTCATGTTAATTAAAAAAAAAATAGTGCCTAAAAATTAGTCCAGTTGTGATAGGCTCCAGATCATCCGTGACTAACGAGGATAATAAGTGCTATAGAAAACTGTCGGATCGATGACATCACATCATTAGGCTTGCGGAACACCTACACATGATTTTCGGGAAAGTAATTAGAATCCGATAGGCGGTTGAGCTGGCAAATATACTCAGCCTAATTCATTTTGGAACACTATTTCTTAATATTATACTGATCCCTTAATGCAGGCTATTGAGAAAAATTAGTCATGCATTTACAAATGTCTTGCTGGAAAAGGTCAAGAAAGATGGTGCTGTAATGATAGTGTCTCCGAGGAGGTGTGTGTGTGGAGAACATGTGCTTGTCGACTAAAAAGCATATTCTCGGAGCACTCTTCCCCCTTTGCAGGTCACATACTGTGATCAGGATGAGCATCCAGGTCATTAAAGCAATCAGTTCAGTTCAGCACTGTTTCATCGCTCTTCACATTTGAGCTCATCAAAGACGCCAGCAAAATTTCAAGCAGCACCCGTCGTGACAGGTAGGGCGGGAAGGGCGAGATTTACGCAAGTCTGGATGCACATCGTCGACCTCTGATGAATTATCATTGTGGCTTAGTGTGGTGAGGGGAAGAGGGGGGGGGGGGGTCACCCACTGCTTAACATTTCTCATTACTGGTGTTACTATTTCATCCAGACTGTCTCCAGACTTAGAAGGATTCTGCATTTAAAAAACAAACAAAATGAAGTTAAAGCTTGTAGCTCACTTGGCAACAAATACTTTTGAAAGCTTTGAATTTGCCCAACATATTTGGTTCTATTCAACAAAATACTGACGATGCATCTGGCTTCGAAAATTCTAACTGTCCAGTATGATTTGTTGTTTGTAAACTACAGCTTCCACCCTCTGACATCTCTCAGTTATTAAGCGATCGCCTTTTGGAAACTAATGATGAAGCAATCCACATCAGACCAACAAGCACAAACTGCGACTGTGTTTTGGTTTGAACATGAATTTGTTTTTCTTTTTCAGCACATTTTTGCTTGTATAATGAATGGCTCATTACTAGAGCACATTTATGATGGTAGATCTTTTTCTCCTAACGTTCATTTTATCATCTAAATTGGTTGTAGACTGTGAAAAATTGCCAAGATGTCAAAAACGACTTTTGTTAATGGAGGATGAATAAACATACAAGTTCAAAAAAACTCATTTAAAAAAAAATTCTGACTTCACTTTACAGAGTCTTGGTAGAATAAAACCTAAATAATTAATAACACCATAGAGGATGGAGCCTGAACTGAACTGGTCGCCAACAAAGCACAAATTCACTGGCCCGCCACTGATAAAATTGCAGCTGCCGTATCCTCAGGCACGGAAGGAGTTAATTTAACCATCTTATTCTTCCAGAGCGAGTTGGTTTTTGCACGGCTCGACATGATTCCGCTATTTTTGGCCCCTTTTTGATCTCGCTATGTTAACTACCATCTTTTGATGATTTGACTCGGGGCTATCTGAAAAGGCCACGCGGTGACTTGTCGATCGCGCCCGCTGCACCTTCTGCACAGGAACGTCGACGCCATTCTATTCTCCAACAGATACGAGGTCGGCCAATCTCATCGTATCTAAAAAGCTATTAACACATATACCGTTCTCTGCTGTACTCATCATAAGGGAAGAAGTTCAAATTAACCACAATCCTCGTCTGTTCCATTCAAGTTCTGCCGGCCGTGCTACGTTCCCAATCTCTCCAGTAACCCCTCCGAGGAGGCCTTCATCGGAATACTGATGTGATCCAGTCAGAACACGGTTGAAGCGACGTAATCCCAAGGCCCCGAACGCAAGGACGTTCTCCTTGAACCGTAATCGCCCTTACATCTCTTATCAGCCACAGCCCGGAGTACATGATTAAAAAGTGGCAGGGCATAGTGGGTCTCCATTTGACTGCTCCCCGCTGCAACGCCGCATGTCAATCAAGGCGGAGGCGGGCACGTGTTTGGTGACTCGTGAACCATACTGGCCAATTGGAGGAGCATGAAACATATGTGGAATGATTTACACTGCATGGTCCAAGGTTTTTTTTTTGCTCTCAAAATTCACAGTTAGCTATTAGCTATTAGTTCGCGTAAAGCGGGGGGGGGGGGGGGGGATATCAAGAATTTCCTTGAGCACTTTATTGACAGTATTGTAATTGTGGTTGCAGTTGTATGCCACTAAATAATCACAAGACTTCACAATAAACATGTCAAATTAACATCCCTCTATAAAATATCAAAGTCGGCATTACAATCATTTGAAAAACAGTCGGGGGGAGAAGTTTAACTTTAAAATACTGCCCACAATGCCGTAATATGTCTCCCTGTAATGGTTAGTGCAATAGGATCATGTTCCCTGGAGTATATTAAACCCACACTGATGATGATATTGCATAACTGAACCTCCTGGTGATAAATCACAATACTGAAACATGAGTACAGAATGCCAATTAGGTATTTGTCATGTTCTGAGGGTTT
The DNA here is from genome assembly GCF_033458585.1 of Syngnathus typhle. Lineage (NCBI taxonomy): Eukaryota > Metazoa > Chordata > Actinopteri > Syngnathiformes > Syngnathidae > Syngnathus > Syngnathus typhle. The sequence goes on from NC_083743.1 coordinate 30,185, forward strand.
TAAAGAGTGTGACAATTGCCCCAGCTAAGGCAATGAATTCTAGGACTTGTGATAAAAGTCAAGATGTTCATTTTAAGACTCCAAATTATCTATAGATGTGAAATATTTTGGGACTTTATGGCCTGTGATCAGATGGTGGCCGGACTAAAGTGCACGCCGCTTCTGACACCCTCAAGAACTATCGAAAACTATCAAATAAAATTTTTAATAAATATTTAAATAAATATTTATGTTGGAATAGCATACAATGAAGACGTTCTGAAAAGTTCACGTGGCCGCATGTAATTTATCTCCGGTATGTTAGCATGGGTACAACTGTCTTACTAGTGCCACGGTGTGTCACACTGACACGTTATGACAAGTTCATAAAGTATTTTTGTATTGCGAGGGCTGAAAGAAAACAGTCTGACAGCAAAGTGCAACCCACTCAACTGCGTGCGAGAACAGCTTCCTAATGTGAGAATGTTCCGATCTTGTGCGTCAAGGTTACGCTTGAGGTCTGCGACTCGTACAAATTGAACATTTTACTGGACAAATTTACTTTTCATGGCCGAGTGGAGGCGAGCTGAATTTTTAATATCATCTGGCATCAATAGGCTGAGACACGTACACAGAAGTGGTGATAATCACAATAGAGACACTGCTTAACATAATCGTACACTGATCCAAAACCGAGAATGAGAACAGTATGGACAGACTGATGAGGGCGGAAATATTGGCGTTATCTACCATGAGCAAAAATGATGCCGCAAAATTAGAACATTTGCAGCTCATCAACAAATCTCATTTTAGTAAGCATCTGTGTTTTGTAAAAAAGTGCCTTTTGCTTTTTTGTGATCCCACCACAGGAAACTACAGAAAGGTCTGCTAGCTTAATGCTAATACACAATGCAAAATGCAATGGAGGCCTAGCAAATAGCAACGTTTCAGTGCTTATAACTGTAAGCCAACAGAATTTGAACACAAATAATAACAGAACATGTCGACAAAGGTTAAAAAAAATTTAAAAGTACAACTTTTAACAGACCGTTCAGACTTTAATGAAGTTGCTGTAAAAGGCTAGCTACAAGCTAGGCTAGTCATTTACTTTCCGCCTTGAAAATACCATCTGTGTCCATGTATGCTGCTTTCTATGCTCCCTTATGTACGTGAGGCACCATGGCAGTGTGCAATCTATTTTCTAGTATTGATTGGCTCTTACATTAAATGTAATGGCTCATCAGCACAATGACAAACTAGCGGGTAAAGACTGGCTGCCATGGCAACAGATATCACGCAATCAGACCCAGCTATAGGAAGTTATTCCTCGATCACTGAACTATGCTCATCTCTAACAGAATAATCGCAGCTGCGGTGTAATGTCACGCAAGTTGCGTTACATTGTCAAAAGCAAATTGGTGGCATTCCAAGCCATCTGTGAAATTAGACGTTAATCATAGCCGATTATCCCAACACCACCACCGCCCCCTCCGAAAAAGTGAGTGAGGTCTGTCCTGCCTTCTTGCAAATCCTTTATTACGTTAATGTGTTATTGATTTGCCGTTGTGCAAAGCTAGCCTCGCTTGTAACATAATAATGAGTCAGACACTGCGGCAGGGAGACCATTTATCTGTGTCAACAAAGAGCAAAGGGAAATTACATGTCTATGCCATCTTTAGGAGTACGCCGCTTTGACTGCTGTTAAGAAATGTGTGCCAACTTGAGACAACAGCATCAGTGCACCTTTGAATGCAACCAGAGATGGGGAAGTCGGATATAGCCCAGTGACAACAGTCTGTAAACAATAAAACACTTAAAAATAGCTCAGTCATTAAACAGAACATAGTACCGTATTTTCCGCACTAAAAGGCGCACCTAAAAACCTCCAATTTTCTCCAAAGCCGACAGTGCGTCTTATAATCCTATATCCTATAATCTATAAGCCTTATACATGGACCAATATTGAGCCACGCAGGCCAAATGTATCTTATATATCAGGGGTCACCAAACTACGGCCCGCGGGCCGGATACGGCCCACGGGACCGTTTACTCCGGCCCGCCAACCCTGAACAAATTGTATTAAACTTTTTTTTTTTGGTCATTTTGCCTGCAATGACTGCGTTTCCCCAGTAGATGGGGAAGCGCTCGCCTGCGCATTTACTACCGGAAGGCGTGCCAGAAAGCTCGGTGCACACTCACAAGTGCGTGTACGGACATGGCGCACTCGCGCTCTATTTGTATCAGTCCCGAATTTAGAGTGTGGGCTGTGACGACAGCATTCTTGTAATTCGCGCGCTGAGCTTTCAGATGCAGTTTCAGCCACATTAACGTCAACATCTACCCGTCACAGATCGAGGTAAACGGACCAACACCTCGGATCTCGCCTAAGAATTGCCCCAACAAATTTTACTCTACTATGACGCACTATCAAACTTCAACAAAAAAGACAGCGGTGTCTACAAGCCTACTGGAACCTACAAAAGGATTATAAGAAAGGAACACAAGAACTTTAAGAGACTGCTCATATGTGTCAGAGAGGTTCTGCTCTGACAACTGAGCTGAACTTTTATCTGTTAAGACTGTGCATGGCACAACAGAAAGTTAATGTTCCATGGCTTTTTTTTCTATGAAGAACCCAGAGAGAGTTATTTAGTTATTATTTATTTCCTGTTTTTTCTGTGAAGAACTCAGAGAGGGTTATTTATTTGAGGCGACAATGTCCGTTGGGTGCAGACAGACAATATAACATTTCAGCTGCGTGTGGACCAAGGCGGAAGTAATCTGGGGAGAGGACGCTGGCGCTGCTTGTTCGCCGCTTCTCCACCAGAATTAGTTTAGTTTTAGTGTTTTTATTTATTTATTTTTTAGCCATTATTAAGTTTAGTTTTTAGCTTCTAGTTTTAGTGTGCAGTGCGCCTGGACCGCGGCGAACCTCCACAGAGCCGGCTACCTACTACGGCGCGCCCACCCCACCACTCCCCGCCAAGGCATCCTGGCTAGGCTAGCCAATGGCTAACACTCAAGTTCAGTGTTCTCCAACCGGCACTATATTAACTTACTCCATCCCCCGCTTGCTGGAGCTGAGTAATCACACCATTCCAGGGTGTGTCTCAGTCATCAAACAACTTGGACTTCTCCGCAGACCACGTTACATCCACAGAAGCACCCGTCGTAACTTTGTTTTCTCCCAACCCGTCCATAACAGTGTACCATCCATCTGCTCCTCCTGCGCCCGACACCCCGTCGCAAGTAAAACACGTCATCAGATACCTGGCGCACTTGGATCTTATCTTAGCAACCACGCGGGGCTGCAGTACTCCAGGTGGCCTGGAAAACATGGTGCGGACTCTACTCCTACACGGAGCGGACTCCGACACAAGACGGACACCGGGTCGCCGGGAAAACACGGAGTGTTAATTTCTCCAGTACGGAACGGACACCAACACGGAGTGGATCTTACTCCAACCCAGAGTGGATTGCACTGCATGCGGCACAGAAAACGTGGAGTGGATTTCTCTCTACTTCGCCCCCTACCTAAACACAGCCCCACAGCCACAATCAAAATGGATCTCCTCAACATCCAAGCACTCACCCGTAAATCATCATTTATTCACGACCTCATCCTGGACAAAGGCCTAGACATAATGTGCCTGACTGAGACCTGGCAACCACCTGATGTCTATCAATCCCTCAATGAAGCCTGTCCCTCTGGTTATAGATACATAACTAAACCTCGCAGCATTGGCCGTGGCGGTGGCCTGGCTGTACTCCACCGTCTTGATCTAAAGCTGTCCCCCCTCCCTCTACCTGATCACTCCTCATTCGAATCCCTTGCATTCAAATGTAAACCTCCATATCCCATCACAGTTTTACTTATTTACCGCCCTCCTAAACCAAACTCCTCTTTCATTCCAGAACTACACGATCTACTCACTACCCTCTGTACCTCCACTTCCTCTAATCTAATCATACTGGGTGATGTTAACATCCACGTCGACACCCCCTCCAGCCCCCCTGCCTCTGACCTGTTGCAACTATTGGACTGTTTACACCTCACCCAATATGTAAATGTCCCCACACATGACAAAGGGCATACACTTGACCTTGTCATCTCCTCATCGGCAATAAGCAACCTGCAAGTTCTCGAGGTCGGTGTGTCTGACCACAAACTTATTCAAATGGAACTTCCTTTCCCACGCCCCCACTCCAAACCCAAGCGGCAAATCTCATTCAGAAATTTCAAAAACATCAATCAAGACACTATAGCACAGGACCTCCAGTTTCTCTCCTCCTCCTCTGCAACCTTTACATCAGTCAGCAAGGCAGTGGACCATTACAATAACTCTTTGGCCAAACTTCTAAGTATCCATGCCCCCCAAAAAACCAAAACAGTCACTTTTTCACACTCAGCCCCCTGGTACACCAGTGAGCTGCGTCTGTTGAAGTCAACTGGGCGCATCCTGGAGCGTCGTCTTAAAGCCTCAGGACTGACCGTGCACAAACAGGCCTACAAAGAACACCAGAAGGCCTACTCAAAAGCCCTTGGGACTGCACGTGCCCAGTTCTATTCCAATATCATAAACAATACCCCTGGAAACTCAAAACAACTCTTTTCAACCATCAACCACTTTCTCAAACCACCTCACACCACTCCAACAGAATCCTCAGAGGTAGTGTGCAATAACTTTATGACCTTTTTTACCGCTAAGGTTAACAACATCCGCACCCAGCTCCTCTCCTCTTCTGGCCCCACCACTTCACCTCCTCCCCCCCTTCCTTCCACCCGGGACAGTCCAGCCTCTCCGCTGCTTCTCTCCTATCTTGCAGTCGGAGGTAGAGGACATCATCAAAAAGATGAAACCCTCCACATGTGCCCTGGACCCTTTCCCCACAGCCCTCATTAAACAACAAACCTCAGCCATTAGTCCCCTTATAACCAATGTCATCAACCTCTCACTCCAGTCTGGCTCTGTACCCCCTGCACTGAAGACTGCCATTATTAACCCCCTGCTCAAAAAACCCTCGCTTGACCCGGACAACCTTGCCAACTACAGACCAATATCTAAACTCCCGTTCCTCTCCAAGGTTCTGGAAAAAGTGGTAGCTGCCCAACTTCACACTCACCTTACCCGCAATAACATCGCTGAGAAATTTCAATCCGGGTTCCGCTCTGGCCACAGCACTGAAACAGCACTTGTTAGGGTCACCAACGACCTTCTCATGGCTGCCGATGCAGGCTCCCCGTCACTTCTCATCCTGTTGGATCTGTCCGCTGCATTTGACACTGTCCACCACAATATCCTCCTTAACCAGCTTCACTCCACTGGATTCTCTGGCACTGCTCTAACCTGGCTTCAGTCCTACCTCTCAAACCGGACCGAGTACGTTTCCCTGGGGGGGAAAAAATCCGACACTCACACTGTCACCTCCGGTGTCCCCCAGGGATCTGTACTCGGTCCTACCCTCTTCACTCTCTACATACTACCCCTCGGCAATATAATCAGGAAGTTCGGCATCTCATTTCATTGCTATGCGGACGACACCCAGCTATACCTCAAACTTGACCCCCCGCCCTCCATAACCCAGCCTTCTCCATCTCCCTCATCCATCCTCTCCCTGTGTCTGGAGGAGATAAAGGCGTGGATGAATCTCAGCTTCCTGCAAGTTAACAGTGACAAAACCCAAGCCATGTTAATTGGCACTCCCCATCAGATCCATACCTGCCCAATAACAAGCATCTTATTCGCCGGTCTCACTATTCCCCTCTCAGCCACTGTCACCAACCTGGGTGTGAAACTGGACCCTCAACTCAACCTTGAGTCACACATAAAACACATCTGCAAAACCTCCTTCTTCCACCTCAGAAATATCTCCAAACTCCGCCCCACACTTACCCTGACGGATGCTGAGAAACTTGTCCACGCCTTTGTCTCCTCAAGGATAGACTATTGTAACGCACTCCTCATCGGGATCCCTAGCAAGAGCCTCCAGAGGCTTCAGTACATTCAAAACAGCGCTGCTAGGATCCTGATGGGGGTGCGGAAAAGCAATCACATCACACCCATCCTCCGTTCTCTGCACTGGCTCCCCATCAAATTCCGAATTGATTATAAGATCGCCCTCCTCACTCACCATTGTATCCTTGGACATGCTCCCCCATACCTCAAAGAACTCCTTGCCCCAAAACCTGCCACCCGAAGCCTCCGCTCATCCAATTCACACCTTCTCCACGTTCCTAAAACCAAGCTGCGCACCATGGGCGACCGAGCCTTCTGCTATACAGCCCCTACACTGTGGAACTCCCTCCCCGACCACCTAAGAGCACCCCAATCCACTGACTCTTTCAAAACTGGACTTAAAACTCACCTTTTTACCTTAGCATTTCCGTAACTTTTCTCATATCTTGGTTGTCGTCCAGTTGTTCTAAACTTGTCCTTGTTTTGTTTTCTTGTTTTTTATCTGCCATGTAGCACTTTGAGATTCCCCCAAATGTAAAGTGCGTTATAAATATAATTTATTATTATTATTATTATTATTTAGTTATTATTTATTTCATTAATAGTGTTATTATTTGTTTCCTGACTTTTTTTCTGTAAAGAGCCTGGAAAGGGTTATTAAATAACCGTTATTTGGTTATGTGTGGCTTTCTGGAAAACAATAAATTTTTTACGCTCCCCTACGATCGTCACACTTTTTCTGTTACAAACTGACACCGGCCCCCCATCAGAGAAGGGAAAGGTTATGTGGCCCTCAAAAGAAAAAGTTTGGGGACCCCTGTTATAGACAGTTAGATGAGAACCTCCCGAGGCAGGACACGTACGACATGCACTTTCATGACCAAAAAAAAAAAAAAGGGCTGAAAGGAAGAACATAAAAAATGGTGCAGTCGGTTTTCAACAACACGGCTGCAACCTAATCCCGGTGATACTGTGCAACAGAGCTGCAAAAATTAGACCAAAAAAAAAAAAGACTAGACCGCAATCAGCTCTTCGCCTACCTGTCATTACTCTCTTCAGTGATGGATGAAGAGTGTAAGCGGCTTGTGTAGAACATATGCTGTAGGCACTCACATTTGAACTCAGAGTGAGCTGGCGAAGGTACCGCCAAATGCGACTACACCGTAAGTGGATGGCACTTAATTGCTGGTTCATTCAAAATATATATGGTTGTTTGTTATCAAATGTTTCATATTCATAATTGCAAGCAAAAACTCTTTTTATTTGTATATTTGATTCTATAGAAGTTGCAGTAGGATATTTCAACCCTGAAACATTTAATAGCAGCAGTCCTACAAATTCATTTTTTATTATTTAATACTACCCTTGAGAGACTAACAAGAAAACTGCTCCTCGAAATTTAAAAAAAAAAAAAAAAAAATTGCTGCTCACACCAAGCCATTCACTGAAACGCTCAAAGATTTTTCAAGCCCTTTTTTTTTTTTTAGACAAGTACAATTGGCTTTTATTTCTACTTAGCATTTTTAGATGTCTTTAAAGAAAGGAGATAATGTTCCTCCTTGATGGTTTTTCCTTCTTCAATAAAGCGGTCTATGAACGCAAAGTGGTGAGACATCCCTGAGCATCATTAGGATGCCGGCTTCATCATGCAAGTCTCATTGTTGGCGTAACCTTGGACCGAATGACTCCGCTTGCATGAGCACACTCAACATGATAAGTATAGCTGCTTTTCTATGGGCGTCTGCTTCTGGTAATTCCAAAAAAAAAAAAAAAAAAAACATATATTTTGCTGAGGTTATTCCACGCCGGGCTGCCTCTGGTTCATTGCTCACCTTTAGAGCCGCCTTCAGTACAGCTCCGATAATATATGGAGCACTTAAGTGTGGAACAATTATTGGAGCAAACTGATGGTAAATCTCATTTCTGGAGGAGGTTGAAATATACAGCTCTGCTTACTTCCACCTCTCATTGTGTGCAGAAGCACGCAAAACTATCAAGACCGCTTTGTCAATACACAAAAGGTGTCAGGCGTCAGGGACGAACAAAACAAATCGATAGAATATGTGGCAACAGATATTTAAGTGAACAAAGAGAGACAGATACGGACGCCACGGAGGTGTGTTTGTCGCTTTCGCAAACTTTGCTGCAGTGCGTGATGCTAATTAACCTGAAGGTGATCAGTGAAGACCTCAGACAGGAAATGTCACACAAACCCAGAGAGGCTCGGCTTGTAATAACCATGTTGCCTTGGGATTATTTTTGCCACCCAGCACGTTTGTGAGTCAGAGTTCTGTTGACGATTTACTGCATGTATGGTATGATCAATGATTTATTTGTATTTTATCTTTGTTATTGTATGCAGGGGTGTCAAACTCATTTTTTGTTGCCGGCCACACTGTCGTTATGGTTTCCTTTATGGGTCCATTAATGACATTATTGCATACACACAGAATTTTCTAAGTTATTTTCAAAGTGGGGTTTTAAAAAATGTTGCAATATCTCACTGGTATGAAAAGGGCAGACAATTTACAATATACAAAAAGGCAAAAAAGCCTTGACTTTGACATCTTTTCACTAAGATATGCTTTTTTTTTCTTTTTTTAACTTGACTGTATTTATTACAATAATTTCAATTCATTTCAACGTGGAAAAGTAGTTTGATAATACGAGGTACCACTTTACATTGCCAAGTTTGACTTCTTTATCATGCAAATTGAGGAGTATCGACATCGAGGCAAACTAACATATTTCATCCCGCATAATGTAGGCCGAGCGTGGGCGGGTTTCCAGTACGGCAACTGAAATAGTTTTGCATTATTTTCAGGAATAGAGGTTCTTCAAAAATGGTGTGCATAACTATTCACAACTTCAGCATGTCACGTACACACCTCGGTAAAAGTGAGATTGACGTACATGTCCATCTCTCAAGGTCGCCTGTGATGCTAATGTAAATAAGGTAACTACACGTTGTTGAGGCTGACGATGTTCCACCATCTCCCTAAACATGAGCTTGATGAAGTTGTTGGATCGTGGTCCAACTTCGCCACCCACAACACACAATCACACACGCATGGACGCACACACAGCCAATTACGCTTCTGTGAGAATTAAAAAAAAAAATAATAATCTCTCATCAGCCAACGTATTTGCTTTATTACTTTGACCTTTCAGTCATCCAACATCAGTCATTTCTGGTATATGTGGCTCAGACGTGCTTATCTGAATGGACAACAAGGGAGAGATCTTTTCCTCCTTGCTCCAGTAATCACTTTGCTACTAATCAATTAACCTTAAAAAGAAAATCGTACGTCGGGATTACTATGCTGATAAATATTCATCCTGACATTTGCAACGGAGGAAATATTTTCTCTAACATCGTGAAGGTATATCAAAAGTAGCAGCCCTGCCACCTGCAGTTTCTCTGTCAAAATACCACAAGCAAGCACACAAATAGCCACATGGGGACGGGCGGCGCCATAAAACTCCACTCGAGGGGACCCAAAAATTGAATTTACTGCAAGTGAAATTGGATAACGTACTAGCAGTTGTGCCATAAACGCCATAAATCCATACAAAGCAGCGCCCAATATGACGCCTGAGAATATGTAGTCCTTTGAATCATGTGCGCTACCAACAACAAAGTGTTTTAATATGAAATGCGTCTTCAATGTTAGATGTACTAGTTTCGTCGGCCAAAAGTGATTGAGGGCGTCGGTTAAGCGTCTTCTGAATCAAAATACAATCCTAACATACTTTGCTCTTTTCGTCATACTTGAGAAAGAGCAAAATAGCACCACCTGCTGGAACTAGTGGGGCTCTGCACTTACTCCCAAAGCAGAATTTCTCTCAGGAAATTGATAGTATTCTATCCATCTAATTTCCTGATAAAGGTCACGGATGAGCTGGCATCAATCCAACACGGGTGAGTAACGACACCAAATTTTTGTTCTGGTACGATCCCGGTCTAATTTGGATGTATCGATACTCGTCGAGGCTGCCGATACTCATACTTAAATTGAAGGAAAAAATATATATATTTGGTAGTTGTGACAAACATTTAAAATCGATGTGAATTTTCCTCCATTAGTGACTAAAAGCAAACAAGAAAAAAAGTACTAAGGGAAAACAATTTGAAGCATCGGTGCTGTGATGTTCCATGAATATTGATCAACACGTGTGGCCAGCACTTGAGAACGTAGCAAACAAATTGCTGACATTGTAAAGTACATGCAAAATATGATCATGCTGCCCTCATAATCAAATACAAACATTAACATAATGTGACATATTGAATTCTTAGGCAACATTTCTGCCCGTATCAGCATTCTAAGACGCTTGCCACCCTTTTCTTAAACCAAATCAGCCGAACTGATATACTAATAAGTTAACATAATTAATACACAAAACAGGTGTCCCACACATCCCGAAAGCAAATAATTGCAGATTTTAAACAGATTTGCTGCCCTTCCCGCTGAGCCACTTCACTTTCATTAACTTCAATACCAATTAAAAGTGCCTCCACGTACATTATACCATTAGCCTAATAGCATAATTCCCAAGTCATTTTCAATTTACTGCTACCCAATTAATATAAAATTCTAATGCACTCGCTAAAATTTGTGTTTTCCCTTGTTTTATTCAATGCTGAAACATGACTTGAGTAACCAAGCTATTACGCTAGTGATGAGCTCATACATCAGAGGACCAAATTAGAACACCGAGGCGTGATTCCAATCTTGGAAAAAGCGAGTGACTAAATGATATGGACAGAGGAGGGTTGTCATGGTGATCAATTCTAGCTTATTAATCAAAAATTGGCTTATTATCCAGTCAATGAAACACTGTTTTTTGCTTCCAAATACAATTTAAGAGGCACTTTGTCATATGTGCAGCAAAGCCTTTGTGATCCTCCAAGGCTGCGTCACACTGCTTCCACTTAAAACTGCCAACAGATTAACTTCTTCCCTGCAAATTGATTTTGTTGAACTACTATCTGACTGAAGAGCACCGGCCAGATTGCTTAACGGCATTTATTCATTGCGGGATCGACGCACAAAGTACTCGAGCAAGCCTTTTCCAGACTTTTTTTTTTTCTTAAGAAGGCTATGAAATGATGCCTCCCATGAACGTCTTGTTGTTTCAACATCCTACTGCCTAGAGTCCTAATTAGGCAGCATTCATGTTTTGCTATTTGTAGACACGGGAGTCATAAACAGATACGTTATGCACAGACCCACCTCGTAGTAAATACCGAGAGAGGGCACCATGAGCGTTGCATGCCTCGTGCAAAAAAGGATTCACATCACAGACAGGTAATATGTAAAAGCTCTGTTTGGTCATTGTTGCTGATGGGAAATCAAATGTACGATTTTGTATTCTTATTTCTGAGCGCCCTACTAAAATGTCAACTAGAATTGATTGCATGGTAGGCCACATTAAATGCTCTTTCGATCCATATATGGCCCCCAAACCGTATGTTGACCATCATCTCAAGGTGGCGGTAAGCTAAATTGGTCCACAAGGGAGAGCCGATTAGATAGATAGATAGAGGGAGCGCAAGATGAGCTTCTACTAATTGGGCTGCAGCAAGTAGGACGAAGATGAATGACCAAGTTTAAGGAGTAAAAGAGCATTTAAATAATCAGCATACCGCAGCAATAAAACAATCAAAAGTATCTTACCTTTTTCTCTGTTCCTTTGCTTTTTCCTCTCCCCCAAAAGAAGACAACTGTTCCTCCTTGAGAGATGGGCACCTCAAAGCCCGAGTGTCGTGCACTTGTTCTTCATTCTCGTTCAAAAGTCAAGATCCAAATATGCACACAGGTCCTTGCTCATCATCCTCGAAGAGGAGCAGTCGCTAGAAAGCCGAGGAAGAGTTGCATGTTGGCTCACCATCGCAGTGTAATCACATCGCCGGGGGTCCACATCATCAATTGGGCTCATTTGAACACGCGCACCGGTCATGCTGCGTATCCCGTATCCCGCTGTGGAGAAACAAAAGAGACATTCCAAAAGACATTGAGCCTTTTTTTCTCCTTCACACTCCAAACTGATGAACGCTCCGAACCTCCCTTTACATGTTAAGTAGTTGTGTGTGTGCGCGCCTGTGTGTGTAGTCCCGTCAGCTCGACTGCATCCACTGCAGTCCGCTAAAAGGACGCAGAGCAGACTGAGCAGAAGCGCAGGAGGCGAGCGCCTTCTCCTTCTCTTTGCGCGCGCGCACACGCACGCACAAACGAGATTACTGGTGTGTGTGTGTGTGTGTCTCTCTCAACGCATCTGATCAGGTGTAAAAAGCAATCGGTTTCGTTAACGTGTATAATCCTACATAAATCCGATGATCTGTTCTTCTTCAAACGTGTGGATTCGTATATAACATAAAAGGTGCGTGTTAAGTGTCCATATGGACCAAAAATAAAATAAAAACTCCAGAGTTGATGTTTTACTTTATGGACAAATGAAAACATTTCCAAAAAGTTGCAAGGTAACAAATAACAATGGAGGAAGGCAAATTTGACCCGAACTAAGGGTAGGAACAAAATTGAGACTGTGGATTGTAATATATCGTGGACAAAAACTGGTATTGTTAAAATAAGTAGAAATGAGCGAGTACTGATATCTTATTTTTTAGGTATTGGGTACTCGTGGAGGCTGCCGATACCGATTATTTCCTTGTTTCGGAATCAATGGGCAAAGCGATTACCTGAATGTTGAAGCTACTCCGCACAGTTCAAGACGGCTGCTTGGCACCAAGATGCCACCAGATGGCACTGTGACAAAAGCGTATTTGAGAAAAGGCTTTGGACTAAGCATAAAATCAGTGAAACTGCATTTTTGTCGATAATAAAGCAAGCCTCCTCTCACCCCACCAAAATGAATTCCTGACCCCAATATGCATTGATTCACCACTGTACATAAAGTCACAAACACTTTTAACAGCAGCACCATCTGCTGGATCTTTGAGAGCATTACATCACCTACATTGCATAGTTGCCTCGAGTCTATTGTATTGGAAATCAATACATTTGACATTATAGACCATCATACATTGACTACTACATCCACTATTTCTCTTGAGCTGAAATATGAGCAGGGTTTGCCAGCCTCACTAGAAAAAAATAAAACATTCATTTCTGTTTTTCTCCCCTCCAGTGAGTCTCGGAGATGTACGAGTATCATTTACACAGCAGCAGAGTGGCACTCCTCACCCCCCCCTCCACCTGACAGAAGTGAAAAATACATCATAACCTCCAGAGAGGAGCTACTACTGACCTTCAATTAACACACAACCTCGACTTTGCACTTTGTACACCTGTCAACATTTGGGTGGGAAGGAATGCAAGTTCACAAAGGTCACACCACTGCAGCCCACTCGCATGTTGGCAAGATGGAAGAGAAATCCATTGAGGGATGTTTTCTTCCAAAGCACATCATGGATGAATCTTTTTCCTTTTTTATTGTTGTTCTGCATTGCTCTGCTCCTGAATCACAGCTACTCTATTCCACAGAGCTCATCCACCGTGGAGAAATAGCCAAGACCCTATTTACAGGCTCAGCAGCACTGAATAAAAGAAATATCATGCAATCAGCACAAATGCACACAACAATTTGTGCCGTATCGCCAATTTAATTTGCGCACCTTGTGTTAAGTCATTTATAAACTATTAATGGTGCAGAAAGGGTTTTAAGAGGGACTCCATCGTGCACTATTATATGAGGGCGGAATTAAAATTGGATTGTAATAGGATATTTGTGTCCCTCCTACTAATGCGGGTAGAGAGTTAATAATTTTGCATTGGCACTTCGCGTGGGATCAAATGAGCCGCTAGATAGGCTTTCTTTTTTTAAGTGGCATAATCACATGAGCATACTCAGGACAGAGAACACGCGGAGAGAAAATCCATCACAGATGCACATTAAGTGCTTTGGCAGGTAGCAGTTTGCCAAGCTTCCTTTCAATGCTATATAAAAGGTGGCAGACTTACTATTAGGCGCTAGTTGGCTTCTCTTAAGAAAGATCCACATTCAGCATGAAGGACAATATGCAAGATTTGTTTGACTTCCTTTTAGATGACTTCCGTCTCGGTGCCACTTTCTTTCCTCGGTTCGTTTGTTGCGTTCAGGTGCATGCGCAATTGTAATATCCAAATATTTGTTATTAAGACAAATTGATTGCCATAAATAAAACACTATGCCAGGGGTCACCAAACTACGGCCCGCGGGCCGGATACGGCCCACAGGACCGTTTAATCCGGCCCGCCAACCCTGAACAAATTGTTATTAAACTTTTTTTTTTTTTGCTCATTTTGCCTGCAATGACTGCGTTTGCCCAGTAGATGGGGAAGCGCTCGCCTGCGCATTTACTACCGGAAGCCGTGTCAGAAAGCTCGGTGCACACTCACAAGTGCGTGTACGTACGGACATGGCGCACTCGCGCTCTATTTGTATCAGTCCCGAATTTAGAGCGTGGGCTGTGACGACAGCATTCTTGTAATTTGCGCGCTGAGCTTTCAGGTGCAGTTTTGCGCTAAAGCCACCCACAAACCTTCCCCTGGAATCCTTCCATTAAAATGAGTGGCCCGAAGAAAAGAAGTGAGTGCCGAATGTTAAAAAAGAGTGGCCAATTTGGCTCGACGTACGCGACGTGACGTTCAGCCACATGAACGTCAACATCTACCCGTCAAAGATCGAGGTAAACGGACCAACACCTCGGATCTCGCCTAAGAATTGCCACAACAAATTTTACTCCAGACTATGACGCACTAGCAAACTTTAACAAAAAAGACAGCGGTGTCTACAAGCCTACTGGAACCTACAAAAGGATTATAAGGAAGGAACACAAGAACTTTAAGAGACTGCTCATATGTGTCAGAGAGGTTCTGCTCTGACAACTGAGCTGAACTTTTATCTGTTAAGATTGTGCATGGCACAACAGAAAGTTAATGTTCCATGGTTTTCTTTCTATGAAGAACCCAGAGAGAGTTATTTAGTTATTATTTATTTCCTGTTTTTTCTGTGAAGAACTCAGAGAGGGTTATTTAGTTATTATTTATTTCATTAATACGTAGTGTTATTATTTGTTTCCTGACTTTTTTTCTGTATAGAACCTGGAAAGGGTTATTAAATAACCGTT
Source organism: Syngnathus typhle (assembly GCF_033458585.1). Classification (NCBI taxonomy): domain Eukaryota; kingdom Metazoa; phylum Chordata; class Actinopteri; order Syngnathiformes; family Syngnathidae; genus Syngnathus; species Syngnathus typhle. The sequence continues at coordinate 45,254 of NC_083743.1, forward strand.
ATTTGGTTATGTGTGGCTTTCTGGAAAACAATAAAAAAATTTAAGCTCCCCTACGATCGTCACACTTTTTCTGTTACAAACTGACACCGGCCCGCCATCAGAGAAGGGAAAGGTTATGTGGCCCTCACAGGAAAAAGTTTGGGGACCCCTGCACTATGCAATCTGCAGACGCGGTTGGCAATGTTTCCGCGTCAAATGTTTCCTCCTCACGAAAGCACCTTATATAATTAAGTCTTCTGGCTTGAACACACATTAACCGTTAGGTGGCGCAACTGCTCTTAAAAAAATAGTTCAAAGCAAAATCATATTCAAAATTTGGTTGTTTTATTTTTAGAGTGCAAAAAAAAGCTACACGCGTTTTAGTGGAGGGCTATTTTTAGAACAAGAAGCGGACCTTTTTAAAAGCGCTCCCACGCGCACCATGCTGGTAACCCCTCGTTTCCAGGCTGCTGGGATCCCCAATGCACAAAAATGACAAATTACAAGTCAACTTCTGACGCGATTGGGAAACGGAAGATTGATCTAACATGGAGTTCATCCAAGCAACAGTTTTCTAACCAGTTGCCATTTCCCTATGTCACTGTTGCATCTACTGCCCCCAAGTGGGAGAAATATGCAAGGGAATGTCAAGGCATATTGTCACGGTCATTTTTCCAGAGTGGGAGTAATGCTCTGCACCGTGTTGCATTGCAGTTTAACACCTCACATTTGATGTTCCATTTTGAGGTCGTGCTCAAAGTCTGCGCGTATGTGACGTTAATGGAGCGTGGGGAAAGTCGGAAGTGTAGCAGAAGGTCGAACGTGAAGAAGCGGTCAAGCCTGGTACACGCCGTTCCCATGAGAAGCAATCAGCAGCTGGAAAGAAATTGTGAAAATGTGCTCAATAAATGTTGCATTTACGCTTTTTTCAAGAGATGACTCCTAGGCAGTTACTTGTCAGATAAAACCTCGCTCATCGAAGGCATAGATGGATAACAACGTGTGGATTTTTTAGGCTTAATTCATATTCCACAAATGCAATATTAATCAAAATAGTGTGTTTAGAGTGGCGGGGCCTCATACATATTATTGCAAAACAAAAATCTCAAAGCACCAAGATGTAATTTGGTGGTGTTTGCATATAATAAAAAGAAAAAGAAGAAAAATCTCAAAGCACCAATATTGGTGCTAAATATTCTGTTCACGTTTAATAAAAGCTTGAAAACACAGAGTTAGTTTTCCTTGTAAGAAATAGAAGATTAAATCAAATCAATGCAATGTGCGCCGACAAGGTCTACTAACACAGTTGCTGTTGTCACACTACACCAAACACTAAACATAAGGCACTTTGGGATCACAAATAATTGTTTAGTTACATGCATGCCGCTTTAGCATGTCTAGGGACAAAGGCATTACTATCCGATCACGGACTGATTCTGTTAAATGTCCATTACAAGCACTTAAACGGTTTAAGCTCAGTGACTCACTCCCAAAGTGTGGCACAAGTATAAGCTCTCTCAAGTGGTAGGCAAATTAATCAATTAAATACTAATTGATTTTATTTAACATTCATGAGAAATACATTTAATTTGAATCATTACTTTCTTAAAAAAAAAAAATCAGATATTTAAATGCATAATGTCGCAGTGGCAAAGCAATTACCGTAATTTTCGGACTATAAGTTGCAAGTTTTTTCATAGTTTGGGTGGGGGGGCGACTTATACTCAGGAGCGACTTATATACATATATATGTTTTTTTTCTCTTTTTTGGGCATTTTATGGCTGGTGCGACTTGTACTCCGGTGCGACTTATAGTCCGAAAATTACGGTAGAGGCCCAAGTATTTTATTTTTCTTTATTTGAGGGTTTGCGTAAAACTTTCGAGGACTTCCGTTTTAGCTGACACAAAATGAACTGTGTTGGCACCTCAGCGCGTTGACAAGGCTGATTCGGCCGCTCGGGAATTGCAAATCAAGCTGCCAATGCCTAAATGTCAATACAAAAGGACGCATCTCACAATGCTGAACACATTGGCATGAATGGTCAGGCCCCGTCCCTTGCTGCCATATTGATTGACTGGCGCTGGCAATATCCACCGAGTGGGAATAAACAACACTGCCGAATCAGAACAGGAATTTCCCTCATTTGCATTATAAGCGGTGATGTATTGACAGGCTATGATGTCCTCAAATAACCTTCACGAAAATGCTTCACACTAGATTTATGAAACAAAAGAGTCAAAAGATGATTCTATATCGCTGCAGTATTTATTATGCACAGTTTGAATATTAACACTGATACGAGAGGGTTCAGAAAAGTTTTGTGAAAGTTTCTCGATACATTAAATGATCGATGGAATGCAGTTGGTGCTTGAAAGTGAAGCGGGTCAGAATGTGACGCAGCGTATTAATCACATTACGGTCTTGGTTTGCGTCCAAATGCACAGCAAAGCAGCACAGATGGCCAATGATGATGTCCCAGTGTTTACGGATGATTGCTGACCATATAGACACATGCACGCGCACACACACGATGGATGTAACACACAAGCGTCACAAATCTTGACAGAATCTTGTGTTTCTTTTAGACAGCGCTTCAACGTACTAAATATTCATTAGTAATCAATCAAGGAAGCAGGTGAAGAATTTTGCACCTTAGATTCATCACCATGCTGCCCGAATGATTTTTTTTTTAATGGTGTATGGCAAGACTCATTACAAAAACAAATCTCAAGTTAGAGGATTTTCTTTTAAATGGAGAAAAGAAACTCTTTTGGGGATCAATTCAGTTGACTCATCCGACTGCTGAAACGAAGCACCGGACGGAGAGCATCCAAGCATTAACGTGAGAAAGAGCAGAACGCCAATCGATGCTCACAAGAATCGTCTCAGGAGTGCTCAAGTCCACGCAAGATCAGTCAACAATCTCCGGTGAAGATGGCCGCCTGACCTTCTATTTGTGGGGATGTACTTGTCTCTTGAGGCCATCTTTAATTCCATTCAGAATTGAAAAGGAGTCATAGACCTCTAGGGGAACATTTTAATAATCACTTATATGCGGTGTTGTTTTTATTCCCCTCCACTAACGCTGCCAGTCACCAATCCGGACTTGATTAGAGGGTTAAATGTCTCCGATTACGAGTGCCTCCCTCACTTTAGGCAAGTCTACAATCTGTACTCTTCGTCTTCATCACCACTGGTGACTTTGAGTGCGTGACCTCCACTGAGGGAATTGAGAAAGTCTCTTTCGGTTAGTTGTGAAAGCAAACATGCTGTTGGAAAAAGGCTGTTTCTTTGATAAATAAAGTGTTAAATAAATGATTGAGCTTGAAAACAAGTCACAAAAATGGGGTACTTTAACAACAAATGCAACTGAAAGTGCTGTAAGATAATAATAAAAGTAGTCATGAATAAATAATTAAATAATTGGGGTTCTGCAAAACATTTTTTTTCAAACCCCCCAAAAAATCTTCATTAAATGTTGATAATGATTCATTTGATGTTTCTCTACAGTACAACTAGAGATGTGGGGGAAAAAATACCCCAAAGTCAATTATCTGATCACCTGGGGGAGGTCCAAGCATATTTCACAGGGAGGGGGCAGTGACCCCGCAGTCCCCCCCTCTAGCTCTACCACTGCTTGACAGTAAGTTGAGATGTCTCACCTTCACGCTTTCCTGCAAATAATCAGCACCTGCTTGCATTCTTCCAAGACAGCAGGGCGCTGACAGATGAACGGAAGCATTCGGCGGGGAGCCCTTCCCAAGAGTCGCTTTGGGCCTCGGTCCTGCAGAGAGAGCAGAGAGTCGACCCGACTAACAAAGAGTCGCTTACCATTCCGCTCAGGCTTTGTTGTTGTTCTTTTCTCACTCTTATCTTTATTTGCGCTTTTGGTCTGACATTAACATCGGAGCATTATTGATCAGCACTCTGCAGAAGCTTGTCAGACAGATTAAATCACCTGACCCGGGTTTGGTCCCTGTGCACAGGCGCATCATCCTCCATGGAGGGATGCATTACCACCTTATCTGAAGGCCTCCTTTAATATGGAATATCATATTTTCAGTGAATGTGTTTTTCTTCACCTGGCGTGTTGTGTGTGTGTATATAGAAATACAAAACGGGCCGGATATGAAACAAGGTGTGATTAGATTGTGGCGTGCTCTCCAGCCCAGCCTGACATTTATTTAAGGATCCGCTCGCTAAATGAATTTGTCAGTGGAAATTAGATTCTGTTTCCTTGAGGAGATTCACCCATGACCGCAAACATCTTTGAATATGGGAGGCCTCTTTTTTAAAATATAAAACAAACCTGTTCGGCTTTAGAGCTCATGTAAAATTCATGCTCATGCTTTAAACATAAAGCAAAGCAGCAACTCCTTAGAAGACAGCGTGTTGTAATTATGGATGGGATAATAAGCGCACTGCGCAAGGCTGTTCATTCTCTGGACGTGCTTTCGTAAAACAATCCCACACAATGAAATTAAACCATGTACGGACTCAATGTGCCTTTTTAATAACCCAATGGGACACACAACCTCGCATTTATTCCAAACGCCCTTTTACCATTTTTGTAATGGACCTTACTACTTCGCCCTTTGTTTTGTTGACCTAATGGATTTGATTCCATTTTGACATCTTGTTTACAACTCGTAGCAACTCAGTCGGGACAGCGACACAAGTGTATTCCTTGTTAGCGGTGGTCCTGCCAGAAAGAACATCGATTGCCGCTGAGGAGGTGCGCTCCGTTAATCCCAGGTCTGCTCCCAGGTCACATATCTCCACAGAGGCTACGGAGTTAATAGGCGAGGAGAGGCTAGAGCGCTTTGCCAGCTGGACCGCCTCGAGCTTTTTTAACTAACTCCTCCATCAAAGTGCTGTGTAGTAATTAGACAGGGTTAGAACAAATGCGCCGAGTTCTTTTCTTATCAAATGTCGAGGCTATGCAAATTAACGATAGACGAGGGAAACACATTAAAAATAGAGGAAGGTACACAATGTCAAAAATATTGCATGGAGCAGCAGTATGATTCAATTATATATATGTGGATGCAGCATGAAGGTAAGCAAGTCAATAAATATGAGGGTGGCAATAAGACACTTGTGGATGCATTAACATATTGATGAGAAATATGTCACAATCTATTCGAAGGCGCCATGCATGTGTTAATGGAAACATGTAGGGTGTTATTCGTGCACATATGCGCAGTCATCATTATTGTCACGAGGCTGAGGGGAAAAGGATTGCTTGACTGTCACAGGTAAGTCATTTAGTGAAGCATCCTTATCTTGGAATTAATCACCATGGCAACAACATCCTACAACACCATAAGGTGAACACTGGCAATTTGTGCAAATGTATCCAATTAGCATCCGAAGCAGGGGTGGAGAGCCCTTTTTCCATCTGGGGACCTTTTATGGGAATAATGTTCTGGTGGAATGATTGAATAAATGTTTGCTGTGCATTTCTGATTTGGATGTTTTGGGGATTTTTTTTAAACTGTTATTCTGAATTTTTTCTTTCAGGCGTGCTCCAAAACTATTTAATCATTCATTTATGAGCAATGTAAGATCAAGGATGCATTCATTAATTTAATACATTTCAAATACTTGACATTTTAAAAAAAAAGTCTGGATAGATATACAATCTTATACCTGGAGAAATCAACAGAGTTAAAATTTTAAATGGTGCAGATTTTTAGAGTGCTCTTATTTGAATAGAGAAAGTGTGCCACCTGTTGGCAACTTCTCCAACCATGCATTTTCTAGCATAATCATTTGGGTATAGGGAAGTGATTATTCAAATTAAATATATGATATATAATAATTATAATATAATTTATAATAGAACATTTCACAATGGTATATTTGTGGTTCAATAATAATAATAATGATGATAATAATAATAATGCATGTACTTGTATATAAAAACAGAACTGACTCCCCGCAGATGTTCTACGAGATACAAATATACAATGTAAACACTACGCCGTTTTCTTTCGAATGGGTCAGGGCACCATTTATTTATTAAAGTTATGCATAACCTTCCAACATGAGCGTGGTACAGTACATGTTGAACTTCAAGACAGGATTAGAGGAGACAGATAGCAGGCAGGTTAGGAAGAGTGGTGGGGCCCTTCTCGAGGAAGAGACAAGAAACCTGCAGGCAGGACGACCGGGAAGAACGTATAGAGGAAAGGAAGGAAGGAAGGAAGGAAGGAAGGAAGGAAGGAAGGAAGGAAGGAAGGAAGGAAGGAAGGAAGGAAGGAAGGAAGGAAGGAAGGAAGGAAGGAAGGAAGGAAGGAAGGAAGGAAGGAAGGAAGGAAGGAAGGAAGGAAGGAAGGAAGGAAGGAAGGAAGGAAGGAAGGAAGGAAGGAAGGGGGTGGGCGAAGAGGAGCACATCCATAAAGGGAAGAAGAGGAGGAAGAAGACAACAGGACTAGATCAGAGCCCCGGCGACTCTTCATTCTAGTTCGTGTGAAGTCCTCGGTTTCAAAGACAACACAGAAAGGTTCTTTCTATACACGGGCCTCTCTCAGTGGGACTTCACTGGAAGCGGGGTGAGCCTTGCTAACACTCACATCAAGCCTGTGTGACAGAAGAAAGAAAGAAAGCAGCCAAAGTAGCAACAGCATGCACGCAATGCAGTAAACACTTAAAAAAAAAAAAAAGGAACCAAACAAAAGGAAAATAAATACATCTTGGGATAAAAAAAAAATCTTAATACATTATCTTAAATTTTTTCCTTTTCTTGCTTGGTGTTTCATATACTGTATCTAAATATATATATACATAGATCTTTATGTATATATATAAATATATTCTGTATATAAACCCACATTTCTTTGTACATTTTGGTATAAGTTCTCTTTCTTGCAAGGGGGGGAGGGGTGTAAAATGGAAATATGGGTGATTGCCTTGTGCTGATGAGGAGGCGACTCCGCCTCTTTTAAGTCTCTTGCTTTGTGTAGCAACAAAACGGACAGGGGGGCTTTAGTAGTAAGAGGACAAGCTTATAGAAGGTCCACCATGTCCAGGACACACGCACACACAAAGGTGGTAGCACTCTTAGCCCCCCCCCCCCTCCCTGAGGCAGAAGGTGCAGCTGAGATGTCCACTATCTCTTATCTGGGGAAAGACACAATGAGCAAAGAGCCAAATTCTGTATCACTCAGTTTTTGTGACTTTAAATTTTTTTTTTCAAAATGTCCTCAAAGTTCTCAGTATGACAGCCAATATACCTTTGTTTCCATCCGAGTGTGTGGTTGACTTCCCCTGCCTCTGACGAAGATTATTGTACTTGGCTTCAACCTCCTGGAACAATAGACGAATGGTGAGATGGGCACACGAATATTAACATTAGCCGGTGACGAATGCTTACCTTCAGATGGTTGAGGTTAGCCTGAAGGTTGCGCAGGTGAGACAGGACTTGTCTGCTAAAAGATGAGAGGCTGCCGGCGTGCGACGCCGACGAGAACCTCAGATTGATGCCCGAGTCGGCGGCGCAGCCTTGCGATGCGCTCAGCTGCTTCCCGGCGGGTGACATCTCCTCGTCGGTGCTGCTCTCCCCTTGTCCGCCATATCCTTCCAGGACTAAAAATCCTGCTGATAAAGAATCAAAATACAGCGGTCCCTTGAGATTGTGTTTCGTGACCACAGTTGTGATATAAAAAAAAAAAGTGTAATGAATTAAATAAAGTTTGTGTCATAATTTCATACATTAATTAAATGGACATTGTCTGATGTGCATTTTTCAGCCACCAGGCGGCAGTATTGTACTACACTTAAATGTGATGATGAAACAGAAGTCTGCAATTAGGCTTCATTGCAGACAGTACAGAATATTAGATGCGTGTTTCTTCATTTTTTGTTCAAATATAAGTCAGAAATGTTTTATAAGTTGTAATAAACTGTGAGGAGATTTTTTGGTAGAACATTTGACTATCTGCCAAACTGCTGCTGAATGTGAGGTTTGCAGCCACCCGAGCTAACTAGCTTAGTGAGGATGCTCACCATAATCTTCGGGTGAGTCAAAGAAGCCCGTGTCACCGGAACCCAAGTCTTGCGTGGGGTCTTCGGTCTGGGAGTTGTTCCTCTCCGAGCCGTTGTGGACCATCACGCGTTTCTCTACAGGCGTCCTCAGCGAGGTGGTCCTGAGGAGACGCGCTCCTGTGGAGCGCTTGGTCCGCTCTGCAGCTTCCTGCGACATGAGCTGCGTCACCAACACCTGCTTCAGCGCTGACACTGCCAAGAACGAAATCATTTTATTATTATTAGAATTATTACTAAGCATATTGTAAAATCCAAAGTGTAAATTACAGCATCACATTGGCAAAGGCTTTTTGTTTTGATATGTACTTACATGTTTTAAGTGCTTCATCTGCTCTCGAGGGAAACACATTAAAGGAGTCTGCGCTGCCGTCTTCAGTCCCTCGGTACGGAAGCTCCGGGTCCACAAAACCTTCCTCCTCATCCTCCTCTTCCTCCGTTTTCCCCGCCTCAAAAGGATTGTTAGCGGGAAGAGGGCTCGGAGTCACACGCCTCACAGCCGGACTACTTTCTTTATCTGGGAAGATAGTCCGTGATAAGCTTTATCCAAAGGAGTACAGTGATACAGTGGAAGAAAGGTATGAGCCCGGTTACCTGTGGACTGAGTGCTGCCAGTGGATGTGCGGTCTGGGTCTTTACTCAGTCTGGAGACGCCAGCTGTGATGATCTCCACACCATCTCGCTCTCCACTGGCAAACGAATACGATACATTTAGATCACAAGTTGGGGAGGGCTTTAAGTCACTGTATTAAGATGATGAACGGACATACTCTGTCTGAGGTAAAGGTATGACACTGTGGGGTTTGACCTTCATGGCTTCGGCTCTTTGCGTGATCAAATTCTGCCAACTGGTGAATAGGAAAAGGAAAAAAAAAAAAAACATATCAGCCTTAAACAGTAAACATTTGTTAAAAAAATGAAATAGATTCTAAATTGAGGTAAGTAATAATCTACTACAGCCCTGTAGGTGGCGCTAAAACATATTACAATGTTGGCAAAATGTGTCGTACGTTCTCTGATCCGAAACTGTGGAGGCCATCAGTTCATAGATCTGTGCACCGTTCTCAGACATGGAGAGCACGAAGAAGGACTTGTTGTCTGACAGGAGAGAAGAGGAAAAGTGACGTTGAGGGTCCTACTTCAATGACATTGCAGGAGGCGGGTTGCGAGCCAACCTGTAGCCACAGAGCGCACCAGCACAGTGCTGAGCTTAATAATGGGGCTAAAGATGTGCTTGGTGTCGGCGGTGCCCGCCAGGTTCTTGCTGTGACACTTGAGGATGAGACGCTCGTCTTGTTTCTGGAGAAGGACCAGGATGTCCTCCAACAGGAGAGTGTACAGTTCTGCAAAGACACGAACAGATAACATCAGTGAGTGTTGACAACTGTTTTCAGTCACCGTTTTATATTTTTAGATGTCTGACCAATCGTCTTGTCCTTGTTCACTTTCCATGACAGCGGCCCTTCGTGCACCATGGTTTTCTTGGTGAGGTCAAGGTTCTGACAGGAACATAACACATCACAGGCTAATTATTATTTTATAGAATCTAATTGCTTATAGGGCACCAAATTGAACGATTTACACCGGAAAAATAATCATCCCCATTATGCTCGAACAGTATTTCTTCGAATATTGGATCTATTTTAATAGATGCCATCTCTCAACAGCTGGTTCTGTCATCCATTTAAAACATATCAAATCAAAGGCTCACCCCCATATTGACGTCTCGATTTTTCTCTCTGGCAAAAATAACAGTTACTTATTTTTATGCTATTGTTCACCCAAAAATAGCAAACCATAACAGCAGCACCTAAATAATTAAAGGTAAAGAAATGCTCATGCTGCCATGTCACCTTTAACTCCAGGATCATAGGGTTGTCCGTCTGCTTAAGAGACGACAGGTCCAGTCTTCTCTGATAGTCTTCTAGCCTCTGCAGTAGGGGGGGGGGGGGGGGACAGATTTGTTTTGTTTTTTTTACTCCTTAAAGCAAGAGCCATAAGCAGACAGAAAACACACACACCTGCTTATCTTCTGCTTCCTTTACAGCCTGGTTGACATGATTGAGGATCTTTCGACAGCAGTCGGCTGCCTGCTTAACTTTGTCCTTCTCCACTGCATCGTCTGAAAAACAATACGACATTAACGATGAATTAAGGCCCCCTCTGGTAAATTTCTACTCCCTCCGTCCATTGAGCCAGTATAAATAAAACAGTTAGGCAAGAGAACAGCATAAAACTTTGTTGCACTTTATCGTCTGTGCTTTCCCAGTGTGAGACCTCCTCTGCGATGAGAGGAGGTGATGGCACCAAATAATGAGTGAGACATTTGCTAAATTGTGCACCGCTGGTTCCTGGACCATTACAATGAGAATTTCCCAATTTGTGAATCGTCGGCATGTTGCCATACGAAGCTTGGGCGAGAGTGTGATTGGTTTGCAGAAGAATGTGCTCTTTAGTGACATCATTGTGGCAGTGAGAAAGCCACATGGGATTTACCAGTGTACTTGGAGATATTGTCCAGCAGCAAGGGGTACTTGGTGAACCTCAGCATCTCGACCGGAATAATGTCCTTCAGCTGCAGTCGCCGGCACAATCGGTTACTTTGCGCCTCCTGAGAAGCACACCGGGTTCTTTTTAGCACCCCACCGAATGCAAACGAAAGGCGAATCATGTCCGCATATTACCTGGATGAACGAAATGAAGCGCGAGTCTTTCTTCTGCTTGGTCTTGATGATCTCCAGAGCAAAAGGCTGATTGCTGCAGAATGTCCCCACGGCCTGTTTGATCTTCTCCTCCTCTCCACCACTGAACTGTTAGGTGCCCGCACCAAGACGCGAAGGGGGCAAATACAGACAGACAGTGGCTGGGTTAATGTGGGTCAGGGGCAGTTGCCATGGTGACCGTGTTGAACCACCACACTCTCAGAAGGGGGCCAGGCTTAAGTTCTTGTGGCAGAGACAGCTTAAATGTAGACGAGGTCCCGGGGACGGAGCGTTTAGCCTACTTATGTCCCGTAGAGATTTTTTAGACAAGCTTGAAATTGAATAGTCATGTACAAATCAGTCAGAATGACCTCATGTGAGTAATCAAAACAAACACTCATGTTTTCTTTTGCCGTCAAGCAATTTCACCCTATCAGTGCTTCTGTAACATAAAGGCATAAATGCAATTCCACCTTGAGAACTTTACTCACCCAGGAGAGCAAGTCATCTCCTATCTGATCAATGACCGATGACTCGTTGCGCTTTCGCACTGCTGCCATCTGCTCCAAAATGGAAACTGGATTGAAAAGCAGACGCGAGTTAGTCCGTGTGTGTGCACGTGCGAGTGTGTGTGTGTGTGTGTGTGTGTGTGTGTGTGTGTGTGTGTAAGCGCACCATGCAGTTGTAGAATCTCCTCCAAGTTGGTGAAGATGTTTTTGATGTCGGCAGGAGGTAGGATAGCATCTTTTGAAAGCTTCTGGTAGAAGATGTGATCCAAAACTCTCAGCATTCGCACGTGTGCACGCTCCGTGTAAAATAGCTCTGGAAAACGCCAAGTAAATGTTAATTAAAGAAAATAAAGTTTGTTTGATCTACAGATTTAGTAAACCAAGCCCTCACCATTGATAACTTCCTGTCTCTTGATTTCAAGAGGCCTGAGACCCGCCAGAACCTCACGTCCGACAAGCTGCTGCCAGTTAAGCGGGTCATGTTCCGAGTCTGTTCCCTGGTCGTCCTCGCTCTGGGCATCGGTAGCACCCACTCCCTCGAGCCTTGCGGAGAAAAGAAATCGGATTGTTCACTGCTGCACTTCTGATCTTGATTCTGATTTAAAACCACCAAGAAATAGGACCTCACCTTCTGATGGCCTTTGGTGTTCCCTCGTGGGTTCTACAACAGGAATACAGAGGTGGGTAATCAAGCAGCAGCAAGCTAGCAGCTTGTGTACGAATATAATTATTTAATGTTTAGTTTAGTTTTGACTGTTTGTTCAATAAAGTGATTCGTCCCGCCTTGCTCATGGTAAAAAAGCTAATTGATGCTCGTGTGAATGTTCAGGCACCTGTCAGTTTCTCTGTCCTCCTCTTGGAGTTGGTCCAGGCTGTAAAGGTCAAAGTGCGATGCAGGATATGGCAACCCGTCGAGGGGGTCAGACTGAAGACCGTCGCTCAGCCTGCTGGGGCCTGAAGTTGGAGTGCCACCTGAAAGTCAAGACTTGTGTTACAAACAAAATCTCACTCGCTCCTTCTTCGCAAAACTCACTGGTCGGTTAGCTTACTTGAGTCTGTGTCTCGGCTAGCATCGGAGCTGAAAGTGGTGCTGTTTGGAGATGAGGTGGTGACGGATGCGGGGTGTGTGAGCTCGGGGCCCTCGCTGGATTGGCTCCCCCTTAAACGCCCCGCATCCGTTTGCTCGCTGGGCTGAAGAATAGGCTGAGACAATTGCTTCTGAGGCTTGGGTCGACCGTCAAGGGCTTTGCCCACTTTGTGGAAAGAGAAGGGCGCTCAGAACCTCCAAATGCCTCAAAAGCAAACTCCGGATTTTTAGTAGCTCACCCGACGCTGCTTCAATGCGGCTGGGCCGACGCTGGGGTCCGAGGATACTGGGAAACCTCGGCTTCTTCACCTTCTCTTCACCATCCTTTTCTGTCTTAATGCTTTTCTGTTAATGAAGAATTCAAAAGATGAAATTAAAAATCAGGATAGTCGAATAAAAGGCAGTGTTAAAAATAACTAGCGACATTACCTTAATTTTAGGAAGAAAATTGATCCGGACCCGTTTTGACTCCAGACTGCGAGGTTCCTTGACCCTCACACCAAGGTGCTTCATGTATGTATAAATGACATACTGCATTGTAGTGCTGGAAGAGAGAAAAATAAATTAACTGAGCCTACCCTGGAACTTGTGACATAGAAAAACAATGAGATCAAGAGCCAATACTGCACCATATGTCACAGCATGCCATCTGGGATATGCTTCCAACATATGGTGGTGCGCAATGGGCCGTTTCCATCGTTTCATTTTTTTAATTATTTAATGCAAGCATATTGTATCTATAGCTTGTCTGGTCTCATTTTGAAAACAACTCATCAAAATAAGTGCTGCAATGCAACATTCATACAATACATTTAAATCAGCTTACCACTTCTCCTCTTCTGTCGTCTGAGCAGTAACCCTACAAAGGCAAATATTTCTGAGTGCCTCATTGACTTTACACGAATGTTTATGACCAAATCTGGCGTGTCGATTTGTTTCACTTACAGGATGTCCTCAATCTTGGTTATGATGTTTTCAGCATAAGAGCGTTCGCGCTCGAGGGTGACACGATCTCGTCCACGCTCTTGGTCCAGCCTGCCCAGCTCCACTTCAGCGACGGTTAGGCCCATGCTGCGCTTTTGTCTACATGTACAAACATGTAATGTTGACATGTGGATGGGGTTGGTTAAAAAAATAAATTCTGGAAAATACATCGATATGAGAATCAAGTCTACCTGAAATCCTCAAGGTTCTTCTGAATGTCAGGGAGCAAAGAATCTTGTAGTGTTTGAACGTGTTGTCTGTTTATTTCCTCTGGGATCAACTCTGTCCGCCGTCGATCTGCAAAACCAGCCCAAATACTTAAAGTTAAAGAACAAATAGAGCCCCATTATATTTGACCATAAAAAAAAAAAAAGCTAAGGCAGAAAAACTGACCAAGATCAGCAGAAATGGATTCTGGAACTGCCACTTTCAAATGCTGAAAGAAAAAGGGCAAGTATTCAATACCCGCAATAATTAAACTGCATCATCCTTTTCTGCCTGTGTTCAGTGCTTACTGCTCCCCGATCAATAAAGAAGGTATGGAGGTCCATGAACATCCGTCTGGTCTCTTTGGAGTTGGTCTGCTTGTACAAGTCAGCATAGAGGTAGCACAGCTAAGGGGACACGAGACAATGAATGAAAAACGCAAACAAAGAGCTCAGACGGAATCAAAACAAAAAGCGTTGAGGGTCGTACCACCGGGGCCGGATCGAATTGAGATATGACGTGATGCATGAAGGCTGCGAGGTGGGCGGGCCGAGACTTGAGCTGCTCAATGCTGGTAAAGCGGTTACACTGGCCATTTGTCTGCAAAAGAAAACCATGGACAAGGACGTAAAAAGAGAAACAAATGTGATGAATGGCAATATTGCAATATACCTGCTCTTGGTCAGAATCAAAATAATCGTCCTCAGCTCCAATGATATGCGAGACGATACGAGAGGAGGGACTGCTGACGGTGGTGGGAGACAGAGAGTCCTGCGGGCAACACATTTGTACATTAGAGAATTAATGCTTCCTTTTAAAAATTGTCTGACTGCGGTGTGGTTGGACATTTAATCGTACTCCAAAATGTCCGACAATAACACCGAAGTGGGAGAAGGGTGGAGATGATTTGTACCAGATCAGTGGCATCCTCTGTTTCTGGGGAGTGGCAGGAGTTGAAGCTGTTCCTGGGTGTGCTCTTTGGACTCGGGCAAAAACTCTCTGGAGAGACGAGTCCAAACCCAGAAATCTGTAGGCGGTGAGGCACAACAATTTACAATCGACCTCAAATTTCCGTATCAATCGAACAGTAATCATACATAATGATGTATTGAAATTAGGATGAGGAATACAGATGTTGCATCACTTATTAAAAAAACAAAACAAAAAACCCCCGAGACCAACGTACAGGTGTGCTGCTCCAGGACAAGTCAGCACTTTGCTCTCCCGCCGCATGAGTGTGCTCAGTTTCAAACATGCTACCATCATCTGCATCTCCACCCGGAGCAGCCTCCTAAACATCCACAGAAACATTAGCTGCTGATAAATTAAATACATCACAACAGAATAAATACGACCAAAAATACAATCCGCTTAAAGGGGAAAATCAAGCTGAAAATGTTCTTAACAATTATGTATGCGCCGTCACTACGCTAAACATGGAATTACGATGCGTTCAGGGCAACCCCCTAGCGATTACATGAGGATGGACTATGCTAGATAAAGACGGTACAGGCAAAATAGAGTGGCTTTCCTCTGAAGCCTAATCCTCAAATAAGATTAGGATTAATGTTTGTCTGGAGCCTAAACGCTCTTCACTGACTCGCACCCGGATCTTCGGGATCCTGTCTCTCGATACCTGGCTGTGTGTTGGCAGGCTTACCTGTGTTGCGCCGGTGGCCTTGAAGAGCTGACCCTGCAGCTGTGGAATGTGTTTCTTAGCTTCCTGGTTGTCTTTCAGTAGTTTTGGGGAGGGGTTTCGGCCGTACTCTTCCTTCATCGCCTGGACAGCAAGTGACGTATAGTTCAAACACCCCAAACATTTTTCACCCATAAATCCTGTTCAGTAATTTATAAGATTATTACCCATTGAGGTGTGGAGGAGAGCCGGTCGTGAGAACTGTACGGGCGTTCTGTCGCAGGCGAGTTTGGGGAGGAAATAGTCACGCCAAGCATTTCAGACTCGGCTTCAGACAGGGGGATCTGGGGGAGCCCCGGAGGGCGACCCAGGACTGTGAGGGCCACATAGGAGCCCGCTAGAATAAGGCGGAGAGATTAGCAATACTATTTCGACACGACGGCAAGATCCTGTTGAAAAAAGAACTTACATTTGATAAGCTTCACCACTTCAATGTGGTTTGAATGTGTTACGAGGGTTCCGTTGACCTGAAACACACCGACCGTCAGCATGACATACCCAACACACAGCTGAGAAAAAAGATAGAGTGGCCACAAGGTGGCAGCCTAGATCCTGTTTAGACCTTTGACAAGAAAACAATATGATTCATGCAAAGGTGGAGGGGGGGGGGGGGCGGGGGTAGTTGCAGATAAACACACTACCTTGATGATCCTGTCTCCTGTCTGAACGCCTGCCCGCATTGCAGCACCATCTGAGAAAAACGCAGTGATCAGAGCATGAAAGAAACAGAAAAGGAAAACAAATTGGTTGAGCCGGAACAGTTTGGAGAAAAAAAACTACCTGACATTTCAAAGCAGCTATTTGAGTATTACAACCGTGGTTATGTTTCATGAAGGACCTGTTTCACAGCTCCACCCCAAACAAAAGATTAGACTTGTGAGTCCTGTCCAGCTGAAAGTCTTTGACTTTTTACGAGTAGCATATGAAGCCTCAAATGAAGCTTCACTGATTTGCTTCCCGGGAACGACCGATACTTGAGTTTTGTTTGTGTTGATAAGTAGAAGTAATTTTCCCGTCAAAGTCCCCCCATGCATTGATGACACCTGATAATGCCGCTCAAATGGAACGACTCGGGAAATAAACAATCCGCAGCCACAATGGTGCCTCAAGTGCGTCAGCGGCGACTTCCCCGCGGCAGTTCTTGCAACAAAATAATGAGAATCGTCGTGTCTTGTGTCACCTTCTTTGACGAGCTGCACAAACACCGGATTGTCACCACTGACTGTGAGCCCAAAGCCATTTTCGTCTTTCTGGATGATGACGCATCGCTGGACCAGACCTGCAAGTGAGACACAGAAAGGGTGGTACGTGTTTTGAAAATGAGCTGAATCAAATGTCACACATTCATCATGTTTAAAGGACATTTTTTTTCTCTCTCTCTATGTTATCTTATAATGTATACAAGTTGAAAATCAACCAGAACTGTTTTGGATCATGGAGGTCAACTGTGCTGTGTATAGCAAAGAACAGCTGCACAATATCTTTGCGATACCACAGGAAATTGTTTAAACTCGCCTACACGAACACTCCGGTCAAACATTTTCCAATGATCATTACTATTATTCGGATGCGGATGCCTTTTGGCCGTGCATTTGTTTGGAAGGATGTCTGAAAGCGATCTGGCGATCCAGACATTGCTGCTTGTTTTCTCACAGCCTAAAGGGGGAAAACGATTCTTCTCAGGTTCTTAACGCGTGGTTTCATTAGCGTGGCGAGAGGAGATTAGCGTTTATCTAACGTCTGAGTGATAATGACTGGGCTGACAGGACAATGTCAAGAATTCCCAAAGGACCGATATTTTTTGAGTAAATACCTCGTTATCTTGGAAAGTATATTACTCAAAATTGACCCCAGCGTCTATGACCTTTGAACTAGTTCCTTGTTGCGGCTGAGATTTTCTAACCATTGACGTACCGACCGGAGAGGTGAATGGATCAATATGGCTTGTGGGGGGTTGGTGAGTGGAGAATGGGAGCTAATAGATGTGGAGAGGTTTGGGTAAGCAAAAAGCCTCAGGCTTGGGGAGGAGGAGGGGTGACACAGCTCTAGACAGAGGGGGGCAAAGGAGGGGGGCAGGGAGCGAGGTGAAAGCAGAGGTGTCAAAGTGATTAAGCCATATGGGCTAAAGAGCTGGTGTGAATTTACCTCGAGATGTTGATCTTGCGCTTGAGTTCCACGCTTAACTGTGTGTATTAGGTCAGGCTTTATAAAAACCTTGACAAGTGGGGAGTGCTGACATGGTCAATGAGCAGGCCAATCCATTTACAATGATGCATTATTCAGAGGCCCTAACTGATTTGTTATTGGCACCCCTTTTGCTGAAACGCTATATAAAAAGAAAAAAAAAAAAAAAGGACTCTAGAGGATAAACTGACATTTAAAACTGAGAGCGCACAAAAGGAGGAGGATCTTAAAAATATCAAATGCGCTCGAATGATTTGTCGGGATTTCAAAAGAATTCTTAGCAAAAGAAAATAATGGGAATAGAAATAATCGATGTCATGATAAAATTGTTGCCTTTTTTTTTTCCTACTTGACAGGCAATGTATTTTTTTTTTTTTTACTGTTCATCAAAGCGATTGAAAGTGCACCGCCAGCTTTGTCTATGCTTGCACTTTCTCCTCGTTAAGTGCAAAATAAACAAAAAAGCACTGTATTCATCTTAAGGCATTCTCACACCAGCATGTTTAGATGTTAAAAAAAGTTGTGCAGATGTCACACCACTCATCCCGGCAAGAGGATCCTTACCACAGGACTCAGGCTTCCCCTCTGCTAGCACACTGCTGCTGCCACTCTTCTGCACCACCAGAGCTTCTGCTCACAGCCCCAAACCACGCAGACAGCATGGCGCGCATACACACACACACACACACACACACACACACAGAACACAAACCAACAACACAAAAGGAAGGAAAGACACCAAATAGAAAATCATGAGGGAGGAAAGTGATCATGGGAAAAAGAAACCGTAATAGAAATAATAAAACACTCCATTTGGGTTCCTGGCGTTGTACTTTCTGATTTGGTTTTACATGGTGCTCAGTGGACACACGACTAGACGATCCAAACATTTCTATTTCTGTTTCATTGTAGCAACAGTGGTTCCATTTGTCTGACCAAAATGTGTCTCTTAAAGTGTGTGTGGCACCTCCCACAGGCAGACAACCTCCAACTTCCCAGAGAAAACAATTTGTCCATGTGCTGTTGTATCATTAATATAACCCATCATGCGGTGCAGAGGATTTTTTTTTTTTTAGACGGTTCGATTACATAAGTTTGTGTTGTACTGTAGCTAACTTTTTTTTCTTTTTTAAACCTTCTTAAACTCTTCTTAAAAGAGCATTTTGACGTGTGTAGCCGGTTGAAAGGCTTTTTGAAATCTGCATTAAGACCACCCAAACACACAAGACGCCACATTTGCACGCCCTCAAGTAAAATGGCTGACAGGCAGCTGCGTAGATAAAGAAATTAAAACGTAACCATCTAACTATGCTAAATTTGATGGATTTAAAAGAGACAAGACTATTTTCAAAACACATTCAGAACAGAAGCAGGATAAAGATCAGACCACACTGGTCAAAGTTTTCAAAGACAACAAAACCATTAGGTGGACACACATCCTTTCAGCATCTCAGCTGCCTTGCACAAACTGTCATCGGCACACACTTTTTTTTTTTAGACTGTGTTTTGTGTAACAACACAGAGCAGAAGAGGCGGGGTGCGCCGTTACAAACAAGGCAGTTAGATGAAGCGATGAGATGTGGGGGGGGGGGGGGGGGGGGATTGCAGAGCACATTTAAGGAGGAAAGGAAAAACAGAACAAAAACAGGTTGGTTGCCTGCGAGTTAAACATTACCTGTCGGGTCAAACTCATTGGAGGAAAGCGAGGTTTTGTCACTTTTCGGTCTCTTGTCCGGCGGGTGGTCTTTGCTGAGAATGCTGCTGGTTCTAAAATGAAAACAAAACAAAAATAAATTCACCCCCAAGATTCAGTGAAAATGCAAATTTGTCAACGTTGAATAGTGAATACTGTCCGCTGTCTATCAAGATACAAACTGAAGAGTAAAAAAGTAAAATGGAAGTATTTCTAAACCGCATATAAAGTCACTTAGCTAAGATTATTTAATTTCTAAAAAAATAATAACAACAAAAGACGAAAACAAAGTTATGCAAGATCTCTAATAAAGCTTCGCACCATGGCAGGACAGCGTTAGCTCGCGACTAGCAAGCTAGCCACAGTTTATAGCTGGTGCGGCGCAAATTAGTTTAGCACCTAGCCTAAAGTGCTTGCAGTCATTTGGGATTGTTTCACAGCACCGTCATTTTCGGACTATAAATCGCGTTTTTTTTCATAGTTTGGGTGGGGGGGCGACTTATACTCAGGAGCGATTTATATACATATATGTTTTTTCATTTTATGGCTGGTGCGACTTATACTCCGGTGCGACTTATAGTCCGTAAATTACGGTATGTTACTTCAAATTGCCAGTACGCTTAATAAAAAGTTTTATGGTAATTCAACTATGGAATTCAAACAATTAGCATTCCGTAATGAATTGTGTTGGCCCTCAGAGGTTGCTTTGTGTAAGTGGCGGGATATATTTGTAACAGACGAAAAGTTAATTAAAGCTTGCGTGCAATGCATACGCAGCAAGCTCGACGGGCTTTTGAGAGAGGAACTGAGAATTCATTTGCCACACAGAAGCGGCAATTATTCACTTTGGCACTGACAAGAACGTGTGTGAGTCACAGCCAATGTGTCACGGTGGATAATGTGACAGCCAGAGAGGATGTGGAGGCGCTCTGCTGAGCAAGGCCGGAGAAAGGACTTTTCCCAAAAGCAAGGCCACGGCCGCCGCGCACTGGCTCGGACCTCGGCGGGCCATGTATGGTTGCCGCTGCCTATGCCGGCCCCAAATGTGAAAGGCCACTGTTCTGTTCGCAGTGAAAGGCAGTGATGGGCCGCACTTAGAAGAGGGACTCCTTTGTCCCTCACTGTGTGTGCATGCGCGTTAGCAGCAGGGTGGGGGTGGAGGAGGCCATGTTTAGTCTGAGCTCAGAAGACTTCTGTATTGCAGCAAAAAGACGATTCCGTACCTGTTTGCTTTCTTGGGAAACCTGCGGGAGTGGAGAGAGAGAGAGAGAGAGAGGAGCCAATGTTAATATCACGATGACCTCATCGAGATTAAAGCAAAAACCGAAGAGGGCAAAACAAGATACATTTCCATGAGACCCATCTCGTGGTAAACATGATAATCCAGATCAAACATGCGAGTTCTTGTGCGGCAGATTAAAGCGTTTTCCAGGTCAAATGTCCTCCGACTCGCAGATCACTCGTTGCTCGCGTGTGTGTGAGTGACATCACAACTCCGCACTTCTGATTTATTATTTGTTTTTCGAAAGAGCCTCGTTTCCTTGTGATTATTATATTACTTTTACCTATATTGTTAAACTGCGAAAGAACGCACCATTTCGGGACAAAACAGAGAGGGCGAGTAAGTTTACATTTCAGTCGTCATAACGGGGGAGGCCTCGCGACTAACGAGTGACTATTAACTCTCTTTCTCCCGGTGACAGTGTG
This sequence comes from Syngnathus typhle, assembly GCF_033458585.1. Lineage (NCBI taxonomy): Eukaryota > Metazoa > Chordata > Actinopteri > Syngnathiformes > Syngnathidae > Syngnathus > Syngnathus typhle. Next base: position 66,050 of record NC_083743.1, read on the forward strand.
TTCCATTCAGACTGGGCATCTGAATGGCTCGTTTATGAAAATGCCTCGGTCTGTAATAAGTTCCAGGGACTCAGCAAGAGAGCGAGAAAAAAAACTCCCAAAGATTTAAGTAACCAACTCCCATGAAAGCTCGAAACTGGAGAGACCCGGAAAAAAACAGCCATATAAACATAGAGACTGAACAAGGCGAAACCGAGCAGGCTAGCTTGGGTTCATGTGGGCGCTAATGAAAACAAGACAGTCAAGTACAGCTTGTTGTGTGATGAAAATAATGATAATAATAATGAAACTGCATTGCTCAATTTTGGCACATGCTGCCAATTTTTATAAATTAATATAAATTATACATGAATATAACAATTATTATAGTTATTGATGCTGTATGATGAAAATAATAATAATAATAATAATAATAATGAAACTGCATTGCTCAATTTTGGCACATGGTGCCAATTTCTATAAATGAATAATATAAATTATAAATTAATAATAATAAAAATAATGAAACTGCATTGCTCATTTTTGGCACATGGTGCCAATTTTATAAATTAATAATATGAATTGTAAATTAATCAAATTATTATAGTTATTGATTGACTGGGAACAATAAACCATTACAACCGAATAGCCGTCCTTCTCATTTGATACAAAATCCACCAGGAATCTTTTGGCGCATTAGTTTATTGCGAGATTAGGAAACAGCTGCCTGAAACTTTACCGGAGAGGTTTCCAACCAGCTGGTCAGACCTTATGGGCAAAATTCCCATATTCGCCATATCCTAAACGGTAGAATTGTACCGCTTCCGCATTAACAGTCAATTGTCTGTCTGGCAGACAACAGTGCTCCATTGTTACATTTCCTCATAATGACTTAAATACTCCGATGGACACACGGTAATGAGAACAGAGAAGCTCACGAGGGGAAAGAAACAGGATGACAACGTGGACAGGATAAGACGCATACTTAGTGGCGAGAACTGATTAAATTGGATTTTAGATCCAGTTGCCTGTTATCTGATAAGTCTGGGTGAACTGACCTCTTGACAGCTCTTCTCAAATTATGCAATGTATATTCACATTCAAATAAAATCATTTTTAAGTACCAAAATCAGCCTACCACCATTTTTGTTTTTATCGTGATTTTTTTCTCTCCAAATCATATTGAACTATATTCATAGAACTCATCAGCCAGACTTTTTCTTTCAGAAAAAAAAAAGTTCCTCAAGGCATATAATTGTTCCTCAAGCTTCAAAGAGCGAACCATTCAAATGTGCAGGAAGCGTTATGTGGGAGAAAAAGGGTGGGGCGGGCGAGCAGGGTGGGAGCGGAGAGGTGAGGGTGCTGATGTACTGCAGCGGGCCCGGGCTTGAATGCTCCATTGAGGTTTGCTGTTTTGATGGAAAAGTGCGCCAGAGCTGGGCCAACTTCAGCAAGAGTGGCAGCAAAGGGAGACCGTGACTACACCAGCGAGGGAGAGAGACCGACCGAGTGAGCAGCAAAGGGGAGGGAGGGATGACGAACAGCCTTATTTTTGTGAAAGAATCTCCCGAAAGGAAGAAGAAGGGAAATTGGTGAATAATTAAAGAGTAGATGAACAGGGGGAGGATTCAAGGGGAAGTCCTGCAGGAAGGATCCTGCACGCACACACACGATTAAAGCTGCACATTTAAGTCAACTAACAAATAAAGTTGAGAAACATTGGCCCTCTTTACACTCCAATGAAGAGTCATTATTTTCCAGATTTTCTTCCTGTCTGTTCTATATGGAGGATGGGCGGGGTGGTGTGCTTGAAGTTGACGTAGCAATTTTCTACTTTGGGTGGTAGTGCCACAGCCGCAGGGACGATGTGTGGAGAATTCCGCAACGTTGGGACTCCAAGAAGTTTACATTGGCAATATTCAGGTTCTGAAAGACCATGTGCAAAAACCTGCTCGTATCTAACGTTTGTGGACCCTACCTGCAAAGAATGAAAACAATCCTCATGTGGTGTTAAACCCGAAGGAGGCGTGGCCCGCGTAAAGCCCGCAAAGGATTGGGAGCTGCCTTGAGGCTGCGGAGATCAGAATGAGGAGTGGTCCATTCCAGAAAGACGACCACATTACCTCGCACGTAGCAGCAGCAGCAGCAGCAGCAGCAGCAGCAGCAGCAGCAGCAGCAGCAAATTACACTGGAAACCGAGGGAGAGGGTCATATCGAGCACCTTGGGAAATTGGAAAGATGTTCCAACGCAGCCAGCGGGACCGATTTTATCTCGACTGCAGCTTGTCAATAAGAGACGGCGCGCCGCCGATGTTATCTAATCTGTCTACCTGAGTCACAAAGTGTCATTGTGCACAAACGCACGCACAACACAAAACGGGTCACCTTCGTTGCAAAGGAGAAAGGAGACGTCGACACCCACGCACTTGCGTTCCTCTCTGTATTGTCGCCATGTCGGATTTCAAACAGACTGTGACCTTAGCGGAGCCCTCAAGGTATCGATGTGTTAACTGGGGCACAGATTTAAAGAAAGCGTTTGAACCAGACAGAGAGGCGAAGGGGGGAGGTGAGAACGCAATTGTTGTTGGCGTAGGAAGAAACAGAAGTAATAGTTCTGGAGCTCAAGCTAAAGCCTCCAGGGGGAAAACGCTGCCCTTTCTGCCCCAATAAACCTCATCAGGATTCCTGACATGAAGGCCGGGGGATAGACATTTCTTCACGCTATGCTGTCTCCTGTCCTCTGGGACTGAGAAAGGAAAGGAGGTAGTCCAACGGGTTACGCTGTATAACGTGAAGACCGGAGGACTTCTCTGATCAGTCGGAAAAAGTTCCTGGCATGACGAGGCATGTGAACAAAAGCTCAAGGAGCATTAAGTTAGTTCGTCTTACTTTTGCTTGAAATGTGTTTTTATTTATTTGTCACATCAGTGCAAAAATATTTAATACTACATTTTAAAATGTCAACTTTACAAAGATTTGACTTTGTTTTTCTAGTTGCGGGGATTGGCTATGGGAAAATTAGAGGTTGCGAAAAACTCGATACGGGCTGGATCCGAGTCCGTGGCGGAACCTGTGCCCTAGTCCTGATGCTCTTTGACAAAGTGCAGCAGCGTTTTAAAGTGGCTGCTTAGCCCTGAATCAGCAGAAAGCAGCCGTGCAAGGTTAATCGCAGTGCAGTGGGAGGTTTGCTGCTCCGTTTCCCTCTGCGCATTAAGTTCTGCTGGCAAAGAGATGTTTGGGATGGTGTATCTCATCCAGAGGGAGAGGGTCATCACAAAGTACTGAACAGCCTCTTCTTGAAGAGTGAAAGCCGACCGCAGAGACTCTCAAACACATTTTATACCACGAGGAACAAAATGATTTATGTCATACAAGAACTGGATGATTTGGCCTTGAAATGAAATATCTCGACTGTATTCAAAAACAAGTTCTGCTTTTTTTATTTCTCCAGAAACCAAACAAGATTTGGAAAAAAAAACTAAAGAATCCCCCTGACTGCGCTTTTCTATACTCGCTCTTCTCGGTTCCCGGCCATCTTGTTAGCGCAAACCACAAAAGTGAGGATGTGCTTCAAACTACGGAAACTGCAAAAAAAAAAAGGAGTTTCGAATATTTGTGCAGTGATATAGCAATAATAAAGTAGCCACGCAGCAGAGCTAAAATTATTGGCATATGGTAAGGCACCAAAAGAAAAAAACATTGGACCTATGACAGACCCTTGCTGGATCCCTTAAAATATTATTTCCTCTGTTACCCAGGGAATCCAGGTATTGACTATCAAATATGGTCAGAACCAACTGAGACCCTTTTCAGATTTGTGTAGGAGGATTTCCCGCTTCCATTCCCAGTCCTAGCATTTTAGCAAAGCACACATTAGTGAATCGGAGTTTTTATGCTGTGGTGGAAGCTAAAAATGGACTGGAAAAGGAGCCCCAACATGCCAACCATAAATCAAAATCATCCAGTGTAGGACAGCACTGAAACTGCAAGATTAGAGTCTACTGAGAATCATAACCTATATTTACAAAATACTGTCCACATAAAAAAACATCTTTGTATCATCAAGACCGTTCCATACTTTAATCACAAAGCAGGAAAGTTTCCTTTTCAGATGAATTCCCAAATAATTCCCAATGCCGCTGGCCTCATTCACAGCTACAAAACATTTTCTTTCCTTGTCCTCTTTTTTTTTTCTCAGTTGTAAGGATCGTGTCTTTAGTGGGGTGAGAGTAATGTGTGGCCCTCAAGCTCCCTTCGCCTGGCTTAAGGGGGCAGGACCCTAGACAGTGTCCGCAAGCATCAGGATCATAATGCTATAGCACATAAAAGCACCAGCTAAAAAATCTCCACCCACTGTCTAGCGTCCATGGGCATTGTTGTTATTTGTTCCCCCCCCCCGTCTTCTGTCTCCTTTTCAATTTTCTTCCACTTTGGTGTTGCTTCACAATGTAATAGTGCCCTTGAATGAAATGCTAGCATGGCAGAATGATAGCGACCTAAATTGAGTTTGCGTTTATGACAACCATAAAATGCAATTATGAGACAATGCAGTGAATTGGACAGGTATTTTGCCGAATCTATAAAAGAAGGACATGGAGGCCACAGTGGAGGATTATTTCTCATTACTCCTCACTTTGCTAATCATAAAACACAATGTATGGTTGGCCGAGGCATTCTACCCAAATAATCCAAAAGATAGTTTGCCCGGCAACATCGACAAATGCGACAATAATAAAACACTTTTGAAAAATTGAAAATAGACAACATTTAGGAAGGCGGCAGACACAAATGATTCACGAGTCAGCAATGTTGACGACATTCCCGACCAATGAGAACTTGCTCGGTGGTCAATTTTAAATTGTCACAAGTAGGATGAGTGTATTTGGTCTGTAGTCATAACCCAAAAAATATATAAACAGCTCAGTTTCTCACACAAATCATCAATACTACCGACCTATCTATCAAAACAATCTTGCCCTGATATTCCTCACATGTACCTGACCTAGATCCACAAATCTATGAGGAGTATACAGACTAAAGCTAGCCTGCTCCCACTGAATGCTATTGTTTATTTTTAGTGATGTCACCAGCACCACTTTCCGGGAGGGCCTCAGGGCAGGCCGGTGGGGCGGGGTAGGAGAAAAAGCGTGGAGATCAGCAGAACTTTGTGACAAAGAACCAGTAGCTCACAAAACTGACCCACAGTCCTCGATAGATGTTACATTCACACTCCTGGCCGACACAGCAAAAACACATCATGGTGCCACAATCGACCTGGATTGAAACACGAGTAAATATTCAATTTGAACTAAACACAGAGGAGAAAACACTAAACATCCATTACTGATGTCGGGTTATCTTGAACTCACGCGACATAAATATTGTAAACCTGCGGTTTGCGCTCTCGATCTAAAAGTAGGAAAATAGCGGTTGACATCTCCAAAACACGTTCTGCACACGGGAACGATCATAGCAACTGCGCTCCAGTAGGTTCATTAGGGGCAAGCAGTGTTGTGGTAGCCGGACTAAAATAAAAACTGCGAAAAGTGGGTGCTAACCATCGCTGTCATCGTTCCGATTGGGGGGGATGGTTAGCAAGTATAACGGAGCTTCAACTGGAGCTTGCTTCCGTCCTGATCTAAGTAAGCACATTCCAGGGAGTTAGCTTGCTTTCCTCACAGGTATGTGGGACTCAGGTAGGGAGCAGGTCAAAACGCAAAAGAGGAAATCAATTGCAAAGAAGAAAACCCACGCCGGAATTAACCTCATGTAATGCTTCCGAGGGTATCCTAATGGATTAAAGAGAGAAAAAGAAACACTTAAGTGGTGCGATTTATTTGCTGTTGGTGTCCAAGCTCTCTTGACTGATCGCTCCAATAAGATGATTAGGAGGCTGCGTCTAAATCCAAAGATCGTTTTAATGGGTGCAGGAGAAGGTAAGCGTTGCAGGCTTAGCGATGTTACCTAGCCAGACAGAGTCTCTTTAGAACACTTTGCTGGGAAAGAACTCCATTAACCGAGCAAACATCAGCAGTGTCTCCATCAAGATCGGATGTAGCTCCTTGTTAATTAGATTGCATGGCACAGTTATTAGTCAGCACATTGCGACAACGGAGCGATCGACTCGGAATGCACCAACGTCTTATCGGTGAGCTACGTCGGCTAAATCAAAGCGTCTCCAAGGAAGATCAAAACACCAAATAGAATTCAGAAGAGTCAGCACACCTCACTAAACTCCATTTTAGCCAGCGTTACATTATTGTTGAGATTCTGCTCTTTCAGAAATAAAAGCCCATGACGACCTTTCACCTTGTCTTTGCGATGACACTCCAAGGGGTTGAAGTGACAGTAGAGGAAATGTGTGATAATCATAAAATCGGAATTTATTACAATATAGCAGCAGTGTGCCAAAAGTGGTATGTGTACCTCTTCCTGACTCGTCGGTGCAATATGGCTAAGTAAACAACAATGAAATAAGAACCTAAAGGTAGCTTTGTTGAGTATTAATGTGAAGCTTTCTTTAAACTTGTGTGGCACTTTGGCAGGTAACATTACCTGTGCCGCACAGGTAATAAAGATTTAATAATGAAATGAAATCATAATAAATCGGAGCCTGGGCGTTGTAAATGAAGAGATTGTGCTTTTCATATTTTAGCAGAATATATAATTGGTGGTTATACTTTACCTGTCAGTGAAGCTGGACTGTGTGTCACTCATTGGGCTTCCGGTTCTAGATTTGCAGCAAATTATATCCGATTAACATTTTCCAGAGTGTGATGTGGCGACTTGCTTGAGCGTCCTTCTCTGGCATTCGTGAAAGGATAGCCTTGGTGTTTCAAAAAAAATAAATATAAAAAAAAAAAGATGCAAACAAGAGATGCAGATGGCAAATATCCTCAATGTATGGGGGGTAGTCCAAGCAAGACGGATTAAAATGGTGCAGACCCTAAAAATGAATCAGTAAAAGAGATTATATCCTTCCTCTGGGTCATAAATAACACCGCTGGCCCAAATCGCATGCGGGTAAAACTCGCATTCACATCCCAGTTTTTGGGGTAATCCAATTTTACGGACACCGTGGCGATGCAGTCCGTCTGCCACCTCCCCTGCTCCCTGCTCGGCTTGAATAAGGGACTGAACGTCCCCGGCAGATTCCTCCAGTCGGCACTATGCGGTTTGCTATCTCTTGCCCGATTTCGTCGTTACCAAGAAGAGTCGTTTAATACCGTAATGTTGAAATCAAACGGGCAAAACGGAGGAAAAAAAATGGTTTGTCAATGATCTTGTGTGAAAATCCTCAAAGGAAAGCAGAGTTTAGTCTTGGTAGCTCTCAGCTAACAAAACAGATGCGCTCTATTGGGATGAAAAAAAAAAACTTTGCGTCGTGTGCTCTTGTTTCCACTGCAAATAAACCAAGTCCGAATCTCAGAGAGTGGAGAAAAATATTGCACGAGTGTCCAGTAGTCTTTTGTTTTGCGTCCCCCGGCTTTCGAAAAAGTATCTCCGCAAGGCAATAAGAGAATCCGAGTGGTCTGTGTATGTATTAGCACCGCTCGACGCTCCTTGACTCCATGTTTCCAGAACGGAGTCACTCAGTCGTCTCTCAGCACAATTCCCGTGGATGGAAAAGCAGGCTAGGCTAAAGTGGCCAAGCTAACGGGACAGAAAGTAACAAGCAGTCTCCTGCCAGCGACTTGTCGTAAAAAAAAAATCCAACAAACCGAAAAGGTGTTAAAACTTTCAGGGACGATCACGACCTTTTCTCACAATGCTCGGCGTCATTTGTATTATACTAAAAAGTTGAAGGGACGCAGGGGAAAAAATGCCAGTGTGCTGCTAGCAACGCCCTAGCATGCTAGCCGCCGCAATTCCTAACTTCCACCACCAACCACTTCCGCCGGGAGATGGGGAAAACTCCAACAGCATCCTGGCTTTCGAAGTGCGTTAAAAATAACAATCAAAATGTAATGTATTTTTTTTTAATGAATTTAAAATGTTAAACTCAATTCATACGTAGATATTATTTTATGGAAAACTAATATATCATTCACCACCAATTAACACCAGGTCACATGACACACAAAGCAAGGGCTGTTTTTGAAGCGTGTTTTTAATTTGATCACATGGCTATTTTACTTTAGTTTTATGACTTATGGGTGTATCTAACTATTTCTAACGATTGGAAGACAATGCCAATCATACATTTGTTATCTGACGTGTCACCCTTAACAAATTTAACAATTTAAACTCCCCTTACTAAATGATGATTATGTACTCAATTATATTATTATTAAATTATGTGGATGCATGGATAGACACTATGATGACGTAGTTGAAGGTGTCCTTAAAGCACTTTATTTTGTACAAAGAAAATAACTTTACAGTTCTTTTCTATGTGGATCCACGTCACTTGTCATATCACTGCTAAACAGTAGCACCATCTAGTGGACATCAATGGGAATTCTACCACCGAGGTACAACTGAGCAATTGAAGAACATTTATTTACCAAACACAAATTCCCATTTAGCCACTAGTTTTCAATGTTCATACAGGGAATAGCAAGGCACAACAGTTAGACATTTTGTTTTCTCCTTATATACACAATGATGTTCCTCACCTGGTAATGTGGCAGTTGGGTAAAACAGACTTGTGCTGGAAGCAATGAAATAACACTGTACACTCATATTATAAATGTAAAGACAACATATTTACATATTGTACTTTCACCATCATCATCGAGATTAAAGCGTTTGCCTCATAGCACCTTTAACCAAAACTAATAACAGTTCATAACTATGATTTTAACAAATAGAAAGTATGTCAGAGCAATATGACACAAGAAAAAAACATGAATGAATGAATTTGAATAAAATAAACAAAAAGTTAAAGTTGTTTAATATTTCTCCCTGAGTAAGGCTTCCAAATCTGTTCACAGTTTGTCATATACAAAACAAAACACTAAGTTTTCGATATGACTCACATGGTTTGAGGAGATCACAAGTTGTAAACAGTGTCTCCTTTTTTTGGAACACTTTTTTGCTCTGTTCATTCAACATTGCAACCAAGAGCAACATTGTTTCTTTAGTGGAAGCTTCAAAGTCAAATCAATCCATTTATTGGATTACTTCATTTAACCCCCAACCTCGGGACTGCAAACATTTTGCCACATTAATTACAATCAAGCTGTTTAACATCGAAACATTCCACAAACCCAAATTCCCCATGATGAAACCATAACTAAACCTACTCACTATTCAAAGGTTCCAGGGGAAATAAAAAACTTCTGGGAAACTTCTCTTTTTCAACTTGATGCTAATTACCCAGAATGTTTGATTTTTTTCTTTTTAAGCTGAGACTTTGGTTGAACTCCAAAGTTTGGGGCTTCCACCGAACAGTATTGGATTCTGGGCAACAATGACTCATCCAAAAATGATGCCTATTACATGATGCGCACACCAACAGTTGCCGCCATTAGAGACACTTGTAACCAAGTGCAACATCTGCTAGTGCTTTGGTTTCCAGCCACATAAACCTCCTCTGCGCTGTTTTTCCCCAACAACTAAACAAAAGGTTCAGTCTGAATAACTGCCTAAAGCATATTTAACTCCCATTTTCATCTCATTACACTGAAGTTGTCAGCATTTAATCGTTCTTTCCATTGGCGGCCTCTTGTCGTTCCCTCTGCCAAGTCTTGATCTTGCGGCTGGCGAAGCGAACGATGTCCACCATGAAGACCCAAGAGAGCGCGTACATGGCCACGCCCCCGCACTTGATAAAAAATCTGGGCCTTGGCGAGATCAGCTCACAGTACAGCATTGTGCCTCCCACAAAGACCCGCATCAGCACGAAGAGCAGCACGAACAGCGCATCCACAGTGTGCGCCAGGGGCGTGCCGTAGCGTCCCGTCTGCTTGAGGAACCAACGCGCCTGCAGCAGCGGGTTGGTGATCTCGCTGCCGAAGAGGACGGCGCAGCCCTCGATGCCCGACTCGCCCAGCCAGAGGGTGAGCAGGATTCCAAGGATGCTCATGGTGTGGTGGGCCAGCATGACGGCTCCCTCGGTGCCGAAGTAGACGCACCAGGCCATGTCAAAGAGAAAGTAGCCCAGGCTCAGCAACAAGACACTTATCTGCAAAGGTGTGTTCTTTGTACCTTACACACAAACAAAAGTTTCAATATTTGTAAGTGACATATTTTTTTTTTACCACTCCCCCCCATGGGTGAGCTAGAGCTGATTCAATTAAAATACATGTAAAAGTTGAATAAAAGTATGATCTTAGATAAATGTTTAAACAAACTTTTTTTTAACAATAAATTAAGACAGTGATTCTTTCATTGACCACTAGAGGGAGCCAGTGTGCCAATTGTGACATCTACTACACTGAGAATAAATGAACAATTCAAATAAAAGAAACGAGTCAATACATGGGACATGATACGTTTCCAGATTCAGTTTGAGACCACATTATCAAAATTAAATTCAGAGGAACATGAATATAAACACCTACTTTACTTCTGTGTTTTAATATTGGTCACAATAGTGTTAGGTTCTTGGTGAAGAAGGTTTGAGGACCACTGACCAGCAACCTACCTGGATAGGCGAAGGGCCAGGGTCCATCCACGTAGCCGATGTAAGCCGTGATGCAAATGACCAGGATGCCATGCAGCAGGGTGACAAGGCGACAGTTCCACTCAGCGCTGCGGCGGCCGTTGGCGTGACACAATGCCAAGTAGAGAGACGCCCAGCCGGTGATGCTCAGGAGCGCCCCGAGCACAACCATGTTCCCCTCTGAAGACAACGAGAGCATCCCGCTGAATGAGATCGTTTACAGTACAAGCTCTGTGGTATTCCTTCTACAACAATTAGCCTTTGCTTGTGCAAGAATAGCACTACAGTTGAAGGTTTGGTGGGGTGAGGGGGACGTTCCTTCGCCGCCTGTGACGTTTGTACCATGCAGCTGGACGAGCTGGCTCTTGTTGCATGGGCGGCGGAGCCTCTCCTTGCACAATGCAAAACTCGATGAGAGATGACTGGGCCTCAGACTTTGACTTCTTAAGCAAGTTATGTCAACAAATTTGGAAATGTCTGTTGGAAACTTTCCGTGGGGATTAAAGTAGGTTAAATGAATTCGATAATACATTTTCAAAACTAAATTTAGTCTTTTTAAAAAGGGAACTTGTTCTTTTTATGCATCATTAAAACATCACGGTTTTGAGGACTTTGTGTGCTCTGCAAACTGGAGTGACCGAAGTGCACATTTGACATGCAAATAAAAATGTCGTGCTGCAGAAACTGTACCCACATTTTTTTGACTTTGTGTTTCTATTTAAAACATAACTACTAACTTTGCAGTTGTCTTAGATTGACCCTCCCTGAGAGCTTTAAATGAATGAAAACAACTTGACTGTGTACCCATTGAAATGAGTGGTGTAAATTGCTGTTCTAGATTTTTAAATGACATTAAGCAACGCGAATGCGTTTTTAAGAAACTATCACATGTCCCACCCAGAAGGCAAACAAATGACAGTCCTCGACTGTGGACATTAATGCAACACAATGAGATGCTGCTTAGTTAGCAAGAGCAAGCTAACCTGCTCATAAACCGTCCCTCCCATTTACAAATATTGACAAGGGGTTAAAAATAATTGTTACCTTGATGGCGCTCATGTGGATGGCGTCACGTCAGATATTTAATAATGAAATTATGTTTCAGTACGAATAAAATTTAGCTCGATGTCGTTGCTAACTGTGGTCCAAGGGTTCATCTTCATGCCTCGTTCGCAACCTCAAGTTAAACGTCCACGAAGCAGACTACTCCTTTTGTGAGTAAACGGATTATTTGTTATTTCTAATGACATTTTAACTCGTCAATTCGCGATCTTATTCGATTTTCCTTCTCGCCATGTAATACGGTTGTCTTCTTGACCTCACGCTACGATAGATGGATGCTTTGTTTTTATGTTGTTGTTTTCTGGTACGACAACGACACCATGCGGTCAAACGAAAGCAGTACATGTGGATTATGAAATAAACTCAGACGATGGATGCTAAAAAATAATAAAAAAGATTAAAAAATATAAACAGATATCCTTTATTATTAAAAATAAGGTTTGCTCCAGTAGAGAGGTGGTTAAGTCTTGTCCATATTACTTAATGGGGGAAATCAAGACAATACAGTGCAATTTCTTTTTAAAAACAAACCTTATAAAACGAAATTCTTTAATGGCACATTAGCTAACGGCTTCATTTCCTCCTTATATCACAAATTTATGTCATATTAAAACCTCCTTTACGCAACAAAAAAAAGGAAAAAAAATACAAGTTGAGCTAGACTGGGCTGGGTAAAATGTCACCATATTAAATGTATGACAATTATAATACAACCGTACAGTTGTGGGTTTATTAAATTTTAGAATTGCATGGTAGGTCTTATTAAATGCTAACCTACACACACAGACACATAGCAAAGGTAGAAATATTAAGGCACTTGCTCTCTGGAAAAATCCACAGATTTAAAAGTTTGGCTCTTTCGCAATATGACTGAGACAAAGTTTGATTATTGCTTTGTTTGGTCCCACAGGTTTAAGAAGTTCTCCTTGAACAATACATGAGCACACATCTGAGCTGAACTGCATAAAGAACAAAATGTCATTCAAACGGGAAGAGGACGTAAACATGAGCGTGTTAGAAATGACCGCATGGTGGCAGTATAAGCAGCTCTAAGGCCACATTCCTGTTTAGTAAGAATGTGAGCGCCAACATTGCAGTGGGTCTTCCTGAATGGAGCCTCTTTTCACCCACAGAAACATTACACCCTTCATTTGGACAACCTTTCCTTTGACTTTGTCTTATTTCGACACACACTTACAATCATGTGAGTGCCGAGAACAACGCCCGAAAATGATTGGTTCAAGCGGTCAAACGAAGTGTCCTATTATAAGATTGAAAACACAAAAGTCACAAATGGAAATGTTGCAGGATTAGTTTGAAGACTTTTTGTGGTTTGAGTACCCGTGGTTGACTGAGCTTGCTTAAAAAAACACAGCAAAAATGACATCAAGAAATGGTTATGATAAAATAATCAAAGAAAAAGACAGTCCAGTAAAATCCATATGCGAGCGAAATAAATAATCCAGCATTGGGAAGCTTTCCTCCACTCCTCACAAAAAAAAAGTATCGTAGATAAATTAACACAAGAGATTAACCTATTACAACAAACCTTAATTGTTTGTCGTTTGTTTGATTAACCCTAACATAAATCCCCTCTGGGCCCATTTTTGAGCCTCCACCCACAGTTTGGGAAACCAAGACTGCAGTGTTTTTCCTCAAGTCCGATGAAGGCACATCCCCATCCGAGTTTTCCTTCGTTGATGAGCGTTTTTTGGCTGGTTTTTAATCATCCCTGGCGACAAGTTCCCCTCCAAAGTGAAGGCAAAAATCACTTAATGGCTGACAGTGATTGTTTTTTTCCCTTAATTTCTTTCCAAGCGTCAACATCTGGAACTCGCCGCAGCTCCACCTGATCCAGTTTCACTCATCGTATAAAATGACTGTCTAACTAGGTCTCCTCATCCCAGAGGCATAGCTGTTTTTGCGAAACATAGTACGTAAAGTGGTAGCCCTTGCTGCAGCTTTTGATGCCACACTTGTAGGTGGACCCTTTGCCTGTGGTGTCACGGCTGCGGCAGTACTTGAGCAGGCACGGGTACCACTCCAGGCGCAGGCCGTACGTGCACAAACATGGCTGCCACAGGTCCTTAGTGGCGTGACAGGCCTGGAATTGAGGTGCCACCGACGTGTAAGGCAGAGCCTCGAACATGGAGCCATCAACGCCTGCAAAGAAAGATTTACAAGTTAGATCAATGTTTTGAGTAGAATAAATTGGGGCGGGCCTAAAAGTAGCCCCAACAAAGAGGGCAAATGAGGAAGCTTTATCATGCAAAGAAGATGCGTCTGCGACAGACAATGACGCAGGAGCATGACCATCCAACATTGTTTGCTTGCTGTAACGCTGCTGGAAGAGGACAACAGTGAAGCTTTCAAGCACATTCTCCTCACCCCGATACTGTTTGGATTTCATTGTGTCGATGCGGGGACAAGCATCCACAAGCGAATGCTTTTGTGTGGTCTCCTTCGCTATCGGCGGCTGTTCAAACAGGTCTAAATTCCCGTTGAGACATTTTGGAAAGTAATCGAATTGTGATTTTATTTTTTTTCCTCTACCCGAAGTATCGCAATTTAATATGGCGTTTAAGTTTTAAAGGTCTTTATCACTTCTACTTTTCGTATTTCATAGAACAATATCTTTCAAATAACACAATTTTGAAAATTAAATTCTGCTACACCGCAATGTCAATTTTCTGTGGATGAATTATTCAGCCCCATTCGAATAGGAAATATCGGTAATCAGAAACAAGGACACTTACCGTATTTTCCGGACTATAAGGCGCACCTAAAAACCTAAAATTTTCTCAAAAGCCGACAGTGCGCCTTATAGTCCGGTGCGCTTATTATATGGACCAAATTCCAAAATTTAAACTGGCCCGAAGCATTGTGTCATGAAATCAATCATAAGTGGCCCGCTGAAGACTATGAATCATGAATCAAAAAGACTATGGATCATTATTTTGTGATTATAAAGTAATTTGTTGCGTCTGAAGTTGGAATAAAAAAGCTAAAATGGAGAATGATTTGATTTGGATTAAAAATCTGACATGATGCATTAATGGTGCGCCTTATATAAGGACAAAGTTTTAAAATGGGCCACTCGTTGAAGGTGCGCCTTATAGTCCGGAAATTACGGTATTAGGAATGTAAACATACGAAAATAAAACACAAAACTTTATCAAAGTAAGTAAAAGTACCATCAACAAGATAAATGGAGTAGTCATATCATCAGAGTTGCGATAAGAGCAAAGTGGCAAAGCTAAACAAAGAAACGCAAGCCCTGACCTTTGTCCAGCCAGTGCTTGACGTCAGGCTCTGTGGTGTAGATGGCCTCGTGGGCCTCACCACACATGTTGTGGATGTGGCCGCTCAGCCGCCAAGCCCGACTGACGTTGACGGAGGCGCTCATGATCAGCTGTTCCAGCCCGCGACGCTCCTCCGCCAAACGAATGGCGTGAGGGTTTTTCTAAAAAGATCACATGTGCGTACATATAAATCAGCATCTGACATGGAAATGGTCGCCCACCACGTGGTACCTGTCTGAGGCGGGCCATGGACTCGCTAGGGATGATCTCATTGCGGCCCAGGCGGGATATGAAGCACAGGGCCTGGTATTGGTTCTGTCCTCTTTCCAGCTCGCCCAGGATTAGCGATCGGAATACCTTTACTTCCTGCCAAGAGAACCCAGAGATGAGCAATGACGACTTTCCATTGAGCAATGTGGGCTTTAACCATTCATTTGCACAATGATGCAGCTCGGAATGATTTCAAATAAAGTGCTGCCCAGACTTGTGCTTTATTCCACGGCGTGACTACGTTCATAACTCAAAACACCAATCCCCATTTAAATAAATGGACATGTCATCAATCCATTCCAGCTCCACTTGCAACACCAACATTAATTTTGATGAGTGTCATTTTTGCGCCAATGGCTATTATCATTTTACTCCTAGTGTGTGTGTTTGTGTATGCGCGTGTGTGCGTTTATTTTAACAGAGGATAAAGAATACATGCACGTGAGAATTGTTTTTATTCTTTTCATTCTTACTATTATTCATTTATTCTGTTAATATGTGTTGCTGCAGCTTTTGTGCTCAATTATTTATTGAATTTATTATAGCATAATTAAACAGCAGTAATCATGGCAACAATGACGCTAGGTCCGGTATTGTATTTTGTGTTCTTAACATTAAGCTAGCAGACTTAAAGTTATGAGGATTGATTAAATACACGACATCTAATACTGGTAGTTTTATGTCAAAATTGAAACTGGCAATGTAAACCTAGGACTAGATATATATAAAAAAAAAAAAAAAAAAAAAACAGACAGTGACTGTATTGTTCAAATAGCCTCTGACTGAATTTTTCCCTTCCTGTAAATGCTAAAAACATTCAAACCTCCTCTTTTATGGGGCCTTGCAGACGTAGCAAATGGTGATAGTGGAAAATCCATGGAAAAAAAAAAAAGACCTTGTTGTCGTTGGCAAGTACACGCAAGATTTGGCATCAGGAGCCAAGGCCATAAAGAGTTTTGTGAGAGGACATGCAAAGGATGATGGGAATCTCCAGCTAGCACAGGAGACCTGTCCTCCCATTCATCTGACATTACCCCCCCCCCCTCCGCTACTCCCACCGAGACAGACACACTGTCTCTAAACACCCCTCCTCCGCTTTTCACACTCTCATATGAAGCAAACGGGCTGCAGAGAAGAAGCTTTTAGTCTGCAAAAGCAGGAGGGACAAATAAACATGCCCCTGATAACCCTAATGAGCCGCACTCCCACTTCCTGCGTGCATAACAAGAATGCAAAGCCCCCCCAGAAGCATTTTTTACTACTCCGCTTTGCACGTTCCTCATTCAGCAAAGGATTTTTCTCGCTCGAGAGTGTCCGACAAGTACACAATGAAGGCAAACATCATCATGTGACACTATTTGACCTTTTAGAAACAAATTGCTGAGCAAATATTGATTTAGCAGTTTTGTGTGACATTAACTTCATGCATGGCAAGGAAAAGGCAGGAAGTTAAAAATGCTCTTTTATCATTTGGCTTTTTGCTGTTATGTGAATTTGTGAGAAGGATTGTGCAAAAAAAAGGAGGAAAACATTCAATATAAATGGAACTCTGAATAAAAATATGGGGAAAAAGTTATTTTCCCCTTAAGCTGTTTGAGCCACAAAGTAAAACATTCCGCTCCACACAATCACAATGGAGCCATCCCCATTGGAAAAGACAAATGGTACTTTATGACATTCACTTAGATGAAAGTAAAAATTCAGTGCTCCAAACTTGTTTTTTTAATATCTGCAAGAGGAAACACAATGTACTAGCAGTTATGTGAGCACCAATGTGGACTCCAGCTTTCTTGTGCAGAGTTATCACAAAACATGCAAGTTGAGTTCTCCCTATGTGTGAATATGCATGCAAAGCTGGGAAATATATGACCAGCTCTAAAAAAAGACACACCCTAAATACATTGACATTTATGATCTACATACATTTAAACATCATATTCAGCAACTTCGGGACCTCCCGTATTGTACGCACATGCTGCTACACTGTGTGTGCAAAGCCGAGAAAGGCAATAGAAAGGGGGAGGCATTCATGTCAGCCGCATGGATGTGCCCCGAGGCTCTCTGGGTAATTACAGAGGAAAAGAGTAGCTGTACCAACTGTGTGTAGTCGGAACACTGCTGAAGTGACAACAGCTTACACACAATCCCCCCGTGTCACGATGAGTCCACATGAATGATTGTCTACTTCCAAAGGCCGCTATTTGGATTTTTGCCAAAAGGCTAAAAAAAAAAAAGAGGGCAACTTTTTTTTTTTTTTTCATGAAATCACAATGGAGCCATTTAAAAAGAGCCTTTAACCTTTTGCAACTGGGATTGAAGACGCTACATTAAACAGCAAAACAAACATAATGGCTTTCGAGTGGTTGTGCCCTCTTAAGGCAATTAAACAAACCCAGATGGGCGTTTGACTTCATTTCCTTTGTGTCAATTGAAAGGATACATTTTTGCAATATTTTATTATTAATTATTGTTTTTATTATCATTATACATTGTACGTAGTCGTTTACTTTAATGAAACATGACTTACAATACTAGCGGGTATAGCTAGCCACGTGAGGAATCATTTTAATCAATGACAGCGTTATCAATTTGCAACCTTTTTCAGCTCATTAAATGATCAATTTAACATTATTGGTGTTGTGTTGATGTTTGTGCACAATTGTTTGGGACCTGACATAAAACGGTGTGTTTTGACTTCTTAAAAAAAATTAGACAATTACTCAGTTTTACCTGAGGGGATGCAGTCATTAAACAAATTTCCTAATGAATATCTCAAGTCAACTATTATTGGGATGAAGGTTTCAGGCTCTAAAAAAAAAAAAATTATAATAATATGTTACCATCTTGGTGCTTTGGGAGACGCTAAGATAATAATCAGTTGGGCTTTCACAAGCAAACCTACTTCTACCAATGACATCATCTTGTCCTAAATACCCGCTCACTTGCGGTCGACTTCAGCTGTTCGCTTGGACGAGACGGACGTACGCCGGCCAAAACCAGCACTTCCACTAAATTATTCACAGACGAAATCATGGAAGACGTAGAATGAGAATATAATGTGCAGACCTAACATGAATGGAGAATACACAACTAATGCATTAATTGCAACGACAATGAAAATGAGTACAAATTAAATTTCATCACAGCGTCAAGTAAAACTGCTGCCGGTAGTAAATCAAAGCAAAAAGTCTTTCAAACTTCCCAAGCACCTGTTTTACTACGAGTGCCACGACTCCCTCTATAGGATTCCATAAATCTAAACACAGAGACTCCAGCTCAAAATAATTCAGCAAGTATGTTAAACACACCGCTTTAACATATACAATTGATGTTTTCGCCCACCAACATCGAGCTTCTTCAAGTATGGACGGTACAGATTAAACTGTCTCCGTCGTTGTTAAAAAAAAAAAAAAAAAGAAGAAGAATGGTGTAGCCTTAGGCTTCTCTCCACCAGAGAGCTACAAATGTCATCATGGCTGTAAATAATCCAGACAATTACAGATTCCTCAGCGTTGCTTCCTCACACCCAAGACTTTGCGGGCAAAACCACCGCTGGCCCGTAGCCAAACACAAACGGGCATTCATGCAAGTGGTTCATACTTGGCCCATTAAAACAGGAGTCGGGTGCCGCTTTCATTGCCGCGTTACCTTCGGTGGGCCCGATTATTTAAGAGGTGCACAGAAAGGCTATTGAAAGCCTCAAAGGGTGCCATTTACCCAGAATATTCTCAGCCACTGTAGTCGTAACCCGGCGTGGCCGACTCTCCCGACGAATAATTCAACGTGACATTAATGTTTTAGCGCTCCAACAATGCTATAGGTCACCCTTTTAGCAAGCATGCTCATTGAAAATCAAAACATGCATGAACACGCACGCATTGGATAAAAGCAGCGGGTTAGTAGGTGAGCAAAACATCCGCCAATCACGGTTTCCAATCCTCGCTAAAGAACCAGATAAGGTTGATGGATGGTCCCTGGGGAGTCCTGATGCCTCAATCTGGATAATGGCACAGCTTTGTGGCTAATTGACCATGCATGGAATGTTTGTTTGAATCACATGGGGACATGAGAAAAAAATAATAATCAGATACTCCTCATCTGGCACTGTGTTGGAGTACAGACCTAAACATGACAGTCTCACTGTAGCTCTTCCGTTCCAGTCCACCTTTTGGATTTGTTGTGTTAATGCGTCACTTGAACCAAAAGTAAACGGACGTTCCCGAGTTTCTGCTTCTCTTAGACTACTAACTAGCCAATCATTGCCTACTTGGGAACCTGGTACATAGTTCTCGATAGTGTCGTAGTCAAGACAACGACAAGCGAGACAAGACAGGGTCAAAACAGTTGGAGGTCCAGACCAAGACCAAAAAGAAAAAAATCACCCCACTAATAAAAAAAACAACTAATCAGTATGTTTTTATTGTGTTTGTAACAAAGACAAATCACTATATTGTTATTTTTGAAATGCGATGAAACAAATCTGAAATCTAATCAAAATTGTTGTTTCATTTCTTTAATACTAAATTATGTAATCAGACTTATGAAACATCAAGTGTCCCGACAAGCTTTGGTAAAAGTCATTTAAATATTGAAAAAATAAAATAAAATAATGCTTAAACTAAATGAAGTGAAATTAAAAATAACCCTGAACATTATTTTCAGCAAAGTTTCTCAAAACTAAATTTCCTGAAAGTGGCTATTTAACATTTTAGCCTTTCACGTGATACAGCCCAGCTCCTACATTCCGCATTTCGTACAGATCATGGTCGTATTTTGCTAGCTTCGGCCGGTCTTGATCCAAAATCTCTTGCCTTACATTAATCGTGATTTCTCATATTGGAAGCTACAAAGCAAGCAAGTGAAATGTAAGAAGGTGCCCCCTTTTGGCTTCTGTTTGTAGAAACTTTGCACGATCCAATGTTTATCCTCGACCCACCTAAAAGTCTCTGTTTGCCCTTTTAAAACAACACAGTGTTGAGATGTTACGTGATGGGGGAGGATGTTTGCCTTGGTGGGCAGAAGCCCCCCCCTCTTCACCCCCAAACAAGAACTCAGGTGCACAGCAGGGATTAAAGATCATGTCGAGAAACAAAGGGGACACAAAAGGAGGTGGAGGAAAAAAAGCTCCGTGCTAAGAAATGCCTGACTTGAAGCTAATTACAGAGACTCTGACGGCAGGAATGTGGAGTCACATTTGGGCTTGGTCACACCTGGCTGTCCAAAGAGCAAAGCCTTTGGAAGTCAATGGCGTTAAAAACTATACAGATCAAGAGGAGGTCCTTGCTGTTCTGTTTTGTCAACGATGGAAAGTAACCTTTAAAAAAAAAAAAAATCACTGCCACACAGAATGCAATTATCGGTGTGTGGGAAAATTTGGAATTCAGGAAATGACAGCTCACAGGAAAGGAAATGAAGTCAATAGATAAGAAATAAACAAGGGAGAGGGCTGTCGTCCCATTCAGCCTTTAACTGGCGTCTTGCTGTTTTCATATCCTGTTGCAACACACGCCAATAGATAAGCCTTACAACAATAAGAGCCTGTTTTATTTTACGATACATTTCTAAAATTTATTCCAAATGTCATTCCTTGTTATTGCTTATCTTCAATCTTTTTCTCTCCCGCGTTGCTCAGGCAGGTTACATACAAACAAGCAGGTAAGGTTCAAAAGACTTTTGTTGGCTTTTTTTTTTGTCGCCAACAGATTAGAACGCTTGTTGGGAGCCATGTTGAGTTCCTGTGGTCACAGGGTAGGAAGTGAGAGCTGAAACAGGTGCATGAAAACTGGTCTTTCTCTAAAGCTTTTTTTTTTTTCTTCATCTACAGCATTTCAGAGGAACATCTGGTCTGCCGGCAGGAGGAGGATGAAGGATAAAGACATCACTAGGGAACGTGGGGCCATGAGAGGCCAAAGGGGGCCCCCATGTGCTACCCCAAGGGCCACCAAAAGAACACAGGAGGCCTTTTTTTAAGTCACCAGGCAACAAAGAGCGGCTAAGTGAAAGGGGAACAGGAAGGCTTGGTTAAAGCTCTCTGACTTGCGTTTTCAGATATGAAATCCAGATATCCAAAGCACAATGACTCGACTTATTTCAGTTCCTTTTAAGATTGATCTTAAAAGATGAATGTACAAAGTTCTGTTCTATAGAAAGAGCTACAACAAAGTAGCTGTTGAACTTTAAAGGTCAGTTCAGACTTCAGTAGAACTTGTCAAACGATATTTCATTACATGTAAAAAGAAGCTAACCCCAAGTAATATGTGGTCCCAGATCATTTTTCCCACCATTAAGTGACAAACAAATGTAAAAAGAAGCTAATTGCTAGTATTATGCAAAACAACTCGGATAAGTGCCGACACATCAAAGCTAGCTTAGCTCGTAGCTTGCTAGCTACCATTCAATTCCAGGGCCTGCACTTGATTTGTTTTTTCAGTTTCCGACTTAATGGGATTTTGAGATGCCATTGTATTTTCTTAGGTTGAGGGCCAGGATGACTTCTTTGGAATCACGTTTGGATTTGATTACATGAATGACTTCACACATTCAAGAGTATAACGAGTCCCTCTGAGCTTTAATAACATCATAGGGGTGAATTCACGCCATGATAATGATGCAATTAACATTTTCTGGAATAGGTGACTCTTGGCTGTTCGAAAAAAAGTGTACAAGATTGGGCAAGCGACAAAGAGAGATGGTGCCAAAATGTGATGAAGAGATAGTCATGGGAAAAAGCTTAAGCTAGTACATTACTGGCGAGCACCAGCATTTCTCACCAAAAGGAAATTGGCAGCTTGAAAGTTACAGTAGGAGTCACAAGTGGGGAAAGCTCAAAGACACAAAAGTGTGTCATAGATAACCAGGGAGCCAATCAAATCCCCGCAGCTCTCCATTTCCCCGTGCACATTGTGCGCTTTATTCTCAATTCATTGTTACAGCAAGATGGGCGTAACCATAACACTTTAAACACAATCTAGATAGAAAAGACAGGTAACCTACACCTGGGAAACAATTTGGTTCAGTTGCTCTTATGAAATATGAATTCATACTGTCAAACATTCACCATGATCTTTATAGCCAGGCTCCTTTGGCTGAGTACTCTCAAATATAACGCCTCATGTTTTTCTAACTTGCAACACATTTGGTATCAGCGCTGTAGTATCGGAACATCTTTTGCGAATATTAGTAGAGAAATACAATATGAGCACAATGCTGTGCATAAAAATGCTATATTTGCAAAGAGGAAGTAACTTTTACTTTGTATTGCAATAAAGTAAAGTAAAAATTAACTAGCAGCCAGGCTGAATTGCCATTCGCAAATCAATGCTGTTGGAGAACGGTGATGATCACGGACGTGATGTCATGTGATCAGTTGCTAAACCCTGGCTTAAGTGTCTTATGCTTCACCAACAAAAGACATAAGCCATTTTCCAATAGGCTGCAATTTCCATTGAGAACAAAAAGCAATCAAAAGCATGTCCCGTGTTTCAAGTTTATTTAACCCACGTTGTAAATACTCAAACGTGCCCGGGGGTTAAGCTGACGCAATCAGCCTCTGCTGAACTGTAAACATCTGGTATAAAGTTATGAGCAAGTTTTGCGTAAACAGAGAGTGATTAAGCGCTGCAGGCAAAGACTTTATCAGCAACCTTCTAAAGGTTTACCCAACATGACACGCTCGTACGGCGAGCTCAACCGCATCACCGTTTCCACATGTGCACAGTCAAAAAGCCACCAAAACCTGGACGAGAAGCATGAAGGCCGAGAAACTTGGCCTCAGATAAAACAGACTCTGCTTGTCCAAATACTAAAAGAAAAAGAAATAAAGATGGTTAAAAAACAACTCCCATCAAATAAGGTCAGCTCAAGTGAAACCATTGACTGGCATTACGTAGATTCCACAGCTAGCAAGTGAGATCAGCGTTTATCGTTCCAAATAGGATCACGCTGAATAAAACTCAAGTGCCGCTTGGTGGAATCGTGGCTTCAATTTTCCTAGCAACACCCATATCCTTTGTCTTCAATCCAATTAAAGTTTACCATAATAAGGTGAGAAAGCTGTCTTTTTTTTTTTTTTTTAACCTCCTGCTTGGAATACAAATTGCACATCGTAGCCAAGCTGCTGCAAGTGTTTAACATCACTGTTAAAACGCTCTTCTTCCCACACTCTTTGAATTTTCATGGCAGCTGGAAGTGACAGCTCATCCAACTTTCCATAAATCTTGGAGATAGCGCAAACGGCGCTGAATAAAAAACACATGGAGGGGAACGAGAACAGGAAGACGCGAGTTAGACGAAAAAAAAAACAGAGGGGGGTGACCTTGGACTGGAGCAGATAAAGCAGCAGAAGACTACAATCATAAGAGGTTCTATTTCAAATAAACGAAACCATATGCGCGCCTGGATGAGTGGGGGGTGCGCATCAAAAAGGGGCCGCCTGCACACCCCGGCGATGCCTCTCCGCTCAAAACTTCAGAGTATGTCCCTTTATTGTGGCAAACAGAATAGGGGAGCGCAGCAAGAGAGGGAAGGGGGGGGGGTGGCGGGGGTCACCGATTACTGGAGCGATGGCCTCTTCTCTCACTCTCCCCTAAATTAGCCGTTTTGGTTAGCCAAGCAGACGCGTTGGATCATAAAGGTCAGACGTGCCCCACTTAATCCTAGTACGAGCTCCCCCCTTCACATCTCACCAGGCTTGGGTGCGACAGCGATCATCCCTTTGCGTCACCACCGCACACCCATGATCACACACTCCCTGCATGCTCTGGACTTGTAGCTTCCTCAAATCGACATGTCTTTCCCAGTAGTCGTTTTTCCACAGTCAAACACTGCCTGCGTCATCTTTCCAAATTTGATTGTCGGTCAGGGAAGGGACACTGGATCTGCCTGGCTACTTTTAGAAAAATGCTAAATATGGTCTCCGATCGGGAGCGCCGGGTTTAGGGATATTCAAGGGGGTGAAAGCAGGAAGGTGTCATCCCGCATTTAAGTAAGAACAGCTGGCTTGACCTCTTTCTGTAAAAAAGATGAATTAAGCTCACTTATGGGGCGGTTAGGGGGAATTTCTGCTGCATTGTAGCCTAAAGAAGAGGCAATCCACTTCTCAGAAGAGACCATTGTGGTCTAACCACGAGGTAAATGACACAGGCTGTGGCTGCTCGACAGGGGAAAAAAAAAAAAGAATTTATTATACCCTTAGGGTGCTACCTTAAAATGATTGTGCCTTTGTATCACTGACTTTTACAGTTTGGGAACAGAAATTTGTGCTATGGAGTACAAAAGTGTAGCTCACGATTGAGTATTTTCCGAATTGATTACCGTTTTTTTCCATGTATAATGCGCCCCCATGTATAATACGCACCCTAAAAATGTCATGTTGATGCTGGAAAAAAGCCTGTACCCATGTATAATACGCACCCAAATTTTGACTCCTACTTAAGTCCGTAAACGTAAAATTATTTCAGAAAAAAGATCATCTTTGGGAACAACCGGATGTTATTCTGTCGGTCAGTATCACTGGGCATGCGCTAGCAAACTCGATAGCGAAGAAATGTTTCGGATTTGTGTAGGGTACATTGTGACAGCAAACAAGCAGGTGATCGAGCAAGCGTCTGATACGAGAGCATTGTGTTCGTATGGAGCGTGTTTGAAGTGAACAGCAGAGAAGAAAGCGCATCTGTAATGGCGGCCTCCGGATCATATCCGGATTAAAAAATATATATATATAGTTTTGGGGGGTTTTTTGTACCCATGTATAATGCGCACCCCAGATTTTTGCGCATTATACATGGAAAAAAACGGTAATCGAATAATTAGAGAGAAAAAATATTTTGCATCAAATTGTATTACAACCCATACAAACCGCCCCCCCCCCCGTCTCCATCTACATTTACTGATGTTTATTTGGTATTGTTTAATGATTAAAAAAAAAAGCGGGTTCCTCTACTGGTGCGGTTATTATTTGGTTTGTTTTTATAAATGACTACAAAAATGAACAAATAATTACTGTTGAGAAGCTGACAGAGAATTTGGACAAGTCAAAGGTAAAAACATGTGTAAATGACTACTCAAGTATTAAAATAGTTGTCGATTAATCGATTCATTTTGACAGCTCTGCTTCTACCTCGGGGGACAAGATTGGACAATGACTTGTTGTTGGTGGTCAGCTGGACATCTGAGGCCATTGTGGGATATTTAATCACAAAGCAGTCAGGAGGTAATGGGTAGTCTGAGCGTGAATGTGTGTATATTGTACAGCTTGTCATTGTGTTGGTATCCTGCCTTGACATTTTTACAACCCTGGAAACAAAGTGCTGCATTACTCCAATGATTACAAAGGGAAACAAATGGATTTCAATTTGGTACAGCAAGAACGGTGTAAACAGTACTTAGCACCAGTGCCTTGCAGCCTGGAGATCCAGGTTTGATGGTGGTAGCAACCCAACCCAAAATGTTTCAAAGATTGAAATGGCTGCATGACCTGTCAATCACTGGCGTTGATGCGTGAAGTATGTGCCCCTCGTGAAGTCGCCCTCTGTAGGTGTGTTTTTGAAAGCTCTTGTTAATGAAATTCCACATGAGGTCAACTAATAACGTTAATTAGGAGCATCAACTGCGCAGTCGGGGTGCTAAGAAGACAAATTCGATGATTTTGCATTAAGGATAAATAGAAAACATATGTGCTTAGTGTAAATTATTTTGATTTTTATTGAAAAATTTGCTAACCTGGAGTTGTGTGACAGGTGTATTCGATAATTCGGTGTGAGTTTTTTTTTTTTTAGGTGAAAATGGCATCAAAAGTTTTTAAACAAGCTTCTCCAACCAACAGCAAGGAAAATATTCATTAAAAAAACACTTTGACTCTTCAATTTACCACCAACAGCAATATGATGATTCAAAAAATCTCAGTGAAAGAAAACTTCTTACAAACTGAGAAAAAGGTTTTATAGTCCGATGCGAAATTACTTTATCTCACCTGTTTGAAGTCAACCATAAAGGTGACTAGGGTACCGTCTCCTTGCTTGAACTCCACCGAGATGGTGTCCTTCTCGCTGTCCGCCTCCAGGACCTCCTCAGTCACCAGCCCGTCGATGAGTCGGACCCGAACCCTCAGCTCGGAGCCCAGTCCCAAGGCGCAGACGACAAGCAGCGGCAACAGCAGCAGAACCTTAGTCGCGCTCGCACACATCCCCGAAGACGCAAAAGCCAACCCAAAGATTGCAAGATCGGAGGCGTAATCCCGATATGTGCGTTCATATCTAAAATCTTCTCCTCACATCACGTACGCGGTCCGCTTTTGCAAAAGCGCTCAATCACTGCATTTCACTTGTTGTGACGACTCCCCCCCCCCCCCTTTTTTTTTCTTTTCCATTGAGAAGCTTTCGGTTCTATAAAATTGTCTCACCGGTCCGATTGTTGCACGTTGTTATTCTGCGCTCACCAACTTCTCACGCGTGGATCTGAGCAACCTCGTCACTTCCGAGCGCCACACTGCAAACTTTTAGTGTGTGTGAGTGTGTGTGAGTTGGTGGCTGGTAGTAAACTCTTAAAGCCACACACACATGCACGCACACACAAGCTTCTCTGCCCATCCCCCTAAAGAAGAAGGAGGCCTCTCATGTGATCCCCTTTCTGCACTCTCAACTAATAATACCCCTCGACTGAACACTCTTTTTTTCTAATACTGTATACACGTGTTTCTCTCAAACTTTATAGTACAACCATAAAAAATATATATACTATACTCTCCAAGTACCACCATGATGACAAACATATAAAGTATTGTACTTAAAATACCATACGAGATGTTTTTAAGTGAGCACAATTTTATTTAAGTGATACTTTTGTACACCACTAGAGGGAGCCCGCGTGCCAATAGTGGTCTCACACGACCGTGTATTTTACATTTTGTTTTCAAGCAATATTCTTTAATTAAAATATCGTTAGTTTTCGTTTGTTGTTTGTCTTTGTATGTACTTAAATGTCATAAGCCCCCAACCAATATGCTTTAAATAGTTTTTAGGGCGTGTCTCTTTCATATGTGGGTGTATGAACTTCAGATTGTGCAGGGTAGTAAATATAAAACTAATACTGAAACATTAAATAAAGTTATAATTGCAGCAAATTTGGAAAATGTATGCCATTGTTGGAGTTTATGTTCAAGAGTACATGTTAGCTAACTTTATTATACTAAAGGTGGGGCGTTCTGAGGAGCTATTTGGTATTTTTGACAAACCTCAGATCAGATGGAAGCTACCAAAGCGAGAAAAACCACGTAATCTGAATCCGAATCTCAGAGCCACACTGCATTGATGCTCGATTGCAAACAGCATGTCATCCTTGCATTGAACCATCTGAGGTCTTTATCTCTCTCGACACACGCACAGCATTCTGGGTGGGCCGAGACCCCCGGCCCGATGACCCCCGAATGTGCCAGCACTTGACTGCGAGGCATGGTCGCTTCAATGAAGGAGAAAGCAAACAAAGAGAGGCCATCAGGCAGAGCAAACAAAGTTTTTTAGTCAGGGCCTGGAAAACCAAACTGTAGGCTGAACGGTCTTGAGAAAACAAAATCTCTTTAGTGTCATTAAGAGTTGTCCACACAGAGCCTCCAAATAGCTTTCCAAAATGGATGCAAGAATCTCACCCGCAATGTTCTTACACTCCTTTCGCAACATCAGATGTTCTGCTGTAAATTGATGTTGTCAGCAGCATTCGTCATTAGATTGATTGTCAATACGCAGTGTTTGCTGGTTGCGTCATTTCAAAATTTCGTCCACAAATTGGTCCAAAGTGCAATACTGTGACGCCTGCAGTGACACGGCAAAGAAAAGACGCAAGCCACAGTGTGCACATAACGTTCATTATTAACTCTCAATCACTTCATTGTTTACTATTTTACACGCGCGCATGCGCCGTACGGCTCAACCGTGCTTGACGCGCGCCCGACTTTAAGCATACAAATCGTAAAAGACGATTTTCCACAATACCTGTCCACATCGATAGAAGCGCAAAAGTCCCGTGAAGAAATTTGATTGACAGCTTTAAACCCGCACTTCCTTTAACTGTTAAAAAAAAAAAACTGGAGCACATTCTCCTCTTTTGAAGGCTTAATCGTGAGCTGTTTGCTTTTCGCCGCTCGTCCTACATTCCAATTCCACTCGTGTATATCTTTATGTGCACTGACGTGCTCGTGGCTAAATGGAAAACCATTACTTATGACAGAGGAGGATTTGCATCCCTTTTTTTTTTACGTTTTAGCCAACGAGCTGCACCTCATCATTCACGGTAGCAAGACTAAAAAGACACATGCTTATTTGAACACTTTCTTTCCGAGCTCCGACAATATTTTCACAGAGGTGCTCGCCATGCTCTAACACCGTCTAATACCAGCTATACATCAGCAATATTTTCCTTCATAAGGCTAAGTTTTAACAGAAGGTCTCCAGAGACGCGTGGATGTTTCCCAGCTGCATCATAGCGGAATGAGGACAAGGGGGGGTTGAGACACAGCGTCTGGGCTTGATCTCTCCTCTCCTCCACACATGCAAAACAAAAAACCTGTTGATCCAAGGAGACACACAAGAGCCAAAAAATCACGCAGCTTTACCGACTCCTGATGATATTTTCATATATTTCCTCCCTCTTAAGCTGTGCTCAGTGTGTCGGGCCTGCAGCCAGACAGGCGGGAGATATCCCCTTACACATTGAGCCCAACCGGGGCCAGCGGCAAGAACCGAGGAGGCGCACGGGCCCGCATGGAGGTACTAATAGGCCTGATCGTTAGAATAGTACAAAATTTGAGTACATGAAATCAAACCACTATGAATAGAAATATATGAAAACCCCTTAAAAATGACCCATTTTACTTCTGCATTCATGAACAATGCCTCATCCCTTATTGTGAAGGAATTCGATGGAAACTACCATAAAGTTAATAACACAGTAAGACGAGGTAGAGGGGGGGGAGGGCATGCTTTTCATTTGTGTAAAAATAAACATGTTGGGGAGTATAGCTGGGGGCATTAAAGTTCCATGGTACTGCGAATATTTCCTGGCACGGTCTCTGCATGTGATGACAGATGATTAAACACATCATTTCTTGTTGTCTATCATGGTAGGTCGTGATCTTATCATTTCTGTGGACCTGCTACCTGGCAAGCATCACCTTGCTGTTTTTCACTCATTTGTTTAGATAATCACATAGGATGATAACGGGCTTCGCGGTACAGTTTGTCCATTAGTGCTGCTTTACAGCACCGACGGTTTTCTGCTTGTCAAATAGATAAGAGGCCAGGCCTGCTGCTGCTCTTCCGCCAGCACACAATCAAGATGCCTAGGCTAGATTATTATGATGTAAACAAAGTAGCGTCGTGGAGTGGACCATCAGGCCTCTTTGGTAGGATCAGACTCGTGGATCGATGGACCGGTAAATGGACACAAGGGTTGAAGAATAAAACAAGCAGATGAATGGGCTACAGTTACGACACAAAAGGTTATGAAAACCGCAGCGGCTGGGAAAACAATTCACTGGTCTGCATCTGGTCATGGTATGGGGGGGCGGTTGCCTGCATGGAAAGATCCGACAACACAGGATACTCCCCAAACGATGCTGGTATGTCGGAAACTTGACTCATTGAAGATAGCCTGGATGTACGCAGTTCTTCGGAAATCAGATCTGTCCTTATTTACGAAAACCGACGTGAGCTTTGATAGTGAAACCACGTGACCCATAAATGAACTGAAAACAAAGTGAAACATACACATGGAGTGGAATGTTGTAATGGCAACATGCATTGTGGGAAGAAAGGTGAAAGTACATCATGACTATTGCTAGAAATCAATTCACCGTGCTGCTCCGTCTTGTGAGTGCCTGCCTTGGCCACTAGGGGGCAGTAGAATACAGACGTATGGATGTACACAGTCACAGCTCCTCACCCAGACAGCAATATTTGTCGTTCTTCGCAGTGGATAAAGAATATACGCCTGTCAGTACTGTTATAGTATCTGTCAAATGTGTTTCTCCAAAATAGTCATTGCTTAAAGACTTAACACCACAGCGGAGATATTATTTTTTGTAGTTTTTTGCATAGCATTAAGCTAGCAAAAGCAAAGTTATGTGGTTGTTACAAATACACATTAAGTAATTGTCTTTGATTTATGTTTAGTTTAATGGTTAACGTCATCAGAGAGTGGCAATAAACAACTCGAAGCCTCTTTTTTGAAGAATTGTTCACTGTTTGTGAAGTGAGTTGCTGCCACTAGCTCAATAAAAGCTAACAACATAAAAGGATACTGTAAATAGTATCTGGTGTAATCATTGTATTGTCTTTTTGAGTGGATTGGAAAAATGTGAGTACTTGTGACAAGGCAATAAATATCAAGACTGTTGCCTTTCCTTCAGGGCGTTAAATGCCCTCAGTAGCAACATGATATTTACGACTCCTTTTTATGATCTAATTGCTCAGGTGTCTTGCGACCTATGGCTGAGTGTGGGAGGTCTTGAACGTCTCCAATAAAAGGTCTTGCGCTTCAAACAACGTTTGACTTACTTGGATGTGCTTATTTACTTTGATTGTGGAAGGCTCGTCTGCACAAACAAGAATGGAGATTGTTAGTCTTGTAGAAAAACACCATGTGACTTTGTTGTTGCGTTGTTTAAACACCATAAAAAATAAATACGTCTTGCAAAAATAGGGGGAAATGTAGCATGTCATTTTTTGTTCGTTTACGTTAGCAAGCCAATTTCTGCTTATATGACTGGAATGTACCAGTGTTTATTCTAGCAAGGGGAGGAGAGACTGCTCCATTTTGACCCATACTGAATTTGTTTTTAATTATTTAACCAAAGGGGAAAAACTTCTTGTTTCGTTTATTTTTCTACCTTATCTGTATGTTAGCTGGCCCACTTTATGTTTTTTTGTTTCCGCAATTAATAACATAAATAAATCTGTAGGAAGAGTTCACAAAATCTGTGTACATGACTCAAACTGCAAAACAAAATTGGAAAAGTTTTGCTTTAGTTTGTGCTCCATCTTTATGTTAGCATGCTAATTCCTGGTTGGATGATGGGAAAGCTGATAATTTCGGAGAATGTCAGGAGTGACGATTTATCCACCTCATTGTCTGCATACGCGTAGGGGTCACATGAGACCATCCCAGCCGGGCTGTTTGTCGGCTCAGCAGAGAAGACGAGCTCGTGCGAGTGACTCATTCGTCTGCCTGATGTTCCGCTCTAATCTGTGGCTTGGCACTGGATAAATGGGGAATTTTGTGTGTTTACATAGACATGGCGGGGAATCTTGCAGTTTACACACTCTGTATATATCTAGAAAATTGGAAGTAGCAACGTAATGAGCAACGAATAAAGACAATAAAATAAGATAGCATGAAATATTCTCTGTAATCATTCAAATCCATGTGTCTCAGATTTTATGTACTTAACCAATAAAAATGGCTGTACAGGATTACTGAGGCACAATAACGGCAGAATAACATCCGGTTGTTCCCAAAGATGATCTTTTTTCTGAAATAATTTTACGTTCACGGACTTAAGTAGGAGTCAAAATTTGGGTGCGTATTATACATGGGTACAGGCTTTTTTCCAGCATCAACATGCCATTTTTAGGGTGCGTATTATACATGGGGGCGCATTATACATAGAAAAAAACGGTATTCTAAACAAAGAACGACTCAAAAATATAAAAGTGTTGCCCCATCTCTTTTATTTATGACATTGTTTCAATCACTGGCCATGCTTGGTGTGTTAAATTGAATGAGAACATTCCTGAAGCCGGCAAACAAAAAGGGCACATGCACAAATAAAAGACACATTTTATTTCATCTCAAATGCAATCATGTGCTGGAGGGCTGATGTTCTTTTATTGCTTTGAGATCATATGCGAGATTGCAGAAGTGGGAACAATTATACTAGTGTGTGTGAGACCAATCAAATAAAGCTACATACCAAAGTGAAATTGATCAGAAATGCATCTACGATACAGTAAGTGTTCTTTGGTGAGTTATTTTGTGTTTTGTATGCCACGCCAGGTGAGAGAGAGAGAGAGAGAGAGAGAGAGAGAGAGAGAGAGAGAGAGAGAGAGAGAGAGAGAGAGAGAGAGAGAGAGAGAGAGAGAGAGAGCGACAGATGATAAATGGCACCCTTGCAGCCATATCACGAGCTCCATTTAGTGTGTGAAATCTGATGATAAAATGTACTTTGGTTAGAATTGCAACAATTCATGTCAGCTCAACTGAAACAGCCTAGTGATGAAGTATTCAGTTCTGAAGTGCCACTAAATTTGCCTTTTTTATTGCTTTGAAGATATGTTTGATTGCAATCACATTCAAGAACAGGGAAGAGACGTATTTTGATAATGACAGATTTTGTTGTGTGTTCGGATAGTGGATGGATGGAAAATACTTTGCCTTTATACGTCAACATGTTTGGGTTTCATTTAGAACGCTTGATATTTCTATTTCACAGTTGTAGAGTTTGAAGTTCAAGATATTTTCATTTACAGCAACTCAAGCGTCTTGTGTTCAATGACACGGAGGAACTAAAAATTAGCTTAGCACATACACGTTGATTTTTTTATTTGATTTTAAATCCATTGTGGTGTATAAAATAAACATCATAAAAATGCTGTCATTGTCCAAATACTTCCGGACATAATGGTATACTGTTTATTTCTGTACAATTAGAAGTACAGTAATACAAACAAATATATTTGAATACCCTTGTTATGTTGGTATCTGTTATGGCTTCTGTACTTTGACCTCAGCAATAATGAAACAAGTGTGGGAGGGGGACAATATCACATCAACGCACTCATTGCTAATGCTAGGGAATATATTTTTGTTATCAATTGAAAGTTTTTATGATGAGTTATCTAATGAATGACCTTGCCACAAATTTGAAGTTAAGATCATTTGTGCTGTTATTTTTATTGTTTTTTTAAAACTTCATTTGAAATGGAAAAGTCACTGTCGACTAAAAAGTTTTGGGTGATCACATTACCCAGTTCCAAAAATCGGGGGTTCTTGGTAATCAAGCCTAATATATTTTAGGTTGTTAAAATGGCACACTCGGTTCCTCGTACTTTTTTTTATCATGCAGTTTTTTGTATTTGTAAACACAAGTGTTTTTATGTAAATTACATATTTATTGTGAATGGAAAAGCCAATTTATTGAATGTGAATGCTGAAATGATGAGACTGGATTGAGAATATGTGTTAATCTGGGATTATTTTTTTCTAAGATCTAAAACATTGGGGAATTTTTGGTAATGCAAATAGTTCCAGAGGTGTGTATAATATTTTGGGACTGTCTGAATTTGTTAAGAAAGGAGGAAATGATATTTAATTTCTCAATGTGGGATTTTAAATTCTTATTTGGGCAATGGGAATAGTTTCACGGATAATCCAGATGAGAAGGGGAGTAACAAAATTTACCGTAAATGAGTTGAAGAATGGATTGGAATGGTTTGAATTGGTTAAAATGTGGAAGAAAGAGGGAATAACATGACATCTGTTGGGGATTGAATTTTGAAAATTTTGGAATTTGACAAATGGGACTTCCCACGATGGCCTTGAACAAACATATAACATTTTAAATGAGGGCAATGGTTAAAATCAGTGGAGAAATGTAGAATGAGTAGAACAATGAAAACAACTAAAATATGAGTTCTTGGCAATCATCAAAATCGTTTTTTCTGTTTATGTGGTTTTAGAAAATCTGTTCTTCGGAGTGTTTGGACTGCTGTCAACAAACACAAACAAACAGAGTTAGCCAACGTTAACTCCACAAAGAAACAGACAAAGGTCACACGGGGGTGCCTCTCTGTTACACGCAGTGCAAAAAAGTCTAAGTCAAAGTTCAAGATTGGATGCTCCCTCTGTGCCTAACTTTAGTTGAGTATGTTGCTGTGTCGTCTCTTTGTTGTCTCCCGCCGCGACGTTTGTTGATGGCCAGAACGCAGAAACGCAACGTCTTCAACCAGACTCGCTCTTCTTAAAGTCTTTACTGAATTTGAACACAAAAGAGGACCCCTGCCAAGGAAGGACACTCCAAATTAGTGTTAAAAAAAAAAAAATTCAATATCACCTAAAACCTGCAAGCAGAACTTTCATGCGTGAAAAATTAATGATGTCAGTGAATATCTAATCAAGTGGTGGCATAAAAAAAAAAAATCATTGACACTGTCAGAAAGGCATTAATTAAAAAATATTTACAATTATTTACAAACTACCTAGTGAGAGGTGTTTCTAAAATCCTCCTAAAAATGGTAATAAAAGTACCGTAATTTTCGGACTATAAATCGCGTTTTTTTTTCATAGTTGGGGGGGGGGCGACTTATACCCAGGGGCGACTTATATACATATATATGTCTTTTTTTCCCCTTTTTTGGGCATTTTATGGCTAGTGCGACTTATACTCCGGTGCGATTTATAGTCCGAAAATTACGGTAATAATTTGATTGCCTCCATTTTCTATCGCGCTTGTCCTTATGCATTTATTAGCACTAATTGAACTTGTTAGCCAGCTCATTAATAGCATAAAACATATTTTATTCTTTATTCTTACCTGATTGCAATTTTGGTGTGATGGTGAGAGTCGGGGACGGCTGACACCTGATCTCGCACATCCAAGACAGGGAAGTCCATTACGTGTATCCGATTGGAAGTTTTTAATCATTGCATGATATCTATAACATTTTGTATTCTAGAATACTGATACTAGTTGAAATGTGTGTTCACCTTGTAGTACATTGTAAATAGTTATTAATCGTATTTACAATATGCTTCTGTGAAATGCCGAAAAAAATACCATTCTGACAGTGTCAACCAATAGCGACAATTTCTAATCTTTGTTCTATTTGATTTCCAACTCTTCTACTGTGATTATGTAAATCGGTCACTTTGGCTTATTAGCAGAAATGGTGGGAAAAGTTCAACAAGGAGATTGAGAGGGGGGAAAAAAGGAGCCATGACAATTTCATCACTGCTACAGTTTGGAGTGAATTTCCTTTCAAGCCCTTTTTCTTACTCATGGCTTCTATTTTTGGGGTAACCTGAATTATGATTGCAATTGAATGTGATGAAAGTGTTTGCATGTTCCCGCAGTACCGAGAGCGGTCGATAGAGGCAGAGACAGTCACACACTCATGACACTAAACACTAGCACACAACCAAGGCGTCACTTCTTACTTACACAGATACCACTGCACTCACTCACTGCAGAGCTTACTTCTTCTTCCCGCCTAATGACATATTTTCAGTTTTTTTCTTCTGCGCCTCATTGAACAAAAGACATACCTTTATGTTAGCAAGTGGCTTTGGATGGGGGCGGTGCGCATGCATGCATGTGTGACCGTGTGCACCTCATACGGACGAGACTTTAGGAGAGTTGGTGCCGTCGACATGAAATGTTTTGAATGCGTAAAATTGCAACTGTTGACTTGACGTTTCAAAGTGTGGGAAATTTGCGTTCAAATATCTCTTGCTTAAAGCTCAGACACCATTTTCATCCAAGCTAGAGGAGATGGTACAATGAGTTTGTGTCTTTATGAGGACCCCTTAGCTTCCCAACATGGTGCCTGATGTAAATTACATAAAATACAACACTGAACATGAAAAGGGAACGTCAGCAATCGTACTGGCTGAGATATTTCCGTTTGATATTTTCATTACCAACTCAGTGAAAAGAAAACAATAACTGCCAGGAATGAACTCACACAAGGACCACTTAGTAGCCTAACAAGGTGCCTGATTTAAAGTATGTCAGACTTCCAGGTAAACTTCCATCGTAGGGGGTACAAAGGTTACATACCGCAATGTCAATGCTATTCACTAGCTCATCTATGACAATTTGCCCTGTGTTAGCATTAAGCTAAGTGGTGATTTACAAATGCGTAATTCTCTCATTTTCTGTTTCATTTGTTTTAAGTTGCCCACACTTTGAAAGCCGTTGGAATAGATGTTACCCGATGAAATCACTTTTGTGCAAATGTCCATATTAAAATTTGACATGAAATTTAGAGGTGTCTGGATCTGGATGATGTTCATGGTTTTGTTCAAAACGGCTCATATTTGAGACACCGACTCAACCACATACACGATAGATAAAATAGGTTTTACCTCTGTCATGGCATCGTCAATTTGTTTCAGCTCCTCGTAGTGGTCCCGGGAGTCCCTCAGGGGTTGAACCATGATCTCCTCAATTTGAGGGAAAAGCTGTTTGACAAAACACCAGTTAGCGACTTGTCAAACTATTCACACTGGTGGCAAAGCGCAGGTGAGCCGACCTTCATGACTGTTTCAAACATTGGGATGAGCACAAACTTGATGAAGCCGATTTGAGCGGTGGGCTTGGTGACTTTGTCTCTGTCCATGAAGGGGGCCACCGGGAGGCCCTCCGACTTCTCCCGGTCACTCTGGGAGACGCAGATGTTGATCACATCAGAATCACTTTTGTGTGTTTGGCCTTGTGCAATGACTCCCTATGTACAGTTGAATCTTGAAAACTTTTGAATATTTTTTTGAGATTAAAAAAAAATAGTTGGTTAAATTCTCACCTGCATGAAGTACTCCTCCAAAAGACAGTCCACCCACGGTTCGGCCACCTCGGTCGGCCGCACTTCATTGGAGATGTCACAGCATTTGATCAATACCATCTTGAGCTGAAAATACAAAAAAGGGCATTTTTGTTGTACTAACACCAGTCACCACTAGATGGCAGGCCTCAACCTTCGACGTCGAAATCTTACGTCCACTGAACGTAAAGGCAAACCATCTGGTTATTTTAGTCGCTATCAGCCAGATTTTTTTACAGTCACAATTATATATAGAGAAGATTAAATGATGACAAATAAATGATATTTGCACAATTGCACTGTGTTGCAAAAAATGTAGCCCAAAACTGAATGTACATACACATGTCACATGCTCCTCATTGGTAAAGTCAAAGCTGTCCACTTTCTGCTTGAATGAGTCCAGTATCTCGCCATGTCTGGCCATGTCAGTGGCCAGGATGAGGGTGATTATAGCCTGTAGACAAAAAAGCAAAGTCAGCAGAAGTCAGCTTGAAAACCGCATAGTTGGCATTGGTGAGGACACCGCTAAGTCCGCTCACCTGTCGAATCTGTTTAAATGCTTCGGGATCCACATTTGCAAAGATGTTGCACTCGGGAAGGGAAAGAATTTGGAAAGCCACCGCGCAGTGATGATTCTCCAGCGGTGAGATGTCGTTGTAGCGCACCGCTAGCTCCGTACGAGCGTTGATTTGATACCTGATAGGTGTGCGACATTGGTGGATGCTATGAAAAAGCTAATAATTATTATTTTTTCAACACGCTGACAATATTGGTGTTGTTTTTTTCTCACGGAAACTCCTTGTGGTGAATAACAGATCTTACGTGTTGTTGTATCCAGGGTGGTCCAGGTCGTGACACACCGCAGCTGTCATTAGAATGCCCATATCAGTGAGAGTCAGCTTCTCCTGCAGAAAAAAACAAACAAGTGAGACTTTATATAATCGGGAAAGGCCCAAAGAGATCCTGAAAAAATGGGAAGCCTCACCTGCAGGTTGCAGAGGTGGATCATGCCGTACATCATCTGACTCACGCAGAAGCAATGACGGAAGTTGTGGAAGGGGTTGTTGCGGTAGTTCTCCTGGATGGCCAACTGCAAAAAATTATATTATATTTCATTTTTGATATTTTAAGGCATTTTTTTGTCTTCATATATTTTGTTTACCAGCCAGCGTTTGAGTGTGATTGGGTTCATGTTGAATTCTTTCACGAGACCCAAGTCATGGTACATATACTCCAAACAGCTCAGCATCTGAAACCATAAAGGAATACATAGAGATAAAATAATAAATGAATTAAGATGAATTGGATTTGCATATACACCTCGTTGTGCTCCCAGTGCCAGACGTCAAACGTTGGCTTCTTCAGTGCCTCGACAGTCTCCTGAGACAGTGTATACTGTGGAGAACAAAATGTATAAGAAACAGCTGTAATACTTCTATAGTGTCCCCACCAAACACACCTTTGGATAATTGGGAACATCTCGTCTCGGAGTGACCTTCTTCCCGTCGTCGAAATTGTATTTACACGGGCAGTTTATCCTGAAGAAATAAAGAAAGCATACACAGTATGTTATTTTAAATACACCATTTGGAATTGTCAAAAATCATGTCAAACCTGCCGCCACTCCTGGATGTCATCTCATCCCGAAGCTTCCTCAGATCATTTTTACACTTCTCAATCTCCACCACCTTCAAGCCCTCCACTGAAGAAGAAGCAAAGTGTTCATAATGTTGACAAGATTTGGATTCCTTCAAATCCACCACTTACGTTCCACTCTCTTCTCCAGCATGGCAAGCCTATTGGTGACCTCCGTCTTCAGCTCATTGATACGAAATGCTCTGCGAGGAAACCATATTGCATAAATAAACGGCACAGGGGAACAACACACACACAATACTTTGTTTTGGCGTGTGACTGAGCTAATCTTCAACAAGATTGCGCAAGCGGCTTTAAAGGCAGCGCTTGTCATTTATTTACGTGTGTACGGTACAGCCTTATTACCTGCTGAACTGTTCTGCCACCTGGGACAGCACATTCTGAAACATGTCCTCTTTCTCTGTACACACAATGACGTCACAGTCGTCACCTTGCAGGTTTCGCTGTTGGTGTTGACGCACAATGTTGCTTACTTACCCCCGAGTTGACCAGTAGTCAGGGGGACAACTTTATACAATGAGCTGTACACAAAGCAGATAGTTATAAGTAGCAATTTGCATTTAATCTCCATAGAAGATGTGTTATAGCTAAGCAGACAAATCCAAAATAAAATACATGCAAGGGGATGCATGGACTTTTTATGTCATCACTTTAAAGTGTGCCAATATCATATTGTGCATACTTGGGTGAGTTGGTCGGCATGGTGGGATCGATCGAGACCAAGGCACCTTCTGCATCCACAATCATGATTGCAGTGTTCCTTCAGGAAGCACATGGCAAGTACAATTATCAATTATTAGAATATTGCGTTATTATTATTAGTCACGCACTGCCCCCTTGTGGTATGGATTTAAAGTGCAAGTGAACTATATATATAAAATAAAAATCCAACAGGAAATTAACTTCCAAATTGTTAGCGTAAATTAGTCACGTGATGGACTACATAGCCTGTCATAGCACCCAGAGTGTTTGTAGAAAACTCATTCACTGAAAATTTAGTCAGAAAAAAAAAGATTACTACACTGAAATCATAATTGTCACTGGAAAAAAAATTGCAAATGAACCAAGTAGGTGGTACCAACCTGGCGATGTTAGAAGAGGTACACAAAAGCTCCCTAATGTCACATGGACTGCAGTGCCTACTAAACACCACCTAGGAAGAACACACAATTATATTCTTGCCTGACATTTAATGCAAACCAAAAATAACAAAGAGCGAACTTAAACAAATACATTGCGCTTTGATTGATCTTATTTTGTTTGCCTCGGTGTTGCAGTGCAGGGCGAGGCGGTGATCATGTATCGCTCTGCAGCTCAAAGCATAACAATATCACGAATATTAATAAAAATGGTCATGCATGTAGAAGAAAGACGACAAGTGATGATGATCTTGCAGTGACCTTGAAAAGGAGCAGGTGTAGCAGACAAATTGAATCGTGGGTTCGGGCCCTTGAGCAGACATGTGTCATCAGCAGCTCTCTACTTGAAACACTCAGCGGACCGGCAAGTGTTGCATTTAAACTCTTTGCCTATGTGCGCTTGCAATGATGCATAATGATGTCTAAATGCAGACAGCCATTTTTAGTTTCTGGTGGAGCAGTGCTTGTAAGATGGCAGCGTGGTCATAATAATAAGAAAATGATGGCATTTTTTATCGCCATTGCAAAGAATTATGGGAGCAAGAATTCTTATGTGGCTACGTTTGCGAATTGAATCACAGTCATCAGAATTTATGGCCGCGAGGTGTTTGAATTATCGCTGTCAGAAACACCTAGAAGGCAAAGTGCGCTCTGTGGCAGGTTAATTTTAGATCTGACTCGGGCGGGGTGAGTCAACTGGGAATACTTAGAAGGTGCTTTAAATTGAATTAGCATCATTCGTTTGATAAGGCGCCTTTGTTTTGCGACATGAAAGCATATTCAACTTCATTATTTTTAATTGTTGTTTTACAATAATGTACATTTTTCACTATTTTGACACTTCTTGAACTTTTGACACTAAATTCCACCCCGGAAAAAAACAAATACCAGCATTATGACCAACATTAAAATACAGTAACATAGTTGGCACAATTGTTTATCGAAAACAAGGCAGTGGTTTGATTCCTCCAAAGTGTATTTGATATTATTGTAAGCTACTCAAAAACTAAACATTTGGAACATGAATACTCTACTTAAATATCAGGAAAAACTTCACGTTGAATAGAATGCTGATAAATTTAACGTTTACACAAAAGTTAAAGACTGAGTCAACTTTAAAAGAAAAACATGTACTACACACGATAAAAATTCATTTGTAATTAATTGCAGACAATTCAAAAGAGTACCACACAAAAACTGCCGATTTAAATATATATATATTTCTTTGCATACTCACTTTTTGTACTTTCCCATCCACATCCAAATAAATGGCTTTGGGGGCATAGGAGGAGGAGCTGGAGCCCATGTTTGACCTCCCTCTCCTCTTACACGCCCGTAGCGATGCTGACCCGGACTGGCACTGATGGGCAAAGTTGAGGAGGCGACCACGGGAACGTGTCCTATCACACAAACAAAATAGGAGAAAAGAAAAACATGAATAAAAAAAATAGAGTAAGAGATACCAAGTCAGCATATTTAATTATGAATACAAGTTGATGAAACGCAAATCACAAACGGGTCAAATTAGCGAAAGGTGCCAACAATACTCACAACACAAGATGCGCGGCTTCCCCAGAGGAGAGCGACGGTAACGTCCCCGGGGTGACGACGTTGCAGCCGGCTCACTTTCGCCTGAGTGTTCAAAAACCGGAGCCGGCGGAGGCGAGGCGATGAGCTGAGCGATGGAGATGCGATGTGAGGGAGTCAGAGGGCTTTGGTGTACCATCAATATAACCGGCTCTCCTGGCTGGTTGCCAGGGGACCGTTACTATGGTGAGAAATAAGACAACCCCCTGTGACCCTACGCTGTGGTCAGAGGCCTCTTGTACATGCTGAGGGGAATGATACACGTAAATACGGTGGGCATAAACATAGCCTTGATTAAAATGGCCAATAGGTGAATGAAACACGGATCCATGAGATAAAGCATTAATTTACTCTGGGTCAAGAATAACCCAATTATAGGTCAAAACGGGACCAACCAACACAAATGGGGTTATTTTGTGGGTTATCCTCCCGACTGTTGACTCTTGTGACCTTTTTTTTATTAACACACATCACAAATAGGCACATGATGATTCTTGCTTTTGCGTTTGCCTACTCGTGCCCTTGTCCACTCATGCGCTGACTTGCTTCTTGAGAGGAGGCACACCAGATGGTTTGGTCAGATGAGTTGAAGCCACGCAGGCACTTGAAGAGATTTATTTTTGGTGCTATTTTGGAGTCGGGTGATCACGAGGGGATGGCATGGCCTGATAATCGGTGGAGTGTAGAAGTAGTGATGAAAATCCTTGATTGTGGGTTTTATTTGAAGTTCCGTATGGACAGCACAATTAAAAACATAATACATATATTTTATGTATAAACCCCGCCCCCTTGATTTCTCCTCCACACCCACAAAAAGATTTGAGATGTTTCTTACTACCTTCCGCACAAAAAAAATCTTCAAAACACTGACAAACATTCATGAAATTTTCAGTGGATCTTTTATACATGCATTAAAACAATATTGTCAAAAATAAGATCTATTAAGCACATATATTTCCCACATATGTATGGCAGTGTAAATAGGAGTCATTTTACCCGCCATTTTACCAACCAGTCTCCACCTGCCCACTGCCAATTATTAAAATCTTGACCTACAGTCACTGACAAAAGCCAGATAAGAGTTTTCCGACAATACTGTCACCCCCTCCCCTCGTCTGGGGAATTCCACATCAACAGGGCTTGAGTGAAAACGCTCCACCAACCAACGTGTAGGAGGTCATTAATTAGAGATGGAGAGCGTCATGCGGTATCCATGTCCCTCGAGGCTAATTAGCATCGCTGAATCCCACTCCCTATATTTCAATAAAAATGCTACGCAATGGAAGAGATCCTGGAATAAATGTGAAAAGTCCATCGTGTTTTTGTCAATCTAAAAAGTGATTACAGTTGACCTTTTCATATTTTCGGTTTAGCCGCTAAGTTATGGCTAGCTAACTAGCATTATTGATTTATCGACTAATCTAGTCCCTATCTTCTGTGAAATTTTTGTCCACATTTCTACTTGGCTTGACTTTATGTGTATCCAGAAGCTTTTATTCAGAGAGAAGGGAGTCCACATCAAAACAAACAATGTTGTGTCATCCAAAGGATGCATCACACCTTTAAACACATTTCAGGATAAAAGGTGCCAATGAAATGATAGCAATTTCAATGACAAAAGGCCTCGCTGTGCAGCTGGACGGACATCTGAGGGGAAGGGAAATTATCCTGATAATAGGACGCTTCTGGTTTTGGTGTGTTTGAGTGTGTTTTTGTGCTCTCCATCGGATGATTCGACAAAACTGGTGCGAGATACATTTCCGATAACAGCATCCGCTCTTCTAAGATAGGTCTGCTTAAAATCATGCAATAACGTGAGGAAAAGCTTACTAGAAGATCTGA
Source organism: Syngnathus typhle (assembly GCF_033458585.1). Taxonomy (NCBI): domain Eukaryota; kingdom Metazoa; phylum Chordata; class Actinopteri; order Syngnathiformes; family Syngnathidae; genus Syngnathus; species Syngnathus typhle. The sequence continues at coordinate 109,083 of NC_083743.1, forward strand.
ACTTTATTTCTTATTAATCAAAGGCACTTAAAATGGTGACAGGTTTGTGATAGCCCCCAGTTTAACATGAATATCATTTGTTTACTCTAAACACAGCCACATCCCCATTTATGAGGTTGTGGACACTTGTGCAATCACATTTGAGTTATTTTTATTTCTCCTCTTGAGAAGATGACACACACACAAAAAAAATAATCGATTGCATTTTCTTAGGGCTTTAGTTGTGAAATGATTTATCTTGGTCGATTTTTTTTTAATATCACAAGAAACTGAAACAGCGTCATACTATAAAAGCTGTTCCTAATTCTGGCCTTCTCAACAAATAATTATATCATACGCAAAACACACACAACAGGTCTTCTAATAGAAGGAAATCATGAATGGTCACATTGAGAGCCAATTGATTGGAGGTTGCATGATTGCACGGTGCCCTTTAATCACTGCAAAATCGCCATAATTGAATTAAAGCCTCTTCATGCTAATTAGGCCGCCATTTTAATTCACCTAATTCTATGTTTATTTTAGGAACTACTATATACTTTGAATCCAAAACCCAGCAGTTAAATAAGAAAATGGGCATGGTAAATTAAGTCCACTGCCTGGGAGTTGAGAGAATGCAATGTGATGGGGACATCTTGTGGACTAAAAAGCCATAACAGCTTTAAAAAAAAAAAAAAAAAAAAAAAAAAAAAAAAAAGACTATTAGGCAGAGGACGGTATTAATGTAAACAAATATGGATATATAAAAAAAAAAATAAAAAAGTACAAAATATTGTAGATTTCTAATTTAATCAGAGATTTAAATGATAAAAAAAAAATGTGTAGATACCCAAGCTACTCATCAAATATTCCCAGTGAAATGAGTAAAACATTAAAAAAGGGCGCTCTGCATAGTTCGGTACATGTAACCTATGAAAATACTTTTATATTACGGGATGTAGTATTGCTGATGGCCACAGAAGGAATTGCTGGCAAGTAAACGCAAGGCGTGACGTCACTGCTGGGGCGAACCCTGCTGCGTCTCCTCGCTGGTCGCGGGACTCTCCGCCTCCACGGGAAGACGAATGTTTGGGATTCCGACAGGAGGCCGAACTTTTCGAATGGGGCTAAAACTGCGCGGAGACGAACAGGGCGAGTGGGCTGGCGAGCGTGCGGGGCTTAGTGGAGGTCCCGTCGAGACTTGCGGGAGAAGCTGTGCAAGCGGGGATGGGCTGCGCGAGTACCTGCGCGGGGTGGTCCAGATGGGCGGCTCAGTTCTGTGACCATGGGTGGGGAGGACCGGGACGTAGCTTGCGGGGAAATTCAATTCTGATTGGCTGTAGGCATTGCAAGCGCTTTCTTCCAAACGCTCAAGAGTCTCCTGGAAGATGAGAGTGAAGAGTTGATCTTGTCAGTGTTTTACAATATTTATTGTTTTATATTCATGTAAATCAGATCTCACTTACATCTTCATTGAGTACATACAGAGGCATGGGACTCCTTCGACCGAGGGTGGTTGGTTTGGGGACGACGTCGACTGCAATGGAGACAAAAAAAAACCCAGAAATAATTGTGCAACACCAAAAAATTGTAAAATATCTAAAATTATAGAAGGTTATGGAACTGAAATGCATTACATCCATTTTCTTTCTGAAACGACATAGCTATAAATTAGGGCGAATGGTAAAATTATTATTGCGTGAGCATTCAAATTTACAAACAGAAAATACCTCCAAAAAATGAAATGACCTAAATAAAGTAAGATGACAAGATCATTGCTAGATATAATCCAGAACATAAAATGGCAGCTCAAATATTCGTATTGCCATTGCCAAAAATAATAAAGCATTGTGCAAAAATAAATCTTTGCTTACTATCATGTCCATTTTCTCCCTGTTCCATGTAGATGGGGGCTCGCTGCGGGACGGGTCTATGTTTCTTTCTACAAAAAAACAACAACAAAAAAACACTTGCATGTTTATGCGACAGCCAGACCAAAGCGAGGTAAATTAGACGGGACACAAAAAAAAAGACTGGTTCTTACTTGGATGGCTTCCAGCAGGCACACACGGTCACCAGGGTGATGAGAAGGAAAATGCCTCCGGTGGACAGGATGATGTACAGCGAGCTCCGTCCTGAACCAGATGCAGACATTTGAGATGAAGACAAAAAAAGAAATATAAAAAAAAATAATATAAATAACCTTATACATATAAACATACTATGCATATTATTTATTTATGTATTTATTTAATTATTCTCACACTGCTTACAGTTTTTCCTCCCCCCCATCAAATAGTCCATTCATGCCTTTTTCATGCCAACATTGTTTGAGAGGCAGGCATGCCTCTGTGCAGCTCACTGAGATGGAATAATTGCTTTGGCATGCAACTGAAAACAACATCTGAATATATACTGGAACCCCGGTGGTGTATGATGCCACCTACTGTAGACAGTGAGCTTGACGGGCGTGCTCTTCATGCTGCTGACGGCGTTCTCCACCATGCAGGTGTAGATGTCGTCGTCCGACATGAGGACACGGGCGATGGTCAACACCTTTTGGTCGTGCGAGAGCAGCAGGCGGGAGTCGTTGGCCTGCACCTTGCCTGCCTTCAGCCAAGCGTACACGGGCTTGGTGCCATTGTCGTGGGAACAGTGCAAGTTGAAGTGCTCGCTGTACTCGAGGACAGATGACGCCACCATCTGGATGTAGGGCTTGGAAACTGGAACTGAGGACGACAGCATAGATGCGCTTGAGATAGGAGGCTCATATATACAGAAAGACATGTTTTAAGAAATTTAAATGAAATTGAACTTGTACTTTATAGTCCAGCTATACATTTTCTATCTGATCTTTAGTGATTAATATTGGACCTTGTAAAAAATGCTTCAAAACAAAAGAGTTTCAAACATCAACTTTTACTTTGGAAACAATGTAGACCATTTTTGCCGGATTCCTGACAGATAATATATAAAGAGATAGAAACAATCCACTTTACCGATTAATCGGCAAAAATAATCGAGAGATTAGTCAGGTATCAAAATAACTTCTCTTTTAATTGTATTTATGCATCCGGGATTATTTATCTCTATCAGTGTATTTTGCAGTAATTATAAACTGCAGACGACTCAAAAAAAGGTGAGATTCGTAGCAGAAGAACTTAAGGCTGGACAACATGCCTGCTCACGATACCACGAGCATCGGACAGTTCCTGGCACGGTTCAACATGTCCATCGAAGAGAGAAGTACTCACCATCCACAGTCAGCTCAATATAGTGCTCCCCCGTGAAGGTGTCATCCGTGATGGAGATCTCCACCTCGTACAATCCTTCGTCCGACAGCTGCAGGTTGTGAAGCAGCAGCGAGCCGTTCTCGAACACCAGGATGCGGTTCCGGTACTCCGGCCTAAGGTTCCCGATGATGTCGATACCGATGGACTGCACCACGGTGACGGGCTTCACTTTGTCCCTCTTCACCTGCCACTTGATTACCGGCTTGTCCGCGCTGCTGCTGGAGTAGCTGACGGACAGCAGAGCTTCTTTGCCCACGATGCCCCTCACCACTTGGGTTTGGCTCGTCACATTCACCCCCGACACCTCACCTGGGGCCAATAGAGAGGTTGGATGAAGAGTTAAAACGAGTAACTCTCTTGGGGTACGTCTGAAGTTTTAACTTTCAGGTTTTAAAAGAGTTTCAAGATCTTATATATATAGCAAGTCAAGTCAAGTCTCAAGTGACTTGAGTCAAACAAACCATGGAGGACACTCCCTTGTAATAAGTCACCCACTAACAGCAGTAGTTAGATTTGCAGACTGAAAAGAAAAGAAAAAAAAAAAACCACTAACAATGTTAAAGTGGTTCATTTCAATCATGTGACAGCTAGTCAGCATGAAACTGGCACCGCTAATGAAATTCAGGCCAAATTAGTTCTCCTGGACTTTCATTATTTACGTTCAGGCTTCTTTTTGCTCCGAAGTTTCAAAGTGTCTCCATTGTTAAAGGCAGACGATACGGTGCATTTTCCATCATGATGGGCCTGCTTATTTAGAGGCTTCTTTTGCACCACTGAGACTGGAGCCCTGCATTGATGCAATTTTAGATCCATTTACAGACAAAATTTATTTTGCAAATCCTATTCTACTTCCTCACTTTTTAAAATTCCTTCATGAATCGGAAAGTAGCCTTCGAGCTAAGCTCTCTTTTCGTAATAGTTGCCTGCTAGCTAAGGTAGGTTTTCTTAATGGTAAAATTGTCCCACTTCCAAAAATGAAAATTGGTATGGTCCTGTTGGGCTTTCTCGAACCAGGAAGTGAGCCAATCCAGAATAGTTAAGTCTTTTCATCTAATCTTACATTATTTTGTCCATGGTTGAAATGTGCACAAAACTTTACAAAACAAAGTACCGTATTTTCCGCCCTATTAGGCGCACCGGGGTATAAGGCGCACCTTCAATGAACGGCCCATTTTAAAACTTTGTCCATATATAAGGCGCACCGGCCTATAAGGCGCATAAAATAGAAGCTTTACTGCAACAAACTGAGGTTGACTAGGGTATGCACCCACTAGCCAATAACCAATGAGCCCTCTGTAAACAATCGCGTTTCTCAAACGATCTCCTATAAAATGATTGGAACTGACTAAAGTTTAATCTAACGCATTGGTACTACTTACCTATGTTTCCCTTCCATATCGATCCGTAGATTTACTCGAAACATGAACAGAGCGGCCTATTTTGACATGAAATAGCCTCGCGCGTATAGCAGCTATCGTTATAGCATTAGCCATCCGCAAAAACCCATGACCCTTAGCTCGCGATCTCCCATGAGCCTCAGCAAAGTGTAAACAATCGCGTTTCTCAAACGAGCTCCTATAAAATGATCAGAACTGACGAAAGTTCGATCTAACGCATTGGTACTACTTACCTATGTTTCCCTTCCATATCGATCCGTAGATTTACTCGAAACATTAACGGAGCAGCCTATTTTGAAATGAAATAGCCTCGCGGGTACAACAGCTATTCGGTGACGCCCCCTGACTACAGTTACCGTAATGTTGGGAAGCGATGCGACCTTGTAATTTACTAGTCGTACTAAAACGTACTAAAACATTTTGGCAAAGCACTGTGTACAACCAGTATGGATCAACAAATTCATCACTTGATCCATATATAAGGCGCACCGGACTATAAGGCACACTGTTGACTTTTGATAAAAATTTAGGTTTTTAGGTGCGCCTTATAGGGCGGAAAATACGGTAAAATACAATAGATTGAGTTAAATATTTCCCTTGCTTTCACTGAGTTGCCACGATTTTAGCGTCTTGTTTTTTCCTCCCTTTGATGGCAATTTAATTAGTCCAAATTCTTTGCATAGGCGCCTTAAATGCAGCCATTAGTGTGCTCACTGTGTGCTCTGCACACAAACAAAACAAAAAAATTTGCCCACACTGTGCTCAGGCTTTTCACATCTTGATCGGTAATCCGCTTCACAGAAGCTGCAGGAGATCCTCCCCAACATGTAAAATACTAATTTTGATTTCCCTCATCCTTCCATGAGATCTTTATAGGGAAGCTTTGTCTTGGTAAGCAAAACAGCATAGCACATATGTTCCCTGTGGAGACAGCTTCTCCCTAAGTGGACACAAGTCCAAACATTGGCTCTTGGCCGGCTGTCTTGGGGGGAGTCCCACTGTGATGTGAACAAGACAACAGGGAACGAGAGAGTGAGAGAATAAAAAGTGAGAGAAATATTCTGCACTGTTGACTAATTCTGTGCAGCCACGCAGTTAGCAGGGCATCGCCTCTTCGTCATGGCAACCTCTTTGGCCGTCGGACAGGGGTTGTCTAGGCGATAAGACAAAGGGCACGATTGTTGGAGCTCCCTTGAAAAGAGTGAGCGAGAGAAACTGGGAGCCAGAGAGAAAGTCTTTGTCAGCGGTGAAGTTGGAGCTAGGCACAAGAGCTCTTAGCACGATAGGTCCAGCTCGCTGGTTTGAACTTTTTTGCTGCGCTCAACAACATTTGAACAGAATCACAGTCACAAAGTAAAAATGCCAATTAGTAACACACAGAGGTTAACTATTTAAAACAATGAGAGAAAAAAAAAACATTGTCAAATGTGTTTCTCTATCACTATGTTAGCAGATTACTTTCTGGTTCCTCCAGTAAAAATAAAATAAAATAAAATAAAATTTAAAATTAATTAATTAAATAAATGAATAAATAAATTTAGCTTAGCAGGCTACTTCCTGGTTCACTGACAAAAACCAATTTGGGAATTGTATTGGATTCTGTAGACCATAATGGCTCCACTGAGCGCAAACCCACAAAAATATACACCTTTACTGCACCTTTGCACATATTCTCCCTAACTTTAAATAGGTTAGTGCCTTGCAATTGGCTGGCAACCCTTCCAGGGCATCTTGCCCACCTTCGTGTGTATCATAGGATTTAAAAGGTTGGTACTGATTATGGAGAAGTCAATCACAACATCGATACCGCTCGTTAACAAACCAATGAACAGTCATCACAACCTCTTTCTTTTGCACTTGGTGGAGGTAATAAAATGCCTAAATCACCTCTGCGGAGCCCTTAACTGTTTATAATTAAAAGGGCTATCAAATAAACTGTCCTGCAACCACCACGGGGAGAGAAACATCACTACATAATCAGCAACAGTCCAAAAGATGTTACCAGGAGCTCATACATGTCAACATTTTAAAAAGTAAAAAGTTAGGACACACCTGTGAAGAGTAGAAGGAGGAGGCCGAGCAGGGTGAGGAGTGCAGGAACGTCAGTAGAGAGACTGTGGCCTGTCTTCCTCCCCGCCTTCATCTTGTGTCCTGGGCAGAGGCGTTCTCCCACTTAGTGAGCATGGTTTAACCACGCTGGGCACGTCTCTCTCGCCACTGCACTGCAACACTGGCCTCTTCCTGGACACACTGAGCCCCACTCTCTCCTCTCGGCACCCCCAGTCATAGGCAACAACAGCCCAACTGTGTGTGTGTGTGTGTGTGTGACAGAGACATAGTATGGATGAGCTGCTCTCTTTCACACCATAAAAGCAACAAGAGTCTTGAAAAGGTTTTTGACAAATACGAATTGAAAATATTAATGAACTTTCTGCTGAAAAGTGTGCAACTGTACTTGAATGGCGCACTCGAGGTCCTCATTCGTCGGAAAAAAACAACTTGCCTCTTTAAGCTTCTGTTCAGTCTAACTGGAGGCAGCTTGGTAAATTCAAAAATGGTTACTTAGCAACCAGGCTTGCAATCAAATCCCGTTAGAGAGGAGGTATAAGGACATATTACTTTATTTCTTCTATTCAATTTAATTGAAATGCAACCATTTTTTTTCACGTGACACTAATTCTTTCCAGATTATTTATTGTACCATTTTCTCTAGACTAAATGATTAATACTGAAAGTACATTTCTCCATCTTGTAAAGAATTTGCAGTGCCCGCCGACAAAGGGAAATTTTATAAAGCAGCAACAACATGATTGAAAACTCAAAAGCGGGGCAATGTGAGAACACACTCGTGTGTAGTCGGCCATCAAAGTCCATTCCCCTAAACTCCGCCCACCACCGCCCATCTCGTCGCCCCTCATCCTCTCATCTCGTGGCACACTCCAACTCAAGGATGACTCTTTGCAGTCAAAAGGGGGGGAAGCAGGAGCGCCGTGAGAGGACCCATTGTCACATAGTCTGACACCACTTGTTTTGTCGCCCACGCAGTTCACAAGTCGGAATTTGATGTAAAACCTTGATTTTTTTTTTTGTCCTGATTAGTCAAGTGGGGCTCATTCCACAATTTCCACGGTGACTTCAAACCACTTTGGTGCACTTTAAGATTGAGATCAATTTCCTGTATTTGATGATGACAAGTTGAGTTCTGGAATTAAAAGCAGACTGAGAAAAAGATTTAAAAAAAAATAAAAATATTCAAAAACAAAACCGGCTTGCAAAAGTGCACAGGACAATTTTGTGTGTGTTTTTTTTTTGCCTGTGTGAGAATGTATATGCGCTGTGGTGTGGCTCAGATGCGCGTGGGCAGGCTGAGTGGGAGCACAGGGAGGCTGAAGATGTTCACGCTCATTTCTCATAACGGGAGACTGGCTCGGTAAGCCGTGCAGAAATATTAGTGTTTAATTTGAACTGCCATATGCAATAAAGAACAGGATGGTTATTTATGAGCCTAGTGACACCATGGAAATACTCGGTAGCTTCGTGCCTGTACGATTCGACAAACAGAAAAGAAGTAGAAGCTACACAAAGCGGATTTTTAGAGAATCTTTTTTCACCCTTTAATGAATTTAGCAAGCGAGTTAAATATGAAGATACAAGCACGTCATAAAAACAATGCACAATAATTTAAGCCGCAGAGGTCTACTGCCGATGCAAACGAGGTTCATACACTGACCATCCAAAAGAGAAGCCCTGCTATATATTTCAAGGGCATTCATCTTCACAGATCATCTAAAACTAGCACAAGTTTCACAAGTTCATGCTTGTCAATTTTGGCTCAAATACATCTGTACACACTGATGAAGACAGCTGAAGAAGTGCTAAAGTTCACGAAAAAAAGACAAAAACAACACATCCTCAAATGGTTCATTGAAGGTAATTTTTTGTTGAAGGAGGAAACAAAAACGGTGGTAAATTGGTGCGCCTGTAAACCAACTTAGCCAGCTTGTGCCAGCCGTCCATACTTGCTTGCTACGTTGCTTAGCCTTTCCCACTCCTCTCTTTGCACATCCAGGCCAGGACAGGGCCGTCGTTGCAATGTGTCATCGCTCTCTACTGTCCCCGATCCTCCTGTCTCTAAAAACAGAAACGGGCGAGTGGAGTTTAAGTATGTCAGAACACCGACAGAACAGTTGTTTGTTATCAGGGTCGAAAAAAGCTCCAGTGGTTTTGTTGGGGGGGGAAAGACAATAACAGTGGGAAGTCATAAAGTAGAAAAGAATACATCCCGGCACAATTTTAGAAACCTTAGATTAGGACTTCTCTTTAGTACTCGGTGATACCGATACCAAGGAACCAATACCAATATCTGATACTTCACATTTCTATTCAATCTATGAGATAAGTCTAAAGACAGACTTTTTGTTTATTTCTGACAAAAGGAAAAACATTTTCAGAGGCGAATTGTCCACATAACAGTGGTCTAAATCCAAATTGTATTATTAAAACACCGCTGTGATGATTGCTATTGGATTAAAAAAATACCTGCACGCATTTTTTTACATTTTTTGTTTTATTTTTCCTTTTTTTTTGTTTTCTGTGCAACTGATATCAGGTAATTAAGGATTGAGGTCAATGTTGGGAAATCATAAAACATATAAAATGCCATAAAAAAAAAAGAAATGTGATCTAACAAACATGAAACTATGGTTCAATGAGGGATGCAATAGACAAATTATGAATATGTTATGCATATGTTACATTGTACATAATGCAATTTCATGTTAAGCAATATAATAGATTTAAAGTCAGACTTTTGGTTTATTTCTGACAAAAGGAAAAACATTTTTAGAGGCGAATTGTCCACATAACAGTGTCCACCTTTGTGGCACAAGTGAAACCAGCCTTGCCTTGTACTTTTTAAAAATATATTTGAACATCATCACTTGAAATGCTACGATAGGTACCTTTTATATCCAACCCTGTTTTCTGTTGTTCATTTTATGTGTCCTGTACCTTAACGCCAGAGTTTGCGACACTCCTACGCAAGCGACGGGTGACTGCGCGGACAACACCCCCCCCCCCCCTGTTGCAAAAAGGGGGTCTCCCCCAGAGGGACGTTTTTGCCAGGCTCCGGATTCAGTCTGACAGGTTCATTAATTCTACCTGGCCCACTGAAGTATGGCTGATACACCTGCAGCTATAAATACAGTATCCCCTACGTATAGTAAAAGGTAGCAAGCAAGTGGGTTAGATGCAACCACTGTTAGAGCTTTTGTTCCCAATCCTGCTGCTTCATATTTGATCAAGAGTGGAGACCCTATCCAGCTAATTAAATCTTTAGAGTCCACTAAGGACCATGCTAAAGATATGACATATGAAAATAAGCCATGTTGCCAAGGTTAATTTTTTTCATCCCTCACATTTTAGACCAAAATTAGACGTCTAAAAAAGGTTGATTTTTAGATCTAAAATAGGTTGATATATAGACCTAAAATAGACGTCTAAATTAGGTTGATTTATAGACCTTTTTTAGACGTCTATATTTGGTTTAAAAATCAACCTGTTTTAGACGTCTATTTATGGTCTAAAAATCAACCTATTTTAGACGTCTATATTTGGTCTAAAACTCAACCTATTTTAGACGTCTATATTTGGTCTAAAAATCAACCTATTTTAGACGTCTAGTTTTGGTCACATCAACCTCCCATTTTTTTCCATGTATAATGCGCAAAATGTAACTAATTTATTGTCCTAAAATCTGGGGTGCGCATTATACATGGGTACAATTTTTTTTTTCCCTCCTAATCACGCCCTTCCAGGTCTCACTGTCATTGCCCACGTGAGCATTGAAGTCACCCAGTAGAACGATGGAGTCCCCAGAAGGAGCGCTCTCCAGCACTTCCTCCAGGGGCTCCAAAAAGGGTGGGTTGCCGTTTGGTGCATAGACACAAACAACAGTCAGGACCCGGCATCAGGATCTCCATTGCTTATACAGGATAATGACATTACAACTTTGACAATTGTTGTGTTGTTTATATTTATTTCTTGTCTTGCAAATCAAAACAAAAATAACCACCACGTATCTTTGTTAGCAACCACAGAAACAAGTGCAACCCTTTTTCATTTTTAACAGCGTCTTCTAAAGAGCGGCTGTCTCCTCAATTACCATTTCAATTCGACTAAATGACAACGTTAACATCTCTCTGGTGATTGAACAATGTGTTGAGAAGCAGGTTCATTTATCAGCGCTTAGAGAATGACGATTCAGTCGGCTGCTGCTGGAGCGCCTATGGGGTAATTAAATGAGTCACTCGGTTATGCGTATGCCTTAATCACACATAACATAACAGAGGGTGGGCTCTAATTGGTGTAATTAATTATGTATGGATTCTAAATCGTCTATTGGTCCATGTCATGTGAATAAGATTACGCTAACATTATTAGGAATTCAAAATTGGATGGCTTAAAAAGAAGATGTCCGTTGAATTGTTTAGTTTTTTTTGGCTGTTCGCATAATTAGCATCACTAAGCCACATAGCATCTTTAGGAGTATTATTTTGTCACCTCCTCTCCTTCTGCTTTGTCCTCCGGCTTCATCTTCTTACGGGTCATGTGGCCACGGAAGCCCGCCTGGATCTTGGCGGCTGCCCTGTTGGCCTCGGGGTCATCCAGCGGGATGTCCATGATGTCCTCCTCCTCCTGGGGTCTGCTGCGTTCCTCCTGCTGAGAGAGCCATAGCATGACGGTACATTAAACGCCTGATTTTTTTTATTATGATAGCGAAAAATGTGCACGGAGGGAGGTCAGTAACCCAGCTCTAATTTTTCTCTCCACTTCTTCTCATCGTATGACTGAGTTGGCTTGTATACAGAATTTTAAGTGGCTTTGTTGTATGATTCCAAAACAACATTATCCACATCATTATATTGATCGTGGCTTTTAGAGGGCATTGTAGCTGTGCGTCATCATTCTAAAAGTGTTTCTCATATTTTGCCTCTCTCACAGATAAATAATAGAACTAAAAAGCAGGGTGTCCCAAAAGTCACAATACTCTTTTGTATCTTCGACTTCCTTTCATGTATCATTCAGACAGATATGACAGTTGAGGCGTTGCAATTTTTGTCAGCATATCATTCCCTTTGCGCGTCACTCACCGACTGACATTGACGTTACGCAATTGGCGCCTTGTTTTCCCAGACTGCAATTCAATGCCAGTTTGAGAAGTGTTCGTTTCTCAGCATCAACAAAAGCTGGAGCCGGCGATCGCTTCCGAGAGTTATCGAGCTTTTCCCCGTACTGTTGTTCGAAGATATCGAGTGTGAGATTACGACGCTCAACAACAGAAAGGTTTATCCCTCTCCAAAGGAGCCGCCTAATCGAGTCGAGTTCTAGTGAAGCCTTCTGGGTACTTTCCTTGCCTGCTGTGCGATTTTTTTTTTTTTTTTTTGTGGAAGTAGCAGGCCTTCTTCTGCGTGGTTTGTAAAAAAAAAAAAAAAAAACATTCTTGTGCTTGACAGTTACAAATCGTCCCAAATATTATTAGTATTAAAACACCTTTCAGTAGGACACATTTGTTGAAACCATTTTAAGAGGATGACCCTGAAAAAAAAAGACACCAGCATCCATCACAGTCATCCCAGAAGTGTCCCGAAGGAAAAGTGGTGGGCGGAAGAAAAATTCAGAAAAGTGTCAGCTGCATGTCGCTGCTGACAACTTATGTAAACATCCATTCTAATTCTGTGGCGCAAACACCCCGAGCATTGCTCGGGGGGCTCGGGGGGGTCGTATTGACATTTCAGACAAAACAGTGAGCCCACCATCGTGTCTCTGGTGTAACACCCTTCGATGTAGGAGGGTGACCACCCACCTGTGCAAGCCAGCGTTCATTATCATCAACTCACTCGGTTGCCAGGTCTGGGAGAAGGATTGTTGCTTAGCCACATCATGTGACATTGTTTTTTTTTTTAAATACCGTAATCCAAATCAATCAATGATGAAAACCGCATAGTCGGGTCATCGGTTTGATTATCGCATACCTCAGCAACAAACAAATGTTTACAAAAAAATTAAAAAGTAAGAAAATTATCATAAAAATATTACTCACGTTGCGGCAGTCCATATTAAAACTCTCAGAGATGACCTCGGTCTTCGGGTGGTGCGAATGTGTCGTGCTTATATACAGATGCCTCGCTGGCTCTTACTAATAAATCATTGCATGCTCAGTAACATTCGCTCACACACAGAGGAAGGGAGGGAGAGACACACACACACATATAGAGGGAGGGAGTGTGTGTGTGAGGCGGGTGGAAAAGAGAGACCTCCTACAAACATGTCAGTATGCGTTCCGTCTTTTCAGCCTCGTTAAGGTTACTGCGTTTGCATTTCTCACACGACAATATAAAGTTACACAGATGTCGTGCGTTGATAGAAAAACAACCCAACCCTGATTTCAAAATATCAAATCATCATTTGAAACTTCCAATTCCAGCTAGTAACAGTGCAAAAAATAAAAGCAGCGGAGTTGCGCCGGGCGGTGTTATAAATGTATTAAAGCTAACAGCCTTCTCCATCCCTCTGATCCCAGCTGGCGAGGCCGCCCACACGCCGCTGCCAGCCTCGGAGACAAGATGCAGGGGCAGAGAAACAGCCATTAATCCCACTTGCATCTCTCGTGTTCATTCTCTCCCACCGCCGCTTTGTTAAATGAGTCCCACGTTAACTGAGACGCACGCTTGAGTTGTCTCTGACGACTTGAATTCACTTTGCCGCCATCGATGGTCGGGAAGCTAATATGAAGAGTTAACGACGAGTTAAAGGGATGATCCATTTTAGGAGTATGGACGGAAAAAGTCAAACAAGGGCTATCAAAGTCTTTTTTTTTTTTTTACTATTACACACCGTGCCTGGCAACAATCACGATCTCCTATTAATTCCACGACTAGAACGCAGGATGAGTAGTGAGGCGTTACCATGGCAACGTCCTCAGCCACTCTTCCTACTCTACCGATTGAAGACGCACGCTCGCCGGTCCGGGCGAATCAGACGAGGCGGGCCAAGTGCGACGGCGGCGAAATAAGGCTAAAACGCCGACTCCAGATGATGATGGACGTCTCAATCAAGTTGCAATCTGTGGGCGCAGCGGCGGCACTCAACACAACTCGGAGCCATTAGGGACTAAGAGAATTACGGTTTATATGTGACCGCGAAAAAGGGCTCAAATCGGGAGGCGTTGATCACATTCTATTTTTTTAGTATTAGGATATTAATCTGCTGAATAAATAATGATGATGAACATACAATTAAAATTAGCATTATTTATTATAACGCTAAACCTAACCCTAACCCTAACATTTATTATAAAGCTCAACCTTAACATATTTTTTACATTTTAATAACACCTTAAAAATCAAATGTGGCTCTTGATGAAAGTTCTTCTGAACGGTTTGACAGAAGTTTGTGGAGCTAATGTTGTGTCTGGTTGATAACCAAAAAGCCTGTTAGAACTTGCAACGCAGCGAATGAATTCGAAATAGGATGACTCAGTCACACAGCATATGAGAAACAGAGAAAAACTGCAAGCCATGTGGGTTACTAACCTCTTGAGCGGAACCACTCAGCGTACAAAAAAAAAAAAAAGCATGTGGGTCTCACCATGCCATGATTTTCTCGACGGGAGGAACGCGTCCGGTCGCAGGAGGAAGAAGACGGTATTGACACCTGGGCACAATCCGGGCTGACTTTCATGATCACATGACCCTTAAGAAGACAAAGCTGGAGGAAAAAAACAGAAAGAGGTGCAGTTACTAATTATCTAAAAAAAAAAAAATTCATCATCAATACATTTTACTCTCCACAGTACACGGACACATTCATCGAAAGATGCTATTTAAAAGACATTCATTAAATGATCCTGCCTGTGGAGGCTCCGAGTTGTTTAGTGTGATTAATCCAATGCATAACAAAGTGACTCTTTTAATTAACACACAAGCTCTCCAGCAACAGCTGACTGAATCCTCGCTCCCAAAGCGCTGATAAACGAGACACATATTGTTAAATTAATACAACATCCCCGATAACAACTGGTTCCAATGCGCCTTCACTATTTTTAGACACGATTATTCTATCAATTATGCCATCGATTAATCAGATACAATTGCATTTGCTTTTTTGGTGATGTCGATTGTCTTTATTTAGAGCATGCATAAAATATTACCTCAATTCCTTCTAATCGCTGGGTTCGGGTGCATCCGCTGGCACGGCCTCCTCGAGATGTGCATCGGCCGCTTGACCTGGAACGAAGTTTTTGGATATCGTGTTTAATGCCTTTTAAGACTTAATGTTCAAAAACTCCATAGAATGACTTTTAATGTTTTTTAATGACCCACAAAAACTCTAATGTATTCATGATTGTGTCCAAACCGTCAAAAATACCTTCAATTTCTTCATTGTTGGTATCATTTTGTTCTCCTTCCTTTTCAGGCTCCTCACTGACTTGCGCTTCCTGTGTCAACGTTTCTGAAACCTCCTCTAGACCTTCTCGCTGATCATCACTTGGCTCGGCTTGCATTGAGCCCACCTCAACTGAGGAATTTTCTGTGGGTTCAGCACTGATGTCCACATTTCCTTCTGTATCAGCTGATTGGCCATCTTCTTCATTAGGAGCCTCGGTTACGGCTCCTTCCACCTCATTTGGCTTTTCAGCCTGATCTTGAACTTCTTCAGCTTCTTCTGTCTCGCCTTTAGCGCTCTCTTCATCAGCAGCCTGTGAATTACCATCTTGATTATCAGCAACCGTGACATTCTCCACGGTTGCCTCCGGTTTTCTAAGGTCGGCAGCTTCCCCCTCAGTGGTCCCTTCAGTGTCCTTCGCGCTCCCTTCTGCGTCTTCCTCGACACTCACTTCAGCCAACTCCTCAGCCTTCTCTTGAGCCTCTTCCTGAGCCTCTTCCTGAGTCACTTCTATAGACTCCTCCTGAGCCACTTCCTCAGCATTCTTCTTGGCTTTCCCTTCAGTGTCCTCCTCAGAAACCCCTTTAGCCGACTGAGCTCCCTCAGCCACCCCCTGATCTTCCTCCTGAGAATTTTCTTGAGCCTCCTCCTGAGCCACTTCTATCGCCTTCTCCTGAACCTCTTCCCCAGCCACTTCTATCGCCTCCTCCTGAGCCACTTCCTTCGCATCCCCCTCAGCCACTTTCTTCGACTCTCCAGCTTCTGTGCTCTCGTCTCCTCCTGAGACTCCAGTTTGTGTCTCGGACGGAGGTACATCCTGATCTTGCTCGTTTTGAGCATCAGTCTGATCAGTTGTTGCTACGGAGTCTTGAGGTCGTATGGACTCTGAGGACTGAGCGGACACTTCTTCGGTTTGTAGCTCAGGTCTTTCTTCTCTGGAAACAAATGGAGATTGACACTTGTGTTTGTCTGAATATTAAAATGTTACTTAAATTCCACACAATTAATTTTTAAGCACTAAATATATTAATTGTCTTTGTCTCATAATGTATTTGGGTTGAGTAAACTTAATTTATCTTGGTTAACTTAATTAAATTACTAAATTGGTTCCAATTTACTTGGATTTAATAAACGTAATTCATTCAAGTACAGTTTATTATAACTAGTTGAAATTAACATTTACATCTATTTAGGCAGTCAACGTTTTTTTTGAGTGCATAATTGTATAATACTGTATGATGGCAACAGTTTGAGCCTGGAAGAAAAACAACTTTTAGTTTGAGACTCAACCATTTAGACTAACATTCACACTCATGGCTGAGTTCGACTTCAATTAACCTAATGTGTATTCTCAAATTGTAGGAGGAAGCTGGAGTACCTGGAGGGGGACACCCACGCAAGCCAAGTTGTTCCTGACAAAATTTATTTCACACAGATATCAAAGGCAGCGTGGTGCTCGAGTGGTTAGCAATTCTTTCTTGCAGTTCTGAGATTTGGCAGTGTTCAAATCACAGCCTCAGCCCCTCTGTGTGGAGTTTGAATTTTCAACGGGTACATTTGATGAATTATTATGAATATCTTAACAATACGCTTGGATGAGTGAGTCACGCTGTGATAACGTGATTGCAACGCTTCATTTCAAAGCCCTTTTTTTTTCTAATCAACTTTCAATGAACTCAGTTGTTTAGTCATAAACAAATCCGACAGTTAAATTTATCTTTATTTTAAAAATAAATTGGCACTCGTCTACATACTGTCAATTCGATTAAATCAAATTAGATCATTCAGTCATTGCAGAGCCATCAAAAGTAGCACAAGGCAGAAAATGCACAATTGCATGAAAAAACAACAACAATAACAATACAAAAAATAAACTTACTCAGAAACTCCTGTTTCAGGCCCCGCTTGAGGACCATCCTGCAGAAGAACAATATAATACAACGTCAGAGCTATTGTAAAAGAATTGCAGCAGCACTGGCACACACACAAGAGAAGTCTAATAAGCAAGATGGAAGGTGACATCAATCACAGTCGACGTTGAATGAGCACCAACTGGCCTGAAATGAACGGTCGTTGTCAAATCGCTCTTCCAAGCTGGCAGCCCACTGAATTGGATCCACGCCACTGTCTGCAAGCCAAAAACAGGTAAGCAATTTCAAATCACTTCATTGTGCTGCTATGGTGACACGCCACAGCAAATGAACAAATGCAAAGATGATTACTTTCTCGTTGGCCGAGAAGACGCTTGAAGTAGAGGGCAGCATATTTGGGAATATCTGCAGGTTGATCTCGAAGGATTTCTCGGACTAGTCCTTCCAGAATGGCACCGAATCCCCGTGGGATTCTCAGTTGGGTGTTGCAGAAAGGCACTGACATGTTGACAACTCGTTGAAGCAAGAATCTCTTTTTTTTAGGGAAGTTAACTCGCGGAAACTTTGTCCGTGAGGCTCTGCCGCTAACCAGCTAGCACTCTAAAGTCATACTTGTCATTGAAATGTCTGACAATCTGTCTCCTTTTCTGTTGAGAATTTAATACGTTTAAAATATACTTATGTGTATTAAGGTTGACGACTTAGACAAACCGCTGTGACCTACCTTCAGTAGCTGAACGTTTATGCTAACGGTGTGTGGAGACGCTGTTGTTGTTGTTACCTGTTGCTAGGCAACGTTTGTAACGACGGACAAGGCCCAGATCTTATAGAAAAAAAAAAAGTAGTTTGATTTTGCTGTATGGGCCTTTCCAAACGTCGGCGTCATTTTCTAGTGGTAACTCTCATTAAAATAACATAATTCTATATTATAATTCTATATAATATACAGTGATACCTCGCTACTTCGCGTTTCGTTTATCGCGGCTTCACTACATCGCGATATTTTTCCCCAAATTAGAAATACATTTAAAAGTCAAAATAAAACTTCTAAATTGAGGAAACATGTGTCTAACCTTTAGGACAATGTAGTATTGATCCAAATGCTCCTTTACATTCCTTTAGAAGTCCGTTTTGGCGTGTTACACACACACACACACACACACACACACACTGAAAATGTATTTTTGCCTATCTCAGGAAACTTTTTTTTTTTCAGGTTGCAAAGGATTAACATGAATACAGACAGCCACATTGCATTTATACTAACATGTTGGCATTATTTAGATTATAGTGATTCAAAAGATAATTCTCTATCCATCGATCCATCAGACAGAATACATAGACCCCATATTTTCTGTCTCTCCTTGCAGATGATGGCTGCTAATATCTTCTCAAGTCAGGCGTGTGTGATGACTGCGTACTCCGAGTTGGTGCTCAGTTTGCGTCTGACCTCTCTGGGCTGCGGGAGGTGAAGTCTTTCAGCTGAGCGCGAGGCCTCTATGTGACCCATTGATTCGCAGCCTCGCCACTGAAACAGCAGAGCAAGAGTGTGAGTATTAGAGTAAATAGAGCATTAAAAAAACAACCTGCACATAAAAATCCACACTAATAGTGTTAGATAGTCCCTTCGCTTACCCGTTGTAAGTCTTCTGTTGCCAAATAGGCCTGAGTGAGTTCTGGTGTGCTGACACCTCTGATTGAAATCATGATTTCGGCATATGGAACCTCACTTTGACTCTCATTGTCTGTAAATTTAAAGAATATTTTATTTAAACACAAGTTCATCGTCTGTCAAAAGTATCTTGCAGGGACAATTTCACCTTGAGAGGTAACCCTTAAGGTCCGTTGTTCATTTTGGGATGCCGATGAATCTGGACGGGATAATGAAATGGTAAATAGCAGATTTTCATTTGGTGCATTCATTTTTTTTCATATTACCATTTGTGGGTGAGAAAATCGCTCGGGAATGTGTCGGCGAACTGAAATTGGAGTAAACAAAAATGAGAAATCACAAAGTCCTAATAATGGATATATTATATCAAAAATTAACCCTGACCTGGGTATATCATCTTCGTCATCATCACACTCTGAAACATGTCAAACAATTGAATAGTATTCAAATTTCAAATAAATTGGACAGATTATACTTCTCCCATCATACTTACCATTCCTCCGGCATTGTTTGCGATTCAAACACAAATAAACGACCAAAGCCATCACCGCCATACACATAGCGACGGAAAAAGTTGCCAAAACTTGAGTTTCTGTAAATCTCCATACTTCCAGAGAGAAGAAAAAAAAATCATATCTCATTGCTAATGAATATATTTACTATTGTGTATTTATATAACAAGTGGTTTCTCACCTCCGCTTGAATCCATTGGCTTAACAGTAGCAGGCACTATGAATGAAAATCACAGTTTGTGGTGGCAAAAGAAAATGTGTAATGTCAATAAATGCATTTCATGAATCAGACAATATGTAAAATACAGAGTGCCAGATTTTTTCTACTTACTATTATTAGTTGGAGCAACTTTCCAGGTTCGGGTACTTGTCCTAGCTTCAATATTATTATAGCGTTGACTACCATTTACATAAAGAGCTACAACTTGATGTGTTTTGGTGTTAAGATCCGGTTCATCTGTTGCTTGTGTGTAACAAGTGTAGTTAAATTTCAGATCCTGTGTGGAAACTCTGGGTAGATGAAGAGTTACTACGCAAGAGGTGCGGTTTCGGTCCCCGAGGCACTCAAAGCTCTCGGGTTCTTTGCTCCAACAACCCCGAAGAAATTCTTTAGAACAGTTGTAATGGCATTTTAGTGTGAGGGATTGCCCCAATGTAACAAGCTTGGATTCAAAGGGCACATTGCAGCACACCGTATCTGTAGAAATAGAAAATTATTTGTTAGATGATGATATAATTACAGAAAAATCAAATCAATGTTACCTTTGGTTATCCATAGATAAAGCAATGTTAAATGGAATATGATCAGCATTGTTCAAGTGAAATCTTGTCGAGTGCTGCCTTTAAAATGAACTCAGCTCGTTTACAGAGTTTTGGAAATATACTGCCAAGCCCCCATCTAACCACAGGAAGTGGCGTACCTACGACTGTAAGAAAATAACTTTCCATTTTGTCGCAGCTGGCGCATCGCTACGGAAAGTTCAGTTGAGAGATGACAAGCTTGTCGTCAAAGATGATATGCCAACTGTAAACCCAATCATTGATATTTAAAGGCGCGAGAAAATTGTTGGGAAAAAAAAGCGTTGGATAAATGATGCAATAGATGAAGATGTGGTACATGTCTTTAGAAAATGCGACTGATGATCATTTCAAACAGGATGTTAATCTTTAAATCCTAAATGTGCATGTTTGAAACAAGCACATCATTTTTGTATTTTCGTGCGTTCCATTCGCCTCATTGTCAGCACCTCACGAATAGCACAGGCTGCATGAATAATTACAAACGTAGATACGAAGTTCTCTTTCCCACATAGTCATGCATTATGAAGAAGAAGAATCCAGTTACACTCCATCACCGAACACCATTATCAACTTCGGCACTCCCTCGGCAATCGTGTTCTCGTTTCACTTTCAGCGACTGAGAGCTTCTCACTTTCATACATTAAACAGTCACGCAGGTTCAGACCAAACAATTCGGAATTAACAAAGCCTATTAGGCCTTATTGGATGTTTATTGAAAATGCATCTATTGTGGTTTTTAGATTTATTGATTTTTGTGATGTGCGTCCAACTCGGATTGACGTCTGGTAAGAACGATATGTTACTTCATCTCTTTTTGTAAGTCAAATCTCATATGTTATATTTGTGTCTAATCATTTGAAGCCAGCACAGATCAATTCTCAAATGAATTTGTTGAGTGTCCAGAAGGAACCTACTTCTCCCACCAATATTGCTTGGAGTGCCCCTCGGGTCATTTGTAAGCCCCCAATAAAATCAAAGAAAAAAAAATGCAGGTAAAATATTGATTTGATGATGTATGGCTGTTCCACAGTTGTCCTGGAAATGAATCAGCGGCTCAGAGATGTGGCTTGGGAACATTCAATCCGTATACGGGGAAAAGCAGAAGCACTGACTGCAAGGTAAACTGGTGTCAAACTCAAGGCCCGGGGGCCAGATACGGCCCGCCACATCAGTTTATGTGGCCGGCGGAAAAATTGTGCATCAAATGAATCAATTACTAAAATTGCAAATTGTGTTCACTTTTAATCCTTTTTTTCCATTGTTGGTTTTAATATTTGAACTGTTTTTATTAGTCTAATTTGAAAACGAGTTATTTGTCGGTTTGTTTCATAGCTTATACAATGTTTGGGTTGACAGTCATAATGGCCCTCGGAAGGAAACTATGACTACGATATGGCCCGTGACAAAAATAACTGACACCCCTGGTCTACAAAGTCCAATAAGTGATGTCGAGTCCTACTTCAACACGATTCACAATGGCCTTAAAGTCTTGCCAAGATTATATTTGTCTACACTTGAGAGCCATTAATCATAACAATTAAAAAAAAAAAACCCACAGACGACGTGTTCCTAACTTTGAACTGAAAAACTATTCATGTGGTTATAGAACAAGGGGGGGGGGGCCTCACACGGAGCATGGTGACCTCATTCTTTAGCTCTTAGGCGTGAAGATGCACTCTAGAATACCAACGGTGATTATGTCTTCTATTATGAATGAGCGATTCTGTTATGTCATGACTCCCCGTGGTGTGTCACAGCCCTGTTTCCCAGGTCTGATAGCGTCCGAGGACCGAGTAGATTGCAAGCTCTGCCCAGCAGGTTTCTCCTGCTTTCCAGCTAATGGAAGCATCTCCTTATGTCCTCCCGGGGAACATTCTCCTGAAGGGATTCTCCAGTGTCTAACATGTCCTGTAGATTCAGTTTGCACTTTTGGATTTGCACACAAAGTAAGAGATGATTGTTATGTTTTGCTACGTGCATTTTTTTTTTGCTAACAATACTTTCATGGGTAACAGTGTGCGCCTGGAAAAGAGCCAAATTTTGATCACACGGAGTGTAATGACTGCCACCCTGGATTCTACTCCAGCGTGTGTACTATCCACTGCCTTCAGTGTCCTGCAGGTTAAAATAAAATAAAATAAATTACAATGCATCAGTGCACATGATCTACAACAGCTAATCAAATAAAAGTAAAATATTCCACAGGAAGTTACTGTCCGCATAGCGGGATGTCCCAGCCGCTCTCTTGTCCACCAGGCTCAACTTCCACAGCGGGTCAGACCTCGTGTCAGAGATGTAATGATACCTCCACATCGTGTCGGGGAGCCACGCCCCCTCTCTGGAGGCGGCAGTCAAGTCAACCCGGTCCATGTAGACCAGGAACATACAAACTTGAGGATTCAGTTTGCATTACGTGTCCAGTAGGTTAGTGTCCATCTATATTGTAATCATTTGTCCCGGTAGGGAGATAATAATGTCTGTAATATGTAAAAAGTATTTACCGTAAATTTCGGAATATAAGACGCTACTTTTTTGTCAAATTTTGAACCCTGAGTCACGAATTTTAGCTGGTGCGGTTTATAGTCCGGTGCGTCTTATAGTCCAAAAATTACGTTATGTTTTTTTTTCAACATAGGTCATTACTGTGAAGGAGGTGTCGCTATACCTTGTCCCGCAGGGAGTTATGGTCCCAAAGAGGGTCTCCAGAGACGGGCAAACTGCACAATCTGTCCTGCAGGTAGTAGATTGATTAGATTGTTGATGAACGATTCAAGTAATTTATCCTTATCCCCAAATACTTGTCTCTAGGGTTTTACTGTCTGGAAGGGACCTCAGCTCGGCCCTCCCCTCAGTTCTTGTGCCCAGCGGGTTTCTATTGTGAGGAGGGCACAGCCATCCCTCATGGGTCACCTTGTCCTGCTGGAACAGCAGGAGAACAAGTCGGTCAGACAAGTAGGGCATCTTGCAAAAGATGCAGCGAAGGACGATTTTGTCCTGCTGGTAAGTTCAACCTGATGACTGGAAGTAGAAATACGGTAATTAAATCCGAAAATGTAATATGTGTTTGTATTGACAGGCTCCTCAGCTCCTGGCTTGCCTTGCGCTCGCGGAAGGTTCTGTCCTGCTGGCACCCCGGAGGAAGTCACATGTCCCCGAGGCACCTTCACCCCTAATCAAGGAGCAATAAGTTGGTTTGCATTTTATGATATCATGTAATTAAATATCTTATCATTTACGTGAATTCCTCCAACACCAAGCTGAAGTTTGCCCTTAAAGGATGTGTTGCTTGATATGTCACTGCAGTTGTAAGATAAAAATAAACCCATATATGATGTCCTTATATTCAGGATGACTCATGAGATAAATATGAATCCTAACAGATGGGATGCAAAAAAGGGCACAGAGGGGTTATCTTCGAAATAATTGTACAGAAAAAGGAAGATAAAAATAAACGTTCTCCTTCTCCAGGTTCTAAGGACTGTCTCAGATGCCCAGCCGGTTTCTATTGCCCCGAGGGGACAAGTGACCCTGTACCGTGTATGCCGGGTTCCTTTAACCCTTTGGAGGGTCAGGCCGAGTTGGCTGACTGCAGAGAGTGCCACGCAGGAAAGGCCTGCACTCGGATCGCTCTGACGGCTCCAGATGTGAACTGCATGCAAGGGTGAGGAACCGTCAATGTCATTATCTGGACCATTTTGACTAATTGCGCCCCTCCCCTCACTGTTTAGGTTTGCGTGTCCTCCCGGTTCATCGAAACCTGACGATCCGAGCAACGCGTGTCCTCCAGGGACACTGAGCAATCGTACGGACCTCACGGATCGCTCGCAATGTCAGCAGTGTCCGGCCCGATACGCTTGTCTTCGAGGTTCGTCGCTCCTGTTTAGTGAAGTGAAAAAATATTGATGAGCAAGTTAATATTTTATTTTCTTAGGGACTGGTGGGATCCACCGACCACCTCTCTCCTGCTCTGTCGGCCATTATTGCCCACCCGGTACCAAGTTCCCCACCCAGTACAAATGTCCCGTGGGCACTTGGAGCGGTCAGAGTGGATTAGAAGCCGAGAGCGAATGCCAGCCATGCCCGCAGGGTTGGTATTGTTTGGTAGGATCGGGAGCGCCGTCGGGCCGATGCAACTCTGGCCACTACTGTCCCAAAGGTACACAAAAATCGGAAATCTCTTGAGGAACTAAACCCATTTACGTGCATGATGTTTTATCCTCAGGGACCGCATACGGCGCCCAGTTTCCCTGCCCCGCGGGCACGTATAGCCTCCACATGGGCAACAGGCAGAAAAACGATTGCCTGCCTTGCCCCGAAGGCTCATTTTGTCTCGAAGGAAGCTCCAAACCTGCCCCCTGCCCCCCGTAAGCATCGATATTAAAAAACCGAGAGGGCTCAGTATATGCACTCCCGTTCCATCTTTGTCCAGATCAACATTTCGCCGCCTAGAAGGAGGGGAGACGCTGGAGGACTGCTCCACTTGCCCCGCCGGTTATTTCTGCTCCCACTCAGCCACGGTTAACCCCAAAGTGTGCGGAGCCGGCAGCTATTCTGTAAGATTCATCGCCCACCGTCTTTTGTGACTGGTCAGCTGATCAGTAAGAAGCAGATAATGTTTGTCATCCTGATGGTGTTATTTATTTTATTTTATTTTTTTACCTTTTCAGCCTCCGCAGTGATACAGCTCATATTAGTCACCTCCTATCTGTAGAGGAGAGGAGCAAATTATTTTTTTTTTTCACTCTGTGACGCTGGCTGACTTTTCCAAGTTCCTAGTTTTATGTATGAAAAGTCATTTGGTCAAAAGCTGAAACTATTACCATCACAAAGTTTTTTTTAATTTTGTAGGTAGTTTGTTAAAAAGGACCTAAAGATTATTAGAGATATTATTATTATTGTTTTCATTATTATGCCTATTTAAATTCAGTTTTCCAGATGTTTGGTGCGTTTTTTAGCCAATAATTCCATCAATATTAATATTTATCTACATTTCAGAAAATTTATAATCAATAAAAATTAACGACAACAGAGAATTAGTTTTTCTGACATCACAAATAAAAGCGTTATATAATGTATTCTTTCTTCAACCTTCCATTTCCTCTTCTCCTTTTGTCTTTTAAGTTTCCATCTTGCGATATTCCTCCCCCATACCGGTGGATATCTTTAACATCAATAACTTGCTGAATCTTCCTCCATAACCTTTTAACTTTTTCTGTGTGTGTGTAGGACGAAGGTGCTGCAGAGTGTTCTCCGTGCTTGCCGGGGCACTTCTGCAGTAACGAGACCACAAGTGAAGAAACCATGCTAAGTGTCATGGTGTGCCCCCCGGGCTTCCTCTGCTCTCAGGGCTTGGCCCGAGACCCTCGCCGCTCAGCCATTCTCTGTCCTCGTGGCTTCTTCTGCCCTGGGGGAGGCATTGTGAGTTTAAGAAGTGCACATTCAGACTTATCATCAAGGCTTGTGACCTCCCGACACATTTCCCTGCAGGATCCCAACCCCATTCCCTGCCCCAATGGTACCTACAGTGCCAATCCCGGTTTAAGTGAAGTCACTGAATGTGTCCCGTGCCCTGAAGGGAAGTACTGTTTTTCCGAGCACCCTGAGGAGCACCCCATCACAACACCTGTAAGACTACATCAATCATGCACGTTTCAGTATTTGTCCTTGAAAGCTCAGTTCCAGTTAACTCATTCACAACCAGCTCCGGATATTTGACGTCTATAGCCGTCAATGGTAGTGAATGAGTGTATTAGAAATTTGCCTTCACAGAAATTTATTTCACACTACTTTGTCTTGCAGACTGGCTTTTGCCCCGACGGGCATTACTGCCCTATCGGAACTGGGTACAAATATTCCAACCCCTGCCAAGCTGGGCAATACAGAAGCACAGAATTTGGTCACAGCGGAGAGGTGTGTGTTTCATGCCCATCCAGGCACTACTGTGACCGAGCAGGAATGCACACCCCCTCTGTCTGCCCTCAGGTGGCTTTACACACTCTTTTATAGACTGACACTAGATTTCCAGCAGTTTCCCTTTATTAGTGTCCATCTATCATTGACTTTATAGGGGTTTTATTGTCCTGAAGGATCCTCCTCCGCTCAAACCTGTCCGGAGGGAAGCTATGGCTCACGCTCAGCTCTCAGTGATGTGTCGGAGTGCTCTCTTTGTGGTGCCGGTTGGTACTGCAGTGGGGTAGGCTTGGCAGAGGCTTCTGGTATCTGCAAAGCTGGATTTTACTGTAAAGAGGGAGCTAAGTCTGCTGTATGTTTTGGGATTTTTTTTTCTACCAAGAATAAGGACCTCACATGACATGAATCTTTTATTGTGATTCTAACCAGACTCCAATAGACGGAAAGACAGGCGGTTTGTGTCCTCCAGGAAGTTACTGTCCACCAGGTTCCATCTCGCCTCTTCCATGCCCCCCTGGAACTTTCAGTAACAGCTCCGGTCTGGGTAGACTTCAAGATTGTGTCAGCTGTCCACCAGGGTAACATCATGTTACGGCAAAAAAAAAAATGGTTTTAACACCTTGAGCCTCCCATGACATTTTGTTTCCCTTCCTCTAAGTTTTTATTGTTTAGGTTCCAACAACACTTCCCCTTCAGGCCTTTGCTCTCCTGGATATTACTGCACTGGCGGATCCGCTTCTCCCATCCAGCATGAAGCAGAGCAGGGTCACTATACATTGGAAGGAGCAGTCAAGCCAGAGCCGTGTCCTTTTGGAACTTTCCAGCCAGTATGAAGAAAAAAGTGACATTGTGCTGATGCAGACTTGATATATTATTCAAGGTTGTTTTCTCTTCTTCTCCAAAGCGCCGAGGTGCACAGTCGTGCGTGCACTGTCAAGGAGGTCGACTGTGCAACCAGACCGGTTTGTCCCAGACACCACTGTGCCCAAAAGGATACTACTGTCCTCCAGCATCATCTTCTCCTCACCCTTGTCCTATTGTCAGTTGAGGGCATGATACATCAAATGGATTTTTTTGTACTACTGGGGCAACTGATAATAATTTAATGTCAACAATATGGAATGTGACGATTTAGGGTCGGTATTTAGATGAGCCTGGTGGTGAAGATGTGCAGCATTGTCGTCCATGTGAGGCAGGATGGTTTTGCAGTAAAGCTGGCCTCGCTAACCCAGAGGGCCCCTGTGACCCCGGGCATTATTGCACCTCGGCAGCTTCTACAGCTACTCCAGTAAGACAAGCAATCCGGTATGACATCATTAATATTTAAATTTCCAATGATTCGATCGTTTATTCCCTCAGGTTGCTTTGGAGTCTGGAGGAGTGTGTCCTGCAGGCTACGTTTGTCCCAGAGGGACCAAATACCCACAACAACACCCCTGTCCAGTTGGAACTTGGAGTAATAGTTTGGGGGCCCAAAATCTGTCAGACTGCCTGCCCTGCCCACCTGGACTATACTGTAACACAACTGGAATAATAAAACCTTCAGGGACATGTGATCCAGGTGATGTACAAATTTGTCAATACATTTATTACTGTCATAATTACATTACACAAAAACATACAACTATAATCATGATTGCCTTTTATAGCCTTTTATTTTAAATAGTAATGATAATAATAATTAATAATAATAATAATCTCTGCAATTATGACTTTTTTAATTTCCTTATAATGAAAATCTAAAGAGCTACAAAAAAAGAAAAATTAAAAGCTCTTCCCGGTAATAATGTTCCTTTTATTGCCTTATAAAGCTAATTTGATGTTGACCAATAAAAAAAAAAATCACGGCTGATAGTGTTTTAAATCACTAAATTCCTCCTGGTCTTTTTTTTTTTTTTTTTTAGGGTTTTATTGTTCAGGGGGCGCAGTGTCTCCAAAACCTTTTGATGGTTTGACAGGGAACATTTGTCCCATCGGGCACTACTGCCTCATGGGTTCAGCCTCCCCTACACCGTGCCCCGATGGGACCTTCACAAACACAACAGGTACTAAAGAAGTATGTCGATATAAAATACAAATACATTTTAAAATTCCATTTTGATTCGAAGGCGCAGAAGCCTGCAGAGATTGCCCCCCCGGGAGCTACTGTCTATCAGGGGAGGCCATCCAACCTTGCCCTTTAGGTCACTATTGTCTCGAGAGGGGTGTCGAAGGCATCCTGCCTTGCCCTCCTGGCACATACAACCCTCATTTGGGCTTTAGCCAAGTAGAACAGTGCCTCATTTGTCCACCAGGTGAGAGTATTGTCTCATATTTGGTATCACTTAGCTAAACCAGCACTGGAATGGAACTCACTCAATTTTATTGTGCCTTTTTTTTGTGTTTTTGTTTTCTCTGGCTTGTTAACAGGCTTCTACTGTGACGACTGGGGTCTTTCTGAGCCCACCGGACCCTGCCAGGCTGGTTACTACTGCATAGCAGGTAAGCTATTTTCAAATTTGGCAATATACTGACGAACCGGATTACAAATAAAAACTTTTTACAGGTGTAAACTTCCCAAATCCAGATGTAAATTACAGTACTGGAGTTGGAGGAGCATGTCCAAAGGGGACATATTGTCCTGAGGGGACCAGTCTTCCGTTCCCATGTCCCCTTGGAACCTACTCGGATAGGTCAGGGAGAACTAATACAACACCTTTTTAAAATCGAAACATTTTGACATGTCTTTGTGCTTTTAGTCTTTACGTGACAGATATCAACGGATGCAGCCCGTGTCCGGCAGGTCGATTCTGTGCAACCGAAGGTCTGAGTCGACCGTCGGGAAGATGTCAGACAGGTTTTTACTGTCCAGGTGGAGACTCAGCAGCAACAGGTAACACATAATACAATATTAAATTCTTTCTTTCCCTACAGACCTCCACCAATGCCAAATGCAGGAAATATGAATGCATGACGATACTTTGTTGACAGTGATACATGAATTAGTCAGGCTTTATCACAAGATTCATCATAATAACAGCTTAACGGTCATGATGGCAGTAATTTGCCGCATCTAATTGCTTTTCCCCTCCACAGGCTCGGAGGGAGGGCTTTGCCCACCCGCTCATTATTGCCTGCAAGGCAGTACAGCCCCAACATCCTGCCCAGCTGGATCCTACACAAACCTCACAGGACAGTCAATATGCTCACCCTGCCCTGCTGGCTACTACTGCCCGGAGAAGACAAGCGACTTTGCTAAGTTTCCTTGCCCGCCAGGGTTCTACTGTCCCGATGGTAGGCTCACCCAGAAACCTCTTTGTGTTCTTGCTTGGCATATTTTGCTCACTGGACAATTCATTCGGTACACCTGCATATTTAATGAGATCCAATACAAAATCGAGATTTAAATTGAAAATCTGAAAGAAGTCTATGTCACCAAGATGATGTTTGCTAAGACTCCCCTTTGAATTTTAACAAATTAAAATGCGCATTATTCATTTTATTTTAGTTTATTATATTATTTAGTATTTGCACTTAATTGTGCATTCTTCATTTTATTTTAGTTTATTATATTATTCACACTCAATTGTGTATTCACTGGTTTTATGAAATGTTTCATTTAGTTGTACTTTTTTTTTGGTTCTGATTATCAAGGAAAAACCTGCGTGAGTCATGGAGTTGCAAAAGTGACATTTTGCAACAATCCAAACAATTGATGAACTTGACAAAAAAAACAGTTTGCAGCTGAGTTAGCTTTAGTTTGTTTGGCCTTGGTGGAATTCTATTGTATGTATACTGCAGGTACAAGGCATGCCACTCAGTACCCGTGTCCTCGTGGCTACTACAACCCTGAGCGCATGACCCAGAGTCTGGACAGCTGCTTGCCTTGCCCCCCTGGATACTTCTGTGGGAAGGAGCGGCTGACTAATGTGTCTGGAAAATGCAAAGCTGGTCAGTTCCGTTTTCTTTTTTTTATTGCTGCTGTTGAGCTCTAAACCCAAAAAAGAGAAGACTCATTTATCATTGTCAGTACACAGACTTCTGGTAGTGCCAGATTAAGCAGCACTGCACAAAAAAGCTTCTTCTAAATCAGGTTATTATTTTCCTGTCCCATATCTTAAACACCTCAGGTTGGTTTTGCGTCTCAGCAGCGTGGAACTCCCAACCCTTTGACCTGGATAATTACACCAACGCCAACTGTCTGTGCCCCGCCACTGCCACAGGGGGGCGCTGCCATCCAGGTTTTTACTGCCCCACAGGCAGCTCGGAGCCCCTCCCTTGTCTACCTGGAGCTTTCTGTAACATCTCAGGTAATTAGAATTTGATGAAGCTCAATTATTTACAAGAGCTAACAATCAATGTATATAAGCCAACAGATTTTTTTTCCCCCATCTTGATAATGATAGAAATATTGGATTCATTAAAATGTGAAGTATCCTCTAGGTGTAGTATCGGTATATGATATGCAAATCTACCGTTGATGATCAACAGGTTTGGCTTCGCCCATGGGTCCTTGTTCTCCAGGTTATTATTGCAAAGGAGGAGCCACTGAGGCCAAGCCAACAGATGGCGAAACAGGCAGCATCTGTCCAAGTGGGACATACTGCGGTAAGCCCCGCTGTACTGCAGAGGAACAGTTGTTTCGCTAATTGCCAATAATCATTTTTAAGTGAGCTTATCAAAGAGTAAAAAACAAATTCCATTTGTTCATGGTGGAGTCGTAGGACATCACTTAAACCACTGAATAAACTTTTTGTCACCCTACAGCTGAAGGCTCTGGAGAACCGCAGTTATGTCCCGCTGGTACATTTTCTGCAGTACCAGGTCTGACCAGCAGAGCTGATTGTCAACCTTGTACGGCTGGATTCTACTGCAGTAGACCGGGCCTTAGTACCCCAACTGGGCCCTGTGATCAAGGTTTGTGTCATGACTATACGATATAGTGGAACCTCCAAATTTGAGCATGTACAATTTAGTATTAAACCCTAATTTTCTTTAAGTAGAATTCCAATTTTAGTATGGAATTATTGTACTGACAGTACGGAGCTAGAGGGGGACCGCTGGGGCACTGGTCTCCCGAAATATGGTTAGACTTTTGGGTATTTTCTGATATTTTTCCAAGAATATTTTTGCAACATTTCCACACGCAAGGGACATATGAATCTTCGTCAGTATTCCCAGCAGAATAGTTTGTTTGTAATTTTTATCTTTGTTATGCTTGTTACCCCGCCTCATGACCCCACCAAGGAAAATAAATCCTAGCTCCGCCAGTGCTCATAGGTATAAAATAAATAAATAAATAAATAAAACATTGCCACTAGGTGGCAACATTACTCTGAAAACTGAGTATTTTAACTTGACTTTTATTTTTTAGTGCTAATTTGTATGGGCGTTAGAAATGTCCAGCCAATCTTTTTCCTTTACTGCTTATCTCATTCAACTCTGTAACATAATTGGAATTTCGACATTAACTGCCATGGAACTGTTTCGTAAAACTTCACAGGTTATTGGTGCCCCCCTGGCCAAATTGTTGCGAAAGCTCTGCCGTGTCCACCGGGTCATTTCTGCCTCAGTGGTAGTGCGGCTCCAGAGTCTTGTCCATCGGGAACTTACCAGGACAGAGAGAGGCAAGCTGCGTGCATTACATGTAAAGCAGGTGAGTCCACATAATGTAGGTATTTATCATAACACTTGAACAAGCATCTCTGAACATGTTTACATTAAATGATGATCCACATGCTGACATTAATCCAAGTAATTAACCTAATGTGTCAGTGTTGTTTTAAGAACATCGCCATATTATTTAAATATATGCACGTCTCTTTTCACAAGGTTACTACTGTGATCCCAGGCTGAGTACAGCTAACGGCTCCTTGCTGAGGCTGTGCCCAAAAGGACATTACTGCCCTGAAGGCACAAGCATGTCCAAGGAGCACCCTTGCCCCGTAGGCTCATTCAACCCAAGAGAGCACACGGACAGCCTTTCAGACTGCATGCCATGTCCTGGTGGACAGTACTGTCCTTCGCTAGGACTTTCAGAGCCGGCAGGTTGGATCAAGGAGTTATGTTGTGATTGCAGTATTATGATGCCTTTTTTTTCAAATTTATTTATTTATTTATTTATTTATTTATTTATTTATTTATTTATTTATTTATTTATTTATTTATTTATTTATTTATTTATTTATTTATTTATTTATTTATTTATTTATTTATTTATTTATTTATTTATTTTTAATTTATTCATTTATTATTATTATATATATTTTTAAACTACCCTTAGGACCATGCCTTGCTGGTTTTTGGTGCCAAGGCGGCGCATCCTCTCCGACCCCGTTGGATGATCTTTCCGGTTCAAAATGTCCTCCTGGTCATTACTGCCCAGCAGGTAACTAGGTCATATTGTAGCAATGGACAATGTATACAATGTGATTGACAATAACAACATAGCACGTCAGAAATAACAATCAAACATAAATCAATTCAAAGGAAGAAGACATGTGAGATAAGGCAAGAAAATTAAATTACCGTATTTTCCACACTATAAGGCGCACCGGATTATAAGGCGCACCTGCAATGAATGGCCCATTTTAAAACTTTGTCCATATATAAGATATATACATTTGGCCCGCGGGCCGGACTTTGGACATGCCTGCTGTAGTGGCTCAATATTGGTCCATATATAAGGCGCACCTGATTATAAGGCGCAGCGTCGGCTAAAATTGGAGGTTCTTAGATGCGCCTTATAGTGCGGGTAATACGGTATTCTAAAAGGAAATCTAAAGTGCACACGGGTGGAGGGAAGCCAGAGTGGGAGTTCTGTTCTCCCTCTTATGTGTTCCAATTAATATTCCAACTGGAGACTTTTACTGACTGACTCCTAGCTGAGATGTGATGGGTTACTTAAATATTTACAATACCTCAAGGGTGATGCTGGACACTTTTCAGTCACAGTCCTTACATTTTTTGAAGCCTTAGATTTTCCAGGGTTATCTGAGCTCACACTTCTAGCTAATATAAGCAAATGTATGCCGCGTGCAGTTAACATTCTGCGCCGTCCGAGTCTAAGGCCACTCCTGTTTTATTCATGTTAATTACCATCTAGTGGCCTAAAGGATTTTCTGACAACATCTATCTTGCAACTTTTAACAGTGCTTTCTTCAGATTAATGTGTTTACTCACAGCAAAGGCACTGACCCTTTTCTTTTCAAATGAGGCCATTTTTTGTCCTTAACTACTGATTGTGGCTTCTGAGTCAGTTATTTAGCCGCATTTTTTTTTACCTCCGAATGCAAAAGCGACGTGAATATTTTTACAATCTTCTCGGCTTCTCTTACAGGCGCCACTGCTCCTCTGGAGTGTCCCACGGGTAGCTGGTCGAACAGCACAGGATTGCAAACACAGGAGGACTGTCAAATCTGTCTTGGGGGATTTTACTGTGACCGAGCTGGGTTGACTTACCCGACTGGACGCTGCCTTGGAGGGTACACTACATGCTCTTCCTTTTATAAAGTTTCCAGAAAGTCACTAGATGTTCCACTATTTTTTTTAATTCAGGTTTTATCCAATCAGTCTTGAGGTCAGCTTGGAATTTGCATATGACAATAACAATTTGCTGCCTGGCAAGATTTATTTTTCTTGCATAGTGCTCATCATTTTATGATTTTTATGTAGGTATTATTGTCATGGGGGAGCTGTCACACCCACCCCGACTGATGGAATGACAGGAGGACCTTGCCCCGAAGGCTCTTACTGCCCCGAAGGGACGGGCGAACCAATACCTTGTGATCCGGGAACATATGCTGCCGTCACACATGCCACTCGGTGTGAGCCTTGTCTTCCAGGCTGGCACTGCGTGACTGGCATCTTGCAACCGTGTCCTCCAGGTTTGATACAAGTTCCTAGACTTCAATTGCTCAGATCTAAACACTGAGCGAGTGCCAAATTCAACACACGGTAAATCAAAGAGGGCTACAGTTTATCATCAGCCAACAAACCTTGTCCCTGGTGACAACATGGCCGTACTGCATATTGGCTGATGAGACTGTTTTGCAATCAATAGCTGAACACGTTGTTTTTGTTCCCTCCAGCCCAACAACTTTGGACCCCAGCACTTGCCTTTATGACATTTCTCCCTCCATCAATATACACAAATTTCCATTTTTGTTTTGCTATGCTTAAACTCCTAATATTTGTTTTGCAGGCTTCTACTGCCCTAAGAAAACTGGCTTTGACCTGAGAAGCTGTCCATCAGGGACATATGGTCCTGACCCGGGATACTGGTCTGTCACTCAGTGCAAGCAGTGTGATGGAGGCCATTACTGCTCCTCCACAAATGGCACAGCTTTCAGTGGAGCGTGTCAGGAAGGATATTACTGCGTCCGTGGAAACGACGTTCCTCGACCAGACTCGCCGGCTGCAGGTAAACAAGCACCCAGGATGTGCTGCTCGTTTATAATCTGCCCACTCGCCTGACATTTATATGACGAGGAATCTCCATCAATGGTTTTGAGATGCTTGTCAAAAGATTTTCCTTCTTACCAGGGGAGGGGGGGCCTTGTCCTGTTGGCCATTATTGTCCCCAGGCCAGTATCCATCCTCGACCGTGTCCTCGTGGTACTTTCTCCAACCTCACCAAATTAGCCTTCCAGGTGAGTCGTGATGGATGGATGGATGGATGGATGGATGGATGGATGGATGGATGGATGGATGGATGGATGGATGGATGGATGGATGGATGGATGGATGGATGAGACTCCAATTGACCCATATGCACGAATGCAGTTATTGCCCATGCAATTGCAAAATCCAAACAAAACACAATTTATTATTGCATCATGTTTTCATTGATGTCGCTGTGTGGTAATACACACTTGTCCATTACAGTTACGGTAAATCAATAATTTCTATCCTCCAGCTGCGCCTCGCCACGTCCGTACATTACTTACAGTAATTAATCAGTGTGGCAGCCAATCAATATTGAATCCTTTATGAATGTTAAAATGAGGTACACTCGCTTTTTCATCCTTTTATTTTGTGACCCACTTGTCTCCTCTCAGGAGGATTGTGAGCCCTGTCTCCCTAGTTACTACTGTGACGCTGTCGGCCTCTCGGCGCCTTCCGGAAAATGCTTGGAAGGTTTTTTCTGCGCAGGGGGGGCGCTTCGGCCTGATCCAACTTCAGGAGACGACGGTGGTGGATTGTGCCCAAAAGGTGATCAACACAAATGATGTTCTCAAAGGCTTAATTCTTGGATTTTTCTGAAATATTTTCTGGAGTCATTATCTTTGGATGTGTTCAGTGCCGTTGACGGTTATAGACGTCAAAGATATTAATTGGGTTGGCAGTCAATAAGAGTTTCTTCTCTAGTCAGCTAGCAGTTATTTTCTTTCACGTCTATTCCTCTTTCCTGGTTGTATTTTCTGTCAGTCGATGACTCATACCACCGTGCATGCTGCCTTCAGTTTAGGGTTAGTTCAGTTTGAGAGAGTGAAACTGAGAGTGAATGAATAATGGGCTCATTTGCACATTTTGCTCCTAAAGATGGATTAGGGAATTATTTGCTGACATAAATTTAATTCAGTATTATTTACAGCATTTACTTAGAGCCAACTGTGGATCCCAGCGAGCAGCGTTGTACGATTTTGCCGAACGTGTGCCAAATGTAGAAAATCACAGAATAAATCTTTGATTCTTCGGGAGTCACCAGTCCTAGCTAAATCTCGTCACAGATAACATGAGATAGATTGTGAGAAAACTTGGCAAGACTTGAACACTTGGAACATAATGCAAACAAAGCTGGACACTCACGTTTTAAAAATCGGTTCAAATCGGTTTTAAAATGTTTCAAAATTAGGGATAATGTTGTTACCCAGACAACAGGGCATAACAAGCTTTTCTATGCATGTCACTATAGGGAACATAAAGGCAAATGGAAAGTATAATTTCATTCCGAATTTACATAAGCTCAGTGTTAGCCTGCTCAGCTTGTAAACAAAGCTCTTCTTCAAGTTAATAGGTTTAGCTAAACATGAACAGCTGCTGTGCCGACAATGGAAATCGAAGTGCATCCGTTGCGGATTGCGAGCGTTTGTGTGCTTAAGTGTGCGTCTCTTTCATGACTCTGGTGGACATGCAACTAGGTTATTACTGTTCCGAGGGCTCCGCGGCTCCTCAGCTCTGTCCCCGGGGAACCATCAGCATGGAGGACGGCCTAGCCAGCTGCAGTGCCTGTCCCCAAGGGTAAACCTGCTAAAGCAAGACACGCAGTCATCGTAAACATATAGATGTTTGTGCAATGGGAACACTGCTAATGATGGAACAAAACTGTGCTCCACATTACTTTTTAATTCAATATTTTTATCTGGATAGGTTCTACTGTCCTGGAAACAGTAATGGTTCTTTCTATGAGTGTCCAAAGGGTCATTACTGCCCAGTTGGGACGTGGTCCAAATTCCTCTACCCATGTCCAGCTGGGTCCATCAATCCCTTCACTCAAACGGCAAAGGTCCAGGACTGCCTACCATGTCCACCAGGTCAACACACACACTTTTTTTTCTTCATTTTTGTTTGCTTTTACATTTTAAAATCAACTTCATTAGATAGATAGCTAACTCGCACGCTATCCTTCTAGCTCACGGGTGTCAAACTCAAGGCCCGGGGGCCAGATACGGCCCGCCACATCATTTTATGTGGCCCGCGAAGGCAAATTGTGCATCAAATTCGTGTGTCATTACTCGAATTGCAGATTGTCTTCACTTTGAATATATATATTTTTTAAATATTTGACCAGTTTTTACTCGTCTGATTTGAAAATGAGTTATTTGTCAGTTTGTTTTGTAGCTTTTACTGTATATAATAAGGTGCTCATACATTTATTTGGGTTGACAGTCATAGTGGCCCGCCGAAAGAAGCGATGAGTACAATGCGGCCCGCGAAAAAAACCAGTTTGACACCCCTGATCTAGCTAGCTAGCTAGACACGACAGACACAAAGTTGCATTTCATATCAAGTCATTGACATTTCTGTAAATGTTCAACCTTTTTTTGCCCATGCAGGTTTGTTTTGTGCATCACCTGGATTGGCTGTCGCATCAGGCCAGTGTAAGGCTGGTTATTATTGCACCTCTGGGGCTTCGTCACCCACAGCAGCTGATGATGGCTTGACAGGTGACCGCTGTCCTGAGGGCCATTATTGTCCACAGGGTTCCTCAGCTCCATTATCTTGTCCAGCGGGACATTACAGCAATCAAACCGGGAACAGTCAAATATCTGACTGCTTGCCGTGTCCCTCAGGTCAGCACGAGTTAATCACGTTTTCCAACAATTAGTCTTTTCGTTGACGGATGTCTCCCGTCTCCTCGCAGGGTTTCTTTGCACCACCGGAGGGCTCTCTTTACCTTCTCTCATGTGCTCAGCTGGCTTTTACTGCCCGAGCCTCAATGCATCAATACCTTGCCCTTCTGGAAATAGGTGTCCACCTGGATCTCACAAACCAGTACCTTGCTTGCCAGGGACCTTTCAAAATCTACCTGGGCAGGTAAGAAAGATGATGACTAATATTCCAGTCGTGACTTTTCAGTGGGGAAAAACATACCTTAAAAATATCTTAGCATGTAGGAGTCAAAATATGTATTATGTACATCTGACTACAAATACGTATGTTCGGAAAATCCTGCGAGAACAGCTGAACTTTCTTTGCACTTTCATTGATGCCATTTGATTGAACTGACACAAAACACATTTTTGGGCAAGCTCAATTAGCCAGTTATTACCGTATTTTCCGGACTATAAGGCGCACCGGACTATAAAGGTGCACCTTCAATGAATGGCCCATTTTCAAACTTTGTCCTTATATAAGGCGCACCGGACTATAAGGCGCACCATTAATGCATCATGTCAGATTTTTAATCCAAATCAAATCATTCTCCATTTTATCTTTTTTATTCCAACTTCAGACGCAACAAATTACTTTATAATCACAAAATAATGATCCATAGTCTTTTTGATTCATGATTCATAGTCTTCAGCAGGCCACTTATGATTGATTTCATGTCACAATGCTTCGGGCCAGTTTAAATTTAGGAATTTGGTCCATATATAAGGCGCACCGGACTATAAGGCGCACTGTCAGCTTTGGAGAAAATTTTAGCTTTTTAGGTGCGCCTTATAGTCCGGAAAATACGGTATATGTCTCATCTGTTTTTGGGCTCTGAGATGTTGAACTTTTATTTTTCTCTCAGCTCCACAGTAATACAACAATTATATATGTTACGGCATTGCTGGAGGATCGTAGCACTTACTTCATATCCAATCACAGTACCAATGGTTCTTACAAGACCTTTGGGCCGTGTTCGCACCGTATCCAGGGATTGTTCTGATATGCTGTGATGCATTTCTTCTTTTCTTCTGACAATTTGCCATAGGGAATTGCATTTAAGAAAAACAATTTGTATATTATTGTGGTTCTAGTTTACAATGGTGTAGGAACTGCAATACATCACATTGACAAGTAATTTTTGTTCTGAGTGTAGCCACGTAACAGGACCAAAAAACACACACAGTAATAATAGTCTCTTGTTAAATTATAATTACATGACAGATTCAATCAAAGGGGATTATTATTAGGTAGTAAAAGCGCCATTTTTATGACAGTCTTTGTATTGGATCTCGCAGGTGAGTGCATATAACCTTTTAAAATCCTTACGGTCTCGTTAGATGTTTTAATTGCTTACTCCAGTGAATGTTATAGTTCCCTTAAAGTGTTGGAGCATCGGAAAGTTTATAGTTCACACTCTACCCGCAAAGCGAGCGGCTCGAGGGTTCACGTTTGTTGATCGTAGTAAACATCTGCTCATTGTCGTTCTATTTTTCCCAAAGTATGAATTTGCAAATTGTCTCTCCACAGGCCGAGTGTGTTACATGCCCTGCAGGATTTTACTGCTTCATGGACGTGGGCAATATGTCCGGGATTCACACTCCCATGCTGTGTCGTAAAGGACATTATTGCCCACCAGGTAGGACGGCGGCCATTTTGACATTTTTTTTTAATGTATTTGTCCCCCCGCAAGCAGATGGTTGCATTAGTAAACAGCTCAGACATTATTTGGCAAATATTTTTATCTGAGTATAATCATGATAACAATGGTCTTTTCTGATGACCAGCAGTACAATCGATATGCCGTTTGTGCTCAGGGTCACCGTCTGGTGTCCCATGCCCAGCTGGCACCTTCAGCGACCGTATGGGCTTGTCTACTCAACAGGGCTGTGAACTGTGTCCTCCCGGAGCGTACTGTGCCTCCTCTGGACTGGAAGCCCCCAGTGGGTTCTGCTCTCCTGGGTAAAACATTAAAATCTCGTCATGGTGTGACAGGTTTGTTAGAAAAGTAAAATGTAAAGACTGTGGAGCCCTCCATTTTTAGGGGGTCATTTAATGGAGTGTGGCTAGGCACTTAATGGTGCATGGGCTCCCTCTAGTGATAATTGATATAATTGCAGCCTTGAGTACAATTCAGTTGTATTTAACTTTTAATTTGAATTTTATTTTCCATTTAGAAAGTTTTGTATGGACACACTATCTAATTAAATGTCCCTTGTGCTTTCACAACTATCCTTTCCCTCATCACCTACTCCAAATTGTCCTCATCGCCCTACTTCTGGGCTAGTTATCTCTGCATCCACAGATCTGTCTCTCCCCAGCCTGAGGATGGCCCAACTGGTGGGCGGTGCCCTGCAGGGTTCTACTGCCCAGAGGGCACCGGCATTATGCTTGCATGTCCTGTAGGCACTTTCAGCACCATAGAAGGTGATTAGACACAATTATTGATATGGAAATTTGCCTGACTAGACTGCTACATGTGATTGAAAGTTGTGCGATGTAGATAATCAGCAAGCAATTACCCACCCATTCATTATTATGAACAGCGTATCCTCCTAATGTACTCAACATATTTGATACGCGTAATCTATTATGTGATCAAATCTCTTGTGGTTCGATAAAACCAAGGTTAATCTACTATGTACGGTTAATCAATTCACAGCCGCTTTTTCAGTAATCGATTTGATCGTAAAAAAAAAAAAACGTGTTTATTCAAGGCGCAACATCTGTGGAAGAGTGTCAGCTTTGCTTGGCTGGCCATTACTGTGCCCGAGCTGGCCTCTCATCCCCATCTGGACCTTGCAAGCCTGGATTCTACTGCACAGAAGGCTCTGCAACCGCAACACCTTTTATCAATACCACAGGTAATGTTGAAAATGTTAGCAAATTGAAATATTGCATTTGAAACTTTTTTTTTTCTATGCACATTGATTTTTTTACTTAATTGCATCAGGGAAATTGCATTGCTATCCTACTTCTTACTCCCTTGGAATTACTTACAAAGGGCCTTTCACTTTTAAGTCAATCGAATGAATCAAGCCAAAATCACCAAAGTGGCGAAGAAATCTAATTATTCAGAACTGGTATGAGAAAGCTGACTTCAAATGATTTTTTCTCAGCCCTTGTCAATTCTCCAATGAACATCTAGTTTGTGGATGACAGCTTGCTTTTAACTACATCAGTTCCTTAGGTGGCCGTACAGTGCCGTAAAGCCCCAAAGGTACGGTAGATGAGTGTAATGTATTCCCAATCCTGAAAGGAGGTTGTAAAACTAAATGGCAGTCCAATAAAAGCGTCATCGGCCGGCTGCTTAACCAAGTGAATCAATGTGGCCATTTTCTAAATCCATACATGTTGTTTGATGCACGAGCACATGTTGTGACTGACCTACCGGGCATGACCATTACTTTATACTCATGAGTGAGGAGGATTCCGCATGTCACAATGCACATTACAGGAACAAGAAAACACCAGATGAGCTTTTTGATCTGATTTGGCCACAGGATGCGAGCGCCCGCCCGCCCGGCCACGCGTGTCCATATGGCAGTGCTAAACCGTCCATCTGTGGCCCAGGAGCTTTTCAATCTTTATCTGGACAATCTGCATGCAACAGCTGTCTCATAGGTAGAATAGTTATCTGCACCCTCCCTTTTGGGAAAACAGAAGAGAAGTTTATGGGATGAGAGCATTTTGTTCAGGTTTTTACTGCACAGAGGGTTCATCGGTTCCGTCTGCCTGTCCAATTGGCACTGTCAGTTTGTCACTCGGTAGGACGGCCCTCAGCCACTGCAAGCCAAAGGGCCTTCTGCAACAGCTCTGTTCTCATTGAGCCGTCTGGAGCCTGCAGCCCACGTCTGATGCCTCACCCCCTCCCATGGGAAGGGAATATCTCTGAATGAGTCTTTTTGCCTGAACTGTGATTAAGAAACACTCACATGATTTTTATTTTATCGTCAATCCAGCACAGATGCTCTTGCTCTGTCATAAATCTAAAATAAAATTAAGAAATTAATTTAATTTAAAATAAAAGTTTATTTTATTCTACTAATATCTAAGAGGGAATTCAATGAGGAAAAACATCATTTATGAATAAATAGCTTAAAAAAATAAATAAAAAGCTTGAAAACTTTTT
Source organism: Syngnathus typhle (assembly GCF_033458585.1). Classification (NCBI taxonomy): domain Eukaryota; kingdom Metazoa; phylum Chordata; class Actinopteri; order Syngnathiformes; family Syngnathidae; genus Syngnathus; species Syngnathus typhle. The sequence continues at coordinate 150,451 of NC_083743.1, forward strand.
TTTTTATTATATATATATTTATTTATTTATTTTTCTACCGCAGGATATTTTTGTTTACATGGGTCCACGGAGCCGTCCCCAGTCTCCCAGCCTCACGGAGATATATGTCCCCCCGGACACTTCTGCCCTTCTGGTAGTGACTCACCCCAACCCTGCCTTGATGGTAGCTTCCTTCCTGAACAGGGCGCTTCTTCCATGTCTCACTGCCGCCCCTGCCCACCTGGGAAATACTGCCTCGGTCCCGGAGCTTCACGACCTACAGGTGATGGGATTGTACCTTCCGTCCCAACAGTCATGGAGCAATGCATCACACTAGCTTGTTTCCAATCTTATAATTGTTTTGATTAATTTCTAGTCCTAATTAAAAATAGAACAATAACCTCTTCTTGTTGTAGGTTTGTGTTCTGCCGGATTCTTTTGTACCATCGGTGCAAGCAGTCCAGCACCTCGAGCCAACTCCTTTCATCTCAGCTGTCTTCATGAAACACTTGAGGAAATTTATATCGTAAAAATGAACCATGTGTCCTGGATGTACAACATGTCGTGCTTTCACAACTCCTGCAATACCGGTAATAAATAATTGATTCAAGTGTAAAAAGAAGTTAAGCAGTCAAATAAAAAAAGCAGTTTAAATCAGCTTGTGAAGGAAACTGAGCATAACAGTTCTTGCTGACTCTGTTCTGTCACAGAGGGAGACTCCAAGTGGGTCAAAGAGGATCTCCGCTCAGATTCTCAATTTATTGTTACTCACTCACCGCTACACCTCAAGAGTCTACACGATGGCAAATGTGCCACCTATACGGGAGATATGTGCCCCAAGGGTGGGTAAATCTCAAACGTCAACTCCATGGCTTTTCTACACACCCTCATACACACATATTCATGTTTCATTTTGTTATGACATATTCCTGATTTCCTCTGGGTCCCCTGGACTTTTTAGTCTTTTCCTTATGTTTTTATTAGTTCTCAGAAATAAACTGGGAACATTGTTTAAAACAGGACTCCCCCACACAGGAATTGAGACAAGTTGACAAAAGCAACTGATATAAGGAGAGGTTTAAAATTCTTGGAGCAAAGTGTTTCTAGGATTGCATAGAAATGGTTTCAAACTCAAGGCCCGGGGGCCAGATACGGCCCGCCGTATCATTTTATGTGGCCCGCGAAGACGAATTGTGCATCAAATTTACATCATACTAAAATTGCAAATTGTCTTAACTTTTAAAAATCATCTTTTTAAAATATTTGAAAACTTTCCACTAGTCTGATTTGAAAACAATTGGTCCGTTTGTTTTGTAGCTTATACTGTATATAATATGAGGGGTTCATATATTTACATAGTCATAGATAAGCCTCACTTGACCCGTAGGTTCTTCTTGATAAAGTTCAGAGATATTTTCCCTCTATTTTTCAGGTTTTTATTGTCCTGTGGGCTCTGCCTACCCGCAGCCTTGTGAGACGGGCTCTTACTGCAACCAAGCAGGTCTGGAAGCCCCAGCTGGCCCCTGCGCTGCGGGACACTATTGCCCGAGAGGTTCTGAAGACCCCCGTGCCTCCCTCTGCCCAGCAGGCCACTACTGCCCTCTTGGAACAGCGCTTCCTCTTGCCTGCCCGCTTGGAACAATACAAAGTAAGATTTTAATATCCCAAATAATTGAAATGCAACACCTAATCCTCTTAGTTGATACCCTTATAAGAACTGCTGTGCGCCTTTTACAGCTCAGTAATAGGGAAGAAAATTCTCTCCTGCGGGCACTTGTGAAGGATTTCCGTCACAAAGTGGTTTAATCATGTACAGTAATTGTAATCTTGTCTTGCGGCAAATTGCTGGAAATGTATCAAATTTCGCCTTTGTGTTGTCACGTATTAGAAACTGCGACTTGATTCCAAAAGACTGAAACTACTATATATGATAATTCGGTTATGACATTAGCGGATAATCCTACACTCAGTTCTACGACACAATTACATTGGTGAAAACGTCTACAGCGCTTCTCTAATAACATTCGTTCCAGACTCTGTTGGTGGGTCTTCAGCGGAATCGTGTCGGCCCTGTCCTGTGGGTCATTACTGTCATCAGAGAGGCTCGAGTGAGCCAAGTGGCCAGTGTGCAGACGGTTACTACTGTCCGCCGGGACAGAACTCGGAGAGGCCGCAACAGCATGTCTGCCCAGTGGGACACTACTGTGAGAAGGTCAGACAACCAGTGTCCTGAGTCCTGCAGCTATTTTCACTCATCACTGTCACATAATGTGAGGAATTGTTGTGTCAAGTCCTTGCTGGAGGTTGTTCTCATGTGGTTTGTTTTAATGAGGTTTTAAATTTTAATCGTACAGTATTGATAGATAATATCAATCCTTACCGTATTTTCCGCACTATAAGGCGCATCGGATTATAAGGCGTACCTTCAATGAATGGCCCATTTTAAATCTTTGTTCATATATAAGGCGCACCGGATTATAAGGCGTATAGAATGAATAACTCAACGTTGCTTAAACGTCAATGCATTCGCAATATAGTAACACTCGAAATAGTGAAAACAATAACAATATATCAATAACTCAACATTGCTCAAACGTTACTATCACACAACACACAAAATAAACACGTAAAGCTTACTCTAATAAATTAGTCCTCATCCACGAATCCATATTGGTCCATATATAAGGCGCACCGGATTATAAGGCGCACTGTTGGCTTTTGAGAAAATTGGAGGTGCGCCTTATAGTGCGGAAAATACAGTAATATATAATATCTATACTAATGTCATCGTTATGGTCACTTCAGGGCAGTGCGGAACCAACACCGTGCCAACCAGGCAGCTACCAGCCCAGTCAAGGCCGGGGGAGCTGTGAGTCCTGCCCTGCCGGTTTCTACTGCCAAGGTCAAGGTTAGTTTCGAGGCAAATTAGCAGGCGGTTAAATGAAAAATTTAATCTAAATTTCGTGTAAATCAGGAACTTCCTTTGCACTTCTCTGCGAGAGAGGCTTTTACTGTCCGAGGGAATCGGCAACTCCACGGCCCTGCCCGGCGGGCTCTTACGGAAATCTGATAGGCTTGATGGAAGCGTGGCAGTGCTCTTCGTGTGACCCTGGAATGTACTGCCGAGGAACAGGTGCAATGTGTCCACAGACTGACACTTCTGCTGGAACTGTCTCGATCTATGATTGATGAAAGCAATGTATTTACATGATTTTTTTCTGTAGGGAGTACTTTTCCCAGTGGCTTGTGTGCCATGGGGTTTGTTTGTGTTGGGGGAGCATCTGAACCGTCCCCAACGGACAACGTGACTGGCTTTTTGTGTCCTCCTGGATTTTTTTGCTCTGCTGGGACTTTGGTACCACAACCATGCCCCAAAGGAACATACAGGTTCATAATCTGCCATGCAATGTATAAGCATTTACAATTTGCAAGGCTTCCAGACTCATGAATAACATCTGCTTCATAATTTTAATGAACCTCAGGTGGATCTTACTAAATTAAAATATCATTGAAAAGTTAGTTTATTTCAGGAGTTCAATTTAAAAAGTGAAACCTATTATATTATGCAAATTCATAAAAACATAGCATCGGAAGGGCGATTCTCACCTAATTTTTATATTAAAAAACATCTTGGTTATTCCTTCTTCAAACTGAAATACATCAGTAAAATTATATAAAATAATATCTGCTAATAAAACTTTTAAATAAAACTAGCTAATCTGAAGACTTTATTAGTTTTAAAACAAAAAATTATAACATCACAGATCCAATCAAAAAATAAATCAATTTATTCATTTATTTAGTATAATTGAAGCCCATTGGAATGAGTTAAGAAAAAACAAAGCATCAAAAATATGAATTAATATATTAATCCACTTTTTGTATTTCTTCTCTCTGCTGTTTTAATTTAACATGACAGCGAGCAGAGCGGGCTGATGGATCAATCACAGTGTCGTAATTGCAGCCCGGGCTTCTACTGCTCAGAGACGGGCCTCTCAGCAGTATCCGGACCCTGCTTAGCTGGTATCAGCATAGAAATGGCTTAATCAGGACATGCACATTTTACATCATAATCCTTTTTGCTTCAGGGTTCTACTGTCTGGAGGGATCACAGACGGCTGCACCAATGTCGAGTGTGTCTGGAGGTGTGTGTCCAGCAGGGCACTACTGTGCAGAGGGTAGCAATGTCCCCTCCCCCTGCCCAACTGGCTCATTCCGAAATGAAACCGGAGGAAAATTCAAAGATGACTGCCAGCCGTGCCTGCCTGGTAATCAAATAGCTTGATTTATATATTGGAAATGTTTTTCCACCATCTGACACATCTCTTGCCAGGATTCTACCAGGATCTGTCAGGCCAGATTGAGTGTAGACGCTGTCCTTCCGGCTTCCATTGTGAGGCTCTCAGGCTAAGCTCAACTAGGGGGACTTCTTCTGGACTATCCAGTCCTCTTCCCTGCCCTGCCGGGTTCTTTTGTCCCAGGGAGAGTCCAGATGGCCGACCCGTTCCTTGCCCCAAAGGCACATATGGGCCTAGTCAGGGTCTCACCTCTGAAGGTAAACTGCACAGAAACACAAGTCCGGTCCTCAAGGACCACCATGCTGTCTTAGATGTTTCCGTCCTCCACCACATCCGATTCAAATGATCATCAACAAGCTCCGTCACTTCATTGTGTTTACAGGTGAGTGCTTAGCCTGTCCCGCAGGTCTCTTCTGTGGGTCTGAAGGTTTGGTAGAACCTTCTGGATGGTGTCTGGATGGATTTCTTTGCCTGATGGGAGCCTCGCTTCCAAACCCTACTGACAACACAACTGGGTCTCTTTGTCCACCTGGCGGCTTCTGCAAACAGGGGCTTAAAGCAGGTACAGCAAACTGGAATACTTTTGAGATGATTACAATGAATTTCTCCTTCAATGAATAAATCTTCCACGTTGTGTCATAGGCGACTGTTGGTCCGGGTTTTATTGTGGCTGGGGCTCGAGCAAGGCAGATCAGACTCGGTGTCCGGCTGGTTTCTTCTGCCCTCGTGGAACATCTGCACCCGTTCCCTGTCCCGCAGGAACTTTTAGCTCCATTACAGGCAACTCACACCTGAGCAACTGTACTGAATGTACTGCTGGATACTACTGTGACGGTAGGAAAAAAAAAAATTCTGAGGAATAATCGCCAGGTGACCTAATACAATGTTATTTTCTCCATTTTAGTTGAAGGTACTGTAAAGCCCACATTGTGTCTTGCCGGATATTACTGTCCGCCAGGAATGACGCGAGGAACGGGCTTACCATGTCCAACCGGTACTGTTCAGAACCAACTTGGAGCCTCAAGTATTGACGCTTGCCTTCCATGCCCTGCTGGTAATTGTTTGGCGAACAGCATCTGAGCAATCTGATGAAATCCCAAAGATTGCATTGAAAAAAAGAAATAAATAAAAATTCAGAAGTTTTAGTTTCTACTTGTCTTACACTGGTCCACATTTGGTGATTGTTGGTATATAAAATCAATGTTATCAAATAACATTTTGCTTTTTGCTTTTTTTTTTTTTTTAGGACTGTTTTGTTCTCAGCCTGGTCTTTCGCATCCCACAGGATTGTGTGAAGCCGGATATTATTGCCCCACTGGATCCACCAGCAGAAACTCTTCTGAATATCAGGTTGGTTTTCTCCTCTACAAAATATAACACGTTGATCCAATAAGTTACATGTCCTTGCCTTCACCTCCTATCTTATGCTTGATATTTACATCCCGTTCCATTTAATGTGAAAATCCGTGTCCTAAACGAAACACACATCTAATCTCCAGATTTTCACTTTCCCCTGTGATGACCTCTTCCCTTTTCATGTAGCTTTCGCCCAATCAAATGAAATGTCAGATTTGTTTACAACATAACCAAATGACAGTATTTCTACAAAATTGCATTTTGTTTCTCCTATTTGTACAACCTACTATTCAAATCCAATTACAACTTTGCTCTGACAAGAAATGTCATATTTCATTACATTACTATTGTAACACATCTATCATCAGCCATTTCCAGGAAGTCATTCTGGCAGTGCGTATTACTCTAAATAAGCACGGGCATTTTGTGGCTACACTATATCATTACATACTAAATTGTTTCTGCTCTTCTTCAGAGTCATTCTGCCAGAAGCCATCTTTGTCTTTCTGGTTACTATTGCCCCGCCGGAACAAAAAATCCAATTCCATGCCCGGCAGGCACGCTATCCATCTCCCGAGGTCTTAAGACGGTTGAAGATTGTCCCCCTTGCCCCCCTGGACATTTTTGCGATAGACCTGCAAGTACACAACTCTCTGACGCGCTTCCGTGTCATGCTGGGTAACCATAATTTCAGTGTTCTGTTTTCTGCTTACTCTTGTCACTTGCGTAATAATATCCATCTAAGCCTTAGTATGTAATTAAGGGTGTATTTTTTCCTCACCTTTATGTAACTGTCAAAGGGAGGCATTCGCTTTGCTCTTTTCAGTTCTCTTGAAAAGATTGCCGAGTATTTGCTGCCAAATGCTAATGTGATGCAAAGTGCTCTCAGTTGGCTACTCATATTTCTATGAAAGTACAGTTCCAGCCAAATAAGGTAACCAAAGGCACTCAGAAGAACAAAGACAGGAAGGTCGGAATTCATATTTTCTTGCATGCTCAGTATTCAAGTGTTTATGAAGAAAAAACACCGTTCAAATCAAAAGCTTAAGTACCATAAATGGATAACTTGAGATTGTTCAATTCTTGGTGTGCGGTGGAATTGCTATATTATGAAATATGCATGTCTGTGTAGCCTCCGCAAACGTTAAATGGAAGCACTCTCCTTGGGTCTTTGACCTTTTTTTTGATAATGTCAGGATAAATAAGTTACGGTGTAAATCAACGCCATCTGATTAGAGAAATCTGGTTTTCTCCAGAATTTGTACATGATCCTTTTTTTGTAGAAGTAGTCCTCATACGATGACAATTTAAACCCTAACCCTAAATGATTAACAACCCATAATAATGTTGTCGTCTCTGCTTTTACAAACAGATACGTTTGCCTTGGCGGCAGTTCTAGTCCCGCCCCTTCCGACGGTTCCCATGGCTACCGTTGCCCCGCCGGCCACGGCTGTCCTGTCGGCTCAGCCGGAGCGCTGCCGTGCGAGCCCGGCTCTTACAGCCCGGCTTCCGGAGCCGCCGAGTGCGTCCTATGCCCCAGAGGAATGATGTGTTCCTCTTCAGCCACCTCGGAGCCCGTCATCTGCCCACTCGGTGAGCGGGAGTCGAGTATGAGTCAGATCATTAAACATTGCCTCTTGGCAGGTAAATCAACTCCATATCAACTGCATAGGTCACTATTGTCCTGTTGGAACAGCACTGCCTCAACCTTGTCCTTTAGGGACTTTCAACAATCAGACAGGCGCACACTCCCACTCGCTTTGCACAGCCTGTCCTTCTGGATCCTTCTGCAGCACATATGGAGCTTCATCACCACAAGGTGCTTAATTTAGCCCTGGCCTGTATTTTGCAAAAAATAACAACCTACTGTTGTACTATACAAGCAGTCTAAAAAAAGATGTAATTGGACAAATAGGGAAGTTTATAATGCCCCTTTGAATTGTGTCAAGGTTCTTGTATGGAAGGCTATTTCTGCCAAAGTGGAGCCATGGGACCAACTCCACAGAACTTTGATAACTTCGCTGAGAATGGGCCTTGCCCTGCGGGTCACTACTGCCCGGCGGGGTGCTTCTCGCCGATTCCTTGCCCTCTTGGCAGCTTCCGCAACACTACTGGTAATCAAGAAGTTTTTGTCCAGGTAGTTTGCTGTAAAAAAAAGTGAATGTTTGGATTTTATCGTGCTCTCGCAGGAGGTGTCTCATTGGAGAGCTGCTCTGCTTGTCCTGCGGGTCACTACTGCTCCGCTGAGGGTCTCGCCAGCCCCACTGGGCTCTGTGCGGCCGGTTTCTACTGCCCTTTTGATTTCTCTTCAACCACCGCGTATGCCTTCCTGTGCCCCAAGGTATGTCTCGGTCTACCTTTGATTGTTGTTTTCCTGTGCAAGAGTTAAAAAACAATTTCGCAATGTTGAGGGGCAATTATATTATTTTTCAAAATTGCTAGGCCCTAATAAATTGAGCAATTTTTGCACAATTCTTATTAAAAATAATACTAGTTGTTGTAGCCAACCCTAAAACAAGTTCACAATGTTGAGGGGCAATTAGATTTTTTTTCAAAATTGATAATTGCACAATATTTTATTAAAAATAATACTGGTTGTTGTCGCCAACCCTAAAACAATTTCGGTCTAATCTACATCTGACAAAAAAATTCTCTTGTTATTGACACTATTTCTGTACCATTTTGAATGCCATGTTTGCTTTTCCCCAAGGGCCACTACTGCCCTAACGGTTCTGCCCTCGCTCTCCCATGTCCCAGTGGAGAGTACCAGCCAAATCCAGGCTCCGACAACTGCATCCCCTGTCGACCCGGCTTCTTCTGCGAGGAGGCCATTCTCGGCGAGCCTCAAATCTGCCCACCGCATTCATTCTGCCCAGCAGGTATAATAAAAGTAATCAAATATAATTCTGAATCAAAATAGTAATCACTTTATAATCATCCTCTTTACAGGTACCATGGTGCCTCATCCATGCCCGAATGGGTCGTACAGTGATCCAAACAAAAGAGGACTACGGGAGGCCCGTGAGTGTTTACCCTGTCCCCCGGGGAGGTTCTGCAGGTAAATAACAAAACAAAATGCTAGCAGAGCTCACGCATGACAGCACTTTTACACCCACACGACCTCCTGTCAGGTGGCACGTGTTCGTTGGCAAGATACGAAACGCAGATGCACTGTTAGCATGCATGCGAGGACATATTTGCTCAGAGGGAAATCATTGTGTTTCTGCTTTGCTCACGTAAGCTAGCGTACTGCCAATTTAATACTTGTAATGAACATCTGTGGTCAAAAGAAATTGTTATAATGACGTCTGTGACAAATACGCAAAAAGTAATAAAATATACAAATAAAATAAAATAAAACAAAATATAATAAATAATAAATATAATAAATAATAAAATAAAATATACAAAAAAATCTCCCCGATCACTTCTTTAATATTCCCAAGAAACCACAACGTCACTGCTGAGCTATTTTTAAAACATGCCCGCTGGCTGCCCTAGTGGCTACATGGTACCCCGCCGGCACCTTAGCGGTGACCCTTGATCCATTCTTTCTACATGTTCTGCCTTCCAACAGAGCTGGTAGGATACAAGGAGCGTGTGCTGCAGGGTATCTATGTGTTTACGGCAGTGCAGATTTCACTCCTCGGGGATCACTGCCTGACCTGACCCAGTGTCAGTGGGGGGTGCAGTGTGCCGGACCATGCCCACCAGGTCCACCTCTTCACCGGCATTACATTATTTTCAATTCTCCAGTTATTCTCTGTAAAATAAAACGTAGGACTAATATTAGCAATCAAGTTAGAAGTAACTTTGTATCCTTATTTTTAGGTTTCTACTGTCCCGAGGGTGCTGGAAAGGCTGTGATGTGTCCTGAAAATACCTTCAGAAGTTATTCAGGGGGTGCCAGCCCACAGGATTGTTTGACATGCCCAGCTGGACACTGGTGCCGACCCGGTATTATGTGCTCATTATGTGCTTTAACTTGACTGATGTGAAACTTCTGTCATGCTTGTCTGACATGCTGCTAATTGGACTCAGTGTGCAAGAGGATAAAAAAAAAAAAAAAAGCAGTGTCTGGGGAATTTTGTCCAAGGCTCTACAAGGCTCCCAAATGATATCATAAAATCAATTCTTCAACCCGGGTGCCCGGACTGTAATAAATGTGCAGTGGAAGAGACTCCATCCGTCATTAATCGAAATCCCAAAATTACACCCTCACGTTTGTTTACAGGCCAGCCACATCCTCGTTTGTGCCCCGCTGGTCATTATTGTAACAGTTTTCCAGGAGGTGACAGTAACGGATGGCTCGGGCCCAAGCCTTGTCCCGCTCACACCTATCGAGCCGATCCCGGAGCGGGCAGTATAGGCGACTGCCTTCCTTGCCCTCCCGGGTCCCACTGCAACAGCACAGGTGCCGCACAAAGCATCTCAAACAATGAGCACCACTCTACTCCTTGAAATGTTAATTAAAGTGGCGGCGGACTTATTCATAATGTTAATTAAAACGGCAAATGCAAAGTAGACACGTTGTGCAATATCTTATAATGAGGTGTAAAATGTTGCTTGGACCTTCACCACGTTATGCTTGTCTTCTAGCTCGACATGACTCAAATTGAAAGCAAACTGCCTTTCCGGGTTATTTTAATTTCAGTTTGCGTGCACACTATTATCCTTTGGCATCGAGCCTGTGGCGGAGATAAGAATGGAGTCGTTTTAATATGACTGAAGACGGTGAATTTAAAACACATTACGTGAGGTGACATTGAAGATTGAACGGTGGATTTGTAACAGAAGATTTTTTTTTTTTTTTAATCTACAAAACACCTGCTAGACATAATAAAAACAAACATATTGATATCATATCTATGTGATGATTCTCCCGTCTTTAGAAACATAGCTCTATCTCATAAATGATTAAAGAGCTCATTTCAGAACAACTGTCTATCAGGCCTTGCAGATTATTCCAACAATCCTTGCCCACCTGGATTCTGGTGTACTGGGTCTGGAGCACCCATTTTCTGTCCAGCGGGCACAAAGAGGATGCTGCCTGGTGCTGCTGAACCTAGCCAATGTGAAGCATGTGCTGGTGGGACCTTCTGTCCAGATCCACAGGATACCGGGGAACCCAATGTGGATGGGATCCCATGTAGGGCCTCTTATGAATGCCCCGTAGGTGAGTTTAGTCACACTTACCGTAAAAATGCAGATATGGAGATGATGACCAAAGACGGGAATGAAAATAATTTTTGTCGACGCTTCAGGTTCAGCCTCGGAGAAGTTGTGCAGAGCTGGTTCATACTGCGGACCGCAGACTGCTGAGCCTGAAATTTGTCCGGCAGGTTATATTTGTCCGGCGGGGTCACGGTTCTACAATCTCCCCGAACAACTGTGAGCACACTAACCTTTCAATAGCCAAATATTTCTTGGCATAGAAGGCATTTTTTTAAAGGTGATTTTGATAAGGGAGCTTACTGACTCTGCAGTATGTGGATTTAAAAAAAAAAAAACCAACCTTCATTGCACTCCCTCCGCAGCTGTCCGTTTCCTTTCTACTGCCCGGCCAACAGTTCTTCAATGAAGTCTTGCGATGGCGGCTCAAAACCTGTCAACATCAGCCGACTTAGAGGATCCAAAAAGTGCTGCTGCAGTATATGTGAAGGTGGCACCTATCGACCTTACCTCTCAACTCTCTTCGAATGCCTGCCATGCCCTCCAGGATACTTTTGCCCACCAGGTGTGTACATCCAAAAAAAGGACACCGTCAATGTCAAGTATTTGTGTATAGAAAAAGAAATCCACCCATCCTTATCGTCCATATTTCACTTCCTGTGTTTTTATGACTTAGGTACTGAAGACTACAAGAGCAACTCTTGCCCCGAGGGGTATGTTTGTCCAACTGGATCCACAAAACCGACACCTTGCCTCCCTGGCTCCTTTGGCAACCTGACCAAAGCTCAGACACTCGGCGACTGTCACCCATGTCCGCCCAACACCTTCAACCACCTCCATGCCCAGAGGGCCTGCTTCCCTTGTGGTAGTTCCTCCACTTCACCACCAGGTTAGATTGCCTCAGCCATATCTATTATATGTTCTGTAAACCATATGTGGAAAATTATTTAGGACACCTTTACTCATTCACTGCCATTGACGGCTATAGACGTCGAAGATCTATTTTAACTCGGCTGGCACTGAATGAGTTAAAAGAGAAGTGAAAATGTAAGAAAGTCCACAACTGGCTTTATTCCAAGTATTGGAACTCATTTGTTTCGAGAACATTGCTTTGCCAAGCTTGATCAGACAATGGCCTTCCACAAAATTGGAAGGATATTATTTTCAACTTAAAAGGAATCATATCCTTCCTTTCCCATTAACCTGATAAGAAAGAGCCGAGTCCCGTTTTTTTTTTTTTTTTTGCCGATACTGTTTATTCTTACAGCTCTCCGGAATAGCCACGTGGCACATTTATGTTTTTGTAGGTTCTTCATCTTGTAGCTGCACTGGCAAAAATCGCTCTTTTCAGCGCTCGGACGGTGCCTGCCTGTGCAGAACCGGTTTCATCTTTTATAACGAGCTGGACTTCAAAAGCTCGACTTCTGACAGTGCGCTGGACTGCCAGCCTGAGGTCACTCGGAATTCTATTACATATACTGAAAGCAAGTCAGATGTACACTACCAACTGGATATGATGTACGGTATTCATGTTTGTGTATGTTTTAGCTATACAAAAGATGCGCTCCAGGGCATGTTCGACTTGCGGCATCCAGAGAATGCGTATCACCTTCCCTTTACTCCTGTAATGTAACATGTGGACCAGATGGAGGAACTCTGGATGTGGAGATGGGCATGTGATTAACACTCACATTTGTGTTTCACTCCACAGTCTGTAAAAGTGTTGTAATTTCCATAAAAATGTTTGTCGTGACTTTCAAGTGCGGTATTGTTTTCCCCAGCTGCCATTGTCAGCGATACGTGTCTGCTGAGGAGCTGTGCGACGCTTCCTGCCTCTCCAAAATTCCTCAACTCTCAGCTCATGTGGCTCCAGATGGACAGTTGCTCCTCAGCGTTAAAGAAAAAGACAGCACAGTCTGGGTCAAAGTAAGATTTTGAATGATGGGCTTGGTAAAATTGACTGATTATTACTAATTGCTACTGTTTTATATTACTATGTGGACTTTTGTTCTGGTGTACCTTGAATTTACCTTGAATTTCTGGGTAGACTGTGTTTGTCTGTCTGGATCAATTTTGTGAGTGTCTCTCAATAAAACATGACAAATACTGCTGGCCCAAAGGCTCAAAATGAAAATATTATTTTACTCTAATGGGATTTTTATGAAGCAAAGCTGTCTTTGGTTTTCCAATTTTCAAGACAAGCAAAACAAGAAGACGTGCGGTCACTTTCATAAGGGAAAGTTAATTGTTTTTTTCTTCAGTTTTATGATGTTGATATTTTGTCTTACATCAGTGGTTCTCATTGGATTTTTTTTTTCCCCTTCAGACTTTAGTGGATGTTTTAGGACCAGACCCCCGTGCAATGAACATTGGCAAAGTCCATTTGGTTCAGTTTGATGCTCAAGGAGTGTTTGGTTGGATTCCCAAGCAAAGAGAAGACATTGAAATATTTCTTTCCGGTGATTTGACTTTCCAATAACAATAATCTATTTTCAATGTAATAACATTATTAAAAATGGAAAAATCACTGATTTAATTTGTCTGTTCTCAGAATCAATAGATGTCTTTGCTCCCACACGAAAAAAAAGAACCACAGGCAATAATGAAGATGACTTGCCTGTCCTTCCTCGTATTCCTAATCCAGTTGCTTGTCTGTCCACTGGTGACATGCTCATTTTCCATCTAACCATTAACTACACAGGTAACACTTTTTTTTTATTTTATTTTATTTTATTTTATTTTATTTTATTTTATTTTATTTTATTTTATTTTATTTTATTTTATTTTATTTTATTTTATTTTATTTTATTTTATTTTATTTTATTTTATTTTATTTTATTTTATTTTATTTTATTTTATTTTATTTTATTTTATTTTATTTTATTTTATTTCGACTGCACTAATTCATTGGCTACCAATAAGATCGCAGTCTCAGCCACTTCCCTTTCTACGAGAAAGACCACTTATTCAACAGTAACCCCAGCTGGGACTTTGGGGTCTTCAGACGTGTGCAAACACTCATCAAGCAGTCAAATCTGAATAACACATGGTAAGCCCCTGCTGGACTAACTTCAGAGTACAATACTTCAATATTTGCCATCATCATACTGTTTGGTCTCCCGTCAGGTTTGCTCATGTGTTTTGGGAAGTGGGAAAATATGTATTCCTGGACAGCGCTGTCCCAGATTGGAGTTTGGTGGTAGTAGTAAGTGAGGCTGGGACAGAATGTGACCCTCGGGCCCCGACCTTCCAGGCCATGACCCCGGCACACCTTATCAGGTGTGGAGTCATCAAGAAACACCGACTAAACCTTCTACCAGATTGGGGGACAATCGCAGGTCAGTATCCAGCTCCGTTGTTTTTTATCACATAATCATCCAACGTGACATCCACTCTCTGTTCAGGCCTCCTGAGTTTGCTCTTTGTGGTCGTCGTGGCCGTGACCACAACAGTTGTGGTTCTTTGGCCCAGCAACGCCAAGCTGGTCTCCCAGTGGAGGACAAAGCCCAAATGGCGGAGTCTCGGAGAACCTCCGCATCCTCCGGACTGTTCATGTAGTGAAGACAGGTACATTAAGCCGTTTTAGAAGCAGGGATAATTAAATTGTCTTTTGAGGTTGCTTTATTTAACCAAGACTTAAGAAAGCTACAGAGTAATTTTTATGACTTTTATTTGTGTCCTCTTTAGTCTCGCTGGCTCTCCAGGGAGTCGAGGTGTCGGAGAGGGCGCGGAGGCTGAGGAGCCAACTATCTCCAAAGGTGGTAAACTCGCATTTAAATGTAGATCTGAGTAGGAAGCTTAATGAAGCTTGAAAATAAATTTGGCGCGCACATTTGTAACTGTCCCTGAACATTGTGAAGTATTATTATCCTGTAAAAAAAAAAAATGGTTTCGATATTGTCATAGCAAGGCTAAAACAAATGTAATGAAGGCCGCGAAGCGCTACCAGTTAGTAACCTCGTATCGACTCGAGCTTCAAGTTTCCTCATTGTGCTCTTTTGTATTATTCATGCAGCTTTATAGCATATTTTAATGTCCGCCGGCTGCATTAAAAGTCCACGGAGCGTGACCGGGCAACATTTAAGAGCTCCCACCCCTATTTGATTGATGATAAGAGAACACAAGGGCCATTATCACGTTGAACTGTGCCAGTATTTCTATCTCTCCGTTACCCTTTGTGATTTTAATTGTGTCGTTATTATTCGTTACATGCACCATCTCGTCCTGTCAAAGTCGAGAGTTATTACGAGGGGGCTGATAAAGTGAGTCGAGTCGTGATAAGCGCTGTTCCGACGTAGGAATGGTATCAGGGCGCTGCGATTTGGAGGAGTTCAACGTCAAGACGTTGTACGACAAACTGGAAGATCAAAACCTTCACGTGGCTTCGCAGTTGGCGCGGCATCGGAAAGATACGCAGGAGTTTTACCGGAACATTAATCAGCAGGTGGACGCCCTACAGGTGAGATGAGCAAACACTTTTCAGATACTTGCAGTGACACTTGCTTTGTTTTGTTTTTTTAAGAATGTATTTGAGAAGATGGATGGTAAAAAGCTGCATATCTTGAAACAACTGCTAGCTACGAAGGATAACCCGTACAATAAGACTGTTAAAAATAGTAATGATGAAGGTAAGAAAAAAAATTCTAGTCATGTAAAATACATTTTATTTTGATGAATATCTTTTTTATTCAATTTTAATTATTTGTTTTCACGTTTATTTTACTAAGCAAAATAAGAATTTTTGAATCTCATTTAATCTCTGGTATTTACCAGTTGAATCTGTAGCACTACTGGAAGCTGTTCTCAGATCTGTGGAGACCCTCTTATATAAGATGAACCAAGGGACTTGGCAGACCCAGGATCAGCCCTTTCCCTTACACAGCCACAGTCAAGAACATGAACGACAGGCTCAGAACAGTAACGAGACGACTCTGGTACAACATTCACTTTGAACCTTTAACTTAATAACAGAGAAATGAATTCATAAAAGTATTGATTCCCAATTATCATGTCTAGGTTTCACCTATAGATTTGACCCAAATGGAAGCACTTTGCCATGATGCAAGTAAGTAACAAACCTTCAAAATAATTGATTAGTCTTATTTATTTTTTTGCAGTTAATTCATCTCAGCTCACATCACAACAAGCAGAAATTCAAATTAATTCAATTGTGTATTTGACTCTTTGACTTGACGGCCGGCCCCCTACCTTAATGAGCTGGGTATACAAATGACGAATATTTTAACGCAAATGGTGCAGCAACTTATGTAGACAGACATCATAATATTTGAAGGCATATTTTCTCTGCCATCTGCAAAAAAAATGACTAATACTTAGAAATATGGCAAAGAAATTGTGTTCAAAAAATGCTTCATTTTTTTTGGTAAGATTTCCTTTTTCCGTCAATTACAATTTTTTTTTCTTAGTGCATTCAAAGAGGACTGCTCCTTGTCTCAATGATGTGGATTTAGCCAAACTAGTCAGCATATCTCCCTTGTACAAGACCCTGCAAGAGATCCAGCAATCCCTCCAGAATCCCACCCCATCTCATCCCATTCAACCTCTCCCCAATGGTAAACAAACACTAAAATCCCCCAAAGCAACCAAAGCGGTTCTCCAAAATCCCCAAATAAACTCTCATTTCCTCTGCTTCCACAGTAATTTGTCATTCATCCCAGGAGAACCCCAAAGTGCAACTCATTCCAACCGCGCTGGACAGCCTCTCGCCTCCGCACTCGGCCGTTTTCCTATTTGGCTGCCGGGTGATGGAGCTGCTTGAGAAATGCCTCCCGTTGCCCTCTTCTGTGCTTCTCACGCTAACCAAGTCTCTCCCACTTTTGCCAGCGTGCTCCGATAATTGCCTGCTGGCACACTGCAGGGGGGACTTTTATTTTGACGCCGGCCATCAAGTTCTTTATCTATCCGAGGCTAAGCTCCAGCACGTGGGGCAATTTATCGCCATCGTTCTTCAATCCATGGCGCACGTAGCATCAGGTGATTGTAAAGATAAACTGAAAATTCAGCCTTTGGAAGCAGTTGAAAAGTATTTCTCTATTTCTAAACCATATTTGAAATGTATTCCTCAATCCAGGAAACAATGCCCAGAGCTTCATGCAGGCTCTTCATGATGGAATCTCAGCTCTAAGTCTTCAACTATTCAGCCTGTCTTTCAAAGAGAGCACAGCAGAAGTGCGTATTTGATGTTTCAATGTCACCACCATATGGCGTCATTTGACTGAATGAATCTTTCTCGCCCCAGGGTGCACTAAGCAAAGAATTTATCGACATCAGAGTTCCCAAAGGAGTACCTTTCACTGATCTATTAGACGCAAGGTGAGCTAATAAAAAAGCGGAGTCGAATTTCCACATTTATTTCACGCAACGAATTTTCTTCTTTCAGAGCGGAGAAATACAAGCATCCCATGTTAGAGCAGTTCTTTGCAAATCTCTCATTAAGTACAACTGAGGAAACTCAGACAGGTAAGAGCCTTCACACAAAAGAAGGGAAAAAAATAATTTTGCAATACCTTCTCACACCACAAGAGGGAGCCATAGTGACACCCAACCACACTTAATTATTGTTGTGCTGACGCGGGCATACTTGCCCTCTTCATCTGTTTAAATGAGAATATATGATCACAACCTAAAGCAGCAATTATATAGGAGTTTGGAACATAATGCTGATTTAGCAAAAGTGTTTCCATCAGCACAAAAGTGTCCTGCTGTTATTAGTCAAACAAACCAAGCGTCTCCGCCTCCACGCCTCTGGGCTTCCGCAAGCCTCACAGCAGGCAGCGGTCAACTTTTCAGCCGCTGTACTTTCAAACGGATACCTTAATTATACCCGCTGGGAAATTGGTTTGCATTGCAATCACGGGGAAATTTATTAAGATCACCAATTGAGTCAGTCGATCATAAACATATAAATATATTCATATTGTGCGGCGGCTTAAATCAGTTTGTTTTGGAGTTGGGGGACCGTTTACCTTGTAAACAACTCACGTGTGCATTGGACCATGAAACAATTTACAATGGATCTAAAATGGTAGAGAACAGCTTTAATAAGCCGCGATGGAAAAAAAATGATTAATGAACTTGCATGGTTGGTATCTTTTCATCAACAAAGAATATGCAATGATTGTGAAAACCACACTCGTCCAATTATTTATATATTTTTATTATAGTTATTAAATGATGCATGAATCCATAGACACCAATATGCTTATAAATAAATACATGTTTTGATTTTTTTTTTACCGGTTGGTGATTTTAAAACAAGACATCCCTGAAACATTTTGACCGTCTACACAGCACTTGGTTAAATATTCAGAAATTAAAAACGTCAACCCTGAAAAAATAAAATAAAATAAAATCGTCCTTTTCAAGCATCGCTCTCATCATGGCAAAGACAGAAAAGCAAAGTGGAGTAAAAAAAAAAAAATTGCAATCTCCCAACATGAATAATGCTAATAGACTCATTCAAACAAATAAACACGGCCATTTGCAAATAGAAAGTGCGACCCCATTTGATGTTCGTGGGAGGAAATGACCCTGAAGTCACGCTGCTTGCTTCGGCTTAAAGACTTTTGGTTCCAGGTGAATTGGTCCAATATCTTGCGCGGCAAAAAATAATCTGCTTTTTGTATAATTTGTATAATTCTATCAAACATTGACCAAAAATCACTTCCTTTATTTTTCAGTTTTACCAACAAATGAGACTCCAATGGAGGTATGTGTAGCACAAACAAAATGATCCTCATTCTCTTAGCCCGTTAATAAAAATAGCTGTTTTCAAGGCGACCTGTGTGGAAGAGGAGATAGATCGCATGAACGAAGCCTTCCTGGAGATCACCAGGCAGCTGCAGAGCAGAGGTCACGTGAGCAAGACAGAAAAGGAGGAAGAAGACCAGTCTGTGGTAAGAAGTTGTTGCTAGAAAGTGTTTGTTTGCCGAACTCCTCTTATAAAACACTGATTAAATGATCAACCAACACAAGAAATCACATCTTGACTAACACGGATTGTGTCCTGTGGCAGAAGTCAGCTCTGCCAAGCTTGAGCCGTAATGAAACACTCCTGCTGGATTTGAAGAGACGCTACATATCTCAGCGCCTCGATGAGCTCCAAATCACATTGGAGCGCATCGGGCGGCAGCGACCAGGCAGCGTGTCCAGCGCCGGGACGCACGAGTGCAGCGGCACGACTCAGCGGGCGCCTCTGGAAAGCTACGCTGGCACGGAACATTTGTGATCCCTCCTGCGGTATTCCAGCTGGTCGCGCTCGAGGCCAGAAACCGGCGGAGACAGAGGTCTTGATAAGAGTGACCTTGATAGTCACGTATCAGCACAATAGAGTTGAAGCTTTGATATGCTACTGGGCTCACAGATACCACAGAGTCCAAACGTGCTGCATCATTCAGATCACTGTTTAGAATATAACTAAGGCGTGTGATGATCTTGTGAGACCAAATTTTTATGCAGCTGCTTAAAGAAACTGGTAGTTTCGATTTTTCCGGAATTTATTTTCCGCATTTCTACGTCACCATTTTTTTTGAAGAAGAAGAATTTGGGATTTGTTTTACGAACTCCCTGAGATATCCTTGCCCGCCCCCCAGGAAAAACTCCTAGCTTCGTAGTCTTTGTACACACTCTGAAAAGACCAAAATAAAAAAATAAGAAAAATAATCAAATTGTTTTTCCCCTGTACTACTATTGCAATCAAATAAAGATCTTTTAAGGTCTTCTTTGCAAGACTTAGGTAAAAAAAAAAGAAGCAGAAAACTCATTTCTAAAGAAACACTAAAGTAATTTTAAATGGCAATTTTCTAGCTTTTAAGAAACCCGCACAAAAAAATGAGGCAGTCAGTAACAATTGTTTTAATAACCCAATTTTGGGGTTTTCCAATTTCCAAAACTAACACTTGCATCAGATTGAATCCCCTGATTAGTCTGCAGCTGAATGGGAGTGATCACAAGTTGCACCGACATAAATCGTGAAAGACGTCAACCGTGAAACAAAGAAGATTCTCAAACTTCAGAAAGAAGGTCAATCATCACACAACACTGCAAAAAATGTTAGTTGCTCATAGTCAGCTGTGTCTAAAATCTGGTCCAAGTTAAAGGTTGTTTTTTTTACAGTGTACATTTATTAAGTATATTATATAGTTGTTGTTTTATGTGTATTTGTATTTTACTAACATTTTTCCAGGTGATTGTTGGCGATTTTATTTATTTATTTATTTATTTATTTATTTATTTATTTATTTATTTATTTATTTATTTATTTATTTATTTATTTATTTATTTATTTATTTATTTATTTATTTATTTATTTATTTATTTATTTATTTATTTATTTATTTGAATTTCTTCACTACTTAATATAATCAAGTAAATGTATACATGATCCTCATGGGTTATATTTACCGCTACCCAATCAATTACCTTTGCACTGCCACCTCAGGTTTCTAATACTCCAGTTGACATGTTAGACAGCCCGTTCATTAGCACACTCTAATTAAGACAATAAACTTCATCCAACCAGACACGAAAAGAGCCCCGCGCCTCTGTGTAACGGCCGATGACCAGCATGTGTTCATGTATAATTCATAATTCATCTCCTTGTTGAAAAGAATCCTCAATGGCACCAATATCTTATCCAAGTGAGTAGAGTTTATTTAGCCATTGCGATGACATGTTCCCTGGACAGCTTCTTACAATAGAACAAAAGGTGTCTATGTGCCAAACCACAAGGTCAGACCGAGCTAGTCTTCACTTATTATCAGTATGTGTTTGGCGCTCAGTGCCAAGTCACCCCCCTGAGTGGAAACTGGCTCGAGCCTACGGCTGTGTGTGCGTGTCTTATCAATCAGATTAGTTGCTGTGTGCCAGTGAGCTGTTTGCATCAGCAATGCATCAGCACATCCACACTTTGCTGAAATGGAGCTTAGTGTGTGCATCAAGCTTTTGTTGTATCGTACTACAGAAACTATGCTTGCTCTATTTAGTTAGACACACATGATAGCTATTTTTAGATGTTAGTGCGCACAAGAAGCATGTGTGTGTCTTTTTGTTTATGTATTTTTGTAGGAGGGCCACGCTAACAAATCACGATCAATTAGATCTTCTACTAGAATGATTTATTTTAAATTAAATGTATATGTTCGGAGGCCTAATGCAAAACCGTAATAATGTACTCTGAGGATTTTAAATAATACAATTTATCATCAACTAATTTGGAGAAACAATTCGAACTCTCCTAGCGAAGGCCTCTTCTGCTGGTCACCATGGCGCTGCATCACTGTTGCTATGGTTACCGTATCGCCAGGATATGGCTCAAAGCAGACGTGCTCCCCTTCGTTTCCCAGCGTGCCACTGCTTCCGCTAATCTAACCCAAGAGTTGTTTTTCCTCACTTAAAGATGAGGGCTAAAAATAGAAACAAGCATCCCCAATATTTTTTTTCCCCGTCTCTCCTTCTAAACCTCCCATCATCTCAGACTATTATCTGACAGGCTCAATGATTCGTTCCTAACATTGCACCTCCTGAGAATACTTCACCGTCGCTTCATCTTCCCTCTCGCTGTGTTGTGTCACACAGTTGACAGATTATCACGTTAAACACCACTTTAATCCACATCTGCTGTCTCTGAGTCATCGAGGATAAAAGTGAGACTGTTCTTTAGTATATAAACATACATTAGGTATTGAATAGTCATTGTCTGTACATGTCTGATGAACACCTTACAATTACAGGCCACATTAGAGACAATTATTTTCACAACTAATGTAATTTAATTAAATCAGACTTCTCATAAATAGTGCCTTTATTTACCAAAGCAAAAGTGAGCAGAAATGTATAATTAAACTACGTTACAAAATGTCTAAAACCGCATCAAACATTTTGATATTTACTACATTCCCACGCCTGAGTGATTGACTGTACCATCAGCACTTAAGAGGTATTGACCCAGCTGACGTCACGCTTGGCGATCCAGTCAATAGAAAGCATCACTTTTCAGTTCGAATACTATTTTAACAACGCGTCCATTTGTTGTGCTATATTTAGTGCAACTATTCCACTCTGTTGTTGTGCAACCGTCTGCCCGCTCATGCAAACAGCTGACTTAAAGGCGACGCAATGTGCATGATGCACATTTACGTACGGTGGAGGTGGGAGTCTCGCGCATGCGCGTCAGTGCCCATCCGCGACTACTGGAAAACAAAAGGGAATGGGAGAGAGAGGGACAGGCGAATGTCTCAAATCTTTCTTTAATGGCGCAAATAGATTTGAAACGACTTGAAGCGTCGTTGCTATTCATCGAGGGCTGAAGAGAGAAGTGGAGTCGTTGCTTTTTGTTGCGTGGAGTACAAATCCGAGAGAATCCACAGGTCCTTCTCTTTTTCTGCCCGTCGTCTCGTCGATTTGTGTCAACGCGTCAGGTGAGCACGTTTCAACTAACGAAAGGAAGCAATTGATGAAGTTAGTTCGCTCGAGTTACATTTATAAGTCTCGATTTGTACAAAAGTCCAAGCTTCTGAATTAAGTGTATTTATTTTGTAGTTCCTGCCATAAAGTTGAAGTTTGTGATTGACTGCAAGTTTCGCGGACGGAGGTGAGCTGCGCGCGCACCCTCGCCGAGGAGTGGCGCTGTCCTGGGTCCTGAACTCCCCTGAGAACTCTGAACTCCTGACCTCGTTAAGTGTGGAAGATCCAAAAAGTCAATCTTCAGCGGTGCCTACAGAGAGGGTTGAATATGCAAACTCCAGCCAGAGTTCATCTACAAATTGTGGTCCTTTTGCTTTTTTGGGGTAAGTTTAAAACTACACCGATACATTTGTTTGCTTAGTTGTGTTTTTATCTTAGCACGCTAGCCATTGTTTTTTCTAAACAACTCAAAAGCAAAACCTACCTAATTTTATCCAAACCTGTTTAAAAATGCTTTCAACAAACTCGATGATAAAGATTGTTTACCCAAAATGATTAGTTTAGTTAATGAAATAACTAAACCCAAAATTACAAAAACATTTTCAGCAAAATTAAATGGCAAAGATAACAGTAATTTCCTCAATGGATACTTTACTTTATTTTCAGCTGTAAAAATTGTATATTTCTGTCTATAATGAATTTGCTAACTTCATTTGATAACTTCACAGGCCTTAAAATAAACCTTTGTTTGATTGTGAAACCAAGCTTCAATTTAATCCCATTCAAACTCTCACTTTAATTGACCACTTTTGGTCGTCCCCTGAACTGCCAGATAAATGATGGAATCAATGTTGTCACAGTCTGCCTGTGGGGCCGGGGGGGGGGGGGTTATATAAGTAGAACGTTACACAGTCACACTAGAGACATCCATGTGGCCAGCTGGCAGGCTGCTGCTGCTGCCACGCTTCACTTAGAAGACATCCATCTTTGTCTTTTATAATCTCTTTTATTCTTCCCATTGCATCCTTCCCACTTGGTCCTGTCTCCTATAATTTGACTGTCACATTTTTTTCTTTCTTTCTCCTCCCGTACCTCCCACTCAATTGTCCTTCCCCTTAAAGCAAATACTAATGTGCAGAGGCCATCATTAATGCTCACTGGGCTGGATGAGTTAGGATTTGTGATCAAGTACTGAAGGCAAACCTTTTCCCAGTGCTCGCAGAGCTGTAAAATTGAGTGGACATCACTTTAATGCTTACTGAGCTTTGCCATTTGCTCCAAATTGGATTTGCTAGAGACTGAAAGGCTGCAAGGAATCAATCATAGGCAAGACTGGACCATTATGTTGTGATACTTTATTTTACTAAAAAAATATTAGAATAAACAAAATATTTGTAATTTTACGGTATTTTATTTACAAAGCTGGAATGCTAAAAATGGTCTCAATGTCCAAAAATGTATGGGGCTGACTTTCCATGAGCTGTGATTCATTTCCTTTTGTTTGTGTGTTGTTAGCGGCTAAGCTAGTCAAATTCTCTTCTTCTATGGCAGTGCACCTGAGCCAGCCGGTGTGCGTAGACCTCCCCTCGGGGACGGAAGCGGTTCTGGGAAAGATGATGAAGTTGACGTGTATCTCTTGTATGAAACGTGAGGAGGTGAAAGCCAAAACCCATGTGGATTGGTATTACATCACCAAGATGGAAGAAGGCGTCACACCTGACAAAACCCTCGTAAGATCTTTCACCCAGTCCAGTATTTCTTATCTAAGTGATGATCATAAAACAAGAGCATCTCATTTTTTTGTCACTCCCAAGATATACAAGTACGAGGGAGACTTTCCGATGGAGATGGATGGACCGTTCAAGGGCCGGCTGCTGTGGAACGGCAGCCAGGACCTGCAAGACCTCTCCATCAGCATCGTCAATGTCACCTACAACGACAGCGGCGTCTACGAGTGCCACGTGCTTCGCCAGTTCGAGTTTGACTCCTTCACTCCGTCAGCTTATGTCTTGAAGAACATCACACTCCGAGTGAAGGAGGAAGGTGGGATTCATTTACACAAGAATGTGATGGCTCAAGATCAGATTTGTGGGTTCATTTTAAAACCTGCATTCAGATTTGCCATTATTTTTAATTAATTTTGGTTTGATATTTGTTTTTAAAGTTCAGTTTTATTTATTTATTTATTTATTCATTTATTTATGTATTTGGTTAATTGTAGTATTAGTTATCAGTCTTTAATTAATTTTGGTTTGATGAATACATATTTTTTTCCATTCATGATTTTTTTATTTTTATTTTATTCCAGTTAACTCAAGTAATATTAAAAAGGTTGACCTCCCCGCAAAAGCGCAAGTATTTGTCTGTTTGAAAGTCATTATTTTTACTCTCTTCAAAGTTGATCGTTAATGGCAGCAGTTTTCCGCAGACTGGTTTTTTTTTGTTTTTTGACTGGCTTTAAATTGATTATCTCGGACTAATAACTAGCCTCTAAAATATTAACGTCTCGTATTAGAACCGGGCCAAAACCACAATAGTGTAGGTAGCCAAAAAGCTAGCGAAGTACAGAAGAGCCAGACAGATTTCCCGGTGGAGACCGGGCTAAATGTCAAGTAGAGTAGAGTAGATAACGTCGGTGGAAACGAGGCTTAAATGAGCCTTGCGCTTGGCTTGCATCCAGGGCAGGTCTCTCCCCCAAACTCTGCTGGGATAGATTCTAATGAAGATAAGTGCAATTGAAAATGGATGGCTAGTATGCTTTAAAGTTCCAATTAGAAATATCCTTCACAGCAAATGCAAAATAAGATCACAGGAGAGGAATATATATATATTCTTTACCAAGGTGGATTCTATCATGCCTAAAAAGGCAAAAACACCAAATAAAATACCATAACCATAATGCACACCCTCTCTGTGTTCTGAAGGATTAATTGTGTGTTTTGTTTTGTCTTGTCTGCCCTTTTGTCTGCTTTCTTTTCGCAAGGGGTAATGTATTCTGCTTCCTGCATCTTTGACTTGCATTTGAATGCTTCCATGACGCCATTCGTTTACGATACATACACTCGCCGTCACCGATGCCAACATTGTTTCCCCAATTTAGTGTGTTCTAAAAATGAACTGAATGTTTTTACCTGTGCAGATTTTTTAGTAGAATTTATCTTGAATTTATCTTTGCCTTATCTTGAGTTTACTATGTAGTGTAGGTAATTAATCCAAGCGTCTTCCATCATATCCCACTTCTGTGTTATCGAATGCCACAAAGAATCCCCCGTGTTCTGCACATAATGACGGCCCGGTTTTATGTTCCACTGATGATGTTCATTGTTGTCAAATGGATTATATAGCTCAGTGCAAATGTGTGTGTGTGTTTGCGCCAGTGTGTACTTTGCCATGCGAGGGATTATATGACTATAATAGAGCTATTTGCCGAGGCTGCAGATTTACATCGCTTTGTGGAATTTGGCACCTTGTATTAGAGACATCTAAGCATATCTTATCACTAAGTCATACATGACGTTAAAATATTCCTCATGTCTTACACAATTCATCCTTTTTCATATTTTAAAGGCTAACTTGTGGAGATTTTTTTCTTGTATTGAAGTGATTTTTTTTTTTTAACCATCAAACGTTGTGGTCCTCGCAAAGCTTTAATGAAGATGATTCAAATCTCCACAAGTCGC
This sequence comes from Syngnathus typhle, assembly GCF_033458585.1. Taxonomy (NCBI): domain Eukaryota; kingdom Metazoa; phylum Chordata; class Actinopteri; order Syngnathiformes; family Syngnathidae; genus Syngnathus; species Syngnathus typhle. Next base: position 176,360 of record NC_083743.1, read on the forward strand.
CTTTACCTTCACAGGTTGTATTGTTTGTAGCACAAGTGATACAAGACATGTTTTTAAAAAAAATCTGCTTTTGAAAATTTTACATATTCTATGTAAAGGCAGAATTTTTTTTCTTACATCGCTTGTATTGATTTTCATTACATTGTGCAGGTGTTCCGAATAAATTAGCCCGTGAATGGAGTCCCTATTATATTGAAGACAAAGCTCAAAAGCATGTCTTCTTTATGATGCCCCGATTTGTTTATTGTGGGTTGCGCGCATCCTCCTCAAATCTGTGAATAAAAAGTACCGCTTGATTCGCGATAGGAAACAACCCAAAGGTATTGAATGAAACATGTTTGTGTGCTCTCGCAGCCAGCCCGGACGCCACAGCCCTCTACTCGGAGATCATGATGTACTTGCTGCTGGTCTTCTTGACCTTCTGGCTGTTGGTCGAGATGGTTTACTGCTACCGCAAGATCTCCAAGTCCGACGAGCTGGTGCAAGACATAGGGTGAGTCCCACTGGGATGAATGACAAGTAGTGAGTGAGAGGGGAGCGATACATTCGGTCTAAGTTTAAACGACGGTGCTCAAGTTGGGAGTGTTTGACAATGTTTTGATAGTTTTTTAATGTCGGGCAATGTTGCTTTGTAAAGAACATGTTTGCTCCCGGTTATCCAAATCATCTTTCCGCCTTGAAATGAATGGGAATGCCATTAAATCGTTCTAGCCTCACCCCGAAAACGTTTCTTACGTACATCCCCTCCATCTATATTAATTTAAATTGACAAATTCATAGAATTACGATAAAATAATTTGTGCTTTTCTTAGAAGGGACAGGAAGACATAAATAACTTAAATGGACAAAAAGGAACTAATAGGATTAGAATCACCCGCTTGACAGAGTACCCGCTCCGGGACTGGATGAAGCTGGTTGCTCATATTGCAACATGATACGTAGGTGTTGTCAATGCTGCCTGACTTTCGGCAGATTGCATCAGTCATTTCAAACACTTGGAAAGTGAAGAATTTTCAAGACCATAGAGAACCTGACAGAGCTGGCAAGAAAACAGCCAGACAGATGGACAACGAAGTAATTGAGTCCGCTTCGCATCTGTTTGTAGCCCTCGTCTAACATCTTTTCACAAAACCTATCAGACGCCGCCACATAAATCTCCGCTGAATGCTCTTTTTTTTATTGTTGGAAGCGCCGTCTTTGCGCCGCCGCTTCGTTAGAGACCGAGCGTTTGAGTCATCTTGTCAGCGCTGACAAAGACCCAAAGGCACCTGTGTAGTCAGCTCCCGTTGGACCGCCATTGTGTTGACGGGGGCACGTTGATCCGGACCGACGGCATTGAAGCAAGCAATTTATTTGTGCAACGGAACAATCGTAACAAATAGATTTTTTTTTACAATTTAGACGATACGACAATGTGCATTTTCAGCTTCCACAATAGTGACGATCCACAGAATGAAAATCGTACAATCCCCGAAAGCAGTCGACCCAAACTTTTTCTTTACAATAACATCTTCCGTGGCCCCCACCCCCTCCACCGATCTAAACGAAGCTTCACAAATTGAGAAGATTGTCTTCTGCTTTGCCAGGTACTGAAGGACCATGACGGGACGATAACGATCGGCGATCCCAGAGTCCCGCCAAGCGAATCTCCCCCCCCCTCCCCCAACGTGATGCCGTTTTCCTGTGAAGAGCCACAAATGTCAGTTTCTTACCTTTCTACGCTAAACTCAAGTGCCCACGCTAGTAAAAGAAGTCCAAATGTCGAATGTCACATAAAAAAAAGCGGCTGCACTTCATGTGAACTCGGGCCTCTTCTTCATACCGCGTAGTGCCTCTGTGATGTAGACCCTTTAGAAATCGGTACAATCAAGTCAACACACTCTTTAACTGCTACTCAGCGTTTTATTCATAGCCTGTAGTTCTCTGGATTTTATTCAACAATATTTTATAAGACATACTGAGAGGCTGATTTTATTAGTATTGGCTAATACCTTTGTAAAAAGAATTACATTGCTTTTTTTTTATTGTTATGACGTGCATTACCGCTATAAAGAACAAATATATGACTATTATCGTTTCTTGGCTGTATTTCTGTAGCCTTTTAATTCTTCCTCTTATTCTTTCTGTATAAGTCTTTAATACATATGAAGAAGTGAGGTCTTAAAAGCCACTGCTTTGCCAGTTGTTGCTGATTCAGTGAAGGCTTTATCACTACTTTGTTATATTTTGGATACATTTTGCACTTAATGTCATGTGGCGCTGCAACTGTTCTGCAAATGTTTGAGTTAATTCCGCTAAATTCCAAATCTGTCGTCAATCTTCAATTCTGATTGGAAACCAAATACACGATGTGGATTTTTTTTTTGCGGTTATAAAAGTACGTGATTGTGACAACAGCTTCAGCAAAATAGCAAGGCTAGCAGTACTAAGCTATCATCAACATGTTAACACTATATTTTTCCTGTACTATTATCAGGTTATACATTTTACATGTTTGCTGTCATGGATTTGCCATGATGAAACGTGTTTCATTTTAAATTGTAATCTTTAAGTGAGTCAGCGGAAAATATCTGCTTTTTCCTCAGGAAGGAAAAACAACATAGTTGAGTTAGTAGGTGGCCATGTTTTTTTTCATACTGTGTTTTAGATGTTTCGCCGTACATGGTGTCAACTTTTAACTTTATAGCTATTGTGGTGCTTATTAAGTACGGTGGCTCAACACAACACTGCACAATAAGCCCTCACTAAAGCTTTTGACTTTACAAAAAGGAAGCAAAAGCTTGCAGGATAGTGAAGTGAAAAGAAAGTGCAAAAAATCCAGGTTGCTCTGTGTCAAAGCCCGTGAGCCAGAGCAGCTGTTCTCATGGCGACCAAGCGTAATCACCTGACTAAAGTGTTCTCCAAAACTCCCAAGGTCAGATAATATATAGTCCGTCCGGGGTGGTGAACTGGTAATATCACCGGTGCGAACTTTATCCATTCATCAGGTTCAGATAAATTGGTTATTGATTGCGCAACATATCTCGTAAAGCGGTCGTTCAGAGTCCTCGTCTGTCCTTTACTTCCAACATACTTCTTCCCTCTCGTGTTGCCGTTATATCCCCGAGGATACAGCCCGGTAATGTGGCCCACATCCGTACCAAAATACATTTGGATTAAAGCAGGCGGCCTCCTGCTGCTGGCAAATATTTGAAGTCACATCACATCAGGCACTCAGACAGGCCATGACTATAAACACCTTCATTTGGATCCTTTTTCCCCCCTCATGTAGAGTAATCACGCCATGTGCCTGAATCGATATCACACTGAGAAAAAAAGCGAAAAGCCATAACTATAACCTAGAGCGGTTTTACGGTTTTTAGTTCATAAAAAAAAAAAAGAAATCACATCTTCATGTGACACGTGTCCATCCATAAAGGGTCTTTGTCTCCCTCTAGTGTAAAGTGACATCAAACGTCATCAAAAACTTATGTTTCTTCAGTCATCAGCCTGAACGAATGCTTGCCGCCATTGATTTATCGAATCCCGCCTCTTCGGGGGCCACGTTGATAAGAAACACTCGGTCCAGGATGTTGAAGCCGAGATGATGCGGAATGTTGTCCGCGGCCAGATGCGCCTTAGTGATTGTGGATCAATAGTCACTTTCCCGGAGCTGGCGTCTATCATTTGTAGCATTTAAGTGTTATGATAGACTTATTGATCAAATGCAAAGTGTGTCAATAAGATGCTTTGGTTTGCTTTGTCTGGCTGGGATGTAACTTGTTAATTCTTCCGCAAATCACTGTCTGACCAAATTTAGGCTGATTTATTTTATTTATTTTTTGTTAATCCTGACACGCCATTCATTTATCACCATAAGTTTGGGTTTATTTCTGAATTTATTTTTCCGCACTTGATTTTTTAGTGTTTCTGTTCCTTGCAGTTTGAGTCCTTCAGCATGCCAAACGTGAGAAAAGCACTAATTGGCCACTAGGGGCAGTATAAAACAGTCATGTACTACAAATTAGAAGAGTTACTCAGCTAATTTAAATGACTCAAAGGCTTGGGAGTATTGTTACATCACCGATGCTATTTGTTAGCCGCCCCATGATGTTTTGCATTTTGTGTTAGCAAAATTAATCTAAGCCCCGCCCCCCTTCATTAGAGTTCGAAAACCTTCCCATCTATAGAACATCCAGATCCAAAGCAGTGGCAGTGCTTGATGATAACATTCTACCACTGGAACACACGGTGACATTTTCCAAAGGTGTCGTTGTTTGAACTTCATAATTGTCTCGGAGTGAACTTCACTCGAGTGCTTCTCCAAGCGTGACCTCATTTATTATGTACGGTACACGGATCAGTTAACCTGCTTAAAAAGGTAGCAGTTGTTATCCCTCACACCTTTCCTATTCTCGCAATGCAAATCCGGCTTGATTTAAAATTTCTATTCACACCGTCATGCGGGACTTTTTGAGATAGCGAGACTAGAGCCGCAAGTCAATTATGTAAGTGAGGGTCACTCGCCGGGTTTCCAGATATAAGTCGCTGACTGTATTTTTTGGGGGCGATTGTTCAGTTCAGTCGCGTTCGGCCTTAAGCGTGGCATTAGTAGATAACCGAATGTATTACTTTCTATTCTTTATCCTAATCATACATCTTTGCACATTCTATCCTTCTTTAAAGGGCATTGCTGTTATTACGTTGATTTGCAAAAAAAAAAGTTAATTAATTCTTGGAATACGCAGATTTATCTTTAAACGGCTCTCTGGATACGGAACACCAAAGTGATGACTTTACATGGATTTAAAATGATGTAAGAAGCTCATTTGGAAGGTTGGCTAATTTCGAAGTGTGACAAATGGTTGTGTCATAATTTGATGAAGGCTAAATAGCTTGTGCACATCAGTCCAATTGCTATTTTCCTCTTCCCCGCTAAACAAACGGAATGAGTGTTTTTGCACAATATTAATATTACATTTTTAGATGAGTTAAGCATGTGATTTAAATACAATCATTTGTTCCTATCTCCCCTTGTTCTTTTGATTCATGCATTATTCAGAGTTGCTTTGTGATGGAATCACAATCCTGCTAGCACAACAACACATCGCTGGTGTTTTATTTTTTTATTTTTTTTCAAACACCCCTCCTCCGCTTTAACTTTGAAGCATCTCCACGGGACTTTTGCAAAGACACAATGTATGCAATTATTCCAGAGTGTTCTGAAGAATATTAAATTGCCTCCGATAAAGGTGTCACTTGACATCATTCGCATACAAGTCCAAGGTGATGAAAACATTCAAACAAAGCTTGTAGAGCAAAAGTGACACCATCATTTATTTTTATTTGTAAAACATTTGATAATCTGACTATCTATTTCCCCATTTTAATTATTGCTAATCATCATCGCACGCCAAAGTGCACCCAAAGCCTCCTCCGTCCGCATCTCCCACCTTTCTAATCCACGCTCTCTCGCATTTCAAACAAGAGGCATCTTTGATTAGCGAAACAAAGAGCATGCCTTAAATAAAAAGAGCATTTACAAGTCAGACTGCGCTCTCATTTGCCAATGAGGGTGAAGCTGGCGCCGCGCACGGCACAATGACGCGCTCGCTCTATTGTTAGTGAAATGAACACCTGGCTGCCGGGCAAGTGTTAAACCGCACCTGATGCACTGCACACAATAAGATGACACAGTGCACAACATGACATTGCAATGGCTGGATTCATCTCGGCCTCCACACAGCCACTTATTTATTTTTTTTCCATTCGCCAGGAGCTCGTTGATTAGAGGAACGTTTATCATACCGGTGGCGGCACGGTTTCCTGTGGGAAGGGGAAGGTGATGACGAAACATCACTGAGTGTGATGACAGTGGTAGTGGCGCTCTGTGGAGCTCTAATAAGCATCCTGTGGAGATCTGAAAGGAAACGAAGAGGGAGCCTCTGCCAGATATTTGAAAAGCTTTACCGCTTTTGTGCAGCAGCCAAGGCGGCAGATGGTTGATCATATTTTGACATTAGCTGGCTTTAAATGCAATCCCGCACTTAAGTATAAGTGAGTGCATGGATAAGGTTTGAAATGCTAATATAGCACTGCGCTTTAAGTCTTAGTCCACCACGAGCATGATTTAAACTAAGAAATGAAACTTCATTGCTTGTAGAGTTTGAAAAGTGATGAGTAAGTAGAGTCCAATTTCAACAATGAAGTCCATGAAGAAGCCAAAACTTCCCGCCGGAAAAAACCCTCTGGGATCAATTAAACCAAAGGAAAGGCTTTGAGCGCAGTTTTAATCCTTTAGTTGTTTGAAATCCCAGATTGGTTTTTGTGAGCAGTTTGGAATATTTGCATACGTAATAGCACATCCTAAACTTGTTCCGATTAAGCCTTCAAGCTCTGAAAGAGATGAATGCGAGCATTGTCTGTGGCTTAACTGATCGTTCGGAGCGGTGCGTAATGACCACACTAGATCGATAGCAAAACAACAGCCAGGACAATGCTCATTTTTTTGCAGGGCCACTGGTGGGAAGGGCTGATTTGCCTTTTGATCGGGTCAAAGGCCTGTAAACAAAAGACACTCTGAACAGAGGAGCTACTTTTTGTTTTTGAAATAATAGACGGTAAAGGTAGCCTGTAGAGAAAATCGTTTCACCCTTCCAACAAACGCCAATGTCCATCCCCTTGAGACTATGATGCGAAATCTATGGAGGTATTAACAATTATCATTGATCATGCTGTAGCTCCCCATTACATATTGAAATATTAAAACATTATATTATTATTATTATTGAATTGATTGATAACTGAATTATTACATACATATTATATAAGTACGTATATTCCAAAATGTATTTAATCTATTTAAATATTTTTAAAAATATTTATTTGAATTCACGTGACTATTGTTAAACGTTTACATCCGAGTACAGTGATTCTGATAGCGTGGTACACAAACGTATTTCTGTACAAATAAAATGTACATTAGAACATCACGAAAAGTAAAGTACATTTAAGGTACAGTTCAGTTGTATTTAACTTTTAATTATGGCGGACAGTGTTTTTTTTTGTCATAGTGGGAATATACTGAAAGAAAGACTCTATAAAACAGTGACATTTATGACTATTACGAAGACCTAAAAGTGTTCTCCAAAGACGTAGACCTCCTAGTTGATCCCAGACTGTCGCCACGAGCGTCCCATTCCCGCCAACAGGGTGTTGCACCTCTCCGCAGTGCAGATCAAATTTACTTCACCCGGTAAATTTGATCTGCACTGCGCCATAAAAAATCATTTAACCAAGTGAATTTGATCTCACTTGAACTGAATCTCGTCGGCTATTGTGCAGTACCGTGAGATAGAATTTTTTTTTGTTTGCGTTGAAAAGCCATGACTGGTGAGCACTGAATGACACTGAAAGTGGAACATTTAGTTGAGTGGAACACATAGCAGCGTATTTTCTACAAAAGTCTTAAAGGCACATAAAGTACAGCCACCTAAAAAGAGGAAAGCTAATTTGTCCACTGTGTCCATTCTTTCTCATTGTTTCAGTCATTCCCAGAAGAGCAAAACAAATCAACTGGTAAACCTACATTTTGTCCTCAACCTCACAGCAAGGACGTCCACACACATATCAAGGAGTCTTACAAATGCCACACTGAAGAAAAAAAAATAGGTAAAACTGAAGTTGTATGATAGAAAAAAAAAAGTCAGAATAAATAATCTAATATAGAAAGTACCGCTTAAGAAAATGGTTGAGAAAATAATTTCCTCTTGATTGCGAACAGTCGTGCAGAGTCAACAGAGGGGGTCAGCAAGATGGCCGAGCGACCGGGTTCAACATCTCGGTATGATCAAGAAGAAGGGTGAGGGGAGGGGTGGGGTAAAGGTGATGCTTATCTCCCCCTCGTCGCCTAGCAACATATGTCTGTTTGGCATTCTGCAACAGGCTCGCTTATGAGACTGTTCTCCTCATTTCCGCTGACATTTCAAAAATTGTGATCAATTTAAAGTTATTGTAGATGTGTGCAAAATATGTCGGATTTGTTCTGAGCCCATTATTGTACAATATTGAACGAAAAACGCAATTCACATCGATTAGTTTAAAGTAGATGACTGTTCCTGCTGACAGAAATAGCGAGCGAGAGAGAGAGAGAGAGAGATTGATAGATTGATAGAGAGATAGATAGCTATGCACCCACTCGCCAGCGGAATGAGAGGCAGCCATTGAAACCTTGTAGCAAAGTTCAGGCTCCACCACCGGTCGTCATGGCAACAAAAGCCGGACTCACCATTGACCCAGCTCTATGTGGAGTAGGCTTGATCACGTGAATGAAAGTGGGCCATTCACTAAAAACCGATTGACATCAGTTAGACAATCTGCAAATGTTAAACTTTTCAAGCAAAAATGTAGCATGTATGTTATCAGAACAACTGATAATTGTTTTAAATGTTCACGTCCAGCTTCATTTTTAGAATCTGACCCATGAGAACTGTCAAATTTGTTGTATCCATTTTAGATATAAAATAAAAATAAATAATGAATGAATATATATTTATATAAGTATTCATTTCTTCTATTTTTTATTTTATTTATATCTCTTTTTATTTTTTCATAAGAATAAGTCAATAAAGTAAATAAATAAATCACCAACCAAGTCAAAAACCAAGCCTTAAAGTTTGCCTGTATTTCAACTTGTCGTAAATAATTAGTTGGAATCAGTTCGTTTGTACCCCAAAGAAGAAGCACTAACAAGCAATCATTCTGTATAGAGCCACCTACAGCCATTCAATCAATGCCCTCAAATGAGCATTACAGCAAATTGCTGTTTTTCCATCTCTCTCTCCTCTTAGTGCTTTTATGCACGCCTTTTCATTCATGTGGCTTCCACCCTAATTTTTTTTCCACTATAGTGCTTCACGGAATTTCACAGTCCTTATACAAGCAGAAAACGTCCAACGTTTTCATTGTGTCAGTATTTTTCTTTCACTTGAACTTGTATGTCAAAACAAACCATTTAAAAAGTTAGCTGGGATAAACTCCAGCTTGCAGGATCAAATCATTCACTGCCAGCTCAGTACAAAATAATCTTTGACGTCTATTCTCGTCAATGGCAGTGAATGAGTCAAACACAGAAAAATCGAAATCCTTAGATGGAAGCTCTTCAAATGAACTGCCAGTCTTTTTTGTTTACTTTTGAGCTCAGTGTTGTGGCTGACCGATAGTGTTTCTTATAGAAAGATTTGTGTTTGAATTCGTCTAGCATGTCCCTCCTATGTGTATCTTCCTAAAAAAAAATCAATTTTCTCGACTTAATTGGGTTCTTGCTCCTTGCCAGACACTCTCTCTCATCTTCACTAAGGTTCACTTTATCAAATTAGAACCCAAGATTATTTTTTTGAAAACACATATAGGTGTATAAACAATTATGACAAGAAAAAAAAGGTCATAAACGGACGGAAAAAAAAAACTAGGTATCTAATAAGGACTGAGGCATAAAAAAACGAATGGATATATTTTCCCAAACCATTATTGCCATCATGAATCTTTTTAAAGAAGTAAAAAAAATATTCTTCCTGGATTCTCGCTATAATAAATATTTAAAAACCTGCTCTGGTCCACCATGTGCCCTTGAAGCCTGTAGAGACGCTCCTGCTCACCTCTTGGCTACAAAGTGAGACATTAATCGATTGTGAAGGTTGTGAAGCCTCCACAGTGTGACAGTGAACAGCACCTTCAGTGAAGGCAACTCGCCAATCATTTCCCTACACTCAAATATTTCTTGTATCATTCTGAAACCAACACCGGTCATGTACTGCTATCACAGCATGACAAGCTAGGAGAGCAGCCAAAACCACAGATGAGCCACTAGTGGCCTGCAGTACACTTAAAAAAAAATGAAAAAACACACAGCAATGAATATTTTAAAAGTGCTGGAAGCTGTCCGTGAAGTTTCTTTACATAAGATAACATAGTTTGGAGCCATAATGCTGTTTGGTACCACACATCCCAGTGTAGAGTCACGCCGAATGTTTTGTTTGCAACAGAGACAATGTTGAAATAAATGACTCGATTTAAGCGCAACACATTCCCCTGCTGTTTTTTAAACAGCATGATCTTTTCTTTACCGTTTTTGTGATCTTAAAGTTAAAAAACTCAAAGTTAAAGTCTTGGTTGTATTCATGGCCCCACGCTAGACGCTATAATTGTCTCTTCTTTATTCCGGGCTCATTTTCGCATCATCGTTTCTCCTCTTTCAAGTGTGAATTGGCGTTAGTCATCCTCTCGATGAGACTTTTGGCGATTCGCTCCAAGCGTTTGCATCCGACGCAAAAGCCCAATCGAGACGCTACTTGATTTACCGACACTAATTTTAATATCACATTTGCTTAATAGAAAACTGCTGACACTGCACATAAATACTTAATATTATAAAAACTCTTAAAATGCTCGCTTGAACGTAACCCAAATGAAATAGCGAACCCATTTATTTATTATTATATATTTTTTTAAGAGTACATTTGCCAGATGGAAAAATAGTCAACAAAAACGACTGCATATTTTCCTCCTCTTTGTTTCAAAGTCAATAGCGATAGGAAAGGTGGATATACAGAATAAATTGCTGCTCAAATTTGTCAAGAAAAAAATAATTACAATTCACAAGTATGTGCTTTCCAAAATGACATCTGTTCTCGAGGAACATTGCATTCCTCTACATCAACAAATCCATTTCCCATACTGCTTTTCCTCATTATGCTGCATCCAGGCACCATTACCGCAAAACATGAAACAAGATTTTTCTTTTTTGTAGCCGTTCTTATGCTACATACACCAAAGGCACTTTGATATTGACCCACTCCATATCTTTTTTTCTTTTTTTTTTTTTTCATCTCAATGTTATGATGACAGTAAAGGAGTTTGACTGAAGTGTGACTTTGTCCTCGTTGATGACGGCATGTGAAAGGCATACGCACGATGGGATAAAAGTGCACAAAGGGCGGGGACGGCAAGAGGAAAGGAAGGAGGACATGTGACATGTCTCGTAGTTGACGGCGCCTTGTCTGGGAAAACACAAGTGCAGTCCGCGAGAAGCCCAAGGATGTACAACTATCACCCAGGAACCGCTGAACACACACACACACTGACACGCGAACCCTTCGGCAAGGAGATTTTCCGCCTTTCCCAAACTTTCTATGTTAATAAGATTCCTTTTCGGTTCATGGATAATCCGGGCGATGCTGGTGAGTGGGAGTGAGTCAGTTTAACAAAACCAATTGAAATGTGCACTGGCAGAGCTAAAAGGGGGGCGAGGAGGGCACAATCCCCCCCAGACAAATATCCCCCCAGGTGCCAGGCAAACACATAATGAATCTTTATCAGTGTTTTTTGAAATATTGTAAGGGTTTGTAGGGAAAATGGTTTTGTGGACTCCCTGAAATATCCTTTGAAAACATTGTATGTAGCTTCATCCGTGTGTGTCTGTCAAGAAAAAAAAAATCAATGCATGACCTTCGACCGATAGCGAGTCCGCTTTTCTGTGATGTAGCCGCAGATTTTTACACTTCCATAGTTTTAATATTACATTTGGCGCTTCCCCATTATTATTTTTTTCCTCAGGTCCTCCCGGTCACACTTTTTGCGTTTCATAATTACCGCCATAAATTAAGAGATTCTCCACCAATTATTTTCCGCAGTGACCTTTTCGAACAAATCAAATTAGAGGAGGAGCGTTCGCTTGTGGTCTGATGGGAAGATGCGACGCTGAACGTTTAGCCCGCCGGGAAAAGGGCAAAGGGTGGCGGCGTGGGAGTGGTGATGATAATGAATCAAGCCAATAGGTATTTTTCGCGTGCGATTGAGTGAGCGTTCGCGTTCACGCTACAAAGTCTTCCATCAGTATGGCGTCATCGCCGTCTGTAACTCAAACAACGATTTTTGTCAAGGGCAATGTGTCACGAGCGGGAAACTCATTTTGGATGTCAGACATTCGGGAGAATTGTGGCTCTGTCATTGCCATGGAAACCTCGCCTCTCCTTTTGTAAAAATAGGAGACAATGTTGAACTGAGTCACAATTTCTTTTTGACACTAGCCTAGTTTTAGGGAACAGGAAAATAAAAGACTTCCTGAATCAATTCAATCAATTCTAAAAGAATACATGAAAATATATCCCACTTTAAAGTTAAATATAACTGAACTGTACATACATTTTTTTAATTCATTATGCCCTGTTTGAACATTTAATTCAGCAATTAAAGGGAACCACGATTTGAAAAAGAAAAAATCACTAAATAATTAATTGACCAAAGTTATATGTTTATTAATAAATGCTAGGTTTATTCTGTTTTTATTCATCGAGGGTATTTTTGTTCATTTCCCCTGGTTTTTTTCTGCCATGACTCATCCAATTGGTGCCACTTGGCAGAAGACTAAAAAAAAAAAATGGTGCCACTTTTTCCCAAGATGTTTACATCCAACTAACTTTGCCTCGTTCAGTTTGTCAACAAGTCCTTGTTTACCATGCTTGATTTATATTCTCCAACATGGCTTCACAGTAAATTACATTTGACAACTGTTGAGGGAAGCCCAGAGCGAACTAAAATGTTTCTCTTTCACAGCAGTTTTGGGGCTAATTCCAACTCACCCCAAAAAATAAAGCTGGCAGTTCCTCTGCAGCAATTTGGGAAATGGAACACGAAACATTTGACATTGGTGCTGCCCCATTTGTGGGGGGGGGGGTCTTCCTTTTTTTTCTTCTCCTCCCTATGTTGCTCTTTTCACAAATGTGCCGCTGACTTCACCTTCCACCCCAAGCTCGTTTCTCATGCTGCTCAATATTCCAGCACAACGTACTCCCAACTGCTCTTCTTGACATTGACAAATTGAAACGCTAACTTGACTCCACGGCTGATGTGTCAGAAGGATTCCCAAGATGAATCGAAATATTCTTGGCGTGCACTCCCGTCGAATCTCCTCTCTTTATTTTCCGCCGTCCAGCCATACCAACTGTAACCTTTTCCTCCCACTTTTGGCCTTCATGGCCATGTCGGGCTCATTGTCCTTCCCGCTCTCGTCTCCACCTGACTCGGGAGAGAAAGATCCTTACTAATGATCACATCATAGAGCGTCTTTCACAGCACTTGGCTGGCTTCCAATTATACGCCTTCTCCTCCTTTAAAATAAAGATCCTTAACCTTCTGCTACCCACTGCCTTCATTACCAGACTTTCTCTGTCCCAGTTTCTTTAGTTTCGGCTCTCTGTGAATATTTCTTGCTCTAAATCATCTTTTTAACGCAACGTCAGAATTGCATTGACTTTTGTAAAGTAACAGAAGCTTAAATAAGCTACCGTATTTTCCGGCCTATAAGGCGCACCGGACTATAAGGCGCACCTTCAATGAATGGCCCATTTTAAAACTTTATCCTTATATAAGGCGCACCGGACTATAAGGCGCACCATTAATGCATTAATCCAAATCAAATCATTCTCCATTTTATCTTTTTTATTTCAACTTCAGATGGAACAAATTACTTTATAATCATAAAATAATGATCCATAGTCTTTTTGATTCATGAATCATAGTCTTCAGCGGGCCACTTATGATTGATTTCATGACACAATGCTTTGGGCCAGTTTAAATTTAGGAATTTGGTCCATATATAAGGCGCACTGGACTATAAGGCGCACTGTTGGTTTTTGAGAAGATTTTAAGTTTTTAGGTGCGCCTTATAGGGCGGAAAATACGGTACAATGTTTTGTTATTGATCAAAGTAACACCACATAAACATTTCTCATTTCCTGCTTGCTATTAGCTATTAGCACTTTTGGTAATCAGTGATTTTAGTTGAGGAGCAAATTGGTAAATGGGAGACAAAAAATTGATTAAATTGATTTAAATTCACACCAAAATATTCCGACGTGATGAGAACTTAAGAAAGAGAGTGCAATCAATCTGATGTCGAGTTGAAAAGGTCTGTTGGCATAAGGAAGATGAAACTTTTTGAACAAATATCACTCAAAGTGTATGTCGAGATGAATCATATCGATTCACCGAATGTGTCCTTCAGCCGTTACAGCTACAGAAGAAAATGAAAGAAAATGAGTTTGTCTCTCGCTCTTGTTTTCGGCTAATGTTTCATTTGCATTAGCATGTCTTCTGTCCCCATTAGCATGTTCCTATTAAATATTCAAGGGGTGGGGAAATGGTGCATGAGTTCACGTCTGTTGACAAAATGACACAATACACCGCAACAGAATTTCTACAATCTCAAAGTGACTTGGAGCTATTTCTTCCCTCGGGCATTATCCCCCAGCAGTGGCTGTAAAAGTGACGTGCTTTTCCCCCTTGAATATTTAAGTTAGCATTTGCACGAGCAGACTACAAACATTTTTTGTGGTGGATGCAGTGATGCGGTGAACCTCGATCAAAAATAAGAGACAAAGCAAATTCAAGTGTTACCACTCATGACCTGCTTTTCCTCACCGCGCCTCATTGCATCCATTTGAGTGCTTTTCGCTCTGTCCCGAACATTCCTCTTTGCACCCAGGGGTCAAGCTAAATGCTTTATTGTTTTTCCAGAAAAAAACACGTTGTTGCAGCTTCACCAATAGCAAACTGTTGCTTGTTCTCTCACCTAAACACACAGAGGTCAGTGAGATGGCAAACATGGTGTGTGCGTTTGTTGTTTGTTCTGCTAGCACTGTTGCGCGCTAACCTTAGCATTTACGGCCGCAGCACCAAAACTGAGAATGTTTGTTGCTTTGTGGATTTTTTTTTTTTGTCATAATCAGCTAGCACAATCGTTTCTGCCAAGTCATACTACCTAACTAATGGGATAGAAAAATGATATAAACCTATACAAAATATCAAATATATATCACTTGAATTGCACCGGTTGCAACCGATGTTATAATAAATGTACATTTTAAAAAAATTATAAATTGTATTTCTCCATTAACGGTGGTCTTCCTGTTTGGAGTTTGCATGTTCTCCCCATGCCTGCATGGGGTTCCTCCATTTTTTCCCCCCCAAGTACAATCCAATGGGCCGAAAATTAATCCACTTTTTGCTGATAGTTACTCAATCTGCTCATGCGGAAAACAGCACATCATATTTTCATGTGTAGGAACAAAATTCTGTCCAAAACCGAAGACCTCTTTGTACTGTTAATAAGTACCTTCGCCCTTGACTTCATCCATAAAAAATGTTTTGTTGGTGGCAATAAACTGCAGACATTTTTCTCAGCTAAAGCTCTGATGACCAGCCAGCACAGTCGCTTCAATTCAGAGCAATAATGAGTCACGTGTGAGAGCAATTGCTTTACACTCTACAATCATCCACATAATACCCGTTCGCCCTTCTAACCGCTTGCTTCTTTGAAGTACTTCAGGAGATTGCCTTCAACCAAGTCTCCAACCTGGGCAAATAAGTCCATCACCGTTTACTGTCCTCTCCAGTACACATTGTTGTTCATTAACTCACCAAAGAGAGAAGCTGTTTAAACTTGACTCACTCCGCAATGAGGTATATGACGTGCAAGAGGAGAACATTAGAAGGATCTTAACAAATCCATCGCTGTCGTTTGCGGTCACATGTCACCGAAAAGCAATTGAGTGTGTCAGTGAAAACACTTGAATGACCTTGAGCTACTTTATCCGCACTCTAGTATCTGCTCCTGCCATTTCAGAGGTTCAAGTTTCCTCTGATTCTTTTTGTCATCTAAAAAAAAAAAAAAAAAGCAAGATTTCTTTTTAATTTATTTCATTTTTAAAAGTCCCGCATTAATTATTTATTTTACCGCTACCGTGCTTATATTTCACTCTTCATTGCTCTCTCTTGTCTTCTCTGGCTTCTTCCCCAAAAATTGCACTCTGTTATCACGCATAGCACAGGAAAAGAGGCGTCATTAAAGTAAAAAAATAAAAAGGCTTTTTAAATAAGACAAGAAGCCTCCTCTTGAAGTCGGCTTCCGTATGTTGACTTGACTGCCAACATCTTTTCTTCCATCACATTCACTTAAGTACATAATTGCTGCGGCAGAGCGAGCCAGCTCAATGAGATAATAATGTGTTTTAAATGAAGAAAAATTGAGGGTGCTTAGCTGTCATTCTCTAGGGGTGTCTTCAACCCCCTATCCCAATTAAATACTATATTTTGCCTTTAATTCATTTTGCAGAGGAAAATCAATGTTTCTGCCTATTGTTTCTATTTTAATTTTCCACCTTCTTGATGGGTTTGATTCCGTTTGGCAGCTTAGAGACACCGCTTCTCATACTGATAGCTTCAAGCTTAATCGTTTCGGTCTGTCGTTCGCACTCTTTATCCCTTTAGTGAGTGCCTCTTGAAAACAATCATTGCTCTGCAGGATTTTATTTCTACGGAGATAATAGAACTTTTTCTTGACATTGGACTGACAGTGTATGTATTGGTGTAGTTTGTCTTTTTTTTTTTTTCCCCACAGAGACTTTAAGGCCCAAACCTCTTTCCTTTTATGAAGAGAAAACAAAAAAAAAATCCCCTGAGAGTTGGGAACGTACTCAACTTGTGATGTCGGAAGCTTCTACGCCGTTTAAGGAAGCTCTTTACCTAACATTTACTAACAACTAATTTCCTTCCTCTCATCCCAAAACCTTTGTTTTTCCCTTCCCCTAATTTTTACAAAGAGAAGATAAAAAAAATACCCCGAGAACTGGGAACATACTAAAGTCGTAAGCTTCGACGCCGTTTAAGCGAGCTCATTAGCTAACGTTAACTAACAACTCAGAACACGTATGGAACATCAAATCCAACCACGAGTGTCGTGACATTAAAAGGACGAGATGTAAAGTCTTGTACTTGGATTGAACCAAACTCTGTCTTCTTCATAAGAGTCTCATATCTTCATATCATAGCCCCTGAGAGGAATCAACGACCGCGTCCTTTCCCCCTGCTCTCCATTCACCGGGTCGTCTTTTCTTTATGTGCTAATCACTCTCACTCATACATGCTAATATTGTAATTTTTCTATGGCCCTAATCCTTCAAGTGACGATCAGCATGCCGAATTTTGCCATCGCCTTAGCATTCCCCCAACATCTCTTCATCAACTCAACTTAATAGAGGCCATATTGGGGTGGCAGCAGGCTGTAAAGTTTCCTGATGGCAGTCAGCATTTACATGTGTTTGTGTCCTCCCCGCGACAAACTGAAAAGATGTGAGCGTCCTAGCCACCCGTATGAATATGAGGACGTGTCTTCCTGGGGTGCCGGCACTCGGTGTGCTTTATTTTTTTCTCAAAACGTGCAGGAACAGTTACGAAAGGATCTGTCCCTGATGTGAGCCCAGCATGGTGGTTGCATCCAGCAGGATTGGCCTCACGCCGTGGAATGGTTTTCGGATTGTATTCTAAATAGAAACTGGGAAATAATTTGAAATGTATCCTAGGAAAACACATTTAATTGTGGCGGGAAACTGCGATCCATTACACTAGTATTTCAACTCTCACTGTGAAACATTTTTGCAGCACTTTTATTAAATTGTGACTTGATATGGGAGATTACGAAAAGTCTTTTCAATCACACATCTGAATAAAATCCTAATTACCACCAAGTTCCTGTCTGTTTTGCTTTTTTTGTGGCTTTTGGTGTCTTTTTGTCCAACAGTTGTGAAAAAACAAGTGGTACAAGAAAATGATCGTGATTATTTAAGGCAGGGGTGTCAGACTCTTTTTTTTTTTTTTTTTTTCGCGGGCCGCATTGTAGTCCTAGCTTCTTTCGGAGGGCCATTATGACTGTCGACCCAAATAAACGTATGAGCACCTCATACATATACAGTAAAAGCTACAAAACAAACTGACAAATAACTCGTTTTCAAATCAGACGAGTAAAAATCGGTCAAATATTTTAGACAAACGATATAAAAGTGAAGACAATCTTCAATTCTAGTAATGACACACGAATTTGATGCACAATTTGTCTTCATGGGCCACATACAATGATGTGGTGGGCCGTATCTGGCCCCCGGGCCTTGAGTTTGACACCTGGGATTTAAGGGGATCTTAGGAATCTTCTTAGATCTAATAGTAAATATTTTGTTCTTAATGAATTTGCTAACTTTTATATTTCATGAATATTTCTCTCTCTCTCTCTCTCTCTCTCTCTCTCTCTCTCTCTCTCTCTCTCTCTCTCTCTCTCTCTCTCTCTCTCTCTCTCTCTCTCTCTCTCTCTCTCTCTCTCTCTCTCTCTCTCTCTCTCTCTCTCTCTCTCTCACCTGTATTATCTGATCAAATAATCAATCTTTAGGTATTGGGTAATGATCCTCATGATTTGAATTAGGGGTGCAGGTAGGACATGCAGGACCCCCCCCCCCCCCCTCCTTCAAAATTGACCACCGCTGCTTTATAAGGTGACACAAATGGTTCCTTTTATTTGTGCAAGTGCGTAAACAAAACAAGCTCTTTCAATAAGGGAGCATGGAGTAGTTCGTCTTGCAGAGCGTCCTAATACCACGCCTCAAGCGTCATCCACATTTCCGCTGTTTAAAGTGCATCCTTCCAAATTTAATTTCCACTTAATACCCATTTAATTTCCCGCTACATTACCACCTCCACTCAGCCACTGATCTACGGCAGGAAAACGTGTCCACTTTGTTCCCCGCTGATGCCATCACAAGAGTGCGCGTATGTTACGCACGTTTGAGCGGATTGGCGGAGAATCAGAAGAAACGGAGACGCGGTGAGGCAAAGCGTACTGAGCGTTCTTCCGGCAAGCGTGCACATTAAGCATTAGGGGTTCGGACTGATGTAACCCCGCCTTCTTTTGCCACTTGCTCACTCCTTGTCTTCATCGTACGCCTCCTCAGTCAGTCAGTACGGAAGGTAACTCCGTGCGTAAAAGCTGCCCCTTGGATGCGCTCTGCCTCTCACCGAAAGTATTCCTGGAAATGCATTTTTAATCATCAACCTGCTCACGGTTGATGTTTCAAAGCATTACTGTGGCTCTTAGTCATTAATTTTTTTTTCTTAAGTGTTTTCTTTTTATTATTTTTTATTCCAAACGTGCCCGATGCCTCCTGCAACCACTCGCTCCTGAGAGCGCTCGACAACGTGCAAAGCAAATGAAGGCGAATAAAGTGGGGAGTTAATTGCCAATGCTGGATTTAAACGAAGGCAACAGAACACAAGCAGCGACACAGATCCGCTCAAACTTATGGCGTGAAGGTAAGATTTACAAACATTGCCTTTCAATCATGCCATCCCTGCATATATCGCCTAATTGGAGCTTTTTGGTCAGGTTAGGATGCTTAGATTGAGTCATTTAATGACGATATTAATTAACTGTTAAAGGTGCATTCATCATTACGTGGTTTTAATAAATATCCAAATATGAGTAAATGGCTCCACTGCTGTGTGAGAGCTGTGGTGAGAAGCATTTTCTTCTCATGGTCAAAATACATGGCACACATACTACCATATGAAAAATATCATCCATCCCTAATTTGCGGACATCATTTTTCTTGCCTATATCATGATACTGACCACTTCTGCTAAATTGCTCACATCCTTAATTGAACACATCAGGGCAGTGTTGTGTTGTCTGAAAAAGTGACTTTTAAGGAGCTTGTGGGTTGAATGATTTGAATGTTGTGTATATATATAAATATATAGTCTTTGTTTTTAGAAATGCAGGATGTATAGGACCATAACATTTGCATAAGCTGGCCATTTATGACCCACTGTCCATAGGTTGCCGACCCCTTTCCTACTGTATCGGCTTTGTATGTGCTCACTAATAAGGTTGACATGTGTTTGCGGCCTTGCAGAAAGTCAATGTGCGTTTGTCGTGTGGGCAGTGTGTGAGAATTAATTGCATGTGATGCTGCTGAAAACGATGTCAACAGTGAGGGCATTGTTGAGTTTAACCTTTTTTTTAAAGAGAAAAATAGAGTCACATTTTTAATCAGATGGGTGATGTTGACCTTCAGACTTCCAGACCAGATCAGGTTTATTCTATTCTGAGACTGTAATAGGGAAGCGGAAAGAGCAAAAACTGCAATGTGAACAAATTTTTTTGAAAATATATATCTTTTGTGAGCAGCTGTTCTGGCTCTCAAATTGAAACTGTCATTAAAAAATTATGCTTGTAAGATAAGGTGAAGCACTTAGTGCAAGTGCATCCAGCAGCAAGAAAATAAAGCCAATGTAATAGCGGCGTGCTGTATATGAAAAAAGGATGTCCTGTAAATTTGCTTCCCAGTTGGAGTCTTTAGTATTGGCCCATATGGATCCTCACAACTGATTCAGCTTTTTTTTTGTTTTTCCTGAGCACTTATCAAGCCATGCAGATGATTTGACAGAAATAGCTCCAGTGAATCAAATCTCCTGGAGGGGTTCTGAGAAGGGTCTGTCTGAAAGGCATGTCCGCTCCAGCTGCATTTGATTCTAATCAGCAATTGATAACAGGAAGCCAACTTCATGTGATTTTTTTTCATATTTATTTACACGAGGGTTGTGTAACATCATTCTGTTTTTCAGTGATTAAAAGCTCAGGCGTACCACAATGGCTTGGGGAGGGGCTTGAAAGTCAAATCACTTTCTGCAGCTGGTCAGTCAATAGTGACATTTGAATTGAACAAACTGCTCTCTTGGGAGACCATGTGTCTTCAACAGAACATGAATATGTCACTGATCATGTTTAATCACATAAGCATTGATCTATTAGCAGGTCCACAATAGGTGTACCGACGGATGTGTCCATAAGTTTGCATCGTCATGTACCACGTATCCTTCATCCTATAGCCTTCACTTTTCTCACCTTTCTAAATGTTCCCTCACCTACTCCCAGCTCGCAATGTCATCTGCAAACATTGTAGTCCAAAAGCATTCCAGGCTAACCTCAGATGAAGGGGGCTTAGAGGTGATCCCTGATGGAGTCCCGCTTTCACCTCACACTTCTATCACATTGACAGCTCTTTTGCATATCCCTGTACTACTTTGTCATGCAGTATCACAAGTATACTGTACATCACCAATGTCAAAATATCGTCGTATTTGTAACTACACATCATGTGGTATCAGTGTGAGCCTGGTGCACACAAAAAAAAGATTTTATTTGGCCCAGGATGACCCCCAAAAAGGCAAAGGGACAGGAGCTTCTCTGACCTTTGCGTGTGCTTCTATCAGTATCATCAGGACACAGGGATGGAATACAGAAATACTACTAGGACTGACCTCGAAATAACAGAACGTGTAAACCCCCCCGCCACCCCACCCCACCGAAACAATTCTGATAAAGTTGAGTCTGTGCTGCACATGATTCATATGAGTAATTTTTGGGTGTGCATGGGAAGTGTTTTGCTTCATTTCGTGTTGTTTTTCACAGAATCTTCATTATTTTTAGCACTCGTTAGAATTGCCCACACACACGTTTTGTGCGCCTACATTGTCACATGATAAGATGCCCATATGCCTCACATTGTCCAAAAACATTTGAAGTTAACTAACACCTTCCTTCTTTTATATTGAGGAAGGTCTGACTAAAATAAAAATAAAAACATCCAATTGCTGGCGACACCTCATCTTCACATGGCTTTTTGTACATATCGATAGTCATGGTGTCAAATTATTAGGAACATATTTTGCTTTATTTGCAAGCCCTTATATTGTTAGGTAAGTTCAATATTTACAATCGCAAATCAATGCCTTGCAATACAGTGTTTACAATGCTCGTCAGTGGATTTCCATTATGGATTTAGATTCGTCTCGTTGATTTCGCAGCACTTTCCCCATTAGTACCGTCAACCATAAAAAGTCCATTTATGTATTTTTAAAGCCAGGGATTACCATTATGGTCCATTACAGTCCATTGGAGGCGTTCCGGAATGCAAACTAGCTTAAACGTGCAAGGTCATTCCAGTTTTTAAAGAGATGGGATTAATCATCGGAGAGTATTTATGGGTGTCCGTGTGTTTAATGCGACTCACATTCTGAATATAAGAAGTATATAGAGCTTTGATAAATGTAAGATTAAAATGAGGAAAGTTAGCCTACTTTTCCTCAGGAAGGTGTGCAAACGGAAATAAAAACGCAGTCCGCTTGAGGAGTCCAGATTGTTAAATCAGGCAGGCTGATTGCAGCACATGAAACCTGACACACGGGCAAGATTGATTTCTCAGCTGGCTCACAAGCGCTGAGTGAATCACTTGGTTCCGCTGACAACGTACTGTAAGTCAAAAGGTCACATTTGGAAAGAAAAAAAGAAAAAGATCAAGTAAGGTGATGGGTCAAGCTGCTGGGCTACGCCGGTCGGCACGCCTCACTTCAATGATCATTTTCCAAGTCCTTGGGGCAAAGGTCGAATACTGCTTGCATGGTACTAAACGACATTTTTACTGAAGGCTTCTTTGACATTTTACTCGAGAGGATGTGAGTCGTTTGGTGAGCACAGGAGTCTTAGCTACTGATTGCCTTTCCTTTCAAATGGAAGATCTGTGCAGCATGGTTCAGGTGGTAGAGCAATTTCCTGAAAACACAAAGGTTGTGGGTATGATCTCGAACGTGCCCTTAAGCAAGATAGCGAGCTCCTAGCGCTTCCTTACCAGTCGGTGACTGAGGAGACCGTATCAAAGTATTTGAGCGTCAACAAACATACTAGCTTGCAAAATGTGGAAAGAGATGTGTGGGTTTTTTTTTTTGTGCGAATACAAATACTCCAATACAAATCGACATTTGAGGCATTTGATTTAAAAACAAACGAGATGCTGTCATGTTGTTCCTTTTCTGTCCTGTAGGTTGGTAGTATCATTACCAAGGTTTTAACACAATCAATAAAAATAACAAAAAATAATAAACAACAAAACTAAATAAATTCTTTTATCAGTGTTATCAAACATGTGGGCTGGGGGCCATTTGCGGACCATATGATGATATTCTGCGGCCCCCTTGACATTTTATGTCTTTTGTAGTTTTTTTTTTCTTTTGTTTATGGGCTACTGTAGTTCTGGCTAATGACAGCTTTCAGCGAAACATAAATCTGGGTTACCAATGATTGAAAAAAGTAGATTAATTTTGTAACACCTGATTTAATTTTGATGAACTTGCGTTTGATAGATTTGGTCAAGCCCAACGAGCTAACTTGGCGCCAAAAGGCGATCAAGCTGGTCTACGCCATCTTTATTGCGTCGACGCGAAAAAAGCCGGCTTCCTTACTGTATTTGCAGTCACTTTGTCCCGATTACTTTTGTGTACTTCTTGAAACCACTTGCAACCCATTGTGACAGACATTGTGTCCAAGAGCCAAGCATCATCTACCGTTCTCATGGTTCTATTTATGTTATTGAGCAAACTAACTTTTCACTGTTCAACGTGTCAAGTGTTGCTTCGTAGTATGCTAGTAAAATGTGTTTTTTTGAGCAGCAATTTTCCTCCTGTGGCAGCCTAGGCAAAATGACAGCAATTGAAGAAATGCATGAAAAACTTAAACTGCATAACTTGAAATGACATTCTTTTACCAAGAAACTGTCTTCTCATTTACGCTTTCAGGAAAAGCATAAATATAAGTAGAGAAATTGGCTTGGCAGGAAAATTGATTCCGCATGAAAGAAACTGTAAAACATTCACGTTTGAATACCATTTTGCTATGGCTTGTCGTAAACATCGTCGTTTTTCTAATTGGCATCATCCACATGGAATTAGATGATTCTAATTAGTGCAAGAAGGACGTAAATGAGGGGATGGATTAGCTGGAATGTCACGTTGGGGAAATAGGATTGATATAACGGCTGTAGTAATCTAATTTGGATTCACTCACAATAAACCTCGTCACGCGTTGTAAGCGACTTCCAGAAAGCTTTCAAGTGGATGTAGAGAGACTGGGAAAAAAGGCTGAAAGTGTATTGCTTCATCTACAGTCATCACAATGGCGCAACGTTGAGTCACCATTTCTTTTTTATTTTGCTTCTGTGCCAGACATAAAAATAACCGAATAATGAGTTGACTCGCCCGGTCTGTAGGGCAAGGAGAGTTAGCCACTGTTTTTATTAATGAATGTGCAAACATGCATTCAGTTATAGGTCCAGTGTTCCATTTGTTAATTCCTACAATCATAATGTATATCAGTAATATAATGAAAATGTGTGGAAATGTGAATATTTACTTTGCAAGTAACAGTTTGTGCCTCTATTTCCACAATTTTTTGGTTAGGGGCCACTGTGCGTTTAGTTTAAAAAAAATTAGTCTGGAGCCTTGCAGCTATTTTCATGTTTGAAGTGTGCATTAGTTTTCTCATGGTTTGAGGGAAAACTCCATGCGCCATGATTTAGCATTTGAATTCATTGAATTACAAATTCATGTGGATGCACAAGACATTAGCATAAACAAAATGAAAAAAATGAGTATATAAAATAAAATTCATATGCAAATTCGAATCCCCTTTCAATACAGTCGCAATGATTATTTTTTTAAATTACCTCAAATTGCAGAAAAAAAAATGGGTTGATAAAGAACATAACTAGATGCAAATAATGCTACGTGAGATTTACCTACAGTCACGACAGTGTGCAGCTTTTCTTTTGTGTGTGCACCTGTGTGTGTGTGGAATGGAAAAACATGCTCGTGCGTGAGACGTAGCCTCACATGAGACAAGATCGGTTGTTAGGTTGGAGCTTTCCTGCAACCTAATGAGACTGATGGAGGTTCTCTCTCATTTTTACCCTCTGGTGACCTCTGGAATCCAGCAATGCACCTCAAACTTAACCTACGGTCCTCGTTGATTTTTTTTTTTTTTTTTTTAATAAATGTGTGTTCTCATGAAACATCCAGGAATATCTCCAGTGTTTCATTGGCTTTCATCACTTTGTGACACTCACTACCTACTGTAGAGAACAGTCGGTCCCCTGCCAGCTGTGAAATATTTTTATTGAGTGGCGTTTCTGTCATCATAGGTTATTGCATATGTCAGTCAAATATTGGACAGAGTGGCTCCAGCCATTTCAAAAATATATATATTTTTAAAATAGCATGTCCTTTCTTTCCAATGACAGGTTGATTTTTAGCATAATGCTAATGTGTTTTTCTGCATTGGCCTTTGGGAATTTCGAGAGCTTTTCTATAAATCCACTTTATATGCATTTTATAGTGAAACCGCTAAAAAAGGTCATCTATTACCAATTTTTCAAAAACGTTTATATCCTCTCCCTGTGATTTCAAATCAATTGCTTGATGTGAAAATCCTTAGGAAAGTCAATGCACGTTTTGAAATTTGACACAGAAATGTTCGGTAATGACAAAAGCACAGAGAAGAGGGTGTATAATTGCAACGCCAGGATAGTGACACAGTAATTGCTCAAACTTGAATGCGCGGGTTTATTTTGAGCGCCAGTTAATGTCATCGCAGTGTCCACCTCCACAGCCAGCCTGTGAAACATAGCGAGGTAATTGTGACTTTTTCCTCATATGACGACAAAAGAGAGGTTTTCAATGAAAAAAAAAAAGATTTTACAAAATAGTCATTGACTTTTTCCAGCATTGTTGACTTTTGACTAGGCGACAAAACTAATTATCTAATTATAGCAAAGCGAAATCAACATGTTGATGGTATTGACAAACCGGTATCAGTCAGTGGTTTTGCTGTCGCTAGAACTCAGGAGCACATTTTATGTTGATGGAGCTTTAGAGTTTGACCAAAATCAATCCTCAACTCTTAGAACTATAAGCCTATTAACTTATTGCCTACACAGTTTAGCAAAAAAACATTTACTCTGAAAAAACTGCTGCTAGAAATAAATAACCATGACTGATTAAAAGATTAGAATAAAAAGCTTCAGGTTTGCATAAATACATTTTAAACACGGGGCAAAACTGCACAAAATAGTCTTATAATGCAGAAAACGAAATAAATGTCAAATTTCATTTAAAAGAATAGAGGCAGAGGAGCTTAATAAAAAACGATGCCTTTTGGAATAGGAACGTAAAGGTGTTTTATTTTCCACAGCGAAATTACTAGCAATTCAGGCAATGAATGCATTGCAATTAAAGGTCGTTTCTTTCAATGAGATTTTGTGGCAGAGCAGCTCATTTTGAATTATGACACCATTATTGTGTTATTGTAGCAGAGGGTAAGCTATCCGTTGATGTAGCAATAAACTCAAGTCCTCTATTGTGCACATAACTAGGATGCATCCCAATAGATTACACTCACAGGCCACAACATTAGGTACTAGCTAATACATGGGTGTCAAACATAAGGTCCGGGGGCCAAATCCGGCCCACAATAACATTTTATGTGGTCCGTGTGAGGATGTGGGTCATGTTTCTTGCAAATCTTCTTAACTTTTAACAACACTGAGAGGAGATCTTGCAAGATTTTTTTTTCTTACGACCCCCCCCACCCCTTTTTAAATCAAATTGAAAAATACTTGAGCAAACAATTTATTGGCGTTTGATTTCTAAGCTAGTTAGCCATAATTTTTTTGTGTATATGTGATAGTCAATCATATATTTATATGGGTTCAAACTTCACAGTCATAAGATCACGTACAAGAGCTGTCAAAAATATGTTTGGTAAAATAGTGATAGCGAATATTTGTTTGGACGTTTGTCATCACTCTCTTCAAAACAAGAACAACCCAATTCCATTTAACCTACCAAATTCTTAATCACCCTTTTTTATGTCAGCTATAATTATCAAATTGTCATGAGCTGTCTAGAATCAGGATACATGAATTATTCAAAGTAACTAGTTTTGTTTTGCTGTGAAATAATCACCCCACCCGCCTGATCGACTTTCGGAAAAACTTTTAACAGTTTGCACTTCAATGTCAAAAAGAACGATTACAGTCGCTTCTTCATTATTCGCTCGCTGTCAAAAGGTCACATCCAGTTTCTATTACCTTTTGGAAAGTGAAATTCTCTCCACTTTTATCTGATGAAACAACAAAAAGTAGTTATTGTGAACACGACAAACATCCTTTCATGTGCTTATCGTAAGGCCGGAGAAATGAAAGCCCAGTCGCTGTAAGTGCGGTCGAGTTAGATAATGCTTCCCGCTTTCATAGATCAGCCGGGGTCACCGGGGAATAAGTACGCCCGCTCAGATGCGAGACCGAGCATTGTGGGTAAAAAAAGTGGGTGTAAGGATTTCGCTCATAATGCCGAGGTTACTTGACCCGGTCGAGATTTTGTTTAACTTGCAAATCGAATGAGCTCGCTGCACTTTGAGCTCGCTGCACTGAGTTCCATTTGTACTGTATAATAATGCGGTTGTGTATCTTTTTTTGACGATCAGTCAAAGGCCGAATCTGAATTGCCTCTTGGCACAATGTAATGAAATTGATCCATTTTTCCACATCGCTCAGTGTGATGCTAACTACTGTTTTCAAATCCGACAAAACGTAATTTACAGCACTTTATAAGGCGTGTTTAGAATGCAAAATCATTTGTTTTTTTAATTTTCAGCCCACAGTTATTGCATTAAAAGTTTAGCACAGTTATTTGGTGTCGTGCTTTTAAGCAGCTCGTTATTAATAAGCATAAGAGCCGACAAGTGTAGCTTTCGCCTCTTTCAACAGATCCATCCCGTCAATTTCCACTTTTGGAATTGAGGTCGGTGGAGGGTGTAACAGAATGGACGCTTTAAGGTCTATTTGTGAGAGATTGGATTTGCCGGAGGGAGGGTTGCTTTAAAGCGTGCATCCATCCATTTTCTATATCGCTTATCCTGCTCAGGGTCGCTGGGAGCTGGCGGCTGTCTCGGATGACTGTGAGGGAAAGGCGAGCATGTTAGTCGCCAGTTAATCGCAAGGCACTACTAACTGTCCACACTGTCGCCGAGTGGCACAGACTAAACCCCCCCCCCCCTCCCTTGTTGCTGCGTCATTGGTAGGTCATCGGAAGGTGAATGAGGAGACACTGTTATAGCATGATACAAATTAATTAATTCATCAATCTAAAGGAATTCTGAAGTTAAATTCTGTGCATTATGATGTATGAGTATGAGGTGCCTAAATGTATTGCTTTTGTCATGATAGTAACTTGATATTACCAAGATGCTGGGCGAGGCCCTAATCTGTCTCCACTTATTTAAAAAAGCAATCTGAATATACAGACACATGAGTAGGGCCGTGCTTTTTCTGTCTTAATTAAACTCATTAGGGACACGGATGATCCGGTGATTATCGCAATTGACTTTGAGCAAGAGGTGTGTGTGTGGGGGGTGGGGTGGGGGGCAAAGCACTCTGGACACCAGCCATTTGCAAACAGTATCAGTCAAAACTGAAATTTATTATAATATCTTGGGAGAAGTGATATTTTCTTTCTGATGGCTAATTATAGTTTCTGCTCTTTCATTGCTGCAATCTCAAGACAATCAAGATATCAAGCTATCTAATTGCCATTTTTTCCCTTGAGCTGTTGGAGCCAAAACAAAAACCTAATATTCTCTTCCTCTTTCTACAGTCATCATCATTTATTTACCTTTTGCAATGAAGAATAAACAAGCACTATTACATCGTGCTGCTGTAGACAGAACATAAAAGGAGCATCTTATACGAAGTCCAATTTGTAACTCATAAGTCTCTTTTATACAGCAGCTAATTAGCCGTAGAATGTATTTATTGTAAAATAATTGCCTGCTATGGTTTCCCCTTTGATTTGAAATCTTCCCTACTTGTACTTTTCAAATTTTATACTGTTTATTTCCTAAGCTTGAATTATTCCCCACTGTTACCGGATTCTTATTTGTGTCAATTCGATTGACTGATAGTTGTATAGAATTATTATTGTTGTTGTTGTTCCTCTCAGTGGCAATATTTTTGAGTGCGAGAATTTGCATTTAAACGACATCTCAATTGTGTTGATATACAAAGAGGGGTGATTCTTTTTCTGTTTGTTGACTTTGTTGTTTTCTCAAATGGGTTTGTAATGGTAGAAAACAATCATATTCCTATGAATAAAAATCTGTGCGATTGAGTTGAGTTGCGATTCAAGTCATCCTTTGTCTTCTATGTGTTTTTGTCAACTTTAATCATTCATACAATTTTTAGTATTTCAATGTTTTTTGGTTTTTTTTTCAACCAGAATTGCTGCAGGCTGCTTTACACTCAATTATATCGTGGCCACCTTATGTTATCGTGAAGGTTCACCGGCGAAAGCTTTCCTATGCTAGTTTATTGACTGGCTTCCTCATCTGCACTTCACACAACACTGGGGCACTCGGGGAGTCGAGAGGATAAAAGCTGGCACGCAAAACGCAGCCCCGCTGGCTTCTATCCAGGGTTGCAACCTTTCTGCTCGCATCGTGGAAGAGTCACAAAAGAAACTCGGGAGACAGACTTAACAGGATCATTGTCAAATACTCCTCATCTCCTTTTGAAGGGGGGTCTGCTTGTAAGTTCATACATACATTGCTAAACCAACTTTAACGATGTTGCTAACCAAAACAGCAGCACAGAAATTGATTTTATGTGACAATGATGAGCCAATGTATTATTCATCTACGTTTTTGTCTGTTTTTAAATATTTGTTTTCATTTGGCACTTTAACGACTGTGATTTTGAATATGTTTGAAGATAGTTTCGGGTTTAGTCCATTCCAAGCAGTAGTCATTTTTTCTCAGAGATTGCATCGATGTGAGATATTCATTGATTTATGTCAGGAGGCTGACTTTTTTTTTTTTTTTGCATGTGACAGCTTTCAAAGTGACAACAAAATGTGAAAGTATTCTCTTGTTGTGCTGTCAAAGCAGGAAATGCCTCATTACAACTGTAAAGAGATTCAAATCAGCCTGCTAATCAATATCAAAATCAAGCAGACATCTTCAAAGAGGGAAATGGAATGATTTTATTGGCTGTTGTGCCCGCTCAGAATAGCCAAAATCCCGAGGACATTTTGTCCGGCGATCACAAGAGACGAGAAACGATCCAAATTTGACAGAAAACGTTGATGGGTTGCCAAAACGGATTTCAGCGATTGACGTTTGCGCTGGCCATTTTCAGTCAACACAATTGGCAGTAGTCAGCGGTGGATTAGAGTAGATACGTCATTGTGTATTCATGTGAGCCTCATGCCTAATCGTGTTTGTGATACTGCGGCAAAAAAAAAAAAAAAAAAGTTAAACATCCATTGTCAGTGTGTTTGCCAAGTGGTGATTACACTCTCAGGCTGCCTCCTAGCGCCTCTTTCTAAACACTAGCAAAGAATCACTAACCCTTCCCATAGCACAGGACTACTTGATGAAATGTTTGCAAGAAGGCAAATTGATTGTTTTGTTGCGGTGCGTGTGTATTCAGGCCAACACCGAAACAAATGTTGAAATGCTTTCATCGCTTTTTCCCATCAATGCAATCGTGTCACCTTTGAATGGTAATTCGACATGCGGGCGGAGCCTCCGCATCTGAAGAGACGGAGGCTGCAAAAAGGTCCTGGACTGATTGACAGACTAAATCGCTCTGTCATGTGACTTGTAATTGCTTTGTAGGTCACACGGGTGACAACAACAGTACTGCGTGGGATGGCTCTCTAATAGTTGGATCAAATGAATAGAAACACATTAAATGTGCCAGATTGCAGTCGAGGGTGTAGGAGGTTCGAAGCTGTCAAGATATCGACGGTAAAATGATATGCTGCGTTGCTTAGAGTAGTTTAATGCACAATTTATTTATGCACAAAAACCAGTGCTTAATCATTGATTGAGAAAATAAATAACAGTAACAACAAATTATTGTTAACTAACTACTCTCATTAATTTTCTTGCCTCCTTCCAAGTGTGCTGCATTGTGGCTTCATGCAGAGCTGATTTAATATTCTGTAGGTAACTCGAGCCGCTGGCTTAATCGCCTACCAAACTGAATTAATAGATTGCTTAAGGAGACAAATTAAAATAAAATCTCTCTTTGCTCACTGCAGATTTTATATCACAGTTGTGTTTTGGCAAAGCCTAATTGGGTGTTTGCTCGCCATCTCAGAAGGGATCAACTTTTTGATATGCTTAATGTCGATATTGGCCGTATTGGGCGACGGCGTGGTTTTTCTGACTTCAAAATGGTTGCGCAAGAAAGTGGAAAGGTGCTAATGAGACAAATAACAATGGAGGAATGCGTCTTGTAGGTACTTCTCACTGTCGAGCTGTTTGAAAGGCAGGGCAAGACAGGAGCAGACAAATCAAATTTGAAAAAAACAAGCTAAAAAAGGAACTGATTTCTTTTCAGTCTCACCATATAACTCATTATCACAGTGATGACAAAAATTTGAGGTGATAGAATTCCACTAATAAGCATTTTCCACCCTAAGACCCGCCCCTTTTCATGCATTAGCCCATCACAGTGCTCACCCCTCCCTCTTTGGTGTTTATCTCATTTCGAGTTAATTTAGCAAACCAGCTCATTTATGCATGATCGCCAAAAACTTCACTCATGTGTGGAGCAGATGTTTGACAGCAACAGAAAATATGTAGTAATGGTAACGCTGCTGTGGGCTGCAAAAAAAAAAAGAAATCTCTGCAAAGGGAATGCGATATTAGTTTCCCTCCCACTGTGGAATTAAAAAGCCACATGGCAAGGAGGAGGAGGGGTTTTTTCAACCTTGTTCCTAACTCTCAGACTGCACTGAAATCATAACTTTCAATTTATTTCTGTAGGGAAAAAAAACAACTTTTATATATTTAATATTATTATGCTTTGGAACTGTTCATTTCTGTTAATGAATTCTCTCCCTGTTGAACCTACAGGGTTATTTGTCATCAGCAGGTTGAGCAAAAGATACTTTGCATAGTTTAGAGAAGGTCAAAGTTCACTTATAAAGATTGAAGAGCATTTTGGGTTCATCGTCAAATGTCACCCCAAATGTGAATGACCTTTTGTAGTTAACGTGAAGACTACATGCATTATACCTAATTAAGGATTTTTGACATGCCGTTGGTAGGTGCTGATTTTTTGGTTAGCAAAAGCATTCAAATGAACGAGAGGGAAAAACAGCAGCTATGCGGCCAGCGGTTTCACACATATGCGGAGCAGCAAAATAAATAAGAATGGACAGCACAGGGCATCTGCAGGCTACATCTACAAACTGGTCCCCCGGAGCACATCATTCTTGCTTCACTCACTCACTTAGTCTTTCTTTTCTTTGTTTCTCTGCAGAAATTATGCCATCTCTTGATGCACCGAGGCAGCCTCCTCTGGCATTTTCTCTTATTAAATAGGCTGATTCCGGGTTTAGAAAAATGCAGTCACACATGCTCTCATGCACACACACGCACACACTCACACTTGCACACTATTGCAAAACGTGGACGTTTGCTTCATTATGTAGTCTTATTAACATTATAGCGTGTGAGGGGGCTGATGCGATTATCTACCCTTTCCTGCATTTGCAATCCCAGACATGGCGAAGGATACACATTGTGACCGCAACATTAGCCACACATGTATTTATAGATTTCCGTAAGTACTCTCTTTATTATTGAGGTTATAGTTTGTGCTGCATCGTATCAATTGCTGTGTAGTGAGCCATTTAAAAAAAGGTTACAGTGGGGAAAATGAGGATTTAATGTACTATGGATTTTATAAGCTTGGCCACTTACAATGGCAAAGAATGTAAAAACAAGCAGAAAATGATAGGAATATATTGAAAAAAATTGTATTTTGTTATTGCACTGAATTTATTTGATCACCTACCAGCCAACAAGAACTACGGCTCTCACGGAATTTTATGGGTCCTGAATATAATACTGCACACCTGAAAAATGGGCAAGCAATTTAGATAACCGATTGTGTAAGAAACTCCAAAAGAGCATCAATGATGTCAATCTCAATTTCTTATTTATTTATTTAATTGTTTAATTTTATTTCATTTTATTTCATTTTATTCCATTTTATTTCATTTTATTTCATTTAATTTTATTTCATTTTATTTTATTTATTTATTTATTTTTTTGTTAGAAGGAAAACGTCCCGAAACAGCAGCACTTGCTCACCACTGTACAAAGTCATTCAAGTGAAGCATGTCCAACTGATGGAGCGCCACTCGTGACACTTTCTTGGAACTTCTCCCGAGTTCCATTTTCTCTGACTTTATTGTGTGGCTTAAATGAAGTCCGTTTTCTATATGGTGTCTATTCAGTCCTCATTGATTTCATACAAGGAAGGCTGCCAGTAGAATGTCGCCAAGTAGCCATTCGTGAAATTTCAGTCAATAGCGTCTTATTGTGTTTCACTGTGTTTGCCTTTTGTTGCCTTTGCTGCGTGGATGTGTTTTATACATTTCGGCCTTGACCCGCGGAGGTGTTAACTTTTTTGTGTGTGTTTTTGCGCAGAGCATTATACGTTTTTTTCCACACCATCCTGCCTCAGGCTTTTGCGATATCCTCCCCAACCGCAGCGGGCTTCTATTGTTGATCCTTCAGGCATCCTAATATTTTTATGACGTGAGAATGACACCAAAATGTGGTGTTTATGAAGGATTGCAAATTCAACAGTTGGTGTTCAAAAACCTTTGGCCCTTTTCTAAAATATGTCGGTATAGTGATAAGTATAAAAGTAAAAGAGCAATTTTGTTTTATATATCTGCTTTTTTTAGAACTGTAACAAATTTGTGTTCATTCACTATCACAAATTGTGTATTGTTGGCAACAAGTGTAAAAAAAAATAAAAAAATGCATGAGTGAATTTGAATTGAATTAATTAATTTTTCCTCCTTTCGTGATGAGTCTAAAGTGTAAGCAAGATGGACCTGGAAAAAAAAAAGATAATTCAGATATATCAAATTATTAACATGTTTCTAATTGAAACTGCTAACAGTTGCTAAACTTGGAATTTAGCAGCAGCAGGGAGAAATACTCAAAATATAGAAATATTTTTCCTCATTTCCAAAGCTTGCATAACATGGTTGATAAAGTCGCACCATGAGTAATTCCAGGCCTCGGGCATGATGGTGCACAAAAATCGCATCTGCAGTCATCATTTGTCAGTAGCAAACGACACGAGAAGTCAAAAAGCGTGCAAGCTTCGGTTCTTTGTCTCGCTGTCTGAACATCTCCTGTGCTTTTGCTGCTTCCTTTGGGATATCTTTACACTGTTTGTGTCCCGCGCTGGAAGGGATGGGGAGGGGGGTAGTTGGTGCTAGCAATCATTTGTGCTATTCAATTGTTATATTACATTCAATGAACCAAAATCTGTGAAGCAGATGCAGAAACCTCTAGGCTGTCACTGCCTTCTCCCACTGAATGATTCAAGATTTCTCAGACATTAATTGTTTCCAATGAATGTAAAGTACTGGCTTTGGTTGCCATGACAACTCATGTAGCCTATATTTTTATCCATTGTTGTTGCTAGCCCAATGAGCAACGATTGAACATATATATTTTTTTCTTCTCATAAATCCATTACCTAACCTTTTTTGTTTTGTTTTTTTTAATGTGTTTTCAGGGCCGGTTGCTGGCCTGCATCACTCACAGCTAATGGATGTCTTTACCCACTATGCCTACAACGACAGTTTCTATGACAATGCAACATGGGGCTTCAACGAGACTGCTCAAGAGCAGAAGCACGCCTACAACTACTACGCCATGCTGCTCACGCTGCTCATCTTTGTCATCGTATTCGGCAACGTGCTGGTGTGCATGGCGGTGTCGCGGGAGAAAGCCCTGCAGACAACCACCAACTATTTGATCGTCAGCCTGGCGGTCGCTGATCTTCTGGTGGCTACGCTAGTTATGCCCTGGGTCGTCTACTTGGAGGTATTCATATGTAAAAACTCAGACACAGCTGACTTCACGGATAAGTCAGAGGGTCACAAACCCTGAGAATTCTTCAGAAAACGCTGATGGAGAATCACTGTTTCCTTCGGGGGGACAAAAAGTAATATTGAAAGAAATTCTCAGTAAACTGCTAAAATAGCCTAGAGTCAATTATCTGGCCTGTCACCCGCGGAGTCCAAGGATCAGGGGAGGCAGTGCCCCCATGGCCCCCCCTCTAGCTGCACCAGTGGATTCCAGCCAACCAAAAAAGAATCTTTATTGTATACATATTTATAATACAGAAAAATAGCACAGCATTTTATATGGTGATATTTATAATTTAGATATATTTTTATATGCATTTTATATATATTTTGTAATGTAAACAGCAGCTACTTCAGACCATAGCATCAGAATATCACGCCACTCACAGTTCACACGATATGTATAATATTTCTAATTTTGCAACCCATCATCATTTCATATTGTAACATAATGGCGACGCAGCTGTGAGTCATCAGTGCAACCCAGAATGGAGAGCAGAGGCTGGGGTTGAGCTTGACATTTCTAATTTAAAATAAATAAGCAAAGGTCATACTTTTGATTACATATATATGATGTCATGATGGCAGCTATGCATACTTTTTCTGTCCCTATACTTTGGAAAATGGTTTTGTGATATCAGGATTTTGGGATGGATAATCATAATGCATGGACCGTAAAGCAAAACTAATTTCCTGTGAGTGAATGTCAAGTATAACACGGAGAATAAATAAATCCCATGAGACGTTTTTTTTTAGAGGCTAGTAAAATGTTTTCAATGTTTCATTTTATTAGGAATGTACATCTTTATTTTCCTTTCAGTTTGATTTTAACTGGCATTGGAAATTGCTCCCTCCACTTCTGCTGTTAGCTCCCCAGCCTCCATTTTTTCAATTTCTCATCGTAACGCCTTTGCATATTAAACCCAGAATGCTGACACTATTTGAATGGCAAAACCTTGCAAAAGCAAAAATCCCCTTTTGGCTGAAGATTGAGCGTGCGGAAACGAAAGCAGCTGCGGCCCCGCCGACAAACCCACTTTTCTTTGGGCATCACTGTCAAAAAGAGACAAAGCGAGCAGTTGCCGCAAAGTCTTGTCCTGCCAGTTCCGACTTTATGTTCTAAATTAAAGCCGGTGACCCCGCAAAGTTTGCCATGAAGCAGTGAGAGAGAGTAAAAGTGATCTATCAAGACACTAGTCAGGTTCTAAAGGTTGAAAAATGTAAAAGAGGAGGAAAGGTTCAAAGGCGGCTCATTAGAACGTCTAATCTTTGTCAGGTCGCTGTTGGTGAAACGTTTGACGCTTAATTTTTGGACGACAAGGCCTCAGGGACAAAGATTAATCGACCCCCTGATGCATACGTCTCATCCCATTTTCAGAGCCGTGCGAAGTGGCAGGTGGGCTTGTGTCAGGCGAGACGGGGTGGCCTATCTGGGCGGTGTTGATAATGTTACGTTCATAATGGGGTGCTTGGACTAACTAGCTTAGAAATGCACGCTTTTTTTGATTGAAAGCAGCAGGAGGGCGACAAGCACTGAATGAAGGTAAACGGCGAAGAGATTGGAGTTGTATTCTTTTTTTTGGGTAGGAGCAGAATTTATCAGAACTGGACGTGTTTTCTGATAAACTGTAAACATCAATTGTAAATTGATTTCTGGACTATAAGCCGCACCTGAATATAAGACGCTCCAGCTAAAATTAGAGGGAATTCCTTTTTTGTACATTTATAAGACATACTGGACTATAGCCGCAGATGTTTTAATGTTTAATATGGGTATACAAATCATACGTAATAATAAAAATCATGAAAAATACATGTGCAAAAAAGTTGCTTTTTATAGTCCGGAAAATACGGTACAGTTGAATAAGTAAAGGGGATTCAAGAAAAAAAAATCAGTAACAAGCAATGAATTGGACTTGCTCACTTGGGCGTGTTGGATAAATCCCAAAAGAGTGAGTTATTCAGACAAGCAATTCTTTCCTAAGTGCCTCGGCTTCCTTTTGTTGATGGTTGCATGAAGCCGACACTTGTCGGTATTCTTCCTCTTGCAGGTGGTCGGGGAGTGGCGCTTTAGCAAGATCCACTGTGACATCTTTGTCACTCTTGACGTGATGATGTGTACCGCCAGCATCCTCAATCTGTGCGCCATCAGCATTGATCGGTGAGTCAGCCGATGCTCACATTGCTTTTTCATTCCTGGCACCTTTACATTGATTTTTTTTTCTCAAGGAAATGTTTCACTTAATGAATAACATAATTTTATATATAATATGACGCATAAATATGCTTCGAAGAATCTTGATAAAATGCGATACGCTCATGCAAATACTCCATTCATAGAAGTCTGTTTGTGTTTGTATAGAGATTGAATTAAGATTATGAAGCGTTTGCAAAAATCTATTTGTATCTGGGTCGATAATTCCAGTCTGAACATGTGAATTGTATGTCAAAGTGCAGACGTTTATTAACAAGAGTACGTGCAACCAGCAGGAACCAATTAATAAGACAGGATATGAAATACTGAAATGAGTCTCGTCAGAGGTTTTGAGACGCAGTTTGGGAAAGGCGTGCACCCGACCGCATCTTTTCTACTTTATGACTGCAAGTGGAATTATGTTTTCACTTGTTAACTATTCTCAAGGGGACGCGAAGCCGTGAGTTAATTAGATACTGTTGAAAATCAGGAGACAACCACAAGCAATGCTGTGGTCAGAAGAACAACTAGTTATTTGTTTAGAAGGGCGAGTATAAATACATTACGTAAACGAATTTGTAATCTGGACATATGCATATATACATATATGTACATATACTTATAGATATACGTGCATATACTTTTCATATACAATTCACATACACTTACCTATACTTATATGAACATATAATAATAATAATAACAACAATAATTATCATGATAATAATAATAATAATAATACATCCGATTTATATAGCATCTTTCTGGAAATGAATACATATACTGATACATATACATATAGATATACTTATATGTACATATTGTGTGTACATGGTATACAATTCACATACACATACTTATAATATACATTTACTTATGGACATATACTTATACATATACGTATAAAATGACCCATATGCAAATACTTACATACATATATGTAGATATACCTATACATATACAATTTATATACACAAACATACTTATAATATACATACACATATACTTATGTATATATACATATTCTTATACCTATACACATACACATATGCATATACACGCATATATATGCATATATGTACATATGTATGCATATACACACAAATAGAGGCGGAATAGTGTCATGTTCAATTTTACATGAAGTTCTGCTTGGCTGCACAGAATAAAACACTTGCTCACACCTCTCATTATATAGAACTGGAATAGAATACATGTACATGTCTCTTTTTATTTTTTTCTGGAGAAAATCACATCATCACATATAATCCCCTAATGCATCATCATTTGTATTTGAAATGAATGTCTGTATAGAAGCCAAAGGTAAATGACACCACAATTTGCATTTAGATGTTATTTATAAGATTCGTATAGGATGAGTGTTTACTTGCTGAATCTCGAGGGGATGACTGTGATGGCTTTCAGGACTGGCATCCTCTTGGTTGAGAACATCCAAGTGTTTACCTAAAGGATAGTTATTTTACGAGACTCTTGGATGAAATGTGTCGTGAACTGGAGGCGGCAATTTCTTTCCTACATGAAAGGATAGTTTGCTTCTTGTGCTCCCTTTTGCATACATCTCTTGCTTATCAAAGTGGAGTAAATTGGAAAGGGTTCACCTCACAGCTTCTAATTTTGTTTCGTATGCTCACGCTGCAGCTACATGCATGAATGTAGGTTGATTATTTTGTTAGAATATTGTTTTTCCCGAAGGGTTAGCCCAAAAATAAAAATCCACTTTTAAAGCACAGCACTGAAAACCACTTAAGAAAAAATGTCTGTGTCTCAGATGACTGGTAACATTACAAAAGATCTTGCAGCTGGAACGGATAACTGGCGTTTCCATCCATTTCAATTGGGAAAGATGATTTGGGATAGTTTGAGTTACTCAAAACAAATACCAAAACGTATCTGAAGGCCCCTCTGCATAAAAATCCAAATGACCTTGACTTTTTTAACATTAATTGCACATCTGTCTCCCCAATCCTAAACACAGAATGTAAACAAAGTGTTTTTTTTTAACAATAAAGTCAATGAACATTAATTTACCTGAAAGGTCAGATGTTCTTGGAGACTGTGTACTCAAATCGGATCAACTTTATCTAGAGAGCACTTGAAAAAAAAATCAGCTGCATATAATAAATAAATAACATATGTATAAAAACAGTAAACTGGAAAAGTAAATGCAGATATAAAAAATATGTACGACTTTAGTGCACACACTGATCTATTTTGTCTTTACACCTTCCCTAACCGACGTTCAAAATCGACATTCATTCCAGGAGACCTTCAACAAAATTACATTTGGCCAAAAATATCAATGTACAAGACACCCTAGGAAGCCATACTTTCCTGACGATTATCTCCGCTCCGCTGACAAGGTCGACGAATACATCTAGGTGAACGTATGAGAGTTCCCTGCAGCATTCGGAGTGTGAACCTCTGCTTTCCTTGCACCTTGCAACGGTCCAATCCATTTTTCTCACATCACAAACACACACACATATAATGCTTCCATAAATCATATCACAGGTTTAGTCATCCACACATATTCACATCAAACATTCTCTAGATTGTTTTTGTCATCACTCGCCCTCGCTTATGGAAAGAGAAAAAAAATCCCGACGCTGATTAGAAGACTAATCAAAAAATATTGATTAACCGATCTGGGTTGTCTCCTCGTATCTCGTCCACAACAATCTTATCAGTGCTGGGAGACATAGCGAAACTCAAATCAAGATTTCAGTCAATCAGTACATCACTCAAACCAAATGGGTCGAGGAATACGTCATCGTGGAGAAGCTGCACAACTTAAGTCATCAAGTCGGGGGTAGTGGTAAAACCACTGGAAAAATCAAAAACTCTTGAGGAATCAGCCTGAAAATGCCCACAGACACCCTCGATCGACTTAATCTGCCGTTGGGGGATAGAATGGGAGAACTTCAGCCACCATGTTGTTCCAAACAAACAACATAATAGTAGCAATTGACAAAAGTTCACCGCTCAATGAAGTCAGGGCCACCTCTACACTCCAAACCTTCGGTCCACGTCATGCAGGGATGATCAATCCTCGTCCAGCTGCACTTCTTGACTTTTTGTGGACGTGCCCTTACCTCAGGGCACAAGTGCTGAATGCACTAGTAAATGCAATTATTTATTTTTACAATTAACTAATAATAAATTGTATTTATTTTTCATTATTTTTTATTTATTAGTTAATTTATAATCCAATGTATTATTTTTTATGATTACAATTCACTAATAATTAATTTTATTTTTTATTCATTCATTAATTTACAATCTAATTGAGTCTTTTAGCATCAGTTTTAAGATCCTACATGTCATTGTTTCTGTGACCTGAAACAAAGTTGCTCCCCCCCTCCCCTCCCCTCCCCTCTCTCAGTTACACAGCAGTTGCAATGCCTATGCTGTACAACACCCGCTACAGTTCCAGAAGAAGGGTGACGATCATGATCTCAGTGGTGTGGGTGCTCTCTTTCGCCGTATCCTGTCCTCTTCTCTTCGGGCTCAACAATACAGGTAAGGGTTTTTCTACACTCATTGTATTAAAACAAATAATAAAAACCGAGAGGTGGTCACAATTTTTTTTGTTCATCAACATTGCGGTCGAGTAGTTCATCTTCAAGTGCCCAACTTGATAAAGATGTTATTTGCTGGCTAGAGCAAACTGTTCCCTGTGAAAACATCACTCAGCTGGAATGAAGGGAAACAAAATTGCGCCGCTCTGACCTTCGACATAAAGCGCCGTTCGTCTGGATACATCCAATGACAAGATTTGAAATAAGACCTCCACTCCAACTTTGCCAGTTGTTGAGTTTACTTTATTGCACAATACTTACAATGACTCATTTACTCATGTGCGTGGAAAAAACGACAACTAAACCAACGTAATGAAAAATGAAAAACTATTTGAACACTTCCCTGTGCTGAATTAGCCTTCGAGCAGGAATCATTGAATCTTCCAAATTGTCCTTAGCCCAGATGGCTTCAACAAAGACCAGAGTGAGAACAAGCAGCTTGGTGGAGGGTTTTAAAATGCTACATTTGATTCAAAAAGGTGTTCCATGTCTCACCTTGTTTGAGTCCTCAAGCTGGTGAGAATAAAAAGTATTGTCATGTTCCAAGCAATGGAGAATGGGGCCTAATAAAAGGAATTGTGTAAATAACCCCCAGGTGAGGCCAGGTGACATTTTCTGATGAATTTCCAAGACAAACCCTCAGTTGTTGCCAAGAATGCAATTTCAAGGAACAGCATGTTACGCACGTAAGATGACTTTTGGATAGGAGATCAAATTCCACACCAGTCATAAAAAAAGGGGCTAAACACAAATCCCTTTATTTATTTTTTCCTATGGGCAGTTTTGATTGTTCTCCTTTCTCCTCGCAGCCACTCGGGAAGCGTCGCTGTGCGTGATCGCCAACCCCGTCTTTGTGGTGTACTCCTCCATCGTGTCCTTCTATGTTCCTTTCATCATCACCTTGCTGGTTTACGTGCAAATCTACGTGGTGCTGAGGAAGCGAAGGAAGCGGGTCAACACCAAACCTAAGCAACGTTTGGGTCCGGCCGCCGTTCCTGATGTGGCCACGTCACTCAAGGTAAGCTTTGAAAACATTCCAGAAGAAATCAAAAAAATCTCTAATGATTTTTAGCTTTATTATACATCATGCTTTGAATGGACGTGGATTGTGTTGCATGAATATTGATTTTTGTCTTGGTTACAGCACATTTAAGGCAGGATCTTCTCCATCCCGAGTTTAGTATATCTTTAAATGGTGCACTGTAAAAAAAAAAAAAAAAAAAAAAAAAAAACATCCCATTTTGGTTGGGCTGAAATTTAACTTGGAACAACCCACAAATATAAATTGTTGACATTTGTTGACTCACACACTGCGGCAGAAAACATGTCTGGTGTGTATGCGTGTTTGTATAATGACACAAGTTTTTGTTTTTTTTACGGTACATTACGATATAATTCAATGGGCTGTGAAATTATTTCATGGTAGCATCTTGACAAATGAGCAGATAATCATTATGATGAGGAAATAATCATTGTTGAGTAAGAAAATCGCATTTCAATGCAGCTACTGGCTGCACTTGTTTGTAAGGAAATAACCTCGACGTATACTTTATGATGCTGTCAAGTTAATGGGCTGACTTTCAGCGGCAGATCACATCCTCGCTGAGCTGTCTCGCCGTGCCAACGCTCATGTATTCCGCTTTGACCTTCCAGCATGGTGTATCTGCGTGATGACAGCTCCCCGTTTTTGTCACTCGTGAGCTGACATTGTACCTGCTGCTTACTTGACACTTTTTTTTGGGGGGGGGTGGGAATTGCAGGAGTGCACTCACCCGGAAGATGTGAGGTTGTGCACGATGATTGTCAAGTCAAACGGGAGTTTCCCCGCCAACAAGAAGAAGGTGGTGCGTTGTCATTTTGCTCTCTTTCTTCTTGAGTGTGACGGAAAGTGAATGTGATGGACCCCGGGAGAGATTTAGCAAGATGTCACCTTGAGATGTGACATCCCATTCACGATGTTAAATGACATAATAATTGCTTAGTCAATTGTGTAGAACGGATTTATTGTGTTTTGAATTAATGGACCATATGCACGGCACTTCCCGTACAAAGGTCAGTTGCCACTGTCAATTTGTTAAATGCTACCGGGACGCCAACTGACCAAAAAATAAGCTCTGTAATTAAATTTGGGAGTTTAACTTTGGAGAATCTAAGATATTAGTCAGCACGTCCGACTCAGAGATGTGCATATATGACCTTCAATCGACGTCCTGGATTGGTCACCAGCCAATCACAGTGATCACATGGACAAACATTAAATATACTGTAGGACCTACAGTGTAGGTGTATATAGTTATAGATTATATATTTGAAATATGTAGTTTAAAAAAACATCGCAAGAAAGTAACA
This sequence comes from Syngnathus typhle, assembly GCF_033458585.1. Lineage (NCBI taxonomy): Eukaryota > Metazoa > Chordata > Actinopteri > Syngnathiformes > Syngnathidae > Syngnathus > Syngnathus typhle. The sequence continues at coordinate 219,218 of NC_083743.1, forward strand.
CAAAGAAACAATAAAGCAAGATGTTTTCAAATTAAATTAAATTAAATTAAATTAAAAATAAAATGAAAAAATAGATAAAAAAAATAAGAGCTGAGTCCCATTCTGTATTGAATGCCAGCTGATACAAATTTATTTTAGGGCGTGGTTTCAGAATGGACAGTGATGATTATTTCTGGCTACTGTTCACCAGGAAGTCATTCCATATTTTACGACTAGCAATAAAAAACTCTTTATCCACATTCAGAAGCAGTGGAACAGCTGCATTGTCTTTCCGCAGGGATCAATTTTAGGCCCACTGCTTTTGTCTTTATATTATCTTGAGATGGGGATTTTCTTCCATTGCTATGCTAAAGACAAGAAGATTTATGATCCATTAAAAGTACTTTTATTAGGTCCTGAAGACATTAACGCTTGGATGAGCTTTTAATAAGCTATCTCTAATTTTCTGCTACCTTTTGACACTTCTCAGATATTTATTAAAGACGTCACCAACAAGGGTGACGATTTAGAACTGGACGAGCTCAACAGCGGAAGCAGCAGCCATAAACAGAAGCCGCAATGCGCCCTGGGAGACACTCCGGCCACGAGTCACCAGCGGCTGATGCCAGCCAAGGCCAACGCAAGCCCAACTTCCTCACCCCCGACGCCTCCGGAGGAAAGCCAGAAAGCGGAGAAGAACGGAGACCCCAGCAAGGAGGCCTTGGGAGATCCCACACAAATGGTGGCCAAAGTCTTCCAGACGCAGACGTTACCAAACGGCAAGACGCAAACATCGTTGAAAAGCATGAGTAAGAGGAAGATCTCCCAGCAGAAGGAGAAGAAGGCCACGCAGATGTTAGCCATTGTCCTCGGTGAGTTTTCTCAGAAATTACTGTTGTCGGTAAAAACGAAAGCACCCAAAATGAAATGAAAATTTAAATCTCCTCTCATGGGAAGCCAATTTCCTCCAATCATTGAAAAGGTTCTCCTCTCTTCTCAGGTGTATTCATCATATGCTGGCTGCCATTTTTCATAACTCACATCTTGAACACCCATTGCACAAAATGCAAAGTTCCCGCCGAGATGTACAATGCCTTCACATGGTTGGGCTACGTTAATAGCGCTGTGAATCCCATCATCTACACTACTTTCAACGTCGAGTTCCGAAAGGCGTTCATAAAAATTTTGCACTGCTGAAACGCGGCGAAGCTTTTTTTCTTCTTTTTTTTTTACGCTGAAGGATGAACACAAATATGTGGCTGGGCAAATACCTCATCTTGGAAAGGACCGCAAGAGGTAACGGAAATTTCATTTTCAAAGTCAGGGAGCTAAGTGACTGATGAAGAGATTTTTTTTTTTCCGTTGGACTCATTTAAGGAGTGTGTTTTTTTTTCTCTCTCTCTCCGAAACTCTGAATGTAAAACAAGAAATGTCTGTAACAACGGCTTGTTTGGCAAAGACAAATGTACCTTGTTCTCCAAAAAAAACGAAAAACATTGTGCTTGTCCCCGTGTACTGTATTCACTGCACACACAAAATTGCTATTTATTGTGTGTATTTCTCGTTTCTAAAAAATATATATATACATATATGTATAAAATCAGTGTTCATTTTCAGTGTTCAATCAAATATGTGAGCTCTATATTCTGAAAACCTATTTGGAATGTGTGTTCATGGCAAAAGACTCTTTATAGTTCTTGCTGTATATCGTGGCTATGCCAATAACCACACGATTGCAATTTTATAAATTGGAATGTCATATTTCATTTATTATCATTATTATCATTTGTTTTAAATATGTTTTCCTAACACATTTATTGTGTTTATATTATATATGCCTGCGACGGAAATGTGATGCATGCTACACTGTTTCTCTACTCGGCTTCCCATGAAATGTATCTGTTCAATTGAAAAAGACAAAAAGATGTCCAATAAACAGTGAGACACTGTCAAGTGCCATTTGATCAACAGTATTTCATTTGTGGATATAGTTACACCCCCCCAAATTGGACTGATTCCATTCCCAGCACTGTTTTTATTGAGGCCGTTTCCCGAAAGAAAGTGCTGAGGTCTCATCTCCTCGACTAATGACTAAAAAAGCTAATTCGGAGTCGAATTTCCTTTCCTCACTTCTTAAATGCTGAAGGAATTTGATATGTCACCTTTAAAGTGCCGCGACGACAAACGCTGGAGTAACGCACCAAGTCATTCACTTTATTAGGTACATCAACTGCTATGGTTCCTCATATAAAGCTATTTATTGACATTTAGGTTTTAGAGTGGTTAGATGGACAGGAACGGCGCATAGGAGTAAAAAGTATGAAACAACCCCTAAATAAATAGCAGGAGAGGTAATCTTTTTTCACATGCAGTTCCTATGTTGAAATGAAATGTTGAAAACACTTTTCTCTTCACAGATGTTTGGGATGTTATGAGTCATGGTCATGTAATTCATTTTCATTTTGTCAATTACAGAGAAAGGTGCCATGTCTGCTATCGGCTGTGTTTTGGATGCCCAAAATGGAGGTGATCGTCATAAATCCATTTTTCTATAGTGCCTATCCCCTGAATTGGTCTCTGGCCAATCACAAAAGCCCATCTAGACAACCTTGCACATCTCTGGGCAATTTAGAATCTGTCATAGTATAGGAAAAAAAAAAGAAGATGAAATGGGCTGTCGCAATTTATTGAAGTATGGTGTCAATTAGAGCAGATGTCCGTAAATGTCAGTTTTACATATCCATGCTTCTTCGGCACACACATAATAAATGTAAAAAAATATATATATATATATCATCTTATGATCTACCGATTAATTGCAACACATGGTGGTGTCACAGTCATTGTATAGCTACAAAAAAAAAAGAATGATGTGTGATGGGTCTTGTGGTTCAGCTTGTGATTACAGAATCCAAGTATCGGACCAATTAGAGCTGCTATTGTTAGAAATATGGCATGTTTTCGACAGTTCCAGTTCAATTTATGGATTCCATATGTGAAATAACAGTGCTGCTTATAACAAAGTACTGTAGCCGCCATATTTAAATCATGTGAAGAGAGTCTTCGAAAGCAAATGTGATGTGGAGGTCGAGTACGAGTTTGCGGTTTGCTGAACCGAAACGAAAGCGGGTGTAAATTCATGCCTCAAAAAACAAAATGTAAATTAGCAATTTGCCGTTCAATGTGGCGTCGCATAGCCGCTTTGCCTCAATACCCTTCAAGAATCTATCACGGTGGCCCTGACACTCAATTTCCGCCCGTAAGACTTTGCCATGCAGCCCAGCAACATTATAACGATAATATTTGGATTGGGAAAAAAAAAAGCTCGAAAAAAGGACGTATCCACGCCAGCAGCTAGCGCGATATGAAGGTTGCTGAGCAGCTGGTAATATTCAGTGACCCAAAATGTTCTGCTTTGCAAAGCAATTCATCAGTTGCAGTTGAAGCGCTGTGGCTGACAGTCAAGAAATGCAGAGGAGGCGTTTTGGTGTTCAAATGTTGTCTTTTAATCAAAACGAAACAAACAGTTATGACATGATAGATGAATGTCTCTTGACGGTTTTGCAAGGGAGTCCAGAAACACAAATCGTATCAGGAAAGGTGAGTGATTAATCAAACATTTGTCCTCATAAAGGGAGTTGTTGAAAAAGCCGACGACATATATCGCATATTTCTAACTGATGTTTTTTTGAATGGCTTTTGACAGTGTGCATAGAATTGTGACTTCAATCACACTTGGTCTTCTTAAAAGAGATGCAGTAAGTAATTCAGAGCAAAGAGAAGAGGTACCGTATTTTCCGGACTATAAGGCGCACCTAAAAACCTCAAATTTTCTCAAAAGCCGACAGTGTGTCTTATATATGGACCAAATTCCTAAATTTAAACTGGCCCGAAGCATTGTGACATGAAATCAATCATAAGTGGCCCGCTGAAGACTATGAATCATGAATCAAAAAGACTATGGATCATTATTTTGTGATTATAAAGTAATTTGTTGCGTCTGAAGTTGGAATAAAAAAGATAAAATGGAGAATGGTTTGATTTGGATTAAAAATCTAACATGATGCGCCTTATAGTCCGGTGCGCCTTATATAAGGACAAAGTTTTCAAATGGGCCATTCATTGAAGGTGCGCCTTATAGTCCGGAAAATACGGTAAGTAAAGTTAGCCATTTTGACATTTTAATATTCGTTGATCCCACGGAGCAGAATGTGAGCTAAAGAAGCAAGTTTTTAATGACAATATAATTTATGCTAATTGCCATTAGCTTGTTTTTAATGACTATACCGTTTATGCTAATTGCCATTAACTTGTATGACATTGATATGTATTATGTTAACATTAGATTTGTAATGATTTTTTGGTGTTTAAAAGTACAGTTTGTGTGTGTTCTGTTTGCAGGACATCTTGTTTTTGTTATTTTTAACCCAATTATTCAACTAAGTGATCTGCAATGTTGTTGGAGCATCCAGCACAATTCCCTATTGTTGTGTTAGAGCTGGAATTAGTTTGAAATTTGTTTCCCGTGAGGCAATTTTTAACAAATTAATAGTGTTGCTCTTTAATGAAAAGCATGTGTCTTCATTTCCCCTCCGGAAAAAATAAGTTCCTCATATTTGGAGATAGTAAATAACTCTCCATCACGGGTTTGTGGTTCATACTCTCAATGTTCTGCAGAGCTAATTAAAGACTTAAGACTTTTTCTTCCTTCTGGAAATTTTGGTAGCTTCTCTTGAGATTGAGATTGCACGTTATGTAAACGTGTTCTTTCCAAAGTCTTGGAGAGGATTAGCTTCTTCCCTTTCAGCTAGATATAATGTGACACTTTGAAAAAGTATCCAGTTAATAAAGTATATCCCCCAAACAATTAATTACCCGCAAGCATCTATTTTAACGTATTTGTTGAGAAACAAAAGTGACAGTATCGGACGGCTTTCTGTGCTGCGATGTGATTGGCCGTTATGTATTTCAGAGGTTTTTGCGTCGCTGAAATGAATTCCTGCCTTTTCCCGGTGGTCCGACAAAATCAGTAGCTAAGGTGTCATGTCATTTCCACTCCATTCCTTCTGGCACTGAATGACTGATGCGACGTGCTTGGCGACTCAGTGTAATGGACTTACAGCATCTCCAAGGACATTTGGATTCTGCTTGGCCCCTCTGGCTATCATAAGCGCAGAAATGTGGTTAGGTATAACTGGGAAGGAAAACAAAAAAGCATTTAGGTAAATACATGAAACACTGAAGGTGATTCTACAAGGAGACCAACACGTTTAGAAAGATAATATAACAAAACGTAACATGTTTATGTGCAGAGGCCATGTTATTGCTTATTTTATTGCTGCCCAAAGAACCTAACATTATCCATGTCTGCCCTATGGAATTACTCCGATATAATCCAGGGAGATTATTTCCCCCATTAACGCTTCAGTCACATCTGACGCATATTCTTTCCCTGCACTCCTTCTTTTGCCATAATAGCCACATAATCAATTTAATTATGAACTCATGTTTATGGGTTTTGTTGGTTTCATCAAGTAATGCCTGTCTGCAAATAATATATATAAAAATGAAATAAAATAAAAAGTGTATATACAAAATATATATATTTTATATACAGATTTTTTTCTTGTGATATTACTCTTGTATGCTAAGAATTTTAACAAATATTTTTTGGCTTGTTTGTTGGGTTTTTAATTAAAAATTAAACCTTTACAGTTACTAATCCCAAACAATAATGGTTAATGTCATCAAGCACGCTTCAATGTACTTTTGACTTCATTTCCCTAACAGTGTGGATTGCAGTATTAGTTTGTGCTGTGTTTATATTTACATAGCTGTGTAAATAATTAACTCCTCATATCGCTGAAATTAATTTCAGTGGTAAAAAGTAAGTGGAAAATAACACAGGGTTGAATTCATGAATAATTTCAGAGTGTGTGCTCAGCTCCGGTTCCGTGCCACACGGATTGCGGCAGGCATCTGCACACAGATACGCAACAGTGATTTGCTTTGTTTGTAATTCAATCAGGCTTGATTGGTTTGTAACTTGGGTATTATTTCATCATTGTTGCTGCCCAGACATACTTATTAATTTTATGATTACATCAGATGCAATCTCTTCATTGTTGGCCACCCACACTCCTGCTCCTAATCTGATTTTAATCCAGACACTTCATCAGTTTTCCGGTCTTGTCTCTTACCGAGACGATCTAAAATGACGCATGACGATGCGTTTGTACTTAACCGTGATTTATGAGTATGCATTCGTTAGCGTCGATTTTTACTTTGAGGAATTTCCGAGTCGAAAAACCAGAGGCACGATGGGGGAGGCGGGGGGCGGGGTCCTGCTGCTCAGTTGAGCGCATCTTTTACTGGTCGTCCAAGTGTTTTCTCTTGTCACCTCTGAGAACTCCACATCTTGGTTACAAGCAGTTCTAAAAATAGTCGTAGGGGTCACAGCAGGAGAACAGAAGTGGAGTAAAATGTTCCTTTGCTTTACGAGCCAACATTTGGATTCCGTGTTTACAGAAGTTTACTATCCCAGTTAGTACTACTGCTGAACTGTTTTGAGTTTCCGGGTTCTGGTGGATGAATGAGCCATGATTGGCTAAAGATTTTAATTGTCCCCGCAATTATCAGCATGAATAATTATCAAGGCCCAAATGTTCATGTTGATTTTCAAGGGGTGAAGCTGCACTAATGATTATAACATTAATTAGGAAGTCTCCTATTTTCTTCCACAGTGATTCTCGCAAATCAGGTGCATGGAGAGGTGAGAAAGTAGACCAAAGCATGGCTTCTTCTTTCATACTGAAAAAGTGCCTGAGGGATGGAAAAGTGTTGGACTTGAACTCTGATTGATCTGATTGCTACTAGTTGGTATGTATGACATAATCATTTTTCCTCTGATTCAGCAAACTTGAGTGTATTTGTGTGTTGCTGGAAACAAATGAGCAAAGTTCTGCTCCTATTTTAAAAATCATAATCTGTGCACGCCTAGTTTACCATCTTGCTGAGTCACTTGTTCTCATTGAGTCGTCCCCGAGGCAGCATATCAATCTCAACCTAAACACAAACCAGCCAATCAGATGCAGGGAACGCGGAATAAGCCAAGCATGAGTTGTTGTTAATTGTGCTGGGAGTCAACATAAGCCATTGTGAGCGCTCTCCCAGCGCAGGTAGTCATAATCACATTCTTAGATGACTTTGCTCTTCAGCGGCTCCACTTGAGTTCTGTTTAACATCAGTCATTTCGTTGCCTATAAACACGACTCCCTCCCACGCGGAATACCGTAGCGGATTATGAAATATATGTAAACAACCAAAACATCCCGGTAGAGCAAATTATTTAGCAAAGGCAATAGAGTTTGAATTTATTTTTTTATTGACAACTGAGTCTTGAATCAAATATTTATTCTGGCTGGACCCTAGAAATGGCGCAGTCAAAAATCATTGTGCAATGTTGAATTTAATGTCTGCAACACAAAAGCAATAACACGATGCCGAGTGGCCCGGGGCCACCTCTTGCTGACAGGAACCATAAACAGAAACGATATCATTTAGAAAGCTGTAAATTTGCATAATGCCGATGCGATCACTTGTAGACAGTTTGGCTAAGGATTCAGTCGTCTGGCCAACCTGGCAGGACAAACATGAATAAGAGCGATATAATCCGTCAAAGTAAAATTAGCAATTGCAATAACACCGATCGTCCGTGTTGCACGTTTCGATCTCAGCTACATTTTCCAAGATTTGAATCCTATTTGTGTCTGTGTGTGCCACCTACCCATCTGATTGATTGCTGATCACCCCGCACACCTGCTATCCGTCGTCTCATCAACTGCGAAGAATATTAAACACGTTTTTCATGCCGCCATCACCGCATTACCAATTCAGCCAGCGTGGGGGTCAGCTTTGTCATCTTAGTTTGGCCCCAGTGGCGATTTGATTACAGAGTACCTGTCTAAACAGAATCGCCGCATGTCTGTCCACGATGCGACTCGCTTCTCTCCTGACCTCCATTCTCGGTTCCCAAATATTACATTGCTTGTTTTTACCCAGTCAGCAGCCCCTCACCTTAAGTGACCCCTGCTGCCAAGACAATATGGCCGTCGTACTTTCCGTGCCCCGGCATCCGAGTGTGGTGATTGCGGTAGAGGAAGCTCTCACTCCATAGAAGATTTATTTTAAATGATGAAAATGTCTAATAGTGGGTGAACAAAGCTCAGAATCATAATTCTGAGATGATTTCCTTAGTTATATAAATTGCAGTGCATTTCTATGCACCCTGTAAATGCTAATAAATTCAGCCATTAATAGCAAGAATTATTTATATAAGTATGAATGAGTTTTTTGATTCGCTCAAGAACTAATACTGACGTGTTTTTGGAGGATAGGAAGAAGCCACGGGGAGAACATGCAAACTCCATATAGAGCTAGTAAACCAATGTAATCTTTTTTTTTTTTTTAATTCCACATACACAAGCCAAAGCAGCAGGTTGAGGAAATAGGAAACCACGCAGACTATCACACACCAATAAGATTGGATGGATTGTGAATGGATTTTTTTTTCTTCCAATATTGCCAGTGGCAGTTAAAACGTGGTAGTAAAAAAAATAAAACCTAATTCTTTCATGTAAATCAATCACATGCGCGTAAAAAATGTAATAGTCAGAACCCAGTGTCGTCAATATCTGATGTTTTATATGAGGCTAATTTCAGCAATAGTGTGTTAAGTGTACTATAACTCTCTAGCCTTTAAAACCCGTTGAGTGAGCGAGCTAGCATTCATCAATAGTTGACACAAAATAGAGAACGTCATCCAGTTGTAATAATTTATCCCTTTTTCCCATCCTTAGCATGAGGGGATTGATCTGCCAGCTGCGTAGTAGCATCCCTCCCATCCCAGAAGACTGACTGGTGGGGTTCATAAATAGCCTACATATAAGCTTGGCACATCTTTCCCAAAGGTTCTACATGGAACCTCCAAAATTTGAAGGTGAATTGATGTTGTTTTTTTTCAACTAAAAAACAAAGACATGCTAATGATGATCACTGGCATGGACGTGTTTTTTTTTTTTTTTTTTACGCAGTGCTAACATTAAATCAGGGTTCGGCAAGTGCACTAAAAGTAAAGGTAAATTAGTTCTATAGTTAGCAAACGATCTGAATTGAGAAAAGTACCAAACGGCTTTATGTTGTGTGAAGAGTGATTTGCTCTATTCCGAGATTGGCCTCGAAATCATGTACTGCCAGTAAGGAAAACTGCATCAGAGGCTTATGAATCACCGTTAAGAAAAAGAAAAAAAAAAAAAACAGCAAAACTCCTTATTCAAAAGAATCAATGGGTTGTTGAGAGCCTTTAGAATACTTGACCATGGCTCACGGAAATAGCCTTACTTGGAGAAGATGGGTCCAAAGAGGACATCGCTGTTCTCGTTAGCTGAAAAGAAAAAACATTTGTATCACTGCTTCTATGGTATCCTATAGGGGCTTCTATATGAAGAAGAGGCGGCAATTCAAGAAGTTTATGGCCTTAGCAATAGCTGCATTCCTACTTTGTATGAGATAAGCGCTTTGCTCTGTCAACACGCCTGCAAACCAATTTTGAGCGAATGGATTTGAAGGCGTTAGTCAAGCGTCCCATTCCAAGACCTGAGCACCTCCATCATCAAAATTGAAAGACACTTTTATTGCGGTTATCCACGTGGAGGACTACTGAAAAGCTCAAACTACCAAATACATCTAAATATTAATGTAAACACAAATACATCAGTCTAGGAATTTTTTGAACAGCTGTCGTATCTATTCATGGCTAGAGTTGACTTTTTTTTTTTTGAAATCTCATCTCAGAATAGATTTTGTTGGAGTAAAGAGTCATGCAAAAAGTTGGAGGAGCCAAGTGCAGGCAAGCGAAGAGTGATGTATAAGAATTTCTGTTTAAAATAAATGCCCTACTACTGTCGTTTATGTCACTACCGGTAACAACAATTAAAAAAAAAAAAACACACAGATCAGATTTTATTTGTATTTTATTTTATTTTATATTAAATGTAAGTGTGGCCAATAAAACAAATATTTGATTAAAATCCAACATTTCCTGAATCTAATCGTCAAAAGCGTTGAAGGAGGAAGGAAAAGATTAATCTGGATTCTTGGGTGATTCAATTTGAGCATTTCCTGCAATCCAACGATTTGGGTAAATATATATTTTCAGCTATTATTTGTCAAGGGATGAAGGCAGTGTTGCCCTACAAAACTCCCATTGCATGCAAGACTTGCCCCAGTCACCGTCTTAAATTAAGACACACCCACTTGGAATATACATTTTCTCTCAGTGCTGGCAATTTATTCCGAATGACAGATCTTAACGGATTCCTGATTCCTTTTCCCTACCTCGTGGAAATGGAAAATATCAAGGGAAATTTAGCGGCGCATTTCAATTAAATTTGCCAAAGATGCGTTTTAGGGTTTACACTGCTGCCTCGTGCCAAGAAGATTATTACTACTCTTATTGCGTCAAATTTAATAGAATTAAATTTTATCCAATCCAGCTAAGCTTTTTTCAATGTGGTTCAACTATCAAAACTTAAAAATCTGTGATTCTCAGTGTATAATTTTGTTACGTCAGGTCATGACAGAGACTTCATTTTCACTCTGTCAGCAAAACGCATGAAATTCATGATGACAAGGGAATTGAGTATCTGGTTTTCTTCTGACCCCAAAAGTGTGCTGCATCTGAGTTTGGTCATGGTTGTTGTTGTTTTTTTGTTTTTTTTTATATATTCCTGCCAGGATTTAATTCTGAAACTACTTCCCCCTGCTGTCCAGTACTTACCACTTGTGCACAAAACAACACGGTGTGTTTGTTTATTTATTTGTTGTTGTAAGTGACAGCACTGACTGACTGGTTTGGCACAAGTGCTTGTTTTCCAGTGGGCATTGCAGCTTATAATGGAAAAACAAACGTGGAGGTTGGATGAATAGAAGGAAGGAGGGAAGCGGAGAGGAAATGAAAAAAGATGCATATCTGAGTGGGCTTTAATTCACTGTGGGTCGACTTGTGCCGGCAATCTACGGCAAGGGAGGTTTGGATGTTTTGAGATGGCGATCTCTTCGGCACTCCCTCCGCACATTTGTAATCCCTTGTTTCCGATAAATTATCAACAAAAACACTGAAAAAGTGACAATGGTTATTCATTAGAGCTCTCATGCATGGTAAACACACACTCCCTGAATGCCATTTATTCTACTGTATTCAAGCACGAGAAACAAAAAATGCAATCATTCCCCGGGGTTAAATTGAAACATGAAGTGGAGTTGTGAAATTAATATTTTCTTGCAGCCGAATATTAATATTCTTTTGTGACATTTTTATCGCAGCGAGGAAGCTCTACACTCGATCAAGTGTTAATAATTTTGTATTGTGAGAACATGATGTGGATACCGCAGACTTAATTGGTAGTTTGCGTAAAATTACACCATGTCATATATTTTATCAAACAGTGCAGGCTTTTTCCTCGTGACGAATTTTTTGATCACACTTGTATGATCTTTCACGCTCTAGATCAAATATGAACTCACACTGGGATCCTTCCAAGCAAATCTATGTCCAATACAGCCTTGAAGCATCCCAATGGTGAAATGTTCTCAATTTCTAGTGGAGTGAATTGCATTCAAATATTGTTGAGGGTTTCGTTCTGTGCCTGTGAGATAGCTGCGGCGTTCACCATTAATCATCAGAACATGACACGACCAAGAAAAATCAGCGTGAAGAGATAATAAGAATATACCGAAGACTACAAGTCCCTTCAGAGGCTCCTCTTGAATAGCGCCGTCGGCTAAAACAGGACATTTTTTATCTTTTGAATCCAGTGTGAAATTAATCGCTAAAACACCTCGTTTCAAGGTAGTCTGCAAGGACCTGTCAAGAGGACCACCACTCAGCTTGAGCCTTTGACACATGTAGAGAGTTTGTGTGTTTTTCCTACTGTCAAAAGAAAGAAGTCATCCAGAGATGGCAATAACCACCCCAGGAGATTTGGATGAGCAGAAATGCGTGGATAGATAGACCGGTTACAATGGTGAACAGAGACAGAGGATTGTTTAAGGCCACTGAACAACCGCCATGCTGTAGTTGCAGTAAGTGGGCTTCTGCGGAGAACGTCCAATAGGTGTCCTCATGATATAATCGCCAATACATTAGTTAAGAACTCTGTGAAACATCAGAACTAACCCAAAGTCCCTATTATAATTCATAGATTTGCTCCTTTTACTTGTGAACTTGATGTTTATTGATTTATGCTAGTTTATAGGCTAACCGATTTAACGAGCAGTCCTAAAATTCTAATTGTTTCAAAATGTAACAAATCGGAGGTGAACCAGAGTTAATGAGCCATAACAACGAACCCAGCTCTGATATTTGTGGCGCTAGGCGTTTCAATTCTTCTTCACGATCCAAGCTATTATGTGACAAAATTGTTGGCGTCAGCTTTGTGAACTTGCTCATTAGACACAGATCATGAAATTGTTGCATCATACAGAGACATTGCGCCACCAAATAATTTGAAGCCATGACATAACGTTTGCCTTGCAAGAGTGCAGTAATCTGCAAGAGGAATCTTCTTCCTGTCTGCTGCCTTGCTGCAAAATAAAATTAGCTTAACTCAATTAGCGGCTAATAGAGGGAATCCGATGTGTCACCCTATGTGTTCAAAGGTTGCAGCGGCGCCATTGATCGAGCTGATTAAAGGTTGTTTCGAAAAGGAGTTTATCTGCCTAGCGCCTGGAATGACAATGATGTCAACAGAAAGTCTGTATGACAGTTGGAAGGAGAAAAATGTTGTTAAACAAGTCCGTCAAAGACTCCGACGTGGATTCCATAAACGCGTGTCACCTCACACGCTTTACCGTGCACAACAACCATAAAGTATTTTTTTACGTAACTTCTAAAATACTGTATCATATTTAAACTGTCGCCAAAGGGAAGCTCGTTTCCATAAATCACGTAGTAAAATTTGAGAACAGCACAAAGTCGAGTGGATAAATGAAGGCCGGTGCAAGGTTACCGGATTTTTCTCTTGGATGACAGCGTAAATCAGCATATCGTTCATCTAACTCGCAAACACCGTTTTGTAAGTGCTCCCTGACAGCTGTCCAAAAGGATTAGAAAGGAAGAGGCGGTTGTATTTATTGAGTGTCAGGATCACTGAGAGGAGAAAAAGACAGTCAAGGCAATAAAGTAGAACACATTGTTCATTGAGCAAAACCGCTAAACTGCTACGTCTGGGTGTGGGTTACAATTACCTGGTCACCAATTACCAATCTGCAATTTATTAAGGGCAAATGTGGCAATGTGCTGGTTTGAATTGGTTCTGATTGCATTGCTTATTTCCATTTGCCTTGGATTTTTCATGCCCAGTAGTGGAAACTTGTTGTGAGTTTTTTATTACAAAAAATTGGGTGCAGTTGGTCCATTTAAAAATGTAACGTTTCGATTAATTTCAGCAAAAGCAAAACCGATTTTCAATTCTAATCAGTTCTCATTACGCCACTAAGGTACACTTTTTTTATTTACCATTACCCTTTTCTGTATCGTCCATTACTTAAACGTAGTTGGGTTCCTCGCCAAGCTATTCGCCATTTCCCAGGGTGGGTTGGCATCAGGAAGGGCATCTGGAATAAAAAACGGTGCCAAACATATCATGCGAGTAACTCGCTGTGGCAACCCGTGACTAAAAGGCACTAAGCCGAGAGTCAAACATAAACAACAACATTCCTAAAGAGAGGAGATTTAAGCTGTTTCTTCAATTTTAAATGTCTCTAGATTGTTTTTTTTTTTTATATATAAAGATAACCTTTGTTTTCCCTTTACCCAGAGGGAGTAAACAATATGTAGTTACTTCCTGCTAGTAGAAATAAACAAGCACGGTAAATTGTCAGGGAACGGAACGGAAAAAAGTTCAAATGTATTTTATTTTACCAAGATATAAGCAATAAATTAAAGCCAATATACATTTTTAACAAAACATAAATAAAATAAATATGCTCTAAGATCAGTGTAAACTAGTGTTTAACTGAGGTTAGCATTTTTGTCCCCAGAGTACTTATGCAATAGACACCAAGAATTGCATAATGAATTTTTGCATTTGAGCACACCACAACAGTTGTTCATTAGGAAACACATTTGGAAAGACTTAAAGTCTTCTCTCTTCAAGTATTTATTTGACACTGCCTCACTCACAATCTTTTGCCGTTGTGTCTGAGTCTCTAGTGGCTGCTTAAGTGTTCAAAAAATAAATAAAATGGAACATGTGAGTCAACACAGCTCCAGACTTCATGCATTTCATTTTAATTTAATAAGGTGTCCCTGTGGTAAATGAGTAGCGCGTATGCCGAGATGTGCTTTGCTCCGTCTGCAAGGATGGACTTAATCATTGGAGTAAGCTCGCAGTACTATCTTTTACCTTGTCACAATCCATCGGTGCACTTTTAATTAGAAAAGTTCAGTGAAAAGATTCAAAGTGGCACAAATGCTGAAGAGACTGGATTGAACTGAATGTTTAAATCATTTTGAGGCTTATAATGTTTAATTAACTATTGATATGATATATTGTTTAAGTGAAAAAAATGTGTTTAAAAAAATAAATAAAAGACAAAATAAGGTTTTGAGTGGAGGCCATATGTATTTGAAGAAATATTAGTGTTTTGCAGAGGATAAAAAAAATAAACATATACAATATATAACAATCTGTGAGTACGAATACGGGGACTGCTCAAAATATAAAAGTATATCAACAAAGTATATTAAGTCAATGAAAAGATCAAATGAAAAATGGATGTCAATTTTCCAGTAACCGGACTATTTCACATTTTCCGTGCCTCTTTGCCACATCGAGAGGTGTCGCTCCCGAGGAGTCTCGTTGAGTTCTGTTGGCGCCGTTGAGCAGTAGCGCCTTCACAATGGGCGAGTGGCCGTGCTGAGCGGCAATGTGTAACGGCGTAGCTTGCGCTGCGCTCGTAGCGTTCACGTCTGCACGATGAGAAATCAAATGCAGGACGCTGGGGAAGCTGAGACTGGCGCAGGCGACGTGCAACGGCGTCCACTGCTCACTCTTCTCGGTCACATTCGGGTCGGCGTGGGCGGCAAGGAGTTTGGCCACCATTTCGGTCTCGCTCTGGTGGCAGGCCAGGTGCAGAGGAGTCCAATCGTTCTCACCAGGAGCGTTGACGCTAACACCCAGAGTTTTCAGGTCCGTCATGGTGGCCTCGTGGCGCTTTATGACGGCTAGGTGCATGGCGGTCCAGCCCTGGTGGGTTCTGGTGTCCGGGCTGGCCCCGTTGGTCAGGAGTTGCCTGCATATGCCTTTGTGGCCATTGAGAGCTGCCAGGTGAAGCGAAGTGTGTCCTCTTTTGTCCGCGCTATCAACCACAGCGCCGTCCTTCACCAACTGCCGTACGATTCTGTTATGGCCCGCCTTGGCTGACAAGTGAAGAGGAGTGGACAGGGAGCTGTCAGTAGCGTTGAGATCGGCTCCCTGGGAGAGGAGCAGTTTGGTTATATTGATGTGACCGTAAGTGGCAGCCAGGTGAAGCGGCGTCCTGTTCTCCACGTCCTCCCGCTCCCCGATCGCCTTGACGGAAAGCCGCGTCAGCAGCAGGCGGACGACCGTTTCGTGGCCGTTCTGGCAGGCCAGGTGCAGGGGCGTCCAGCCGGATTTTTCACGGGGATTCGCCGTCGCCCCGCGGTCCAACAGTAGACGGACGGCCTTGTCGTCGCCGTTCTGAGCCGCGAAATGGACGCCCGTCCACTGGTCATCATCTCCCTGAGTGGGATTGGCGCCATGTTCCAGCAGCAGAGAGATGATATCGTGAAACCTGCAGAAATGAATATTTAAGACTTTGAGTTAATTAACTTTCACAATGCAAAACAAAAGCAAACTGGGTAAATATCATTGATGTTGATCAGTCGAAGTCCAGTTGACGATGATCTGATCCTCGACCACATTTTTCCAAATGTCATTTAATTGCTCTTAATATTAATCGCAATTAATTTACTGGGGATCCAATAAAAGTTCCCAACCCACCCATAAATTAACTTGCCTTGTCCTACCTGACTGCACATTTCACACCGTCTGCTACCAGACAATGCCGGGAAATCCCTCAACGCAATCACAATTACTTAACAACTCTAAAAAAAAAAACTGCCACCACAAGTCCTTCTGCATACTGCATAGTTGATGAACTGCTATCACGCCCATCCCAAATATCAGACACAGTGAGATACGATTACAGATTCACTGTAATTGCTTTTCAGCCTT
Organism: Syngnathus typhle; assembly: GCF_033458585.1. Lineage (NCBI taxonomy): Eukaryota > Metazoa > Chordata > Actinopteri > Syngnathiformes > Syngnathidae > Syngnathus > Syngnathus typhle. The sequence goes on from NC_083743.1 coordinate 235,516, forward strand.
GCCGTCAATTCAAGTTAGTATTTCCGCATCGCAGGGAGACAGGCTGGACCTGCGAGAACGCACGTCTACGTCAAAAGGTTACAAGTGACCTTGTTTTTTTCCAGATTTTGTTATTTACTGACAAAACGGACTGCTCATCCCCATCCCCTTGCTACATGCCTGACCTTTTCCAAACAATATTATTCTTTAACCAATGTTGTATACCAATGCAGTACAGACCTGTTGAGGACAGCTACAATCAATGGTGTGTAGCCTTTCGGCATGACACAATCAACTTCAGCGCCCAGACTCAAGACGTGCTCCACGCTCTTGACATCCCCGCTGGCCACCGTGTAGTGCAGGAGACTCTTTTTGCCGCTAAATTGCGTGCTCACGTGCTCCCGCTTCACAGACGATTGGAAACTACGGAAATCCTTCTTAAAGAGGAACGAGAGCACGTTGTCCTTGCCGCATTGTTCTTCTGTCAAATGAGAGCAAAGGGCGTTGTGGTTACACGAGTATGATGCCCTTCAAGTCAAGTCAGGTCAAGTATGTCGCCCACTATGTAAACTTTGGACGGGAAACAAACTTTAAGAATGTTGTAGCAGCGGAATGTTGGGTACACGGAATTTAATTTGTGGGTCAAGGTCAACCAACAACATTCCTGGCTGAGGACCCATTATGTGCTTTTCTGTGTTTACCTGGAGGAAGGTTGGGAAAGTGAGGCGAATAAATCTAAGAGGAAAATGACAATGAAAAGAAAACATTAGAAATTATTTTTTGCATAGACGCTACTCGTTAAGTTATACTTCACGCAGAAAAACAAACCATTAAATCAGGAATAAATACATTAGGAATACATTAGCGTCGACTATGGTGGCTCTAAAGGGCCAAAAAAAAAAACTCTCGTCTACTGGATGCATAGAGGTCATTTTAGATTTGTTTTTCTAGGCTTTTGTGTCAAAGAAAAAATTATACCAATTCCAACATATATTTGAAAGATAACCAAGGCCCAGCTGTTCAAAGCTATTCCGAACAAATTTTGGCTAAAGGATTGGATCGATTCTTAAAAATGTATCGTTCAAATTACCCAAATGCGGATTCTTAAATCAGGTTAGACCCTGTAATACTATTCTGATTTCATAAGATTTTATAACTTCAATCTCCGAACATGAATACCAGCGGATCAACAGTACAAAGGGAAAATCTGCTTTTGACTGGCAATCGTATAATCTTTAAATGCATTTTATTCTCTAGGAATTACTGGATACCAATTTGTGAGTCAATTAAAACCAGATTACCATCATTCCAATATGACCTATATACCAATATACCTTGTGACGTTTCACTTTTGTGAGATAAGATTTTCCTAACGTAGAATAGGCGCCTTTGCTCAATAAAGGTTGAAAACACTGTACCAGACAGTGTGACCTATTTTGTGTTTACGCTTATCAAACTGAATTAACTTTATAGGTGCTGGGAAATTCCAGACTGTGTCCATTTTCACTGCTGCGGGGGAAATCGATTGGTCCGGGGATCTTCAAGACTTCACTTAGGGCCTCTGTTTTCCTCACAGTTTCTGCAAGAAAACAACAGCAGTCAAGTATCGGCCTGAATAAGCCTAATTAAAACTGATTATGCATTTGCTAGTGACTCTAAAATCCCAGAGGAATCTCATCATCGTTGTCGCAATATTATAGTGTACCTTCACGCATGACTTGCGAGTTAATGCTCACATCGAGAGTCTATGTTGTTAGCTACCGTTCATGAATAAACATGATTTTGTGAGGTGTAAGAGCTTGTTTGAACAAAGTTGTGCGAGATGTATCGTCTGATCGCCTTTTAAAAGCCCCCCATGTCATTCATGCGTAACACGCAGTGACAAAAAAAACAACTTTGCCTAGATTAAAAAAAAGCAATTAAACACATGACAAATCGGCGTTGATGGAGCCAATTGCAGGTTATTAGCGCTTCTCAGTCTTTGTCACAGCTTGGAAAGTGACTGCTGGTAGTGCAAATACATTTTACGGGTGGCTTGCACAAACCTGTAAAATTATTTTTGAATGCCATGCATGGATACTGAAACATTTCTTTATAAAGATTCAATAAAACACCCCATAAGGATATAAAATGAGGCTTTACAATTATGAAAATTTGAAACATCCCTTCAGTACCAGATGTTTGGATTTTGGACTAAATCCGCTCCGTCCGTCTTGGACTTTATTTAGTGCGGAAATAGATGTTGAGTGCCAAAATAACAGTTGATAAATGGGTTGTGTTTAGCCCGTCCAATTTTAGTCCAAAAAATAGCCGTTGATAAATGGGTCTTTTTGAAGACGTCTTTCCAACAACATTGACGTCTTTTCACCTTTTACTTTTTGACCAAGATCGGGTTTTTTTTTTCAACGATATGAAAATGTCTTTTGCTTTTCTGGACAGTTACCACAAATGTCTTTTTAAAAAAATGTTCAACCAGTTTTTGCTGAGTGTGCACTTTCTACAGATGTGTCCACTGAATTAGCTGGAAACTTTTCCCTAATCCTCCTACACACATTTTCGAAGAACAGCAAGTGCTCAATAGTCAGCAAATGCCGGGTTAGCCACAAGTACAATAATATGGGCAAGTCTGTTTCATACACAGTTAATGAATAAGCTAGTGTATATAAATGTTGTATGTGGACGGACTAGTCTGTACCTTTTATGCGGGTGTCAATTGACTGTCTGGCCTTTTCACGAGTTGTGAATGAGATTGGAAAGATTGCAGCAAACATCATTTTTCCAGTGCAAAGCCTTCTCTTGCTTAAAAAGTACCCATTCAAGGCTGGCATAAAATTGCAGGAAAAAAAAAGGTTATGTACCTGAAAACGGTGGCCTCTTTTCTTGTTCCTGATCCCAGCACTGCTTCATGATGCTGATCATCTGATCACACTCACGTGGCCTCTGCTCAGGCATGATCTCCACGCAGGGTCTCCTGCCATGTGACACATTTAAGAGCACGGTGGTCATGCTGCACCCTGTAGCCACAAAATAGATGTCAGCCAAGACGGTGGAAAAGTAATTGGTCATGCATGTCCATACTAACTTAAAGTTCTTCAGAATACAATTGGGTGATGGTTGAAGGCAGGACCATTTCCAAATGGGATTTACAGTATATGTTGCCTTTGTTGACGGAGAATCCAATTTACACGGTGAGAAATTTATGAGAAATGCTGCTTTCTTTTATAATCCATGTGCAATAGAATGCATCGTAAAAGCATAGGCACTGATCGAATGGTTTGTTTTCTGTTGTTAAATTCTATGAAGCCAATAACGCAAAAGCAAGGTCTACTTATTATTCTTGTTTTGTTTGCTTGTCCCTATCGTTTGTTTATTTTTTTTACACAGCGTATGAGCTGAATTTATTCCTACCTGTGTATGGCTTTTGTTGTGTCAGAATCTCCCAGATCACTATTCCAAAGCTGTCGATGAAAGGAGTGAGAGAAAATGGAGTTTTAAATGACCATTTCCATTTGATTTGCATGTAGTACAACCCGAATCCCACATGAGGTCAATTAGGCTACATCACATTGAAATATGAAATTACTTGTAGTCTGCAACAAAGGGGAGTGCTGTACAATGTTGGAGAATTTCCCGTGTGATTTAAAAGTCACCTGTACGCATCGAAGGAAAGTCCAGGAGGTTCACAGGACTGAGTGAAAATCTCAGGAGGAATGTAGCTGAGATTCCCTCTTGCAATCAAATGCTCCATAAACAACTTCTTGTCTGTTTCTTCTTCACAATGGATAAGACCAAAGTCTGAAATCTAAAAAAAAAACATCAAAATGATCTGAATCAGAAAACCGTTTTTGATTCAAAAGATGGGTGCATGGAATCAAAACGAATCATATCGTTCCGAATTAAATAAATTAGGATGCACGACAAACTTTTTGGGGGAAAAGATCTTTGAAGAAAACACCTACAGTATTCTTGACCAATGTATTCATTCTGTAAAATGACAACGAGAAACCGATTGCATCATACCCTACCGTACCATATCGAGTCCAATCGTATTCCGACAGAATCAAACCAATTCAGTCCACTTTCAGATAAATCGTACCGAGATACTGACCTTGACATGAAGATGGTCATCTATTAGTATATTGGATGGTTTCAGGTTGAGATGGAGTAATGGGGGTTGCAGGCTGTGGAGGAAGTTCATGCCCATGGAAGCCTCGTGAATGATTTGGAACTTCTTGGGCCACATCAGATTGTGACTATTCAGGAGGGTAGTCAAGGATCCATTACTCATGTACTCCATTACAATGGCAGGCACATCGATGCAGAAACCATAGACCGACACCAGGTACTTGAATTTAACTTTTGCTATGTTGGACGCATCCTCCCTCGGTTTTCTGGAAAAAGAAGGCATAGTGGTACAATACAGTAAAGAATATAAATAAATAGTATGAAGTCTCTTGTAGCTACCCACCTGCAATGGTTATTTGTACCCACGGTTGTGTCAAAGACTTTAAGGGCGCAAACCTCCCGCCACAGCTTGATCTTGACTTGATAGACTTGTCCAAATTTGCCTTCTCCAACTTTAGTCCAGTCCGTCTCAAAGTCGTTCTTTTCAAAGCTCCTGAAGGGTCCAGGAGCCGCGTCCAAAGCGTCCATGAGTGTTGTCCTCCACTTTACGCAAACTCCGTGAAGGCCCTCGCTGTCTAATCCCAATCGTTAACAGGGTTATTCCTCATTGTCCCGTCGATCGGCGTCGCCCACGGATGTGTGCAAAATGCATCGCGTGGATCCAAAATCAAGTGCGTGTATGAAATGCGGATCGAGTCAACCTTGTCTTGAAAACCGGTTTGCGAGTTTGCAGTGAATGTTACAAAACCGGTTTTGGACTGAGACTGCAGATACACTTTTCAGTTCTCTCACATGTCAGCACATATTTACACAATGGTATTCAAAAGTGGGATACTGGGACACTTTGGCACAACTCTTGATGTGTTTGCTTTTATTTATTGATTTATTTTTTACAATTCTGTCAAACTCACAAACAATATTTTTCATTGCAGTGAAGATAAACATTACAGAAGGATCTTCTGGACATGGTATTGGATTCAGGTTGATTCTGAACTGCTGTTATATTGCAAATTTGTATAGCATTGATGGTTTCTAAAATTGTGGTGCGAACGTGGTGGTATCAGGCAGTGGATTAAGTCCCCACTGAAGGTCTAAGTACCTAATACCGTACATGGCTGCTGACAGCGTATCATAGATTTTTTTTCCCCACTCATCTCTGAACAACTCCGAAGGCTAACAAGTGAGTAGTGTACACTGTTAGGTTAACAGTTAACCGAACAGTTAACCATTAACTGTTGTTTCCTTGACAACGTGGGAACAGAACAAGGGACATTTAAAGGAAATGATTTATTACGTTTGTGGTCCATTCCGTAATGTAACTTGATGCAAGTCTTCCCAATTTTCCCATTCTTAAGTAAGGCCACTATCCACAAAACTTAGACTTACAATTTATCTGTTGATTTTAAAATAATAATACACCTTTAGGTGGCTCGGTGGCGCACTTGGGTAGCACGTCCGCCTCACAGTTAGGAGGGTGCGGGTTCGATTCCACCTCCGGCCCTCCCTGTGTGGAGTTTGCATGTTCTCCCCGGGCCCGCGTGGGTTTTCTCCGGGCACTCCGGTTTCCTCCCACATCCCAAAAACATGCTTGGTAGGCCGATTGAACACTCCAAATTGTCCCTAGGTGTGAGTGCGAGTGCGAGTGCGAGTGCAAATGGTTGTTTGTCTCTGTGTGCCCTGCGACTGGCTGGCAACCGGTTCAGGGTGTCCCCCGCCTACCGCCCGATGACGGCTGGGATAGGCTCCAGCACGCCCGCGACCCCAGTGGGGACTAAGCGGTACAGAAAATGGATGGATAATACACCTTTAAAATGCTGAGTTAAACCCCCAATTAGAGTTAAAAACCTAAGTCGGTCTAAATTTTAATGGCACATAATGTTTGTTTGCTTTTAATTTGGACTTTGTTTTGGTTTTCTTGTCCCTTTTGGCAGTATTGTGATTTCCTTGGTTTCTCTGTCTTTGTTCTCTGTCTTTGTATTCATCATTAGATCATTTCTTGTTAGCCCCACCCCTTGTGTCTTCCAATCAGTTCCTTCCTTCTTGTCTCGTCCAGGTATTCCCCATTGCCTTGTCGGTTTGTTGGTATTTAGTTCCCTCCTTTCTGTTAGCTCTTTGTTGAGACATTGTCATTTCTCCCTTGCCCTATGTGCTCTGTGGTATTATCAGAATCAGCTTTATTGACCAAGTTTGTGCATGCCAAACAGGGAATTTGACTCCAGTTGATCTCAGCCTCTGCACAACAATTAAGTGACTCACAACATTCAGGTAACTAACAACATAACGAGAGCAGGATGTTATTGCACAGTGATGTCTCTGATTTTGATCTCTTTTTTTTTTTAGTTTTGCCATGACCATTTTTTTTCCCATCAATTCAAATTATTTTGATTGAAGCCATTCCTTGCTTCATTGCATGCCTGCACATGGGTCCACCATTCCCAGATATCTGAGGAAAGAAAAATATTCTAAACAACAATTAAATCAGTTCAAGATACTTCTCTTGGCATACCCCCTTAAGTGTTTCATTGGAATTTAAACAAAACTCTTGCTCAGAGTGCCAATGTCTCTCTGAGATAAATTGTATGCTGTGGATTTTCTGGGCACACATCTGAATACTAATGGAGGCAACAATGAAGATGAATCATTTCCTGGAGTCTATTCAATGTCAAAGAAGTGCAAAGCATTTCTTTGTCGATGAAACTAAAGTGTTGACTGGGAGTCCTGGAAACATGTGCCAGGTTGTTCTCTTACCAAACACTTGTCAAACTGGTTTCCCTTGTTTTTGATTATGACCGACAGGGAACATATGTAATTTACACATTTATTTCACATGACAACATGTTATGTATTGTTTTCTGGAAGACTCAAGTTGGCACGGTTGGGGCCAGCCCCAGGCTTTTGGTGGCGCGTACTAGATAAGATGTTCTATAGCCCCAAAATGTTTACAGCACAGTTGGCAAATCACGCGACCACAATTATGTTCGGTTGGCTCGATACCGGAGATGTCTCGCGTTACCCAACGTCTCGCATTACCTTGTTTTCTCACGGGGTTGGATCTATATATGAGCAGGCAGTAATGTTGAGGGGGATCATGTGACAGTTTTTATAAGATTTTTGTTTGCAAAAAAAATTCCCTGAAACACCAGCTATAAATTAAAACTCAACGTTAAATGATTAATATTTTTGCTGTATTGAAATATTTAAATCTCTCCTTTTCTTCCTGTTTCAATTAGAGCTTAGTTTTCCTTGGCTTCCTCTCAATGCTGCTTTTCTACATATATTTTTGTTTTTTCTTTTTCAGTGGTGTTTCGCCACAATGTCTGTCTGTCTCTATCTTTGGAGGGACGAACGGATGATTTCAACTTTGTGCTTTATGAGATCTGGATCAGTCGGTCTTCTTAAAAACTATCAACTGAGTTGTTCTTTGCCACCTACGTATGTTTCTATTTCCACCTTCTGTTGGGTTTAACAGGGATTATCACCACAGTTCTCTTTTGTGCAGAATTTCCAGGGGACATGAAGTGTTTTGTCGCCTGAGACAAATTCAAGCATGCACAATTATAGTAACACGGTGACACACAGAGAAGAAATAGTGTGCCTGTATACAGCGAGTTTCAATTGGACATTTTGAAACACGTAAATATTTGGGCCATCTCCCGTGGGTTTTGTCATCCAGAGTACATTTAGATTTCATGTGGCTCCGACTGTGAGCACAAAGCACTGCTTATGACATTTGCAATTATGAGCAACCCCAGTAGTTCTTTCCACGTTGTTATAAAAGTAATTTATTGTGATTTTCGGCAGACAGATTGTGTCTCGTGGGGGGGTGACAGGTTTGATTTCTACAGTCATTGACACTGTTATCCTTTCTGACTTTGTGAGTCTTGTTTGAAAGTGAGGTTGACAATGAATAATTCTTGTCTAATGGGACTCATTGTCTCTGTCTTCAATTGGATTCGCATTGCTGCCCTGTGCTCGGTGAGCAATTTGCATGCGGGATGATTTATATTCAGAGATGTCCAAAGAAGACACGAGAAGACTAACTGATGACATAACTGTAAAAGTGGTTTAGCCGGTGTGATAAGTGTTACATGTATTCAGCAAAACAGGTTGAAAGGCTCGTAACATATTTGTACAAGATGTCTTGGATAGCTACCAAGAATTATTCGATTATCGTATTCAGTGTTTTTCTGGAGACAAAGTTTGCCGTTATTTCTTTGGGGGGGGGACCAAAATGAAAGAAAACTGGCATCACAAAGCAAATTGTACTTGACCTTAGAGGTTCAACCTTACCAAAGTTACACTCGCCCAAGGCAGTCACTCCGTTTTCAACGGTTCGCATTGGAACGTCCAAATCCACCTCTGTATGCAGGTGTTGCGATCGATGAATTTAACATTCACCGGCGGCCGCGGTTTCACGCTCTACCAACTCGCACGATTATACGGGACAGACTCGTGGATTGATGTTCCAATGAAAACCTCGAGCTCGTGATCGGCTTGTTGATACGCTACCTACGGGCGAGAAGTCTATCTTCATCGATGGAAGTCGTCAGGCGGCCGAACGCATTTGCAGGTTCCACCACGCCGGGGCGAGCTCTCAACCCTTAATCTCCTCTATTAACTGACCTCTTTAAAATCCTTCATCTGTTTATTGCCGGCTTTGAGATCACGGAACAGACCCCAAAAAAATTCAAGTGTGGTGGCCACTAAAGAGACACCCATTGCCGCACTCTTAGCATAGTGAATACTTGGATGTGGGTCACTTCATCACGAATGAGCTTTAAGCACGATTTAATGAAATCAGTATACAATAGCAACTTTTTGTGTATTTCTCAAGACAAATTAACATATGAAGGAATGCAATAAGCGATGCATAGGAAGGATATCGATATTAGCGAGTCCCCCAACGCACCCCGTATTTCAGCATGTGTGGTTCTGCAGGATGTTGGAAATGCATCCTACAGTCTGAAATGTCACACACAAAGACTTTCCCCGTCATTAGTTGACTTATTCTCACACTAGTCTGCATGGTAATTGATAATTAGCCTTCAGGAAAAATGCTAGACTTTTATCACGATGCCTCCTCTCTATCCGTGCGTATTTTGGCGGGTCTTTGTTACTCCAAGGGAAGACTTTTATGACTTTAAACGTGGCGAGATCAGTTTTGATGATTACAATTATATAATTAATCCCCACAGGAAATTAATTTTCCCCATTACCATGCTGGAAGCAAATGGATAGCGTTCATATGGCAGACAGCGACTTTGGTGGATAGCTCAAGGGCACTGGCATCTCTCTAGAACCAAATCTGAAACGTTACAACCAACTAGAGGATCAAATAGCTGAAACGGGATCAATCCTACTTCAACGCACCTATTCATTCATTGTGCTGGGACTCAATGGCAACCAATCGAGAGTGCAGCAGACCACGATTCAAAATGAAGACTTGAAGTACAACTGAGCCTACGGATTAAAATACGTTGGGGAAAAAAAAACATGAATCTGCGAATTCTCTGCCGACCGGTGAATAAGTGGTGGTCGAATGTACTCCCAGGTCTATATTCTTTATCCTCTGGATGGAATATTGCAATACTGAGGAGCTGAGATTGAGCAAAAATGTGGGCAAAAAAAATTGAGTCCGCAAGAAATGACTGGCATTCTATAATTTCAATGTTAAATTATTTATTTTAATTTTATTATTGAATTATTTATTGTATTGTATCTCAAAGCACCACTATATGTGGAAAAACTCAAAAAGCTGGAAAGCCTCTGAGAAATTGCCCCCTAATACTATTTGTGTACAATACACAGGGAGCCTCTTGACTGGATCACCAAGAGCAAACTGAATAATTGATTTAGTCGATGGTTTGCATTGAGGCGAATACACAGAAAACAACATACAGAATCAAAGAAGAGAATCTTTGTTTCATAACCAAACTGCAGGCATGAGAGACAACCGCAACAGATGCAATGTGGGAATCAGGCACAAAAGGTATTTTTGGAAGCATGGGAAAAGCAGAGTGAGTAACAAGTGGCTCATCTGTTCCCTTTGAAGATTTCTGAGGCGATTTTTGTATGAATGCCACACATGCAAGTCAATGTCATGTGTGAACAAGTCATCTGGGATTTCAGTACAGAAGATTAAAAAGGTTAATCACAAGTTTTTGTCTTAATGTTTAATAACGTTCCAGATGCAAAGGGATAAAAAGGGCATGCGACTTAGAAAGCCACCCCGAGGGACGCGCAAGCTATCATCTGATCCGTCTCTTGTTTTCATAATTGCAAAGATGGCATCTGTCCCTGACTTCTTTGTTTCTATCGCTATCGGCTGCTTGCACAAGTTACTTTGAAAATTCTTCTGGCCCCAAAATAATAATTAATAACACGGCGGTATGCCTTTGTCGCACCAATAATTGTCTCAAGGTGACAATTGTGGCCCTGAAGCGCGCAAAACTAACTTTGCTTATTCAATCCAGTTTTTTTTTTTTTTATTCATGTTAATGAGATGAAAGGTCCAAAGCGAGAGCTGAAGTGACTGGTAAAATTGCAAAATGTTTGAACGTACAAAAGATGTTTTCCTTGAAACAGTTCTTAAAAGTGATTTTGAACTAAGATATGCTCTGTCTGTCCACGTTGAAATTCTTGGAAAACATATTTCAAGAAATTCATGTCTCACTGAGAACCCGTGCACATTTGACGACAGAGGTGATCAACATATTCACATTAGCTTATACAAAAAATTGATTCTTTTTATAATCCAATTTTTAATTGTAAAGGACTTAAATTGATAAACTGGTTATATGCAGCATTTTCCAAAGCATTGGCATGCCTTCAATTCTCCTTTGTCTCTTTACCCGTCTAAGTCAAATGCAGACATGACTAATTAATAGATAAATACAGTATATTCATTCACAAATACTGAAGTATATATTTTTTTTTACTTCCATGAGCTTTAACCTTGTGTTAACACATTTGAATTTCTCTCATCGAGTTTCCCCCCCTTAGTTTCTGTTTTTGCTCATGACCCGGCAGTTTTGAGTCCAAGGGTAACACGCAGCGTTTATCTATGCTAATAGGACCACAGTATTGTTCAAGGAAATGACTTCACTAAAAGAAAGTGCTTCATATTCTGTACGTGAAGTCTTTGACTTTCTTGAGTACAATTTGAGGAAAAAAAATACAGAATGAGGCCCAGCGTTAATTTCCATTTTTTTATAAATAGATTTTTTATTTACAATAAATAAGACAGTCCTAACATCCAAATATCAATATTGTTCAGCGTGTTTACTTTCTGTTGGTGATGAAAGAATCTCAATCCCAGACGCCCTCGCTGAACTGTTGTGGCTTAACAACAAGCCGCAAATGAAACTCCATTATATTAAAACCTATATGAATGATCAACTAGTTTTGATTAGTTTGCTCTGTGAGGGGATTAACTTGACTTATTTCAGCTAAGGTGTTGAATTTGAATGATTGTTAATTGAGTCTCTTGTGATTATGTGCTAAATTTGACAGCAGCACCTGAGCCGTTTCTGAGGGTAACTAATGTGTGAATTGGATGGCTTCTCAACATCCAGCCCACTCTGTACAGCCACGCTCTGTATGGCGCTAATATGATTGACTGCATCACTGTCTGTTGGACTAATGTAATTGTCTGTTGCTATTTTGGTAAAGGACACATCTACCGTGGACCTTCCTCGGTCACTGGAGGCGAGAATGTCCCTCCTTGAGATCCCGGAAGCGAGCAGGCTTCAAGTGAAGGTTGTCCAAGTCTCGTTGAATTCAAGGTTGGTCCACGTGTGATGACTCAAGAGGAGTCCTCAATTGTTAAATGTTATACATCCAACTGTGATTAGGTTTGCAAATTTATAACAAGAATAACAGAACTGAAGTTGGTTTGGAAAGACATCTGAGAAAACGTTTATCATTTATCATAACATTGATTATCATTTAGAGACCTTTGCCAAATTCAATATTACAGAGCTATCAAAGATGTAAAATGAAGAGTGAAGATTGAAAATGAACTAGAGCATCGTTTAATGGACTGATTAATTTCTTCATAGGTCTGTCCCTAAGACTTTCGCCCATGGTCTTCTTTAGATGCGGAATGCCTTTGAACATTTACTGGTAAACTCATTAATATCTCCCGTATTTGCCAACTGAAAGTTATTAAACAGTGTGACTCTTACTGTCACACGGCACAGATAAGCTCACAATTTCCTTGCCTGCAATATTTTCCCATGCTTTAAATCTCGGATCGATCATTATAGTTTTAAGGCAGTGCTAATAATAACATGCGACCAAAGCGGCCATAGCCTCTGAACTCTCAAAGAGGAAAACTTTGCTGCCTAAGACAGTGTTTAGAAAAGACAACAGCAAAATGTAGCGCGTGAGTATGAAAAATGGCAAACGGGTAATTAACTTTTTGGAAGAAGGATGGGGTACTGTTTTTGTCTTAAAGATAGCAGGCGCAATGCAGCCACATGGCAAATGCAATAATACAGGTGGAGCTGCATGATTAATGTGTCAATGTTTACTTTTGGGGTATTCAAGTGCAGAAACGAGCACTTCCAAAAGAACCATTTGGCCTTAAAAGTGACGGCATCCTTTCAATCACACATCTGTCTGTGCTGCGAGACGTAATATAGAGTTTTTCTGTTGATAATATTTCTTGGAGTGGCATGTGGGTGAGGATGGATTTGTTTGTTATTGGAAAGTAAATGAAAAGCAAGAAAGTTGAATGTCAGCATTGTTTGATATGTCAGTGCGCACCATGTTGAAAGAATTAACTACACCACTAAGGTCACCTTTCCAGCGTATAATAATCGTTTTATTTGAATCAGCCTGTGCAATATCGCTGGAATTTCTTTTTCTGTTATTATCAACAATACCTTTGAAGTACGCTAGCAAGCAGCCTGCTAATACAATGTTGCATTAAACCATAGGTGTTAAACCCAAGGCACGGGGGCCCAGATACAACCTGCCATATCATTTTATATAGCCCCCAAAGACAAATTTTGCATTGAATATTTACCAAAATGACAAATTGTTTTCACTTTTGAAATATAGATATTGCAAGCAACTTTTTATTACCATTTGTCTTTTTAAACCATTTGAACAGTTTTTACTCGTCTCTGATTTCAAAACTCTTTATTCATCATTTTGTTATTCAGCCTATGCTGTATGTATATAGAAGACCTTGACAGTCATGATGGCACTCCGAAGGAAACTATGACTACAATGTGGCCTGTGAGAAAAATTTGTTTGACATCCCTGCATTAAACCGCGTTAGCTGATACAAAGACAAATTGATTTAATCATCCAATGATTACATTTTTGCTTTTTGCTGTGAAAGAGAGTCACAAAAGAGGAAAATGACGAGGTCAACTAAAGCATGCTATTCAGTTTATAAAGAGACCACACCATTGTATACGAGTCCATATAATTCTGTGCTGTTTTTAAAAAGTCTTATAGTGCTATTCATCATTACTGAGCTTCACAAAGCCATATGCGAAAATGATTGAAAACCAATTGCTGCGTGATATTTCTGCACTATCAGGAGATAGCAGATTGTATCGGAGCATGGGCACTTTTCTTTCTGCTTAGTGTTTTACAACCACTTTGAAGTCCATCTCTGACCTTTAGTGTGCATAATAACATGGCAGATGTATAAAAGCTGCCTCCCCCCCCGGGTTTTGCTGAGCCAAGTACATCACACCTCAAAACACTCGGGCGGTCGATGAAGTGTCCGTGATTCATTTTGTATCCACTCTGCGAATGGCTTTTATCTCTTTTTTGAAATTGAACCAGTCATTTTTTTTTTTTAATAACGTCCTCCCTCTTTTGACTTTTTCGAATAGCAAATTAGGTATACCTGACTGGCTAGTAATACTCCCGTCTCATCATCTGACCACATAAGCTGCCAGTTATACGATATCCCGACATCACTCCCCTGACTGTCATCAACAGCATCTTTGCTGGACTCCTTTTTTTTTTTTTTTCTTCCACGGCGTCGCTGCCTGTGTTACTAAATTTAAATCACTTTCATTGTCTCACTTTGAGTACATCCACTACTGTCCTCCCGTCTCACAGCTTCCCTCAGGCGGGCCCTGAGATCACAGTGCACACACACTACATGGTAATTAATCATTTGCGGGAGACGGATGGCGAGGTTGGCACCACTTGATGGGGCAGCAGGCGGCGGCACGATCCCCGCCGGTTAACATGAGACACCAACACTATAAAGTCTTACAATAAAGAAGTGAAGGAAAACGCTGACCATATCCCGAAGGTAATGTCAAGTGCCAAAACGACACGAAGGCACGAAAGATGCAGACTGGCTTGCGATCAATATCGTAAATTGAATTGAGTTGAAAGGTTAAGAGAGAAGAAATCATGTTAGATAAAGGTCAACATCCCTTTTAGTATCACCACTTATGGTGTGTTCAGTTATCAAATAGGACACGCCATCAAATCAAATTTTTTTATTTGTTTTTATTTCAAGGATTTTTTTAATTGATTTTGAGGGATCTTTCTAAATTTGATTTGATCTATCAGTACGATAGTTTTATTTTATTACAGTCATATTATATTTTCTAAATTCCTGTTCTATTTATTTCTACTTGCTGATTTATTTATTATTTCCTCCTCTCCTTTTTATTATTATTATTATTATTATTATTATTATTTATGATTGAAAATAGCTTCTTTCAAACATGTTGTCTGGATAAACAAATTGACTAAGACAACCGTCCGACAGAAGATGACTATTATGAATTATTCATCCACATAATCGTATAATATGTTGTACAATACAAAAACCGGTTCTGATTTCCTGTCAGCTTCTAACAGAATATTTTAATAATTAAAATTACCATATTAATTTGTATTCCACTTGAAATATGTCCATAGGTTAAACGGGTTCAAATATGCAATCTCCTTCGCGGTCGCTTCTAATCGTGAAACAACAAACCGAGTAAGACACTGTTACGTTGCCGTTGCTTAAATAGACTTCAGAAGAGCTACGGCCTTTCATCTTTGTGATTATTTGCGGTTCTAAAAGCTATTATTAAAGCAATAGAAGCTTCGATCCCGTCTGCTGATGATGATGATGATGTAGTAATTCTCTCTTGAGCCTGGCTCCGTCGACACGTGCTCCAGATTGCACCCGGACTCACGAACTGTTATTTCTCCTTTATCCACAACGAAAGCTGACCCGGTGACATGTCTGTGCTTCAAATATCTCCGCTTTGGCTTCGAGATAATAGTGTTTTTGTTTTCCATTTTTTACGGTCAGCGCTGGGTAGTCGGTAGACTTTTCAATTGCCCATGTAGTTGTTCATCTTCAAGTTCGGGTAAAGTGACCTCTGCTTCCTGACTTGTGAGCGCCAAAGGTCTCTGAATTCCTTTTTGTTGTTTTCTCTGCAAGAGTTTACTTTGTGACACGGGGAACACCAAGTTTGCACGTTTTGCAGCATTTCTAAATCTAGATATTAGTCAATCTGGCTAGCTTGATTAATTTTTTTTAAATCAAATTCATTGTACGGTGTTTACATCAGCATTTGTTTGTATTATTAAAGCTGATCTTTTCATTGAATCACAGTTCCAATGTCTGCCTGATTGCAAAAGAGCGCTCTACAGCCGAGGTCACTTGAGCTTGCACGCTGTCGCTCCCGCTTTGATTTGTTGTATCAGTAACAAGAACACAGCATGGACACTCACACATTACATATTCATAGTCAAAGTTTGTCCTAAATATTTCAATTTAATTTACACAGTTTGATTTGTCAGTTATGTCTAATAAGAACCCAGCATGGCCACTCACAAATGACATATTTTGGTATACAGGATATACAAAGAGATGGCTTTCGAGCATATACCAGTGGTGGAGCTAAAAGGGGGAACCCCAGGGGCACTGGCCCCCCTGAAATATGTTTGGACCCCCTCGTGTCAGACCACTGGGGTATTCTTCGATTTCCCCAAGGAAAAAATTCCAGCTTGTTCTAATTTCAGTTTTTGACCATGAACAAGAGCGAGCAGCAGATTAAAGTGTTGGTAACACATGAGCATTACTTCCCCGAAGTCATGGACTGACCTCCGGGGCAGTCTGACCTTCTGAGTCACAGTATTGTACATCGGTGAAAAGATTCTTCAAGATTAGATCAACAACTTGAACATCGCTTGCGGGGTCAGTGGTTTTTAGGCATCAGATTTAAATACACGATGTGAGCACTCGCTCTTAGTCAAGGTTGGCTTGTAAAGATTTCCCTGTGCGATTCCATCATGAATACAATTACACGGCGAGAAGTATTTACGTTTGCTTTTTAGCACTCGGTGCCAGCATTTGATTGCCGCTGGGAAAGAAGTGCCAAATTTTGACTGATGGCATTCAATACAAAAAAAAAACGCATTGAGTCGCACTAATGTGGGAAAATTGCTAGCTTCAAGCTAACTTGCCAAAGAGTTTAAGGGATTGTTATTGGAATTTGTTCGATTTGTTTTGTAAGTCAAGGCATAATTGCGCTGACACAAAGAGCCAGCCCTGTGGGGAACTTGATGTATCCGAGTACTCGTATGAATGAGCCTTTTATCAGTTTTGCAGTGTTTTACGCAGATTGCTCTTTGGTGTGCTGGTTTTATGATTAAACGGCGTTAGGAACAAATAACAGTGCTTCGGTTAAATTGATAGAATTACCGTATTTTCCAGACTATAAATCACGTTCTTTTTTCATAGTTTGGCCGGGGGTGCGAGTTATACTCAGGAGCGATTTATAGTCCAGAAAACACGGTAGTAGTGCAGGTCACTTCGTGTCACCTGGTTTGCTTTTTGTGTCTTTATTTGCTGTTACTTGTTGTACCTTCAAGTTTTCATGGCAAGTTAGTTCTCAAAATTGTGCAAGAATTCCCTTTCCTATTCTCGACACGGTATTCTTTTTTGTTTCAAGTGGCTATAATATCTCACTTGAACCACGCATTCACCAAAGTCTCCTACGCAGTAATCTTTTAGTGACTTATCTCCCTCCCCCTCACAATATGTCTTCTCGTTCTTGAAGGGACGAGTGACGTAAACCCAATAATGAGGTTGGGGATTGTTCCAAACACAAAAGGAAGTAACCTCGTCTCAGCTGGATCAAAGTGAACTTGGTCAAGATGTTTCCTTGTTTTAAATCCTCGGCTCTGTCATGGTGGAAGATGGATTACATGCGGTTTAATTGGTTCTCATTGCGGCTCTAGTTTTATAAGGCTCCTTTTTATCAAAGATTGTTTGTCATCATTACCAACCGCAGCTTCATAACCTTAGTCTGGAGTTATATAAAAGATGATGGTTCTGATAGTTTCATTAGCATAAAGAGTGTGTGAATAAAAATAAACTTTGAATTCTGAGGTGGCACTCGTCACTGATTTAAAAGCAGAAGGTCGTTTTATTGAGATATAAGGAAATTGCGAGTTGAAGTTTTATGGAAATAAATAGTTGGGATAAATGTTGTCTCCTGCTTTAATTTTTGCCAAATAATCTTCTCATTCCACATTCAACATTTCCATCAACTTGTCACAATGTTAAGAGGAGGGTAAAAAGGTTCATGTTTGTCCCCAGAACAGTTTTCCAAACACAAATGGAGTGTGCAAATATTATTCGTTCCCACTCCGACCATCCCTCTGTCGGTTTGTTCAATATTTAAATAGTTCGTCCTCCATCTGACCCGAAATAAAATGTTCAAACTGTTTTTTTTTTTTGTTGTTTTGTTAACTTGTCCTCACTTCGCACTTAACATTTTTAAAATCCTTTGCCACCATCTACATCATTCAAACAAAGCCACAAAAAAGTAGCAAAGGAATGAACTATTTATAATGTCAACTGGGCATAACTGTCAAAAAGATATAAAACATCCTCAGAATATTAAAGATACAAACAATTGTTTTTTTTAAATAAATATATTTATAGCGCCTTGAAAGTATAGCTGCTGTGGATTAGTGGAGCTTGGCGAGAACATCACTCAGTCATGTAGGTAGGATGCTGAAATATTTGGGACAAACATCTCTCTGGTTTCATGTTTCATATCCAGCATAATTAATAACATTACTGTCAGTGTGATTTTTTTGGGAATGTATTAATCATGTTAATATGGCAAAACTGACTGAACCGGTTCCATCGTTGGGGCATCTTTCTGTTAATTAGTCTGCATTCCATGTTGGCGTGAAAAACAAGGTCAGTCAAGAACAGTGTTCCAAGTTCCAAAAAAAAAAGAAATAATGATAATAAATGATTGTTCTCACATATTTATTTAATGAGCTTCATACAGGAGTGCAGGATCTCAAAGCCGTGCAGCTCTCGAAGTTTGTCCACGTGTCTGAAAAATAGAAATTCAAATGGTGACATAAGGTGTGCTTTTATGAATAAAAGTCAACTTTGATCGTGAAGGGGAAAAAATAAAATAGAAAGTCGCTCTGAAGATGTCCCTGAAAGGAAATTACTTATTATGTTTGACTTTGATTTTACGCAACATCGACTTTAATCAGGAAGGAAAATAATTGCAGATGAGGAGAGTTATCGACAAGTTCTACTGTGGTGAGGACGACTGTGGTGTATTGTAAATAGTTTTTTTTTTTTAATCTCTGATTCTTTGCTCTTTCTTTGGCACCCTGCTGAGTGACAGACAGGCACAAATGTTTAAATAACAAAATGGTGGATCACGTCTTGCACTAAAACTATATCGAAAGACTCACATCGGTACATTTCCAATTTTATCCAGATGTGTTTGATTTTTGTGCATTAATTATTATTTTTTTACTATCTTAAATGGGCCATAGGGATAGAAAAAGTAATCTGGGTCACTTGAGCTACATAATGTAAATGCAGCCGCATGCTGTTAATGTATGCAAGTATGTCACCTCAATTCAGCTCAGGCTTTTTATAAATTATAAATGTTTCTTTAGTCTTCAGTGAAATGTGTAAAAGTAAAAAAGACAAAGGGCTTTTGGTTTGTTGAGTATATTAGCAAATATCAGTACTGGAGAGGAACTAAATGCCTAATTTGGGTTTTGAGTGGCAGAATTTGAGGAAACTATTAGCTGCTTGCTATCTGGCCATTTTATTTAACTTCTAGCATATAATTACCACCATGTGCTTTGCAAAGTGAGGTGAGGTCGCACCTGGGCTCGGATTGACACAACTTCCCTAGAGCAATGGCTGCATTCTGCTGCACAGCTGTCCTCTTAGCATCTCCGGCGGCATGGCGAAGCAGCTCAAGCACGATATCGGTGCCCAGCAGGTTGTTGGAGATACCCTTCAATTCCAGGCAATGGGCCAAACACAGGGCAGCGTTTCCCGACACCATCTCATCACAGCTGGAGCTCAGCAAACGGCGGAGAACAGACAGCTCTGTGGACAATGATAAACCCATTCGGAAGAGAATATGAGCGAACGGTCATCCGTGTAATGGCGTGAACGTCGATGTTTATTTTGCATAATCGATAAATCCGATAACATCCTCGTGATGGGGAATAGTAAACGCATTTTGTCAATCATCTCTCACTTTTGTCAGGCTTTACCAGCTCCTCCCGGGCAATTTGGCTGGCGGCCGTACACGCTGTCAGAATCTTTACAGCGTATTTGGTGGCGGCCAAGTCGGCTTGCTGGCAGACGGTCAAAACACAACAAAATAAACATGTTATTGGACAAATACTGAGACACATTTTTGAAACGAATAAAAGTATCCTAAGGGTTCAAGAACACCAAAACAGAAAATCATTTCACTGATTTTACTAAGGCAGTGCACAAATAAATAGATTTAAAAAAGAAAAATCAGAAATCAGAAAATTAAAAACATTCAAACATAATTTAAAATTTTAAACATTTAAAAATTTCAAAATAAAAAAAATAAACATTTTAAAAATTAATAAATGTCACTGGTTAAAATAGTTCTAAACATTTAAAGCAGAAGTAAAAAGAAAAAATTAAATATTCAGTATACAGTACTATAAATTGAATGTCTGTATTTATATATAGCATGTTCCATATCAGGCATTAATACCCCCAAACCGATTCTGTTTGTGTGTACATTTGGGCACCTTGAGTTGCCGGTGCACCGTCTTCACCACATCTCTCTGAACAACATGATTAACAGCCTTGGAGGACTGAGAGAGGACGTTGCTCAACACGCCCATGGCTCTCTGAAGGACAAAAAAGAACCTTTAAGCAAACAATAGCCCCTCACACAAAAGGTAGCCGAAATATAAAGCCAAGGTGATGGACTTTCAGGCTGTGGAGTGTTTTTGTGTTTGAGAGAACTTTTCCGAAGAGAGAGCATTCAGAGAAAATGACCTCTTGCAGGAGGACTGAGACATAATGGAGATGGGTTGCAAATGGACAAAGGATACCAGGTGCAAGGTTTAATATATGCAATCAATAAGTATTAGAAGCTGAATTTGAAGCCATCGAGGAGCATAAAGTTATTGGTGGTGAGAATTCAGTCTTGTAGTGACCAAAAAATGATAAAGGCCAAGACAATGAAAAGAGAAAATCAAGTATTTAAGAAAGGCCTGAGGGTCTTGTCTGATTTGAGAGGCAGTTTATAGATTAGGGACCAACCACTGCCTCAAAGTCCATGATTGCTTTTTTGTCATGCAGTTTGAACACCAGACTTATTTTTCTAGTTCTAACGCAGCTTTATCTCAAATGTTCAAATTTGCTACCCAATCTTGCTCACAAGGAAAATCTAATTTCAGGACACATCAATGTCATTATATCAAAATGTTACAAAACGAAAATAAATCTTGAAAAACTGCTGATAAATGTTCCCATACGAGGTTGAAAAGTGGAAAAACAATTCCTGAAATCGAAATTAACCTAAAAGTCAATTATCTGGCACCTAGGAGGTACACGCATATTTTGAGTGGGGGATAACAGCGCCCCAAGGCCCCCCTCTAGCTACGCCAATGCCTTGAGAGGGATTCTAATACGTTAAAATGCAGTGAGGAATGATAGCACGAGAAAAGCCGAAAATGTAAAAAAAAAAAGGATGTTGACGAGAGGCAGCGAGACGAAAATGAGCCCGCCGGGCAGTTGGTGCGCTGTAAAAATGAGTGACGAGACAGATGGAAGCGTGGGACACAACAGCCCCAATTTTAGGTAGAGTGGAACTGCTGAAACAGCCATTAACGCACACGACAGCACCTGGAGCTGAAGCTTTTAATCAAATACAGTGACGTATATACGGCGATCCCTGAACATTGAGAAATTCAACTTCTCCATTACGACTTTGTTGACGGAGAGCTTACAAGCCAGGAAATGACCCACAAATGTCACGAGGTGTTGCTTTGGAAAAATAAAACTTTTCAGGCAATTTTAGTATGAAAAAATGAAAACCTAAAAAGAGTTAGGCCCTTCTCGTGCATTTTGTTGCTATATTTTAGCGTTTTAGCATGTGCTATAAAAAGCATCAGCCACTCACAGTAACAACACCTTCGTCATCATCCCTCAGCAGGTCCAGGCAGAAGCTGCATAGTGAAACTGCGTTTTCCTACAAAGAAACCTCTCACCTCTTAATGCAAGAAACAGAACATCACACTCGGCAAATATATTATGTTGGAGGATGGCATATGAGAATAACCTTACCTTGATGACAGAGGAGGTCACGGTTGAAAGGTTGATGATCAACCCAAGGAGAGGGTAAAGGATCTCCTTGTAACTGCTTGCAAGGCATTGCTTCTGCAAAGACATTCAACGGTCATGAGGCCAGCAAAACCATGAAAAATATCACGGGAAATTATTTATTATGTATATATATATTTAATTATTATTCATTCTTATTCAATAATAACGTTTATTAACTGATTAAATGATTATTATTTTCTGTTATTATCTATTTACTATTTATTTATTAGATTTTTTTTTTTACCCTGTCAAATATCGGCCTCAAAAACTCCATATTGATCATAAACTCTTTCATGCAACTACAGTGGAGACAATTTTCCACACAATTTTCAAAATTGCGTGATATAACCAAGGGGATATAATCAAAGCAATTTTTTTTTTTTCATTTACATGATTACATTTGAAAAATTACTCACAATGGCAAGCAGAAAGGCCTTCCAGCACTCTGCATTGTGAGCAAGAGCGTGACGGATGATGTCATCTTGACTCATACTGCCAACAGCTGATAAAAGCGAAGGGACGACGTGACGATTGTCCTCGCTGATGTTGCTCTGGAAAGTGAAAACATACTTAAAGCATGCAAAGAAGTAAATACTGCTTCTTTTTTAATTGTCTCACCATTATGGCTGCAAACTGCTCAGAGACCGAAATTGTAAGCACATTCTTTAGTTGGAGGCAAAACCTGCAAAACAGTAATACAAAAGACAGATATTTGCATTTTACCGCAAATTATGGGTAAGATTAATAATAAATACATGATGAAGTTCAACATGCATGCGAGCTGATCACATAGAGAGTTCATTTACAACGAGCAAATGTAACCTTTCCACACGACAAATTGCTGCATTAAACGACCATCTTGTACTTCCTAATCTACAAGAAATGTCAAACCAATTAGGAAACATTTTTCCAATTCTGTACTGAGTGATCGCCTGGGAAACTCGGCATCCGCAAAGCCGAGTTGATGAAGAAAACTTTAAATCCAGTTCAATCCATTTTCTATGGTGCATTTGCTCATTAGGACCGTGAGTGAGCTTGGATTTTTTATTTTTTTTTGCCGCTAATCACCGGGCACTATGTATTCATACTGTATTGAATATAATATGTCAGTATATTCTCTGGACACTTGATTAGGAACGCCTGAATTATCTAAATGGGGATTTATAGTTCTTACATAATGCAGCACCTCTAAAAAGACTTGGACAGTGATTCCTTTACTTGCCACTAGAGGGAGCTTTGTACCAGACTTTAAAATGTTCACGTATGTAAACACTCGAGCTGTATAAAAAAGAAAAAAACATCATAATTGTGTTTGCGGTGATGCATCTCACTAAGATGTGGTGATATATTATTTCTACTTTTTTCAAATCTCACAAAAACATTAGAGAGTTGGTGATATATATTATTTTTACCTTTTTTTAAATCTCACAAAAACATTACAAACAGCTCACTACCACGTCATGTTGACTGTCTGTCAATTTTAACAGAAAATTATAACTTCAAAGGCAATTTTTTTCCCCCCCCCAATTTGTTTTTTAATCCCATTGGCCGCCGTGCAGTTCCGACAAAATGCATGTTTTTGACCCCGCCGAACTCGATGCCACATAACTCTCCGAGGAAGAGACGGCGGAAATTGATCACCCCATTTCAGCGGCTGCCGCATCGACTTATTTCCTGCTGTGTTCATGAGCCCCGGTTGTCCTTTCATGTCTGTTTTCATGAGGCTTCGGAAAGGGGAACAGCTTGAAAGCAGCGTTTTACCTTGAAGAGACATTAACACTCGGGCCGCGCGTTGATTTATTAAAGATGCTACCTTTTCCATTTCTCTGAGAACCTTTCCGTGATGGAGCCACATTCTGAAGTGCGTTTAATATAGATATGATACATGGCGGTATAATAGGCTGGCCTCTGGGTCACAGTCACATAGCTAGTAAGGTTTGTTTCCACATTTGGAAATCCGAATCATTTGCGAGGAGAATCGAATTTGTAGCGCTGCGCTTGTACTTTTTTTCTCCGGCCAACTCCTGCAAAATGACGAGCGCTCCGTTCTCCCGTCGTCGGCCCGGCTTCGTGACGCACGCCATGAGGCTCCTCGTTAACCTTTAGAGTCAGATTAAGAAAGGGAAGATAGGAAAAGGGGGGGGACACAAAAAGGGAGAAATGCTGAAGCGTTTTGACGAATGGTACGTTATTAACTTGAAATTGCACTCGGTTGGAAACGACGTCAACCCTCGGCGACAACGCTAATAAGTCCAATTTTAAGATCGTAATCCAAAATGATGTCATTAAGATTTTAATAAGGCTATCACGAAACTGCTTCATAAATGGAAATTGTTCTGGAATTCGATTTGGCGTTTATGACACATTATGAAGGAAACAAAGTGCAACACATGACTTGAATGCGATCCAGAAACATGACAAAACATACTTGGCGACATCCAAGTTGTCCAAGAGAAGATGTCTGCCATGTGCAGTTTGCACAAACAAACATAACAATTCCAGGCACTCTTTCTGTACTGCGTCATGTTCAGATGAGATCAAATCCACAATGGAGTCTTTGGACACTGGACTCGCCATCAGTATTTTCTGATTTTCCTCTGTAAACCACACAAAGAAATGTTTTCGGTTATATCCAGACATAGAAAGTCAGGAACAAAAGTTCAAGGACGCAATCAGGAACAGAAAATGGAGAGTAATATCAAAAACATTTCTTGCTGTGGTGAATGATGCTTTTGTGTTCATTCCCAAGAAGATTGCTGTATTTTATACAAAAGCTGCAAAAAAAGGGGGAGGCAAAAAAAGAGAGCTGTGCCGTCCGTAAATGATACAACACGGATTACTTCACCATTAGGATTGTTCTCCTGTTTACAGAGAAGAAAGAACATTGGCTTGTTCAGGCTCGTTTCATTATCTCCATACCGTTTTCTCTGCATGTGATCGTCCAAACATTGAGAATGCAAGCACACAAGTCTTGGCTGCATGGGTCATTTGCTTCCTGCGACAGGCAACTGTGGAGAAATGCACAAACTTTAGTTTCCTTCAAACAGATTAGTAGTGACTTTTTAAATTGCTTTTTTTGGTGTGTGGGGGGGGGGGAGTAATGAGGTACATGCAGCCATGTGAAAAAAATAAAAAAGATAATAAGTAAAATAGTAATAAAATAATAAAACAATTTAAAATAAAATAACAAAAATCATAAAATCATTAAATACTTTAGAAAATTAAAAAAAATAATAATAAAATAAATAAAATGATAAAATAATAAAACTATTTAAAAATAAAATAACAGAAATACAAACATCATAAAATAATTAAATAATTAAAAAACAATCAAAAATAAAAATAAATAAATACCATCCCTAAGCTCAGTTTCTCCGTCCAATAATTTGGGAGTTACAAAGTTATATTTGGAGCAGCAAAAACTTTGATCCACTTCTCAAATTGGATCTCATCAAATACACACATGAACCTAAATGAAGTGTCTGCAAAGCGTGGCTGTACAGTTTTCAACACCTCTGCCGGCAGAAGCTATTTTTACCAATCTCCAGCTGCATTCAACCGACAATGAGTCTTCCCACTTTAATCATGGCGGCGCTAACAACTGACGAGTTAATTATAACCCTACTGACGTGACATGAGGGAGTCATGAGTGGCAATTTCTGAGAGGAAAAGTAAAACAAAACCCCTTTCACTTATTTCAATCTTTTAATTATAATCATGTCCTCGTACAACATGAGCGGACTCGGTCGAGTCAGGGAGGGATTTCCGTGAATGTGCCTATCTGCTGTTCCTTTTGTCAATGCTCCGTTGAGAGCTGACAGCCAAGTCTCCCTCCGGTCTCTTTACCTCCTTGCCGTGTCATTGCTGTCGATGATATTGAAGCCATTGTGCAGCCTGAAAAGCGTCTGGCCGCTGCCTGTTAGGACGAAAGCAGAGAATGACATCAGATGTCAGTGGACCATATTTTATGACAGTGGAAGCTGTAGACAACGTTAAGGTTCATTTTCCTTGTTAGCGTCGTAGCTAGGACGTAAGATGAAAAAAATCAAAAAGATTTGGGAGCGACGGCAAGCTTCCTCGCTAACAATGAGCTGCAAAAAGTCAAAACGAGAAGTGAGCCGTTATTTTTTATTTTAAAGCCGTAATGTCAACCCTGCTGAGATACTTTCAGTGGCGAGTTATGTAAGAATTGCCCTTTTCTACTGAATGGCACCGTGAGACAGGTATTATATCACTCAGCAGTTATCAAAATGAAGAAAAAATATATATTAAATGAGAAATGGCGGCCCGTGTGAAGGGAATTAAGTAGCGATGCGTAGAAAACGATTATTACGTGAAATGAATGGAGATCCGTCATTTTTAGTAGGATCTGTATTTATACTGCAGGACGCTTGCCAAAGTGTGTCATAATTAACATTAAGAAGAAAAAGAAGGCAATGAGGATGATGGATTATATGCAAAATACAATATCTGCCTTTGGGCAATGCCTCAGAATGAGTTAGTGTAAGCGGGTCACCGTTGGGTC
Source organism: Syngnathus typhle (assembly GCF_033458585.1). NCBI lineage: Eukaryota > Metazoa > Chordata > Actinopteri > Syngnathiformes > Syngnathidae > Syngnathus > Syngnathus typhle. The sequence continues at coordinate 261,795 of NC_083743.1, forward strand.
ACAACAAGGGAACTGGTTACATTTTATTCTAAAATATATCGACCAAAAAACAAGGAATTATCAGATATAAATTAAAAAAATGCAATAATTTTGGGATTGAATATCCTGTTTGAATAAATTGTTACTATTATAGGTCTGGTGATAAATTATGGTAAGCAAATAAGTGTAGAAAGGAGAAGAACATAAAGACTTTGAACTTCTTATTACTGAAATGGTCCCTTGCTTCAGTTAATCCACTCCCAGCATTTGATTTATTTCCTTTTGGAACTTCTTAGCCTTGCTCAGATCGGTGAATCAGTGGGGCAGGTTATTAAGAAACATTAGAAGGAGCACAAATTGATTCAGAAGAGACAGCAACTTTAAAAAATAAAATAAAATACACTCACAGTTGGTCACTGCTTGGGAGAGAATCTCCAATATTCCGCAGTAGTAGAGCAGCATCTGCCCAGGCTCTGACAGCTTCTCCACAAGCTGAGGGATTAGTTTGGCCTTTTCCACTCCCTTGTCAAAATCTTGCCTGGCGTTGAATTCTTCACTCTCTTTCTTCTTTTCCAGCTCCATCTTGATCAGGTATTCTATGATACATGAATCTCAAAACCCTGATGTGGATATTACACTCGGGATTTCCCAGCTCAGAATCGGAATCATCCATAGCAGCTAAATATTTACTTTTGCTCTTAAAAATTCCGAACATACTCGAGAATCGATTGCAACAGGACTGTTATGTTTCTGATGAGATGTGGAATGTCTTCAGAGACAACCACAACATTCCAGTTGCGATCAAGTCAGGACTCCCGAGAATGAAATAATTGTCATGAATGACAACATGACAACTAAATTCAGAATGCAAATGTCATTTAAATCATTTATTTGAATAAAAAATGGTCAAAACACTAAAAAAAAAAAAAAAAGATTACCTTTTTTTTTGTATTCTAACTGATTCACTGCCAGCACAGTTAAAATGGATATTTGGCGTCGTTAGCCATCAATGGCATTAAATGAGTGAAAAATGAGCAATGGGAAATGACTTTACCTTCAGCCATCTTTTCCATCTGTGGTTCGAGTTGAGCTATCTTTTCAAAGCATGCTCTGGACTGCAGAAAAAAAGGAGAAATATAGTCTCATGCAGTATGTATTGACGCTCACTCAATTATGATCTCATTATCTACCATTGTGTCAAAGATTGTCATGAGAGGCGTTGCTCAGAAAAAGTCAAAAGTCAATAACATGTTTTTGCCTTGTTTAATGAGATGTTCAAGTCGCACTATCCTGCATTATTCATTTTCCACCTTTCCCGTCTATGAATATTTAAAAAAGAAAAGGCTTCCAGTCAACTGTTTGAACATCTCCGTAATTTCTGTTCCTCCATAAAATATGTTACAGAAATATAGATCAGTGCTTCTGTCTTAACAGAAGGTTTTATCATGGGAGTTGAAAGAAGAAGAATTTCATATGGGTCGACAAGTAAGCTCGGGAGCTTACGCGAATGCGTGCTGAGCCTAGAAATTCTGTCAAGTTGTTCCTACCTCGCTGGCATAGAAGCATCAGCGCTAGAACGAGTCCATCATCATTAGATGAGATAATGAGCGTACTGCACCAAAGCCACGCATCAAATAAAAAAAAAGAGTGTGTTGAGAGATAATGAGCGCTACTCATACTTACCTCGCTGTACTTCTTCAATCCAACATACGCTTTGCCCATGTGGAGGTAAGCCTTTGTGCAGTTCTCATTGCACTGATTAAAAAAAAAAAAGAAAAGAGTAAAGCATTTGTAAGGACACAACTTGACAAGCCATCGTGAGATGAGATCTTGCCTATTACAGTGGTGTCTTGAGATACAAGTGTATTTTGTTGTAAAGACTCTTATCTCAAATTATATTTCAAAATCAACAAAACTTGTAATGTGTCATAAGAAAAATGGCAACCAATAATATTGTACTTTATATTTAAAAAAAACATACAGTAATCATGTAATTAAATAAAATATAAAAAAGCTAAACAGCTCAACTTCAGAAAAATGATGCGTCATGATTGGTTGCTGGCACCTGGGATGTCATTTTCAGTTAACAAAAATGGCAAAATGGCCGCCCACTGAGATAGAAAAAACAGCAAGATTTTGCCTGTTTAATTTATTTTCCATAAACAAGACATTAATTAGAGCATTGTGTTTTGACTAGCTGGGCTACACAGAACATATTATTTCCCCCCAAAAAAATTTGGTTGATGTCCTCTTTAAAGATGAATCTACCCAGAGGGGAGCAAGCTGAGAAACCCAGGTTGCCACATTTTCATTAACATCCACTTTATAACTGTTTGCGGTAAAATTGGCTTAAATTGTGGCTTGATTGCAAACAATTATGTATATTCCACAAAAGGGTTTGTCTGACTGCTTTCCCATCAATAGATGTGACCAGAGAGTGACACGCTATGACAAATGAGGCTGCGAATAACTGAAGCAAACATCCGGCAGTGTCTTACCTTCAAAGCCCATTCGCAGTCATTGATGGCCTCCTCATACCTCTCTAGATTGATGTAAGCCTATGGAGGTACAAACAGGGGTCCAAAAAATACATGCGGCATCACAATATGCAGATGAGATTATTGACGACTGAGAAATTTGGTACACTTGCACAATTTTGGGCAATATCGAACGATCTCATTATTCGCCCCGTGCCTCAATTACTCGCTAAGGACATATTAAATTCGATTATATTCATGATGATGAAATATTTATTTTGTTGTGAGTAAAAAGAGGGGTTATTTTTTATTTTACAATAAACACCTCTAATGGACACCTTTTATTTTTTGCAAGCAGCCACGCTATGGGAAAACGGGTTAGTCGGGCTCATATTTTAGCTGAATAAAGAGTTAATCAATTGACACTCTCAAAGAGGTATTTATTTTATTTTTTTAGAGGATGTTGCCGTGTTGTGAGGTTGTTGCATATTTCTAATACATCTATATTGTTTACTTTATATTGTATTGTCGTCAACAGAAATATTAACATGGAATTCCATTCTATGTAATATATATTTGTCACATTAGTCAAGATCATTTCCACAGTCAAACATTGAAAGAGTAAAAGCATTTAGAAAAAGTATTGACTTGCGCTCTGTTGGTATACAACTGCTGCATGTCACGTAGTTCCTCCAAGCCTTTACTGTAATATTTCACAGCGGTCTCATAATCTCTTTGAGCGTAGGCTTGATTTCCTTTGTCCTTAAACGCTGGGCGGACAAAAAGGATAAAACGTTAAACAGGAAATACAGCTGGCCATGCAAGATGCTACAGCAACCCATCCACCTCACTGCAACATATTGAAGTGGCAGGTAACAACACACCAGTGGCCTTTTTCTCTTGAGCGAGCCTCCTCTTCCTCCTGTCTTCCGCATCTCTCTCCATAAACCTCATGAAATTCTCTGGTCATAAAAAGAAAAACACTTCTATTGGCATTTATGTCTCTGTAGAACTCCCTGGTGACACAAACAGTAACAATACAAAGAAATATAAAGAATCTGTTGCCTTTCATTACATTTCTTTTCAGTGGGCCTTACCCGCACTTTCAGTTTGGGCATCCTGCAAAACACGAAGAGATATTGTTGACAATAGATTTTTAAAGGAGGGAAAAATGTTTACGCGTGTGCATTGGTCCATGTGCAATTGACGAACAATGACAACATCTTTACCACGGGAGCTTTCGATGTTGGGTTTGTATTGATTGTGGTTTTGTTGACTTTAGTCCTGCAGGATCCATTCAGGGATGCAATTTGGCAATCTGCCTTTTTGATAGCTTTCTGCTGGACTTCAATGTCTGGTGAGTTTAGATCCTTTACAAGCTTACCTGGCAAAACAAAGTGTAATAAAAATCCGATTAAAAACATTAAAACACTACAGCCATGAGCAATGTTGTTATATAAAACGAAATAGCATACAAGATTAAAACTGTACACTAGCTTCAGCACAAACTAACAAGTTAACTAAAAAAAACTATAGGATAAAACAAATGAACATTACTTATTTCGTCGACATTCTTCAAGAAACGATCCAAGTCTTCAGTTGAATCGATGTTGTTTAGCTCCATTTTTTTATTTTTTTTTCCTTCCCCTAGTGAAGAGTACAGACTGTTAAGGAACGTTTTCACATTAAAACCTTTTGAGGGGAGGGGGGCACTAATCAGTCAATTTTGATTCTTATAGGGTGCTAAATATCCACATAAAATATGTAGTGAGACACCAGCAGGTTCGTGTACCAGACCGCGTTGTCTGTATGTCAACACGGGGTTACCATGACGACGAGATGCCTTCATTGTAAATTTCACTATCAAATCTGGAAAAAGATGACGCCGTTGGCCCAAAATTGAAGTTCGAAAATCAATTGAGTAGTCTTAAAACAAACACGCTATTGAGTTAATTTTTTTTTTTATATGTAAAGTATGAAAAAATAATAAAAATGAAATTGTCATTCATTGTACAACACTGCCCTCGAGTGTTTCTTTTATGTCACTGAACAGTACTGTTGCACAATTTATGCCAAACAATAATAATAATAATAATAATATTAATAATAATAATAATGTGTGCCACCTGCTTGCCTGCCTGCCATTCCCCCTTCCCTTGCCTTTTAACTTTAGACCCTGTTCAGAGCAACTTCTCTAATACCATAACGTTCCAGTATAATGGGAACTAAAGCGTCCTCCTTCAACACTGGAGTATAAGAATAGAAACTAAAGCTTCCTCCGTCAACACTGGACATGCTGAAGTAACTTTTCTACTACATAATTGTGTCATTAAACATACCGTATTTTTTGGACTATAAGGCGCACCTAAAACCTAACATTATCTCAAAAGCCGACAGTGCGCCTTATAGTCCGGTGCGCCTTATATATGGACCAAATTCATAAATTTAAACTGGCCCGAAGCATTGTGTCATGAAATCAATCATAAGTGGCCCACTGAAGACTATGAATCATGGATCAGAAAGACCATGGATCATTATTTTTTGATTATAAAGTAACTTGCTGCGCCTGAAGTTGAAATAAAAAAGATAAAATGGAGAATGATTTGATTTGGATTAAAAATCTGACATGATGCATTAATGGTGCGCCTAATATAAGGACAAAGTTTTAAAATGGGCCATTCAATGAAGGTGCGCCTTATAGTCCGGTGCGCCTTATAGTCCGGAAAATACGATAGTGACCGTACACTTCACTGCTCTGCCATCTCGGCAGGCTTTTAAAGTTTCTGTTAATAGCAAAGGTGATATTTTTCCACAAGCACGACTTGAGAAGTCAAGTGCTACTCAAGAAGCGCAAGCATGTTAAGTAACCTGAAGATTCGTATAATCTGCTTGCAATTGTCTAAAGGGAAAAGAAGTTTGGGAGTAGCAAAAGAAAGTTTCAGAGATGACTCTTTTTGTTTTCTATGGTCACTGCAACTGCTATGGACGTCATCAGGGTACATCTCCGAGGACAAAAGCTCGTGTCGTTGATGAAATGCCCGCTTTGCTCTTTATCTGCCTTTCCACAATCAATCCACTTGAGACTCGGTCTTTTCTCCGGGGTTATCTCCAAAGAAAGATGCCCCCTCGAATTCCCCACTGGAATACAACACAAGTTAGGCTTCATTTACTTTCAGAAAAATGTCTCTTCAATTCAGTGTGTGTGTGTGTGTAAATGTAAATGATGGCTAGCAGCATGAGTGTAAATCTCTTGGAGGTCAGGGGACTCCACCCATATCATTTATAAGGCAACAACAGTCACCCCACCCAACCACTTGATCTTTGCATGCAAGGCAGTATGGAGAGAGGACAGACCCGTTCTGCAGTGCCCTCCTATTTTGCGTGGTCCATCTGCAACACTTTATGTTGCTGTCTGCCAATTGGCATTGCAGCAATTTACTTCTCCTCCAAGGTAGGCCTTATTTTGCGCTCAGCTCTTCCTGCATACCCAAAATAATATATTGCCCAAGTTGTTTCAAATGCGAATCCAAATAACCCTGAATGGAGGTCTTGTTTTATTTAAGGTAAACGACGCCAATGCTACGGGGAACTCTGTAGCAGCTGCTGATGCGTCAAGGACCGCCAAGATCCTCAATATAGCGGCGCTGGTGTGCGGATTAATTTTGAGCGCCATATTGATCACTGCGTATGTGCTTGGACTAGACGTATTAGGTGTGTAGTTCATGTACTTGCCAAAATAAACAAATCAAATCAAAATGTATGTATGAGTTCAAGTTTGTCCATACTTGAATAACAAATAAAATCAGTCCAAACTATGAAATGTGATTCTCAGGTTTTATAAACAATCTTATTACCAAACAAAGATTATAACTGAATATTTACTGAATGTTTTCATACAAACAGGTCACATAAAAAATATGATGTCACAATATTTCAACTGAGCAGGAATAAAAGTGATTTTTAGTTATGCTTTAGTTGTCTTTTGTTTCATGAGAAATCGCAGAAAAATAAAATACTTTTGCAGAAAAAAAAACTTTTGTGATAAATAACCTAAAGACACTTTATCAATAAATAAATTAAGAGAAAACACCAATATCACCTTACACACAAATGTCCAACTAGCCGTTTCTACCCAGTGTCATGAGAAATTGTGTTTGTACTACTTTGCAAAAGTATTAGCCCCCTTGCACTTCTTGACTTTTTCGTCACAGTTAGGCTTCAAACACCGCACAATCTTCCTGAGCAACTTGTGCGCTTATTTAAATCTCCAAGCGAGGTGGTGACCTCACAACTTCCATCATATTTTTCCTTCTCATCACTTTTCTTTGATGATCGATTGAGAGAATTCACATGACAGCGTGCTTCCCCGTCTCAAAGGACACTTTGGGCCTTCCTCTTTCGCCGAGGTTCTTTGTCTTAAAACCCCTTCGAGTTTTGACACCAAAAACGTTTCTCCGTGTTTCCTTCCAAATTCCTCGACGGCCTATTCCCCAAAGACAAGTTGGTTACTCTTCGCTTGGATCACATGACGCAAACACCGTGCAACTTCATTGTCTCTGTACTCACACTGCTTGGCTGTTCTAGAGAAGCAGACTGTTCCCCACAGCTGTGAAGAATGACAGACTTTGAACGTCCCTGGGGAGATTCACTATCACAAAATGACCAATGGGCTTCGTGTGCGGAGACATCTAAGCCCACTTTGGCCTGAAATAGTTGCCCGAGAGATTCCTGGAGTACCTACAGTGGCACGACAACAACTTGGCTCAGTAAAAGAGCAGCATGACCATATCTGTAAATGGTGATATAACTTGATCATTTATTAGGTGTTGTCTTGGTTTCATGATGTCAAAATGTGAACAGCATAAGGGAGAGGCCAGGTTGAATATCAATTCAAACATCTGCAGTGAATTACGCAGTTCAGTGTTTTACACAGAAAAGAACCATAGTCTGGTTTTGACTGGTTTTATTTTATTTAGCTTTGATTTATGTTAGTTGGTATCTAGAAAGACTCTTTTTCATTTTATTTGACTTGAAAAGGAGTAGACAATTTATGTGAAGTGAATCCATCAAAAGATTCCTCTTTTTTTAAATTAAAATAATTACAGAAAGTCAAAAAAGTTGTCCATTTTACTCTATATATTTATTTCATTATTTGCTGTTAAAAATAATTATAATTAGAATAAATACGGAAAGTCAAAAACGTTGTCTATTTTATTTTTTATATATTTATTGTATTATTTTTATATTTTGCTGTTAAAAATACACTTCAAATGAAGTGGCAAAACCGGATGACTGCTGAATGTAACTATTAAACTAACTTGACTTAGTTACTTTTAAAATAAAGTAGTCAGTAAAGGAACTATTTTCATTTTTAAATTAAGTCATCCATACAGGAACTAAATAACTGTGGCAGCTGCAACAAAAGTCTAAAGACACACTCAAAAGTGACCAGGAATGGAAAAGCTGAATTCATTTTCAGGATGTTTGCTTGTTTGTACCTTCCGGAAAAGTCTCTTGAAGGCAGGGGCGGAATCGTTACTCATGTCTTTAATTGCCACATGGGACAAACAGTGCAGCAACAGCAAGGAAAAGCCCCCAACTGAATGAAGTCTCTGGCGGCGGACAAAGAGTGTCTCATCTGCTTCCTGTCAACATGGGGACATGAAGTGTACAGTGAGAACCTTCATCTTATCAATGAATGGCCACTTTAGTTTCAGCCCTCAAATGGCAACACTAAGAGGGGGGAAAAATTATTTAAAGGTCAGAGATTTTTCACAAAAGTTGCCATTGTGAAAAAGCTTTTTTGAGTTGATAGATTTTCACAATAATAAACCATAACAACTTTGAAATAGTGAAAGATTATTTCTTTTTAAATTTTTTGTTTTTTGCTCAGCAAACCAATTTTTCCGATTGACAAACAACTAACATTTTCTGTGGCTTATTGATGTGACGAGTTTCTGTCGTGCTGTCGGCTTTCTTTTCTACCCTCAATTGGAGCAATAGAGAAGACTTTAAGCATATCGAAACATTGACAACAGGATGATCGGTCGAGTTTGTGGTAAAACTCGACACCAGTAAAAGTGTGGTTTGTGAACCAAGTCGACAACAGGAAGATTTGTGGTGAACGATTCATGTAAAAAGATTTTTCCTTTCACCTATGCAGCAAGACTTTGAGTTGATGTACAAAAAAATCATATGCAATTAAATTTAAAAAAATCACGTATTTTAGATTCAACATACCGTATTTTCCGCACTATAAGGAGCACCGGATTATAAGGCGCACCTTCAATGAATGGCCCATTTTAAACCTTTGTCCATATATAAGATAAATACATTTGGCCGGCGGGCCGGACTTTGGACACACCTGCTGTAGTGGCTCAATATTGATCCCTATATAAGGTGCACCTGATTTTAAGGCGCACTGTCGGCTTTTGAGAAAATTGGAGGTTTTTAGGTGCGCCTTATAGTGCGGAAAATACGGTAAACACATTACCCGATAAAAGAAGGAATTCCTGAAGGTGTTATTACGGTAGTTGTTACTAGGAAGCCTTGCAGCTATTTGGAGAGAAACAGTTGGAGTCTGTAGAGAGAAATGAAAAAACATTATACGGACTCCTCATAAATAAATACAGGCACAATGTATTGTGAAATAATAATCATGAGAAAGAGTGAAATGTTACAAACAAGTTTTCGTGCATGCAAGGTGTGCATGAGAAACAGTCCATGTTGGTACACGAGGAATTCTTTGGGGTTGAGGCTGGATGGCTCCAACGGGATTAAGTCTCCCTCACATTCCCACTGACATTCCAGTTCATCCAAAAATCCCTCGCCGCTTTTGTCTGAGCAAAACAGAGACCGATTATACACAGAGAAATGTGTAGTCATTAGGGGAGAATGATATGACAAGGCCTCGATGGAGTCTCAAGTGGGCTTATGAAATAAGGAAACACTATATTCGTAAAATAAAAAAAAAAGAAATGCTTATGGTACATTTTGACCACCATTGACTGAGTTTTAGAAAACAATCTATGACAAAACACATAAAACTGCAAATATGATTGTTTAGAGCACCCCCATGGTTCTCAAGCCATGGGCTATTCCATCTTCTTACGGCACATGTGGAGACTTGATTCAGGATGAGGGTAGGAAAAGAAATGTTGGTGTGTTGTGAGTATAAAGCGATGTTATCCTAGTGGAGTCAAGAGGAGATGGGAAGAGTAAAGCAATTTTCTTTTTATCAAATTTATGGTGACGCAAAATGTGAGTAACACTGCTGTAAGTGTCAGTACAGACAATAAAGAGAGAGATCAGTAAGAGGAAGATTCTCAAGGATTTCATCACAATTGATTTTTTTTTTCCTCAAATTAACACATAATATAATAAAAACAAAAAAACAACAACAATGAAATATGATGTAACTTCTCCTCCCACCTTTTAACCCTTGCTCCACTCCTTTCAAAAGCTGAAATAGAGGTGAAAGTTGCAGCAACTTTGTCCACTCCTCCTCTGAGAATGAAAGCAAAAGCCTAATAATGTGGCACAAATCCAGAATTTTAAGTATTACAACTGGATTACCTGGAATTGTTGGGACAGTGATGTCACTTGGTGGAACACATGCTGTCAAGAAATGTCATTTTTTTTATTTCTTTTTTAGCATTGGTGGAAAAGCAAAATGAATTGCTGGCCAACGTGTCAGTTGCTCTTTGATTAAACTAGGAAGCAGCTGGGATATTGTATTCTATCTTTAGTATGCCATTTAACCTCTGCCACAACCCCCCACTCCACCCGTTTTAACCAACCAGTGTTTACATCTGCGATACTTAGCAACAAATACATTAGGATTGATTACGGAATGTGGTAATCAAAATCACCGTTAAAAATTAGTCTACTCCCAATGACTCACAAAGTCATTATGCATCAGGTTATATTTTTTCCAAATTGTTTATTACCTCCATCTGGCTGCTGGTTAGTGCCAAAAGCGTTTTGGCGACTGAGGTTAGGGTTAGAGTTGACTTGCTGTTTATCAACCGCAAATTGCTGGTTCATTCTGTCCAGCAGAGGTAAAATCTTCCTTTGGAGCAAACTCATGACGTTCCCGGTCGGTCTGGGTCGACACAAGCGAATCAGACCGTATTCTTTGTACCAGAATTTTCCACGCAGGACTTCCTGAACAAAGGAATTTTTATAAAATGGAAGCTTTACTTGAAGTATTTTCATGTGTGCCAACCTGAGCCGTGTCAGCACGCAGCTTGGAAAGGTGGCGAACAAATTGCAGCTTAATGAGAGCAACATCTAAATCGTATAATCTGGAAGAACATTGCTCCCACATTTCTCCCAGCGTCGGCTCTCTGTCCTGCGGTTACAAATTGAACACACTGGAAATTAGAAATTATTTTCCCGCTCCAAAAATAAATGTTCCGACCGTGAGGCGGGCACTCGCGGTCTGTTCTTCTCCTCTTTGTGTGTTCCATTTGTCTTGATCTTGTTGCAGCTGCTCCATGCGTAAGTCCATCATGTCAAGGCCTGACATCAACTCAGTGTACCAAACACAATGCTGATCCCACTCCTCTTCATCCACTAAGCGCACAGAAACAAAAATGGAGGTAAATATTCATGTCAATTAAACGTTTCTTTTTATTTGTTTTTTTTCCTCATAGCATCTTACCCAGGCTGAGGACATTCAAAACATGTGGAGGAAGGATCAGAGACAAGGTGCCACGTTGGGCTACTCTTCTTTGGGCTTCAGCCTGGGCTAAGTCGTGCATTTCCACAGCTGCTTCCCTTAGCGGCCTGCCTGACCACAGGACCTGCAAGGTAGGGCAAGGTGAAATAAATAAATATTTAATTAACTGAAATGAATTTAAATAAATAAAAAAAAAATCTTAATTGTTTTAATAATAAATAAATACATGTTTTTTAATAAAATTATAAAAATAAAAATAAATAAATAAAAATTAAATTCATAAATAAATTGAAATAAGTCACACCTCATTAACCTCATGATGGCTGCCAACGTCCATCAGTCTCAGAAAACACCGGAACACGGCTGAGTCCACATCAGCAAGGATGTCCTCCTCCCGTCGCCTCTGCTGCTGCCAATAAGTGTTCCGCGCACACACTTCTCTCTCCAGAGCCTCCACCTGGCCTCAAAATCAACAACGATTACCAGAAAGGCCCGATTTCATGCAAGTCAAGAAATCACTTCCCTGATCAGACCCCCCCCCCACCCCACCACAAAAAAAAACCAACCTGCAAGCTGTCGTTTTGATCCGCCACAGTCAACCAATAGGAGGCTGTGATGGGTACGACGGTGTCTGTGAGCACATCCCGCCTGGCTCCAACCACAGGAGCCAACACAGCAGTTACAGGATCAACTGCTTGAGAGCCATAACGGATTGCCACCAGACCTGCAGAATAGATGCAAGCCTATTTGCTCTAGAAATATATCAAATCCAGCACTTTTTTTCATACCATTGCCATCAGGGTCCTCCATGGTCCCTGCCAGCCCTGTCGTGCATCCCGTGATGAGATCGGACTGGCACCCCAACACGGGTACGCTGAGACCTGTTCCCATTGGATCAGGGTAGTCCATACCCAGCAAGGCAGGGACTGATGTGTTTGAACCTGGCAGAGTCATGTCTCCTGAAGGGCATAAATGTTGTGTAAGACTTGCACCAGTGACTATCATGTCTAGTCATGTTCTCACCCAGAGCGCCTCCATCCTGCTGCAGGCCCTCAGTAGTGTCCAGCAGGATCTCCAACCTGGTCTGAAGCTGCAGCTGACAATGCTGACTCCTCCTCCAGTTCAGATGGAGCTCCTCTGCCATACGATCAATACGATCTTGCCAGTGACACCCTCGCTCGGCTCCATGATGAAGCTGCAAAGCTGGTTCTGACTCCCACTCTTCACACAGGAGCCTCAGGAGCTCTACTGTTTTGAACATAACCGCCAGAACCTATAATCAAAGTTTTTGCTTTACATATGTTTTTTTTATTTATTTCTTTAGTCTTGTTTGCTAATGAAAATCACCTTGCTGTCTAAAAGAGTCTGGTATCCTCCTGCATGAGCTACCAGCTGCCCGGCTCGGATGCTTGCACCTCCCACTCGTGTCATTCTCCCACTCAGAGGCTCCATAAAGGGTTCACCCAGGAGGACTCTACCTACTGGCAGCACAACACCTTACAAGTACACAAAGTTTTAATGAACTTATGTGGTACTTTGACATCGGTGTTTTATTTGTTTCACGGCTTTCCCCATTGAAATTAATTTAAATCTAAAAACTAATCCAAATAAATAGTAAAATACAAAATAAATTACATAAATTAATTAAATTAATGAATAGCATTGTGTAAACACATAATGAAAGACAATACCCGTCACCGGATCGAGACTGATGCCAACAGTCAGCACAACGTTTCCCGTCCGAGGATCCATCATTGGAGAACCGATCTGGACAGGTTGCGGCAAACGTGTGATGGGGCATATATGTGTCTTCCCCAGTGGGTAGACCAGACTAGTTTGTGGCTGGATGGTAACGGCCAGAATAGGTACTGGGACTCCCGTGTCTGCGTCTGCCATGGGGGCACCCAGCTGCAGTTTTTGACCTGGTCGAAGGCCTCTGAGACAGATGTTGGGCAGAGGTTGGTTTGAGTGGCAGGAGGTCGGGTATGGAATGAAAGGTATAGGAGGACTTTCCCATTTCTTGTTGTCTCCTTGTAGGGATAAAAGGTGAGACGAGAGTTAGAGCAGTGATTGGTATTTACAATGTCTGTTATTTGTACAATGTCACTGCTTAATCTAGCTATACTTTATAATATTTTTTATATAATGTACCGTATTTTCCGCACTATAAGGCACACCTAAAAAACTCAAATTTTCTCAAAAGCCGACAGTGCGCCTTATAATCCGGTGTGCCTTATATATGGCCCAATATTGAGCCACTACAGCAGGCGTGTCCAAAAGTCCGGCCCGCGGGCCAAATGTATATATCGTATATATGGACAAAGTTTTACAATTAATTGAAGGTGCGCCTTATAATCCGGTGCGCCTTATATATGGACAAAGTTTTAAAATTGGCCATTCATTGAAGGTGCGCCTTATAGTCCGGTGCGCCTTATAGTGCGGAAATTACGGTAAGTAAAGAAATTATTCTAATTATAATTATTATACCAATAATTATCAACTTTAGACCGCTACTCTAGTTCAGTGTTCAATACCTGCACACAAATCAGTCGTGATGACCAAAGTGGCACTTTCGGGGTCATAGGCGACGTTTCCAACAATGGGTAGAACATGACCGGTTTGTGGATGCACGAAGAAATCTGGAGGAACCGCCATAGTGTGACCGTTGCTCAGCAACATGTGGCTGTGAGCGTTTGGTCTAACAAGGCCTGTGACTGTGTCGTAATGAGCAGGGCAACATTCTCGCAGAGATCCATCAGAACCTGGAAAGACTTTTGTTATTGCAGTAGATACATTGACCAACAGATGGCAGTGTGAGCGTTTACCAAAGATGCCGTCTTTGCTCAGCACAGTGCCTGTGTCAGGACAGAGCAGCTTGGCCCCCGTGCCTTCACCCAAGAGCCCCCAGGAGCCCTGGCGCCGACATTCTGCGGATACCAACCCTCCCATTTCTCCCACGAGCGACCTTAACCGCTGAATTAAACTGAGAACAGACGAGCAATGAGAGTTCAGGAGAAGACCTCAGTGCAAGCTGTAAAAAATGACAATACTTTTGTTGGCGCTGTCCAAAAGCTGTCTGGTGGATCTTGCCCAGTATTCTGCTACATTCTCGCACTTGAGCCGTGAACACACTGTGGACCTTCTGCTGTGCCTGCTGCTCTCGCCTCAAAACCTGGAGGATGCCAAGTGGAAAAGAAATACTTTTTCCATGTGATGCTTCCACTTTGAGATCTTTTTAATATTAAGTTGGTGTGAATGAAGAATTATGTCAATTAAACCTGAAGCTGACTGTTGAGCAGCATCCTCAGGTGCGAAGCCAAAGACCTCCTGCGGACCACCTCCTTCTCCACCTCTCTTCTGGTCTTCTCGTAAACGTCATCCGTGCTCTCCTCATCCACCAAGCGAGGATGGAGCATCCGGAGTTTCTCGAGGACACCCTGATAAAGCTCCTTGACCTACATTTACAAAAGCCATACTTGGTCTCATAGCAGGATCCCACATGGATAGATCTGAAGGTTGTCATGCGCACCTCAGTGGTGAGCTGTCCGAGCCGTGAAGTGACTGACACGCTGTGTTTGAGAAGCAGGTTGTAGAAAGTGTTGCTGCTGAAGGCCTCCAGATCCACCTGGTGTTCGTAATCCCAGAATTCCTCTGAAGGCTCTGTACCGAGACGATCATAAAGAGGTCACTTTGACCAAAGACAAGTCTAAACTCAAACCTGCAATATGGAAGTTCAATGTTCAGACCTGAAATGTTCCCTAAACATAAAACCAGGCCATGCAGAAAGCAATAGTTTAAAAACAATCACATGTTTCTATCTCATGAATTTTAAATTGTTGCCCCAAAAAATTATTTCAGTATCTTTGAAAAATAATTTGTCTTTTACAAACAGACATTGAGGAGGAGTTTTTAAATTTTTGCAAATTAATTTATTTGACTTAAAATAGAATATACCGCTCTAGGAAACCCACATTTGTAGTGGGAATGTGTAAAAATGTAGATTTAAATGTAAAATAGCATTTTCAATGTAGTTTTAAAATAGAATGTATTTCTGATCATTGTCTGACCTGCATGTAGAAACAAGCCAACTCAGTAGTAGTAGGACAAAAAGACATGTTTTGACATCATGTTGCAATTAATGCTTCCATCTCGAGAGCTGGGCAATCAACTCTCAGTACATGTGTGTATTATGGTCATACATGAACATTCTGTGTATTGCAGGTGCACGTGGAGCAGAGGTTGCGTAACACACAGTGTACACGTGTGATGTGTACCTGGTTGAATGGAAGTCAGCCTGATGACAGCTTGTTGTTTTCTGTGTATTTTCATTTGTGACATCACCCTTGAACCTTTTGATGCGTAGTCTTCCATGTGATAGGTCATCTGCCGTGTGTGATACCGCGCCGTGATTGGCTTCTTCTCAGGCCAACCATACTCGTGGAAAAGGATCTAGAAACGTGAGTTGGATTATGGTTGTGTGGTACACACACAAAAAAAAGTGAGGGATGTTCTTTTGATTCTCATTGGTAAATATTTTTGTGGGTGGTGCACCAACCAAGACAATGACACATAAACACAAGATGAGGGCGGCTCCAAACAAAAGACCTCCCGTCACCAGCCAGTCAGGACGCAGTAAAAGATTTCTTCTCTTCCTGATGCCCACTCTTGTGACGTGACGCGGATTAGTTGCAAAAAAGGGCCCCGGCTCGTAACATTGGCCTCCTGCACCCATTACCCGCACGTACTGGTGAGGGACAAAAGGTGGAGGTCAAATAAACACAGCAAGCAGAACATGGAATCTTAGAATGTGAGATTTGAAGACCAAACCTCATAACTGTCTCTTTAAGATTACGTAATCTTACCATATGTTTGTGATGATGGCTGCTAAGCCTAAAAACATAAACTCCGGGTTGGTTGAAGACAATTGAAAAAAAGCTGGGAGGTGTCCAGGAGAGAGTCAGCTCCTCTTTCAGTTTTCTCAGTGACCCCCAGTCAAAATCACTGTTTGTGTTGTACAAGTTGTCACTGACAAAAAGATGAAGAATCATTGATGATTGTCTTAACAAAGGGAAACTTTAACTGGGTACTTACACATCGTACTGAGGATAATCACGAGGGGTGACGGTGAACAATAGAACATCGCCCAAATGGAGACATGTTGTGGGGTTGAGAATTCCACTGAGACTTTCCCTCGATTCTCCCTTATTACTATTATCCATGCTCCCGCTCATATTTTCCATTTTGCCCATATCCCACGGAAGGACAGACTCATCTAAAAAGAGTATAAAATAAAAAATATTGATTGCCTTGCATATGACTGGCGGAATTAGGAATCCATATTATTTTCAAACCATGAGGCCTGGGAGTTTCCCGCAGCTCTGTGAGTGACAAAAACAGTTGTTGAATTTCGATGCCGTCGCTAAAGAGGCCGATAAATCCCGCTTCTGTATTCGCACGGCACATGAAGACAAAGGAAAACTTGAGAGATATGTACAGAGAGGAACAACAATGAGAAAAGGTGTTTACGTGTGAGCCCAACCGCTTGTCTGAACAATGTAGACCGGGCGTGGAGGGGTGAGATGGCTGCCACATTCCAAGCTCCCCTGGGGGTCCCAAACTTTAAAGAGAGTCTCCAGCATGGTGCCGGAGAAGCCCGACACCTGCATACAAATGATATCTGTTATCAAAGTAGGTCAACAAGACACTGAAGAAGCTTGTCTGAACCTTTCGCAGGAAAGATAAAACTCTTGTGGGGCTTTGAGTACATTGTCTGCCTAGCTCAAACTATTTATTGTGTTTAGTATTGTCTCATGGAAAACTGCAGTCGATGGAAAAGGAAAAAAAATGTCCAGCAAGAACTTTTCCATTGCTGCTGAGTTTTGATTAGAAGTGCGGTTACACACTGGATTGGTCGGCAGCCAATCACAAGGCACATATGCACAAATGATTCACGCTAACTTTCAAGGGTAATGAGCAATCGCTGGCGGAGCTAGAGGGGGAGCACTGGGGGCATTGTTCCCCCCAGACACCCAGGTGCCAGGCCAGATAAATATTTTTTTCCAGGATTATTTCTACCTTATTTCACCCTGTTATTTTTTGTAATCTCAGAATGAATATTTACCCTTTTTTCTGAAAATTTTCGGAATTTGTAAAAAAAAGTATTTACCGTAATTTTCGGACTATAAATCGCTTTTTTTTTCATAGTTTGGGTGGGGGGGCGACTTATACTCAGGAGCGACTTATATACATATATATGGGGGGGGGGGTTTCACTTTTTTGGGCATTTTATGGCTGGTGCTACTTATACTCCGGTGCGACTTATAGTCCGAAAATTACGGTATATATTTTCGGACCACCTAATTTTCTGACATCCAGCGCTCCCTCAAGGATAACAGTCTATCCCCGCCACTGTCAAATGATGGATGTATTTTGCTCACCCGACTATTGGAACCTAAAACCAGCTCCAGTTCTCCACCAGACTTGCACTGTAGTCTCAGTTGACTTTCCGGCCTTTTCCTACATAGGCCTCCACACGCAGCTCTCCCAGGAGGCTCTACGCACACACACAGACCGAGTTCTCCGTCATACCCCTCATAATCTTCTGCAGATGGACACACCTGCAGAAAAGATAGGATGTCATTTAGATTATCGCTCCGCTCACATTCATAAAGGATCATTGGGTGCTGTCAGCTGAGTGGGTGAAAGGTTATTTACACTGTCATGTCAAAAGACATACAGCATATCCGGATAGTGTTTGCATTTCACATTTGGCTCTTTGGTCCTTCACTCTCAGTTTAGGTGAAAGGTTATTTACACTGTTATGTCAAAAGACATTCCACATTTGCCTCTTTGGGCTACTTTCAGTTTTTGCATCCATGTGTGCAATCACATGACCTGCGTCTTGCAGTGACTTGACCACTCATGTCGGTCCAAACACTCTCCATGCTGAGTGCGTGTTTTTCCATCCCTGCAGATGCTGTACACTTTGTGCACACACACATCTTCACCGTCGATGGGCTGATAATTGAGGGTACATTGGCACTGCCCGTCACTCCTCTGTGGAAAAGTCAATAAGGTTCTGTTATATAATGACAAATACAATTCTAAAAGATTATACAACATTGTACCACTGTTAACTTATTCAATTCAATGAGATAAATGAGATGGGAAATAGAATCAAATGTATTCTCCATGAGTGTAACGGTGAGACAGAAACTAAACCCCGCTGTGCACGTGGGAACCTGATCTGCTCATCTTTCAGCTTGATGCAACAGATTGTTCAGGTTTCTTAGCTTAGTGCTGAATGATGAGAGTTGATTGGGTAGAGAATAAACAGAGGAGCATCTCACCTGAAAATTCTGTCCTTCTCCCGGGCAGATGCAGGTATCCTGGCCAGAGTGAGGCTGCTGAGCCACCGAGCCACACGGGAGGGATGCGGACAGACCCGGTCTGGGACAATAATGTTGAGGAGGACACTCGAGACACTTTTCCATTGCCATACTATTTGCGGCAGGCCCGTACGTTCCCCTTGGACAAGGAATTGGAGTCATGCTATCCGGTAGGCAGTAAAAACCTCACAAAAGCAAGACCATCACAAAAAGAAGTTGAGTTTCAGGTATCAAGCAGATTTGTATTTTATTAACACATATTAATTGATGAATGGGCAAAAATAATTACCATATTTTCCAGACTATAAGGCGCACTGGACTATAAGGCACACCTTCAATGAATGGCCCATTTGAAAACTTTGTCCTTATATAAGGCGCACCGCACCGGACTATAAGGTGCACCATTAATGCATCATGTCAGATTTTTAATCCAACCCAAATCATTCCCCATTTTATCTTTTTTATTTCAACTTCAGACGCCACAAATTACTTTATAATCACAAAATAAAGATCCACAGTCTTTTTGATTCATGATTCATAGTCTTCAGTGGGCCACTTATGATTGATTTCATGACACAATGCTCCCGGCCATTTTAAATTTAGGAATTCGGTCCATACATAAGGCGCACCGGACTAAAAGGCGCACTGTCGGCTTTGGAGAAAATTTTAGGTTTTTAGGTGCGCCTTATAGTCCCGAAAATACGGTAATAAATTGATTGAGCAATTACTGGAGTCTTGCTAATGTGTGTAGACTAGCACAATATAAAACACATTTGTACATACCAGGTTGACAGAATGGTCTTTCTTGGACATATCGGCTGATATTATCTCCATAAACAGAATGCAGACCACAGTAAAGCAACAAAAAACAAAGATACCTCATTAGATCATCACAGCATTCTTCTGGCATCGCGACAACCCAAAAATAAAGAGATACTCTATTAGATGGTGCTCTCCACATTTATTTGACTGTTAATAAGACGCAAAGGGAACACACGAGCTCGTGCTTGGTCTGCACGACTTTCATTAGCATGCTGAATGATTTATAGAGCGGCAGAGGGAGAGTAGAAAGTATCACATTGCTCTATTTGTTCTTCTTGATGCAAGAATGAGCATGAAAGTGATTCATGATCTGGCCTGTGGCTTTGCTTGAGCGCTTTCCAATATTCTGTACCTCAAACACAACTCGCTAATACTGGCGGAGCTAGAGGGGGGCTGCAGAGGCACTGACCCCCTCATGTAAAAGTGGAGTTTATAAAAAAAAAAAAGGGTTTTTTTTTGTGTGGACCTCTTGAAATATCTTTAGGGGACCCAAGGGGGGAAAAAATCCTAGCTCCCCCAGTATTTGCAAAAACTCTATTATGACCAACCATTATACGAATAGTACATTCATTCTTGAGCTGTGTTTACTCAGTAAAGGTGACATCGGTGTTATTCACATTTCGTGACTGTTCCATGCGTCATCGGGCATTCATATCTGGGAAGCAAATGTAAATTCGAAGAAACACCTCCATGCTTTCAGTTGTTGTTGTTTTAAATTATTGTCTTTTCCCCTGAGAACGCTTTCACAGAAAAGTTTAACCTGCAAATAGCTGTGGGTGCATGCCTGAGTGAAATAAATACAAATCAGGTTGTTAACCTTTGCTCCATTTTCTTGGTTCTACATTGCAGAAACTTATAGGATAAAAGGATCATTTTTTCCCAGATATCTCAGTATGTGTCGTGTACATTCGACATGCAGGAAGGTGATGTTTTCATGGACAGGAATGCACACATCGCTTATTATTGTGTTGACCAGACTTTGGACGACAGCTATAACCTAGTTAGCTCATCATGGCAACCGTGGACTATGACCTTGGGGTGACGAGTCGTGGCTTACCTAAGACCCACTTTAAGCAGCAGAACATGCAGCAATGGCATTGCATTTGTGCAAAAGTGCTAAAGTCCTTTTTACATCATCAGCATTGGTGATTGACTTATTTTTGGGTCTGTGTTGTGTTAACAAAAATGATTTGGACAAAAATAAAAAATAAAGGACCATTGCAGACGCTGCCTCATTTGTACATCATGAAATTAATAATACCTCGTAGACTTTCCCCATTATCATAATTGAAGATTGCTTGTTTATCTTCATGGTTATATTTGAGGATATTATCTGAAAGTGGTTTGACATCATTATCTCTAATCATGCTATGTCCATAAAATGAAAGTTTTAGAGCAGTTCATCTGTGTGCGTAGTGTGTTTGTGAGTGCAAGTGTGCTATGTTGTGTTCCGTCACCCGTGTGACCCTCCACGTGTTGACTATTGACACAGGCAAGATCTGATAACAAGGCGCTTTATAAGGCCGACAGTGCCGAGAGGTTGCTCTATAGACACCTTGAAGCTCAGGTAAGGGCCAACAATGGTTTCTCTGTCTTTCCTTGACTAAAAATACAGAATGTATGAAGATAATACAATTTTCATGGCAGAGTCAAGGATTAATGTATTCTATCCTCCACAGAAAAGAAAATATGCATTCAGAAAAAGTGATCGTCATCATTTGCACCTTTGCCATCTTGGCAATTTCAGGTATTTTATTTTCAATATTATTGTCAATAGAGTATCACTGTATTCTTGTATGAATTTCACCATTTTACCACTTTTACAAAAACATTTTTATTGTATTATATTTTTATTATTATTTATTATTTATTTTTATATAGTTTATATATTTATTTATTTTATTTTTATTATATTTATTATATTTTTTTTCTTGCAGCTTACCCACATCGTGGCACCAGGGATGTGACCTGGACTGATTCCAAGGCCAATCAGGCTCAACCCAAATCAGAAATCACAAAAGAAGCAGAGTAAGTTGATATTTTAGGACAGCATACTGTATATTTATTAGTATGTTTTGAATCTTTATTTATTTGTAATTGGGAGCCGCAACTAATTCATAGCCAAAATATTCAAACAGAGTGGTTATGTCCCGTAGTAAAATCTACAAGAGCCAAATTGACGACAGCAGCCTCTACCACAACGAGGACGAGTACAACAAAAACCCGTTTACGGATGAAATGCAGCGTAAGATCATCGGGGAGTCAGACCGCCTTCGAGCCCGTTTGCATCAGGAACTGGCACAGCTGAGGGAGAGGCTGGCTCCGTCCCCAGCCCACCTCGCCTCCATGCTGGCCAGCGTGAGGGAACGCTTGGCCCCGCTCGCCCAGCAACTCGACAACAACACACACGGCCTGTGCAACCAGCTCAAGATGTACGTCAGTCCGGAGGTCAACCCGTATCCGGAGGTCCACGGCTGGATGACGCAAGAGCTGGAGCAGAGTGCCTCCAAGATGGCTGACATCCTAGCTGAATTTATGTCTCAAACCAGAGAGGTGACGGAACGCCTGAGAGAGATGAGTGAGGTGGAGGTGACTCATGAGGATTTCTGGCGTGGATTTAGTTCTAGGCTAGAATCAGAAGTGAAGTCACTCAAGGCAGAGGTGCAGAATAGTTTGGAGACTCTTAAAGCAGAACTCGCCGATCAGTCTGAAAGCGTGCGGCCCCTCAAGGCTGCGGTGGAATGCTTCTGCCAACTCCAAACTTCTCAAGCCAGGATTGAGAGATTGCTCACGTCAATGGAGGAGGAGCTGGAAGTCCAGTTGAGTTCTTCCCACCCTGTATATTCTGGTGGCTTATTGCAGGAAGACTTCTCTGTCAAACTGTCCGCTCTCATCCAGGACATTTTGCATTCAGTGCAGTGACATGTCAATACAGAGACGATAAACTGAGACACCCTCACCCGCTTGTTTGTTTAGCACATTGTTGGCTTACGAGGTAGTGACCAGCCTTTACATAACCTACTGGGTCAAAGGTAACCCAAATTGGGTGAAATCGCTCATCCACCACTGCATAGGTGTCAAACCCAACGCCCGGGGGCCAGATACGGCCCACCACATCATTTTATGCGGCCCGCGAAGACAAAGTTTGCATCGAATTTGTGTCATTACTGAAATTGTCCTCACTTTAAAAAAAAAACAAATAGGGACATTGCTTGCAATTTTTATTACAATTCGTCTTTTTTAAAATATTTGATTCCAAAACGAGTTATTCATCGGTTTGTTGTGGAGCTGATAGTGTATGACATGTCAACCCAGCGAATCGGGGTGAAGATTTGAACCAGCACGTCGGGTCAAGATTTTGTTCCATCAATAGGTAGAAACGATAACAAGAAATGTGTTTCCGGAATATCAATATAGCTGCCATTGAAAATTCTTGTGTTTAAAGTCAGCAGTTACCATTAACAGTTTCTAATAATGTTACCAGTCCTGCAATTCTAATGGATGTTCTTCAAATGTAAATCGAGTTTTTCTCTTCAATGTCACGAAAACCATCACATGCACTCCAGGAAGGATTTTTGCAGGATTCGTCCTTATTTTCAAAATGGCTTCCTCTAATGAACATTTGAAGGGAAATCTTGTTGTGACAAGTTACAATCCTGAAACTTTTAGTTAGTAGTTGCTTGTCAAATGTTTTTATTGTTTTGTGTGTTAACACAGACATTTTGTTGTATTTTTTTTGTATATACAAAAAAAACTGTTAAAAAATATATTTTGTTGTTGGTGTTTGTTTCATGTTTGTAGTGAAGTATTTTACAGTACATATGTAAACGTTAGGGCACTACATGATGTGTATATATAGATTTTTTTTTGTCAATAATTATGTAAATATTTTCTATATTGCTATAAACAAACTCATGGGAAATGTAACTGGAAATGATTCTGTGTTTTATTTGAATCTCACAAGAACGGAAACACTACAGTACAAATGAATGACAGGAAGTAGATAAAGGCATTTGCTTTAACACAAAAATAATTTGAACTGCCTTTCATCCATTCAACAATTTTCTACTGGAAGATGGCTGGAAATATAACATGAATGCAAATATTTGCTACTTTGATTTCTGATATTTAATGAGATGTTGTTGTTTTTTAATAGATGGAGTACATCTTGGGTTGTAAACATAATATTGGGATCAGTTGAAGTCATGAGGTAAATGGCGCGTCCTCCAAAACCTCTTGAGTACAAACCAGCCGCCAAGAACCAACAGAGCGCAGGCGGCCGATCCAAAAACCACCCCAACAACCAGGCCCGTCACATTCAGGTCATTATTCCGAGATTCCAAATTATTGTCACCTGATGGTATACAGAAGATAAAAAAATGTGAATGCTTCCTAGCTAAAGCTATGCATGTGAGCAACATATACTCACTGTAGGTTTCTGCAGCAGGCCTGTCTGTGGGTTGCAAAGAAAAAAAGAAGTGGGGGAAAAGTCAAATATTTGTCAAAATACATAAACAAGTCAATAGTGGCTCCTCCTACCTTCTCCGGAGGTGTAAAGTGGTCCAACGGAAAGAGTGGCTGAGTCTCTTCCCTCCTGTCCGAAAGGAGTCAAGGACCTTTTTTTTCTCTTGTTACAAGCCTGAGGAATAACCAAAAGATGTTAAATTTAAGGAATGTCTTTAACCAAGGGAAATTTTAAAAAATGGACGATTTGTTTTTGCTCACGTTCAAGAGTTCTTCACATTTAGTGGGCTCACAGAGTCTGACAATGCAATGTAGGTAGATGCTAGACTTGGTCTGATCATGGTGTTGAACAAAGCGGAAGGCCTCAAAATCAAAGCGGGCAAAATCCGAGTTCCCGTTGGTATTTATTGCCGCCATTGTGTCCACTGAACACCTGATGGGGAGTAAATATTGACATTTCTATCAAACGACAAATTGCAGCGTAAAAGGTCTTCTGACTAACATTGCTGTTACACTGAAATCGAGTTTTAATCGTAAACAAACACAAATGTTGGAACATTGGGCAGTGAGCTGTTGTCCAAACATAAAATCTGTTTTCGATTACATGTGATGGTCAATATCTGTCTTCCATCCAAGAAGTGTGTTTTTTGCAATCGTACCCAGTGAAGAAATTGTGTTGCTCGGTTTGCGACACATTATAAGCACTGGGAGTTCCGAAGCAGTGATCCAACAGCACGTGGAAGCTGGAGCAAACAGGCCAACCACTTAGTGTTTTGCCAAGGAACATAGCGTGTTTGGCTAAAGTTTATTCTAAGAGTTTTATGACCTACTTTGCAGTCAGGTTCACAGCCTTTACTTCCACGTAGATCCTCGTTCGTAGCTGTAGTCCTGACGAGGGGACGATTAACGGGTAGCCATAGTCGGAGTCCTACAGATGTATGGAAAAAAAACCAGAAAGAAACTGAATAGAGATTAATTTTTGCATTTACACGTCTGAACACGTCCAAGCTTACTTACATTATAGACGTTCATTTTTAGCGTGTCAACGAAGCTTCCATTGTTGTCATTCGTTGCCACCGAAACCGAAGAGCTAAAAATACACGCCAGGAAAAAAAATGAAATCAATCAAGAAACAAAAGAACCGATATTTGTTCAAAATAAATAAATGAATAAATGAATAAATGAATAAATGAATAAATGAATAAATGAATAAATGAATAAATGAATAAATGAATAAATGAATAAATGAATAAATGAATAAATGATTAAAATTAAAATTAAAATTAAAATTAAAATTAAAATTAAAATTAAAATTAAAATTAAAATTAAAATTAAAATTAAAATTAAAATTAAAATTAACTAGCCAGTAGTTTCCATGGTTACTCACGCCACTATCTGTGTGTTGTTGACAAGGTACTCTAAGGGATAGCGGCAGGAGAAATGATAGTAGAGGTCCGTGTTGTAACTGATCACGCCCTGCTCAGTTCTGGGGGTGTCGACGAAGCCTGTGATGATGACCGACTGGATGCTGAGGAAGTTGCTGAAGGGTCCCGTGGGGTCCGGAGTCTCATCCACAATCTTAATCGGAACAGAGCCAAAGCAAAGTCATCATGTAAGTGAATTTGAAAAGTCATTTGTCATATATTGTTGATGTGAATATTGGACTTTTTTTCTGCCCCAACACATCCAGGAAATCTTTTGTCTGTGACTACCGCACTATCCAATCATCTTCCACCAGACATGGTTCTGACCTGCAGGGATTGTCGGCAGGGGTTTTGGTCACTGTGGTTGACCGGAAGCAGGTAACGAATGATGGGGGGATCCACACTGGAGTCAATGGAACCCTGGCACTCTGTCACGTTGTGCTCCCCGTTTAGCGCCATGCTAGACGAATTGAATCCCGCCCACTGGGCCGTGCACAGGTTGAGCTCCAGCGTGATCGTGGTGATGCCGCAGTCGGCTGTCAGGTCTGAGCTATCTTCAAAAACATGACGGAACAAACTCCAAAACCCAAACTCCAAAAATTAACAATAAATAGTTGTTTTGGGGAATAGCTACCTGGGAGCCTGTCATACTCAGAGGAGCAATTGTAGAGGCAGAGGGTGGGATGCAGCAGTATGGCCAGCAGAGGAAGACAAAGGGGGATGAGACTCATCTTGTTAGAATGCGGCATGTCACGTCAGTCGTGTGCACTAAGAGGGAGCAACATTGCAACAGCCCAAAGTAATGTTATTGATTTATTTCAAAAAATGTATATAAATATTATTTGGAAAACCAGTCACAGATATGCAATATAATCAAATGAAGTGTAATGCATGTATTCATATTATAATCTTTTAAAAGCTAAAATAATATGTCTAATATGTATTGCTAAGTATTTATTATATATATTTATCATGTTTATTGATATATAAATAGTAATTATTTAATAAAATTGTCATTGAAGACAGTTCATGAAATGGAAAAAAGTTCAACAGTAAATGCATGGAGATAACAAAATAAAAAGAAAGATATTCATTCATTATTAATATTTTGAAAAATCCAAATAATAATGTGTTTAAATCAAATAAATAAAAATAGATAGCCTTACCTGTCCGGTACCTGAGCAGCTGTTTGTCTGAGCCTGTCATCCAAGGTTACTTTTATAGGATGAGACCTCCTTGAGACACCTAAAACCTCCAAGGTGTGTCTCACAAGCCGTCTCCTCAGATAATTTTAAACCCTTACACCAAAAAACAAATGAACACTTCCTAGCAAACACCTCAAGTTCACTTTTGTTGCAGTTTTGTAACACTGGCAAAAGATTACATTTAACAACAATGCAATTTACAGAGAAGAGTCAGATTTTGTCTAGTTTATTTTTAGTTATGCAAAAAATAACAATTCACTGCTTGGGGGTAAACATCACATCCGTAGCTAAAATATCATTTTTGGAGATTAACAGGCATGAATGGCACTTTGATGAGAAATACTGTGCAAAGCTGTAAACCGATCACGTTTGCCAAAAGCTATAAAGTGTCCAAGCAAACAGGACTAAACTTTTTGTAATTTCCCTTGCATGTCAAAGCTGACTTTTGTCTCATTTGTATGCTGTATGATATAGTGCACATAGCTACAGGCAACATCAACTGCTCAAGTGAGAGAGTGTCATTGTTCACAAGAGGAGACAAGAAAAGAAGCATTAATCTGCCCCATGATGAGACGGGACATTTGTTATACTATCCACAAATCACGTCACTCCATACTATCTCCATCACTCATGGCTTACGTCCTAAGATTCATCGACACAAAACCTTTGAAAATATCATATCTCTCCAAGCTAATCACACTATTCTTCCTCCTGATAATCCATTTTGGGTAAATGGGTTATTTAAAGGTAGTGAATGTGCTGGAACAAGATGTCCCAAAGTCGCATTATTATCCTGAGAGGAACAAATAGAAATGAATCACAAAGCCAAAATGGAAATGGACAATATTGGTATTATTTTACGGATTAGACGGTTTAATTCCTCAAGGCTGAAGGGAGGATGTTGAGTTGATTTGGGTAGGAAAAGATACACTGGGAATTGCACACGTGATCACCTATGTGCACCCACTTCATCGAATGTAACATTTTGCAATTACAAAAGTATTACAGGAAAAACTAAAATAAAATTACTGTGCAAATGTATTCATACTCATCAACAGGCACGTTAGCCTTAAGTGCGTATTTCTGCTGCCGTCTAGTGGCCATAAAAGGACAAACAAATGTGTCAGAAAAGTCCCAGGATTTCGTTCTTTTTTCACCTTCTGTCTTAGACTTCTAGGCCAGATGGTGTTAACGAAACAAAACATAAGAAAATAATAGAATAGTAGAAGGGAGTCAATTGAGGATCTCCAGACAAGTATTTAAATTCTTTAGTAAATCTTGCATTGAAAGAGAAGCATTGCTCTTCACTTTTCAACTTTGGCGGCCTTCTGTGAAATTAAAGATACATTCCTGCAAAGAGTCAACAATCACTTGTGTGTCTGCCACCAGTGAGTTTCAGTGGAAATGAGAAACACGCAAACCCGAGTCTTCATCACATGACAAAAAATCATGCGCTTGCATCCTAATCAAATCATGCCCAGAGCACCACCCAAAAAAAGGACTGAAAAAGTAAACGATATAGGATAAAACCAGTTTATTTCCACAATTGTGATCAAGTCTGATTTATTTGGAGGAGTGTAATTTAAATCTCTGTTTCATAATGCTCAACTCAATGCTAGGGCACGATCTGGAAATTCTGGAAATTAAGATGAAAGAAAAGCAAGGAACAGGAAGT
Source organism: Syngnathus typhle (assembly GCF_033458585.1). Lineage (NCBI taxonomy): Eukaryota > Metazoa > Chordata > Actinopteri > Syngnathiformes > Syngnathidae > Syngnathus > Syngnathus typhle. The sequence continues at coordinate 289,912 of NC_083743.1, forward strand.
ATGGAGTTAAAAAAAATGATTTCCTCTCTTTCCTCTGGACTGCTTCCTGTCCAATGGTCAATATATGCAGCACACTTCTCCACCAATTCTCTCATCACAATGTTTTTTTTTTTTTTTCCCAGCAACATGCTATTGGGCCAAGAGTTCGCCAGACGTGAAGTGAATAATGCGTTTGACAGCAGATCCGCTCTCACTCACACTCTTAGCACACTTCATTGCTGCTTTTCAAGTCAAGATTGACTCTGTGCTCTCCTTATGTGTTATTTCTCCCCAGACGGCATTCACTCTTTGTGATCTGTGTAGGGGGGGGGGTCAGATGTCCATGCACCCAGAAACTAACTGCATCAAGCTCGTGACACGGCCACATCCCAAACTACAAGGGGTGTGCACATTTATGCAATCCGATTGTTTCAGTTGTTTATCTCCCATCTCGAAAAATATTTCACTTTTCATTTGTTTGCAAATGCTGAAAGTCACATTAATGTTGTGAACTATATACAGTTTTGAATTAAGTACATTATTTTTAAAATACTTTATTATGAAATGTTCAACAATGTAAGACAAAAACAGAGATGCCTCTTGTGCTGATCAGATTCCTTCAAATTATAAAGTGACATTACTTTTTTGTGCTTTGTCTTTTTAACTGAGGAGGGGGGACCCTGGTGGTCTCATCCCCCCTTCTGTCAGACGCCGAGCGCACGACCCACTTTTCCATCCACATCCCATTTCATCGCGAGTCTTGGTTGGCCCTGGTGCGCGTTCGTGTTCGTCACGAGTTTTTCTGTCGCGAAAACGGCGTGATTCAACGATTTCGGTTTGTTTTCGCTCTAACGGCGCAGCAGCACACCGACGTGAACATGTCGAGATGGATTTTATGAGGCTGTTCGGCGCCCTGATCGCCTTCCTCTTCCACAATGGGTGCGCTTCTAAAATCAATGGTAAGACGCCAACACTTGCTTGACTCGGAGTTTCTAGTTTATTTTAAAAATTGCATGCGTCTTCTTGCATTTAATAATAATCGGCAACAATTGCTTGTTTTTGCACAATCTGCTGAGATTTTAAATATTGTGAGAGGGACTGAGAAAGGGGAAAAGCGCGTTGGTATTGTTATTATTAACAGGCGGCGTGATGTGGAAAATATCAACAGCCACATGTTGTTTTCGTCTCAGCTGCTCAGTCAGGAGGTCCCATCTTGAGTTCGACTAAACAGCTTCAATCCTGACGCCAGTAGCAGGAAATACGATCACAAATCACTCGCGGGGTTGGTTTTATACTAGTTTTTCATATAATTCAAATATTTGGGCCAAAGCTGTCAAGCCAAAATAACAGATGAAAATGATCAGAAAGTTGCACAGGAATGAATTGTTCCGCCAAAATCAATACAAAAGTTGCAGACAGCAGTCTATCCTTCACTTTAATGTTGTGATTGTTGGGTGAAAAAAACTAGTGTCAGTGCTGACAAATTGGTAATCAAGTCCAAATGATATTTTAGGTTTTATAAAGGAAGATAAGTTAGGATACATTGGCTGTATTTCTCTCGGTCCATTACTGAATATATATATATATATATATATATATATATATATATATATATATATATATATATATATATATATATATATATATATATATATATATATATATATATATATATATATATATATATATATATATATATATATATATATTTCATAAAATGTTGAAAAGCAATCAATTATTCAATATCTGGTAAGTGACAGTGCTTCCTAGTTATTTTCTGTTTTCTGTTAAGAAGAAAACATTTTGTGTCTTCTTAAAAAAGCAGAAAGCATCTCACACTCCTGCAACTCAGTGAAATTTATATAAATTTACATCCACACACAATAATGAATAACTTTATTAATTTTGTTTTCTTTTAGTCTGTAACAGAAAAGATTTGAAAAGCAGCAATGCGGTTGAAATTGAAAAAGAAATGAAAGCGATGTTTTTGCAAAACAAATAACCCCCCAAAAATATATATTTTTGCCTGGTTCAACTTAAAAGAAAATTAGCAAACTGGCCGATGATGAAATTAAGGTCACAAATGAAATCCCCATGATGTAAAGTAACTGGCGGCCCTACTTTACATCATGGGGATTTCATTTGTGACCTATGTCACAAAAGTTATTTAACTTTTATTTGATAATTGAAATTGATAATGAAATTCTGGTCCTCTGACAAATATCATTGATGATCTCTGCTGTGTAGGCATTCCCAGTGCAATACAGCCCCATTTGCTTTCTAATTTTTCAACCACGTGAGAACCACGGTCAGCCTCTTGTTCTCTCTCTCATGGCTGATGTTTCTGTCCAGGCCAAAGGATCTGCCGGCGAGGGACGGAGCGTCCATGCTATAAAGTGTCCTACATCCAGGACAGCAGGCGAAGGCTGACGTACCAAGACGCCAGACAGGCCTGCAGATCGGACGGAGGAGATCTCCTCAGCATCGAAACAGAAAGCGAGCAGCGACTGATCGAAAGATTCATACAGCAGCTCCACGCCGCCGATGGAGATTTCTGGATTGGCCTTCGACGCAGCCCGCAGCGTTTCAGGACTGGCAGCGTCAACCCGGGATGCCCGTCCCAGTACTTTTGGCTGGACGGGAGCAAAGCCAAGTTCAGGTTGTTTTTCTTTTCACAGATGCAACTCAGAAATTGTCCTTGCGTGTGCTATGTTGGTGTTTCCACTGCTGCTTCAAGACTGATAACCACAGACATTATTTTGGGGAAAAAATTGGAAAATAGCCGGTGTCATAAAAAATTTAATCACTATTGGTTTAAATGAGTCATTGTTGGGAGTATATCCAGTTAGCTCTAGCAGTTTTACACAGCAAAACAAAATGATGTGAAATAACAATATAGGAAGCAGAGGGTGTACTGCTTCACAGTCAAGAGGTCATGGGTTCAAATTTCTTCCTGGGCTTGCCTGAGTTGTCTTTGGGTACTCAGCCGCATGCCAAAACATGCATGTGAGGTTCACCATATTTTCAAAATTAGCGGTGTCAAACTCATTTTTTGTCTCAGGCCACATGGTAGTTATTAGGGATTGGACCGTAGTCTAAAAAATGGAGTCTCGTTCAAATGCTCTGCGTGGGACAGTTCACCATTATAGACAGCACTTTTTCTGTTTTTCAGTTTTCTTTATATTCACGTCGCATATGTGTGTGCAGGGGAGCTGCTAGGGGGTGGCCAGGGGTGGCCAAATAATCAATGCTATAGAATAGAGTGACTGGAGTGATTGAAGAGATTCCGATTCAAATTAATTTGAGCATTTGAACCTTGTGCCTTTCAGGAACTGGCACTGGGACGAGCCTTCCTGCGGCGGGGAAACGTGTGTGGTTCTTTACTACCAACCGTCTGCACCACCCGATGAGGAAGGCCATTTCCTCTTCCAGTGGAATGACGACAACTGCAATGCCAAGAACAACTACGTTTGCAAATATCCAAAAGGTGAGCCACAGGAACACATAAATACAGTTTTCTGACATTAAATCAGCATGTACAGTGTTTCCAACTCTCATAGTCTGTTAGTGGTTTTTTTGTTTTGGTTTTTGTGCTGTACCTGTTGATTAAATAACCGTATGTTGTGCAACTGAGGAAACCCAATCTCTTTATATTTTCAGAGAAGACGACAGTATTTACAGAAGCAGGGCGAGGGAACGCAGCACATGCAGGTACAACATGTACCATATGAAGTCTCAAGTGTCCGATGCCTCAAGGCTTGAAAATGCATTCAGACAAACATACAGTTTGTCCTTGCTCAGTTTCGAACTTATGATTCCACTTTCTAACTGGACGGATCATTAATAAGACATTTTGAATTATTTTTCCATAAACATGGAGTCATTTCTTTTGTTCCCCACAGTTCCTACAGTGATGCCAAATATATTCTTCACAACATCAAGTGGCGAGACGATTAAAGTAGGAATGCCTGAGTCATCAGGTTGGAAGAAAACGGACTGTTTTACACTCAACCAAGTATATTTTGGAATAATATTTTGAAAGCTGTTTTTTTTTGTTCTCCCTTTCAGTATCTTTCTCCGACAACTCCTTGTATGTTCCCTACATCCTGTACGCAACCATTCCTGCACTACTGCTGCTATTGCTTGCGGTTTCGGGCTTCTTCTGCTACAAACAAGCTAAGCGGTATGAACCAAAACACAAATATTTATCTAACGTCTCCAAAAACATTGCCTCTTTTCCATGATACAGTATGAACAGGGCAATATTCACTTTTGAGTACTAGCACTGTTCAAGTTTTTACAACTATGACTGGATTTGGGTTGGAGAACTTCTGTGCATGGGCGGATCTAGGATTTTTTTTTTCTTTGGGGGGGCCTTGGTGGCGAGCAAGGATATCAACTCTAAACTCAAACTTACCTACAAACTGTCTATAGACCTATTGAATCAGAGGCTTTTATTTATCTTTTTTTTCTGCCTTCAGGAGAAAGTCAAAAACCAAAAACTCAACCGGCCAACCAAAACCATGGATGCCCACCGAAGCATCAACTTGCCCTATTCAAGGACCCTATGCCTTCAGTGACATCACCAGACTTTCTCACCTGACTCCGGACAGCACCCTACCAGCTGACTTCAAAACCAAGTACCCGTATGCTGCTACAAAGGAACCCCAGTGGAATGAGTATGAGAATGTATATTTAGCGGACAGGGAGAGCGGCTTCGTGACAAATGACATCTACGAGACCACTGGAGCTCACTGTCGCCCTCAGCCTGGTTGGGTCGAAAATGAGATCTATGGGTAGGATGATACACTCTTCTGCGGCCTGCCAGGTGCGAGCTAAGGAATCTTACCCTGTCAGACTAAAGGACGTATTCTTTATCCTCCTTCTCTACCACATGCCCGGTGCAGGATACCTGAACATGTGCCTGTGACTGGAAACTATACTACCACGTTGTTCTGGATCTACAGTAGAACTAGTAGGACTTGAGACTATTAATGTCATGCATATTGTCAATGTACCAAAAAAGAAAATTGATCAATGGCTAAAAACTCAATTACTGCTGCATATAAAAGAATCCGTTCAACACAGTCCCGCATGCTTAATGTCTGGAATGAGTGAAGCAGGTTATGCAATCACAGATGTTTTGATTGTATCCATTTTGCTTCTTGTGGTTTACATTGTCCCCTTTTATCCATCATTTCTGTCGAGTTATGTAACAGCAGTTTTCATTTCAAAGAGCCAGTGATTAACCCAAATATTCCGCCTTGTCAGCTTGCCCGCAAATGCAGCGCTTTCTATATTTGGTTCAGCATGTTTTCTTGCGAGGTTGTATTCATTTAATAAAATGATTCAGCAGGATAATTCTGGCCTTTTCCTCTGAACTTGAAGAGTGACGTCATTTCATTCTTGATGTAAAGAAACAGGACATGTCGAACCTTGGATGACAGAACGTAACGTGACCCCTGCGAAGCATAAAGCTGTGAGCCTACCTGACTGTTCGATAAACTTCCGTGACAATGAACAGATTTGTAGGAAATTTTAGACATGTCATGGATTCACTCACCAGCGTGCCTGTCTCACAAATAATCTCTGACCGAACGAGTACCGTTCGGGTCTACGTGTGTCATGGAAAGCTGCAGCCAACCCAGTCAAGAAGAGGCTGAGTATGTTCTTGGAGAACGCTCGACAGGAAATGCCAAAAGCACATCTGGAACTCTTACATTCAGGAAGTCTAGTGCGTGACAGCAGGGGCCTTCAGAGCACAGCTCTGCCTGTCTACAGTCCACCGCTCAGTGGGAGACAGCTGCCTGTGGGCTGTACATCAAAACGTGACACTTGCTTGGTCACATTGTACTGTATTAATACACAGTACATACGGTATACTATTTATATTGTTTATTGTATAGATGCAACATACCTTGTATGTAAATAATACATATTGCGTATATATTTAAATAGATGTAGCTGCATAGATATTGTTAGTTCAGTCATGTAACTAAAGACGAAATTGTCCATTCTTGTGAATGTGACTTGTTGATTGACAAATGTGTGCTCTTTGATTGACAGGAGCCCAGTTCATGGAGTGTGCTGTCACTAAAGATGGGTTCACCAGCAGCCCCCGTGAAAGATTTGGATGTATGGATCCACCATTCAATAAAGGTTTAATAAATAAGGATAAGCCGTTTAGAAAATGGATGGATTGATGGGATTACTGTACGTAGCCTTGTTGCAATTGCCTTGTTTAGCCTGCAAGAGGTGCTATGACGTAGCTGATCAGGACGCTTGGGGCTGATAAAATGTTTTGTACTGTATATCACGAGGACTTGTATCAATGCTATGAAGTTTTAATTAGATTTCTCTATAATTGTTTAGTACGCATCATAAGGATCTGTAATGCATTACAACTATACGTCCTCAGAAGTTCCAAATTTCAAAGAATGTACAGAATGTCCACACATGCTGCACGGCACTTTTTTTTTTGACCCACGTGACAAAAAAAGGCAAATGAAGCTGAATATGAACATTAACCCCTTTCGTACCTCGCAAAAAAAAAAATTATGAAGCACCTGCATGAGCTGCACAAAAGAAAGTTACCTTATGCATGCAAGCAAGGGCGATGGATGGGCAGGCAAGGCAGTAGAGCAAACATGCATTTCGGAAGAGCAATTTTACCGGTTGACGTAAGAGGTGGGTCTGGTTGTCGTGGCAACCGATTGGCACCGAAGTGTGGAGCGGCGCCGTGGCCCCGCCCCGTGTACAAATACCCCCATGGCTTTGACGTCAATGCACGTCAGGCGGAGAACATGATGCCTCTTTGCGAGGCAACTCGTGTGTGCTGGCTGGCTGGCTGGCTGAGAGAGAGGACCGCGAGCTGATTCGGAAACAGTAGAGCACCATTGTGGCTGCAGGAAGGTGACATACAGGGTTTGCCCCCACGCCCCCCCCCCCCAAAAAAGAGAGAGAAAAGAAGAGAATGGACCTCCTCGTGTCCCCGCCGTTTTGAAAGAATACGCCGACAAATAACTAAAGTATTTTTTTTTAAATGGACACGCTTCGAATGGCGGCGGTGGTGGAGGCAGAAGCCGGTGGTTAGTTTAAGCTTGTTGGTGTGCAAAAGCTGAAAGAAACCCGTGTGAGCACCCCACGCCACCATCATCACCCCCCAGCTCGTCCTCCGCCGCCGAGACAGTCCCGTCGTCGAGAACAGCATGGTCATGGCTGACAGCGTCCAGAAACCGCTGCTCCGGGGTCCGGTTCGTGTGGGCTTCTACGACATCGAGCGCACTTTAGGAAAGGGCAACTTTGCCGTTGTTAAACTGGCCCGACATCGTATAGCCAAGACGGAGGTGAGTTGAAAAAAAAAAAGTATTGCGAAGTGGTTAGCTTGGAAGCTAACTTAGGCTACTGTGGAGTTCGATTCGAGTTACATAACTTTTTAGCCACTGACGCCCTGTGCATTTGGGGACGAGATTTTGGAAGCAAAACAAAGTTGGTTCGGTGAAGTGTGTGTTGTTAGCCCCCCCAGGTTGGCGGAAGGCTGACAGCCTGCACGTTTAACCCTGCTTGGCACGCTCCACTGCCGGTAAGAGCAATGAGCGTGAGCGCTGCTGGGAAACACAAATTGTAAACATGCATGGCTCCATGGTGGACGTTCATTTGGCATCATGATTCACTTTGAAAGATGTCTGGATACCGTTTAACTAATAAATGGGACATTTGTGTCATCCTTTTTTTTTTTTAACCCAATGACATGTTACTAAAACAGAATAGACATGTCAACCTTGGCGACATGAAATAAGACACAATATGGTGATACGTTATAACAAAATTATTATTTTTGATTCCTAGCAAGACGAATGTCACTGTAAAGAGTTGGAATTAAGAAACGGTATTCTAATTTTGTCAATATGGTAAGAATTAGGGATGTTATGACATTTAAAGGATTCAAAAGCCTGTCAAAACTGTAAATATCTTTCTCCATTGTTACAATGGAATGGCCTGTGACTGAAACAGTACTGTACTGTACCAGATTCGACCTGCCTCCTCCTTTTATGTAGCCTGCAAAAAAATAAAAAATCGTATGCAGCAACTTAGTTTTCATCATCTTCGTTTTTAATCCTGTTTTGCTGCAAAACCGTGCAAAATTCCCACGTCTTTCTCACCTGCATTTTACGCCTAACCCAGCAAAACAGGATCAATTGTCACAACTGTGTGCTCTTGCAGCTCTTAGATGTGCGATGACGTCAGCAGCGGCGTAACATGTAAATGACATTTTTGAGAGCAGCCATTTTTTTGAACACACTAGTGACAGAATTGCCAACGACTGTTTTTTCCTCAAACACAGGTGTCATACCGCCTCGGTCAAAGCTGCGACATGAACACCCATGAACACGGAATATTTAGCAAGTACAGAACCTGTACTTTCTGTCCCCGACACTGCCACCTGCATTTATACTTTATGTGCTAATTACTAAGCAATTTTTATTTGGGTTCTGAAAACACACACAGTACAACCATATATGATTTCACCTCAGTTCATGTTGGGCAGCTCTATTTTATTCTTGTGCTTTTACAGGAGTGGCGACCAAGGTAGTTTCTCTGTCTTTGTGCCCACCATGTGCCCTGCAGCTGACCCACAAAGTGTCACCATGTACCATGCACCTGTACCTTTTGTGCTTATGACCCACACAGCCATCCCAACCAGCGACCAAGCAAAGATCCTGTCTGGGTGTAAACACAGCCGTTCCGTATCTGGGGCGAGCTTCATGGGTCGGCGGTCTGGTTACGTAAGCCAAATCATGACGTGATTTAGTGGGTTTCTTGTGCCTCTGGTTCTGAAGAGTAGGATACACTGGAGAGATCTGTGTTTGGGATGTGTTCAGCTGCACGCACGCAGTCCACTGACATTGCTAGATTTGACATTCGAAACACTCTCAGGCAAAGCGCCACAAGGAGGGGGGTGGGGTGGGGGTTACAGAGATCCGAATTCTTGACGTCATCTTGCAAAGGGGGCCTTGCGTGCTTGGTACCACACAGAGCCGAAGACAAAATAGGCCACGAGACTTGCGAAAAGGACCTTTGATCACTTGGGCCTTTCAACAGTTTGAGGCGTAACGTCAGCAGTGATAACGTACAACAAAAGCACCATTGCCAAGACGAAGCTCGCGGTGCCTTAAAGACTGCCATTGTTGGCCAGCACATCGTAAGACTCTTATCGTTAATCCGGTTAGTAAAGTGAAGTAATACAGCGATAGTCTAGCCGGAGTCATTTGTAGCCATGGAGCGCTAATCCCAAAGCAAATGCATGTCAAACAAATGAGACACCTGCCAATTCCCTAGTTTCCCTCGTGTGTTAACAGCTCACACAAGACTGGCCGGCAGCTGACCTGGTCCAACCTGGAGATTGTAAAATTACCCAGCGTTTTTTTTGTGGGTCCGCTTTGTATGACGCAATTGAGTGTTTTGGCGGGGTCAATGAGAAAAGGTTAGCCCAGTGTGTGTATATAACCTATTTTTTCAACTTGAATGCGATAGATTTGCTGGCTTTGGTCCTCCAGTCAGTCCACCTCTGCAGGAAGTCATTTTACGCCATTTTGACCTTTGCATTGTTCCAATTGTCTGTTGTTTTTTTTTTTTCTTCATTCATTCATCTTCCAAAGCTCTTATCCTCTGTACGTAACTTTCAGTGTGAGTTGAAGGCCTTTTCCTCAAGTGAAGATGCACAAGGTTCTTTGATTTGATTCCTTCAAGTCCATGTCAAAGTTCTCTTTGAGTCTTAAACGAAAGCAAGCAAGTTCCAAATTTGTCAAATTTGACTGTTTTGTAATGGATAATTGGGTTTGTTTCCTGGAGTGAAAACATTTTTTGGAAATCTGAAACTACTCAAATGAACAGAAGTTGAATTTTCCGGATGTACCCTGCAAATCACGGAAGACTTTTATACGAGAACAACTGTTGTAATTCATTTTATTTTTTTATGAGTCACTAAAATGGCGTACAATAAAACGTGTTGTTGATTGCGAGATCATGAACACGATTGCGAAAATCCCGCTTCAGTTGAAATTTATTAAGCCAGTAATCGTTCATGAATGGCTTCATTACACACTCAGCCGTTTCTTTGTAAAAATGACACATACGGTGGATTTCAACTATTAATATCCTAAAGCACTCTATGATGTTTTTAACGGTTGACCCTGAATGATTTATGATGACATAGTTATCAGTGCGATCGTTTTCTTTTGACCAACGTAGTGTTTGCACTGTGGTCCGGGCATGTGGACAGTAGCACAATGCCGTGTGTGTTTTCTCAAAACACAGTGGCGTTTCTTTCCACTTTGTACGTGAGGAATCACAGCTGTGAGGGGGAACTGGGCTGTCCTCTTGTTTGCTCTTGCAGCTTCAGAGAACACTGCGGACCAATAGAGAGTTCTCCGAGGTCCGGCGAGTAATAATTATTTGACCCGGCCCAAAATAGTCTTAATGAGGGCCATAAAGTTGAAAGAAGATTTTAATTTTATTTTTTTTTCCAAAGAAGCCAAACAATGTTTACAAAGCCATCACAAGCATGACAAAGTGAACAGTAGGTTAAAAAAAAAACAAGTTTGTCTCAGAAACTTGCCAGTACTAAGCACTCATGAAATAAAAATTAAAATCTTGTGGGATTTCTTTGCAGGTGGCTATTAAAATCATTGACAAGACCCAGTTGGATGCAGTCAATCTTGAGAAGATCTACAGAGAAGTGCAGATCATGAAAATGCTGGATCACCCGCATATCATCAAGCTCTATCAGGTAAAGGTCAACTCGGCCCTTTTTGGGGATATTTGAAATTTGTCAATATTTTTGTTACAGATGTTAAAATGTATATATAATTATATTATAAATGTATATAATTAAATTAATTAATATAATTCTATTCATTTGTATTATTAATTAAATAAAAAATGTTGCTCCTAAAAACTGTCTAGTTAGACACCTTTCCTGTTGTCCTAAGGGAATTGGATCTGTCCAAGACACATCCTAATGCTCCGCAAACAAACAGTTGTCTTGACGATCCTGACACCAGGATGTGTCTGTGTGTTCTGCACCTTGTCACGTGCACTTTGCATGACAACTGACCAGACCTGAAATGTGTCTGGATGAGTTTTGAAAAGAATTATTGGTTCACGTCACGAAAGAGTAAAATATCTCATTAGAAATACATTGCGGTCTTTAACTGCAGTCGTCATGTCAGCGCTTTCTGATCATTGCAGCATCCGTCTTTATCCTTCATTTGGCTTTGCTGAAGGCACCTCCCCCGCCCTCTTTGCTATAATGATCTGCATCTGTTTGGAGATTTTTCTTTGTGCATTTTCTAATGTTTGTTAGGGGTATGTAATGAGCCAGGAATTCCAGAGCGCTACAATGCAAAGCAGACGACATACGGCACAATCAGTTTTCTGATAAGTCTCCAGGAGTTGTCAATAAGGTTAATACACAAAGATTAGTCACAGATTATCCAAATACTTTTAGGCTAATGACAAATTTAATGGTGGTGTTAAAAAAAGGCAGCAGCTCGGTACCAAAATCCCAAATTGAACATGCTTAACTGGTGAATTTGGTTAACAAAGTACCTTGGAAACAAACTTCACCTATGTGACACAATAACATCAACACACTGGCAATATCTGCGAAATTACATAAGCTTGTTGGGTCCTAGTTTGTTTGGACAAAGTGGACAAATGTTCATTATCCTTACACAACAACCACGTGGCCATGTTCCAGTATTCTGCCATGTTATTTCGGTGGGTGTCATTCTTTCCAAAGGCATAGCCAACCAATCAGTTCGGGTCAATTAGTGATTTCTTCTCCCGTCTCAAACCGGCGTTGGCCTTGTGGCCCAGTGGGACGCCTGAGCCAGTAAAGGGAAACACGCAGGCACAGGCACAATGGTCCCTACTCTCGTTTGTCATTTGTGACATTGTGTCATTGGGGACAATTCAATTGTTTTTGTGTTTGCTATACACTTTAATGGAAAATAGGATTGTGACAACCGTCCAATCCATCATCCATTAGTGAAAATGGGAATAAATATGGAGGTGAGCGCTTGTGTTGTCTGTACAAGGCATCAGCCTGAAAATTAAATAAACATAACCACATTAGAATGCTTTAAAAATAGTTGCAGTCAACATTGCGGTGTATATGTTTTTTTTTCCAGTATGCACCACTGGATTAAAAAGTCGAGCCAAGATGGGTTCTTTAGACGGCTAACATGCCTCGCCATTATCTTGACTTAGCACTGAACAAGAGCGATTGCAACTCGTGTGCTCAGCATGCCAACCATAAGGCTTGGTTCATAGATCATAATTGGAGAAGGGCCTGGTTACATACTTGTCACAAAGCAACGGGGCATCGCTTTGCCCTGTCTGGAATTTCAAGTATGAACCCTCCACTTGTACCGCATTTTATGTTATGACATGACACATAATGGGCGAGAGTCATTTCCCTGCATGCCATGTCGTCACAACAAGGAGTCTGTTTACGGCAGGGACAGCTAATAACCGAAAGCTACCGCAATAGCTTGCTAGGGAGGCTCACTGTCACCACTTTTAGGATTACTTTTTTTTTAATGCTATGCAGGTGCGGTTTGCATACTGCAGAGAGCTGCCTGATATGAATAAATAAATGAATAAACAAATTTAAAAAATAAATAAATAGTACCTCCATTATCAACTAAATCAATCACAATGACATTCATTGAATTAAATAAAAAGTTAAATATTAGTCTCTAATACAAGAAGACATTAAATTCCAGAATGAGGGCCAAAAATCTGAAATCTTTTTTTTTGTTTGTTCATTTGCTTGACGCATAACTCAAGCTTCCTTATCACCAGAGCAGAGCCCAAACTAAAATGTGTTATGAAACAATGCTGCACCTTTTCCAAGAAACCATTTCTTCACTCAATGATTTTTGTCAGTGGAGCAGATGGAAAATTGATCATGAACAAAAAGAGTGGGATCCCGAGTGTGAACGTCTGGCTCGGTGTGTCTGATTCACCCTCCGCTCTCCACATTTAATTCTGTTTGATCTCCTGAATGTTTCTGCTTCTAAATTGGGTCTCCGCCTCCCACACAGCGCCGCATTGAGCAAGCACAGCCATGGTTTTTCGAGTCCCATTCAGATATCTACCCGTCCACCTCCACTATCCACACATTCATTGTTTCCCCTCGATCCTTGTGGAAGTGTTGATTGGGTTATTTCAGCGGTCAAAAAAAAAAAAAAAATGTGGGTGTGATGTCTTTGTGTGTATTTCCATTCAATACTGCCCTCTGCCCTCCTTAGGTGATGGAGACAAAGAACATGCTTTACCTGGTCACAGAGTATGCCAAGAATGGGGAGATCTTCGGTGAGTGATCTTTTCAAAATGCATTGTCAGCACGCACAACCTTTTGTGTCCCTCCCAGCTCTGTTTCACCACATACCTTCCCCGATGCGTCGCTTTAAACAAACAAGTATCACCGTTTGAGATTGGTTGCAGCTGTCACGTGGTTTACGGACCTCGGTGGCAGTCATCCCATGATAGAAATCTGAGATCAATGTCCCGATCAAGTGTATGTCACGTGCTGCACATGTGAGTGAACGTCACTTCAAAAGGAGAGGTAGAATGAACTGATGTTGATTTAGTTTCTGCATACTTCTGCATGTCATTAAAGCTGATTAAATAAAAGGTTTCACAGCAGTAGATTACACGATGAGTGCTAAAGGTATGGTTGTTTTGCATCTGCAGACTGTAGCAGCATAAAAACACACTATTTACCCGCTGAGCCATTAGCTCTATTTGCTCTACACAAGTAACATTAAAATTGACGTATGAGAGACAGGATAGGCAAACATCGAGATGAAGCCATAAACTGATACACACACATGAACATAATACTCTGAACCTTTCTGAAAACCTCACAAATGTTGTCATTGTTTTGACCAAATTTCTCAAAAGCACAATTTTGAAAACACATCAGTAGCAAATTAGCATGTGGAAAAGATTAATCACCATTTGTAGCCTAAAGGTCTTTGCGACTCGCCGCCTGACGACTAACAATGGACTCTTCAAAGGCGCATAGATGATGTGGCCTGTAAAGGTACCAGGAATAGAAATATCTCGCACCCCCTTGACCCGAACACACGCAAAAAAAATACCCTTTTCAAACTCAACACTTGCACACCCACAGACAACAATACAACCGACAAGTGTGAAGTAGACTCTATGAATGACTGTCGGTCGAGACGACTGAACGAAACACACCCACACATTTAGTCATTTTTTCTGAATCAAGTCTGAATGGTTCGATGGTATCTATCTATAGCCCTTTGCAATATGTAACATCAGAAGGTCGCGTCGAAGGCACACGTCTGATTGAATGTTGAGGAACAGAGTTATTTTTTTCCCCTTAACTGCTATCACATGTCGCGGAAGTCGTCGCGGAAGCATTTTCGTACATATAGTCTTGGATGATGCACCGTGTTTATGCCAATGCCTAGCACAAATAAAGCCACTCAGAAGGAACATAACCAGATTTGAATCTTTGTCTGTTGAGACCAGACAAGTGTGTGCCGTGTGATATCTCTAAACCCAGCCAACGGGATATACTTGGCGACCAGAAATCAAGTAGGGTTTGTTTGTTTTTTTGCAAGGATTGCATCAACTGCAGCAGAGTTCTTTGAAAGACAAATATTTCTGGAATCATTCCAATTGTCTAATGACACCTCAGGCTAGTCAATCAAATATTTAAAGAGCTGTTTTCCAAATGTGATTACTTAGGATCACAATTTGTGAAAGACCTATTTACTGAGACCTGCAAATTTGCAACTATTATTTTTTGTTTGTACAGCGATTGTCATATGAAATTGTGACAATAATGGAGGATCCATCAATTTAATTCATCGGCTCAGTTGTAATATGAGCGACAGTTGTGACGTGTATAATGGAATGGCACCGAAAGATTGATCCGATATGAACGATATGCAAGCAGATTACGATCCGCTTATCAACCTGACCAATGAGACTGTCTGAGAATGTATGAAGCCTAATTCCAGACACAGTTGATTAGAGAGCATTACTCAACAGTCTACGTAACAAACAGTCTTTGCGTGGTGTCTTCGAGGCCAGTGTTCCACTTGTGATGTTGACTCAGCAACTGCCAGTCCCGCTCATGTGACCCACAGAGCGCTAGGAAGCAGACAGTAAGAAAAACTGAAAAGGGAAAGAAAAAAAAAAAATCAAAAATAGACGGCTTCACTGCTGCTTTGACCAAAAGAGAGAGATGGCATGTACAGCTGCCGGCGCGTTTCATTCTCACCTCGTTTGCTTGCGTCTCTCTTAGATAACCAATGACGGATAGATATTTCACATTGCACAGTCTGTATATTTCCTCTCGGATCATCGCCGGGATTTAGAAAACCATTGTGTCCCGATTCCTCTGACCCCCTTGCCCTGATTGCACAATGGAATATTGTTACGCAAGAGCCAGCGTATATGTCGTCATCCGTTGCAGCAGCGGCGCTTTGACTCAGACAACCAGATATCGAAAGTGTTTTATTACATTGGTTTGTACAATCACCAGGAGTGGAACCTTAAAGGTCCAACTAGTTGTTTGTATTTCAAAACATTTCTCCCCCCCACAATAAGGCAATTTTGAATTGAGCCGCTTATGCTGCGCTTCAAGAGATTTCAAAACATATCAAACTTGGAAATTGGGTCAAATGCAAATACAGCAGCAGTCCAGCGAGTGGAGGCTCAATAGAATAATAGGAAGAAGAATAGAATGGAGAAGCGCGTGGCGACATCCATTTGAATTTGGAAGGTGGTGGGGAAATGTAGGGCATGCATATTTAAGGAAGCACTACTGGCGTGATGAGGGGAGCGTCGAAGCTGGCAGCTCACACAGATCTCAGTCTGCCTGATGGGAAAGGAAGGAAACATTGTTGCCTTCAAAGAATTCCTATTTCTGATACACCGCCCTATTTGCATAAACTGTCAATTTGCGTTTGCTCATGAGCCCTCCGGCATATCATGGGGTCACTCGTAATAAAAAAAAATGACTGCACAAAATGTGTTTCTTGTCAATCTGCATCTCTTTTGATATTTCAGCAAAGCAATCAGCCCATTTGTCTCAATCATATATTTTATGTTACTGTACTCGAGAACATTTACAAAACTATTGTGGATTTTAAGAATAATAGTTAGCTCGGAGGGAACCTTTGAAAATGTTTTGACCTACCTACCGCAAAGGAGTCATGAGTAAAGTAATCCCACCAGCAGCTGTTTTCTCATGGACACGAGTGATTGTCACATCATCGGTGAAACTCACATTTACACACTTGACTAATTTGATTTCAAGGACGAAAGCTTATATAAATAAGGAACCAAACCGATACATCCCGTCCTGTCTGTGGAATGTCATGTGCTGTTGCATAAACAAACTATGTGTACATGGCACGCATATCTCATTTATTTGAAATCGAGACAATATTGCGAGTAGTTAATAAGTTAATAATATTCTCGCTGGGGGAAAGAAATAACTACCAGTACCAGTGCTTGCATGGGAGTGATGTAGAAAATTGTCTGCCAGCTGCGTGCAGCTTCTGTCAAGTGATCACAGATTAGATTTCAAACCAGTCAAAAGCTGAAAGACAAACAATTGTTGGACCCCAGCTACTTCAAGTATCTCGTATCGGTTATCATCACTCGGGGATCTTGCTCTGTCTGTCAGAAAAGAAATAGTTTGACCATCATCGTTTGAAAATTACACCCAGTAGAGCCCTCGCAGTGAACTGACCTTTAAAATAAATAGTATTGTTGACATAAAACAATACCTGAACCATTTCAATTTCTGGATGGGTCTCGGCTTTAATTAAGTCTTTCAAAGATTCGCTGTAATATAAAACTAACATTACATGGAATAACATCATGCTTCAATCTTACGCCTATGAACCTAAATTAGATTAATAGAGCTCTAAATATACAGTAATGAAATTTAATCGCCAGGCTAGAATAGGATTTAGATACTATAAAATTATATCTACTGACAAATCATTAATGTCTTTTAAAGTTGATGATGCTTCAATTGTAACATTAGAGTTTGAGAACAGCGCCGCCTGGATTGATGAAAATGTTCTTTTTGGATCACAAGTCGTCTCAATCCATTTATTTTCAAACCTATTGAAAGAAACGCGTCAAAACCAAACAAAAAATCTAATCATAGTTGTAGTATATTAAAACCGAGCTGAGCTCCAGCTGGCTCCGAGCCATTTGAATCGCTCCAGAAGGAATTAAGCACCGCCGTCTCTCGACACGCGGCATAGATGTGACTCGAATGTGGTCGGTCAGCTCGGCTATCGGTTACTGATGTGGAAAAAGACCGAGTGTTTTTTTTTTTTGCCCCTTGTACTTCACACCCGCAGACTCTCTCTCTCCCCTCTTTCCGACCGCGGCGTGATCCAAAGCTAGGCCAAGGATCGATCCAGCAATCTTCCCTGTAGACACACTGTTTGTCCCGTCTAAACCTCAGCAGCTGTTACGAAACTCTCTCAATTCCTCCGCCGGCTCTCTGGCATAGCTCAGCGACTGTTTCCTAATACAGCTATGAGTCACCCTTGTTCTGTTGAGTTCTTTGGCCTGGCCAACATTGGATCTGGGGATTATTCATCCTGCTTGACTTTGACTCGCTTTGGGTACTCATTTCCTACTTAACGGCCCAGTAATTAAAGATGGCTTGTTCAACTGGAGTTCAAAGTATGTGCGCTCTTTTGGAAACAAACCCTTCACACGGGGTCAGTGCTTAAACCTGACGTTGGACACGTAGTGTGCTTTTGTCCAAAACACCATGATTGATATTTTCCTGTCAAGGGAACCGGCTGAGAAAACTTTTGTATTTATTTATGCTATTCACTTCAGATATTTCAAGTGTTGTAAACAGCCTAACTATAATAGATATAGTCTTTCCTTAATCCAACACACAGTGATAATGAATCAAATATCAAAGTCAAGCAGTAAACCTCAAATTGAATCTCTGTCCTCGGGGGTTCTCCTCCCGTTGCCTAAAATTCTCCAGGGCACGTCAGGGGATTCTGTTTCCTTGCAGCCTCAAAAGACCGTGGAGGGATGACGTCCCTTTCTCTTGGACCTCCTCGACACATTCCCCTCTGCTGTGTTTCTTTTGATTAGCAACTTTACATGAAAATATTAAACGCGGCCCTGGTCACCGACTGGCATCCCGTTTGGAATGTACCAGCTACTATCTAATCAGTAGCCTTTTCTCTGATGTTAGCAATTCCTCTACCGTGCCGTGGGTGATTTAACATTCCCTCGGAGCAAGAGAAAAACAATTCTTAACGTTCTCGAGATGCTTTTATTCCGCAAGACTTTGAGGCCTTGAATAATTTGCCACTTGATGTGCGTTGCTGGCTCGTGGGAAATATTTTGCTCGACTTAAAATATTGGATGTGCATTTTCATCCAAGACATGGGTGTCAAACTCAAGGCGCCGGGTCCAGATACGGCCCACCGCATCGTTTTATGTGGCCAGTGAAGACAAATCATGCATCGACTTCATGTGTCAATAGTAAAATTAAAAATTGTCTTCACTTTTAGAAAAATAGATAAATTACTAGCATTTATTACCATTCTTTTTTTTTTTAAATTTGAACAGTTTTTACTAGTCTCTGATTCTAAATCTATTAATTTTATCAGGTGACCAAGAATTTTGTTTTAAGATCACACCAACAGACCTCTTCAAAATTTCCCGAAACTGTCAAATTGGTTTGAGATTAACTGTGAACAAATTACCATGTGATTTTGTATCACTCCAACACTCATCAAAATATTGTAAACCACTGTGATTTGAAATGATATAAATAACTTTATAACCGATCAAGGATTTCATTTATCATTTTAATCATTTGCCTCTCTACTTTTGTTGCAGACTATCTGGCTAAGCACGGCCGACTAAGTGAGATAGAGGCCAGGAGGAAGTTCTGGCAGATCTTGTCTGCAGTGGAATACTGTCACAACCGCAAAATTGTCCACCGGGATTTGAAGGCAGAAAATCTGCTGCTGGATGGCCACATGAATATTAAAATTGCAGGTATGACTATGACACACAGACAAATATTTTGACGCAATAAATTACGACAAGTCAAAAGCAATGTCTTATTTATTATTATTTATTTTTATTATAAATATTGTTATTGTGTATACTTTTTTTTTCTTTCATTGAGTGGTGTGGAGGGGGCATGGGGCAACAATTTTGTCAACATCTGTATTCCCCTGTTGGTGTGAAATCCAAAAGGTTTTGATCCATAGCCACGCAATGGCGTCAGGACTGACGCACTTTAGAAATGTCTTAACTACCTGCTCTGGCCATTCGCACTTTTGTGTCGGGAAGTGGTTGGGGGTTGCGTGTGAGATGACTGTTTGCCGGAGCAAATTCTGGAAAAGGCTATCCTTTCAAAACCGATGTGGAAAGAGTGTGAAATGCCTCCCCAGGGACACCACAGCTTCATATTTGAAACATTAAAGATGAAGGACAAAGAGAAACAATCCCAGAGGTAGGCATGATGAAATCAATGTGGACAGTTTTAGTAGTATTTATGCTAATTTAGAGTTACTGTGTTTAGAGGCAGCTAGTCAGGATGTCACTGGGTGGAACAATGGAGAGAATAGTGATGGCTGAGATAATGACTTTCTGTTAATTCTGTTTATGCTCAATAGCTTGTAGTGCCACTGAACTGTGCCGTGTTTTACTATTGTTTCAACAACACATAAGGAGCAAATTTGTTCGAGAACATCAAATTACATCAGCGGTTTGTTTATCCGCAATGTTCCGAGCCGAAAAGGTCAATTTTGACAGAAGCGTATTACTGTCATTTTACTGGCACATTGGTCCTTTTGCGTGGAGATGTTATTACCTCAATTTAAAGAGACACTTTTGACTCGCAGCCAATTGTTCACGTCACAGATGAGCTTTGAAAAACAATGAGCAGAACATTACTTGGCTAGTGATTAGGCGGAAGGGAGGGAAAAAAAAACCTCTCTGGGGAGGAGATGAGCAGCATTGTACGCCGTCTGCTTTTTACCCCGAATGCACTTTGACAAATGGAGGGATATGATCAACTGAGTGTAAATGTGGACTGCTTTGTTTTAATTGACATGAATGCAAAATTGGCAGCACGACAAAAACGGCTTATTAAAATGACAGCAAATGACGAAATACTATGAATCGTCAATATTGAGGGTGGGGGGAATCTTTTCAAACTAATTGGGACTGAATCAATGGTGCCCACGCGACTCAAACCGCCGAAGCCAGAAAGAAATTATACATTTCCTTTTTCATCCCCTCGACATGTCTTGTCAATATTGCTTATACTTCCTATTCCACACATTCCTAACATTGGCGCCAATTGAATTTTCACTGATGTCTCTTCTCTCCGGGTTAGCTATTTGAAGCTCATCCAGGTAGCGGTCAGTGAAAAAAGGTCAGGCTCAAGTAGACTGCTGAGTGGAGGGGGCATCACAGGCAGCAGGAGGGTGCCCTTCATGTTTCCACCTCAAAAAGCCTTTTTACATGCAAGGTGGGCTGTTTGAATCTGGGTAGAGAGGTGGTTGAATATCATTTGCAAAACCCAAATGACACTCAGATCTCCAGTTTCCTGGAGCTGCACTTAATTGTGAATCTTTTAAGATAGCTGCCGTCTTGCACGGCTGAGTGTTTGATGAAGTGGAATACAAAACAAATCCCGCATTTTATTTGGATCTTCACCATCTTGAATGGGTTCTTGCCCATCGCTCAACAAGATGATACTGAATCGTATTGAGTGGGTTGTTGTGTAATCATCCTAACATTGCTAATGGGCAACTCTGAAAAGATAGCCTTCTTGACAAAGGTAAATAAGACACTGTTGTTGTACAGCCTCAAGCATAACACCACCATGGTGACATATGAAATGTTTGTGCAACAGAAGCCCGACTTGAGCCATCGGGGCAAAGAGATGACTCAATCATCTATCTGTCTTTGGCACATGGAGATATCTGCAGGCACTAGTTAGCTTTAGCCACCAACAGCTAGATACTAATAGAGTATTTTTTTTAAAGCCTCATTTTGAGCAAGCACTACAATTTGGTTCATTTCACCATGCTATAATTAGGGTCAAATCAACTGTAAACATATTTCTTGAGCTTAGATGTTCTGGCATCGCGTGACGGCACCACTTAATCGCCTGGCAGCACAAACTTTGATGAGCCTTTAGCTGTACACATTTTTAGTGTGCCATCGTTAAAGCTAATATTATGCTGATGTCGTTGTGTGTGTCATACACACACAAGCGCAACTTGCCCACAGCGTGCGGCAGCGTTTTGACGTCAAACGGGCTGCTCAGTATTCCGCTCCACGAAGTGGGTCACAGCTTGTGAAGTTAAATCTGCACTGGCAATAACGCTTACACAAAAAAAATTCTTACCTGCGTCACATCACAGCAGCATCACACAGCAAGCATCATTGCTGTGGAACACCGTTTTGTAATATTGGTGGCACTTCTTATGGAGTTCTAGATGTTTACGTGAGAACTTTTGTCACCCCAATAATTATAAAAGGTTATTGGTGCCGAACAGAATTGTAGCTCATTTTGCCTCATGCTGCACAACATGTATGTCCATGTGAGTCTGCACTCGTGGACATCACCTCCCCGGCCTAATCACCGTTACTTATTCGTTTAGCTTCCCCCCCCCCCCTTTCCTGTTTATATAACTGTGTCAAATGATGGAGAAAAAAAAGCATGGGGACAAAGGTTTAAGTGAGCACCATTGTCTACGCTTGTTATCAGTGGCTGCCATAGGAATCATGGATCACATTGGTAAAAAGCAAACAATACTAGTTTATTATCCTGACCTGTAACTTTCCATACACAACCACTTCTTTTTTTTAAATCCACTACTAAACCTAAAACACTGCTCATATCTTCAGAATAAAAATGTCCTTGGTGGATAAACACCACATACATTCTATATTAATAGACAGTCTTTTTTTTTTTATTCTATTTTATTTTTCATTTAAGATGCCTCCGTATTTTTACAGCTACTACAGCTTGAACTTTGATTTTAAGACATTGCCTCAAAGTCTGTGTATTTAGTGTGTGTACGTGTAGACGCTTCCCGTGTCATGCTTTTCGGTAGATAAAATCAGACTCGTTTGCTCTCCAGGCAACCAGTCGGAGCAAAGTCTTTGATGAGCTCGTGTGATTTGAACATTCGGGGGCCCCTTTTGCTCAGGATACAAAATATTTGGCTTGTAAAGTACATGATGCAAAGCCCACTGATACTATAAAGATGTTACTACACGCCTTACTTGATTTCCTAGAAAAGTCAAGAAAAACTGAAACGTATTCATTGAATACATAGGGAGGTCATTTTCAGATGGTCTATTCGTCCCTAATTTCTGTATTAGACATCGTTTAAGTTTTTTTGTAAGATTATCCCCAATCTGATGTTTTCTTTATGCAGTCTTTAAAAAAAAAAAAAGTAAAAGTAAAATAATGAAATCTTCATTGCCGTTGGTTGTCAAAAAGAGATTCCCTTTTTTAATTTAACCAAAGACATATATTTTGACATTGTCCGTTACATGCTAATTTATTAAGTTGCATCTATCTAGAAAAACAACTCAAGAACTTGGTTTTGAGATGAAAACGCCTCCAGACTTTGACGATTAACGGGCGGTTTCGGTTTGGTTGACCACCTCTCATCAGAGACAAATGTTCTATGGCATTAATTAGACTAAACTGCCAATTGGCCATCATAAAACAATTAGTATTTCCATCAAGCAAGCACAGTTGATATCCACATAACAAAGATATACAAGAAATAGTTTTTACATACCAGTGGGAAGAAAAGAGGAGTGCAGAGCTGAGACAGAAGATGGGAGTGGAGGCCATAGTGGATGTGGTGAGGAGAGGCAGACTGCGATGGTACGGACATGTAGTGAGGAAGGACGAGAACGACTGGGTGAAGAAAGTTACGTCGTATAACGTAGAGGGAACAAGACCCAGTGGCCGACCTAAAAAGACCTGGCAGGTGACCGTGGCAGCCGACACGGAGGCACTCGGCATCAACCACGAGATGGCCATGGACCGTTCCCGGTGGAAGAAGGCCATATTGAGAACCCAGTCCAACCCAGCGGCGCCTGGAAAGCGGACTTTAAACCGATGATGATGATGATGATGAGTGGCGTCTCTGAGCTTCTTCATGAAAGCTCTTCCAATTTTGTTAGGACTTAGATCTTCCCAACTTGGATCCACTTTTATCTGAGATGTCATAACTAATAAAGCCTTGTGACATCAACTGACAATTTGAAGATGCTTACCTTTTGTCAAATCTATTCGTATAGATTATACCACAGGATAATGGAATTGAAATAATAAATTATAATTTCATGTAATCGTTCTCAACTGCACAATATTATTGTGAACTATTACAATCTAAGTCCATGTTTTGCCATCCATGAGTTGACTGCTTTCTAAATGTATCAAAGTCAGGATTTTTATCTTCTGGCAACACTTTGAAAACGATCCCACCTTTGTGTCTTTGGCAGACTTTGGATTTGGGAACTTCTTCGAGCCTGGCGAGCCTCTGGCCACGTGGTGCGGCAGCCCCCCCTACGCGGCCCCTGAGATCTTCGAGGGCCAACAGTACGAGGGTCCCCAACTGGACATCTGGGTAAGTTGTTGACAATATTCTCTGATGCTGTTGATAACTGTCCCATCCGATTTTCTATTTCAACTTGTTTTCTTTGGGTTGTCCCAGAGTATGGGTGTGGTGCTATACGTGTTAGTCTGTGGCGCCCTGCCCTTCGACGGACCCACTTTACCTGTGCTCCGACAGCGAGTCCTGGAAGGAAGGTTCCGCATCCCCTACTTCATGACTGAAGGTAGAAACCCTCCCTTGATGCAGGCAAAAACATTTATTCCCCATGTGACAGCATCACACCTTCTGATTGGTTTACCACACGCTGCACCATGTGTTAATGAAATGGATCATTTAGGTCAAGGGCGAAGAATGATAGTAAGCATTTCCATCAGCGTACTTTTTATGTCAAGGCAGCCGCGCTGTCATCGGCCATGCTAGCTGGTTAGCAAGAGATTAATTAAACACTTGATGGGCAATTGTGCCATTTTTTTTATGTTTGTGATTGGACCTTGAAACAACATGCAAAGGGGCTGGTGATGTTTGGAGAGTGTCAGGGAAACTGGCTGTTCGTAAGAAATACGAACAGTATGTTCCTCTGCTCTGTCCTTAAACCACTTGCCTGCTCTGTTGTGTTGCTCATCTCACCAGGCAGTAAACACAGTGGAGTGACAAAGTGTTTGTCCCTTAAAACTAAGAACTCCGGGGCCCACCCAAAGCAGCAACAAGCGAAATCAAGCGTTTGCAATACCGTAACTGGCGAGGAGTGTTTCACATCTCGGTGGAGAGATTTTGGCCCACTGCAAACATGGTCTGCCACCATTCTCGCTATTCCACAGCTGGATGTTGGCACACCGCAGAGGACGCGTGAGTCATGTTATCCAGGGAAACCGTCAACCCAACACCGCGTTTCTATTTGTGCATGTCAGACAGTTGTGGCTGAAATGCATCAGAAACGGGCAAAGCAGAGTATCATTAAAACTTAAGTCATTGGTCGTAATAATTAATTGTTTCTTCATGAGCATGTTATGTCCATATTTGAGGCCATTACTGCAGGGGGCTTATGAGGAGTAATTTATAGCATTTTGCCCTAAGAAATCAATTTTAAAGGAACAATTAATCTGTTCACTTCTAATGAAAAGGTCATGTAATTTCTTTTTTATACCCTTTGAGCTAAAAGCCTCACAATCCTACGATTCAAATCACATTTTCTGGTTCATAACGGCTTAACAAGGGTAACTTCTTAAACCCTAACCGATCTTATACAATAGTCTTTGAATGAAGGAAACACGAGTATAATCGCCGGTGGGTGAATATTCAAGAGATGTTCGTTATTCTTTATTGCCCTCAATTCAGTGGCTAATAGATTAGCATTGTTGTTTTACTTAGTAGCCATAAAGCCAAAGATTTGCAGTTAAAAATTCTATTCAATGACATTTTGAATTCTATTTGCATCAAGTCAAGTTTATTGGTATTGCTCTTAATGACAAGCGTCACAAAGGGCTTCACAAGCCCTTAGTTGACAATTAGCGACATCAAAATCCAAATGTACTCACTTACTCAACTCACTCCATCATTTAATTTCAGCAGGGTTATTGACAACAATAATTATGACAATGTATCGCTGCATATAAGTCCCTCTCCACATGCCTAATGGCCACTAATAAAGCGTCGCTAATGAAGTACCCGCTCCTTGATCGGAGTGGAGTGCCGTTCCCCTTGGCTTCATGCAATTCTACACCACTCGGAGGCTGTCAGTGTTAACTGGGATGCTTCTGTGCTTGAGTCATGGTGGTGGTGTAATGGCCTGGCCAGGAACGGCGTGTCAATCAGTCAGCCAGCTTCCATCCGTGTCGCCCCTGACATAGTCCACAATCTTCTCGGGGCAAGTTAGACCTTTGAGCGAACATATTCGTCTTCGGGTGTTGCTATAAACACAGCTGTGGCAACGAGGACAAACCTCCTTTAGCTTGCCGAAAATCCGACGACGATTGCTGCTAAGAATGTGTTGAGACGAACTTCTTCTCGGATCTGCACGTAACGAGGGTGAACATGTTATTCAAGAGTCTGGAAGGTTGAAAATATGGATTGTGCATTTTACAAGGTGCGTCAGACAAGTTCCAGGATTAGTGCCTTAAAAGAACTCCAAACTTTTTCCACTTTGAAGCAATCCCATTGGAGTCAAACACACTTTGCCAACCTTCTCCGCCACGCCTTGGAAGGATTCTTCAAACGAAAGATTATCGTTCGAGCTATTCCGGCAATCGCAGCGTCCTGATGATTCTCGGAAAGGGAAAATCGACTCAAATTGATTGGCTGGCAAACGCTCCCAGGTGTATTAGACCCTGCCAAAGCATATTTCAAGAGCCTCGCAGCGGTCGGTGCGAATGGCTCAGAGTGCCGCGCGGCAGCTCGGGAATGCAGTTGAGGCGTTGCAGGAGCAGGCAGGAGACCTTAATCCTGTTAAGAACCCAGCTGTGTCTGACGTCAATCTCATCCAGCCATTAACGAGAGGTCAGGAGATTTCATTTGGGCGGGAGGGAACTTGAAAGGACTGTAGACACTGCTGTCTCACAGAGGAAGAAAATGACATTTTAACGAGAATTTGTTTTCTATTCCCCTCTCTCAGACTGCGAGCATCTGATCCGCAGGATGTTAGTCCTGGATCCGTCAAAGCGTCTGTCCGTAGCGCAGATCAAAGAGCACAAGTGGATGGCGCTGGATGTTCCGGTGCAGCGGCCCGTTCTGTACCAGCAGCCCGTCTCCGCCGAAGGCCAGACGGGCGTGGGCGAGTACAGCGAGCAGGTCGTGCGCTTGATGCACAGCCTTGGCATCGACCAGCACAAGACTGTCGAGGTAATGAGGCAGATTAGAATGTTGGGCATTATTCATCGCTAATCGTTTAGGATGCAGTTAATATACACAAGTAAATAGAAATTACGTAAGATCTTTGAGTAGCTCTGTCACAAGATAGAAACACATGAGAGGTCTTTGATTTCCGAAAACCACATAATCACAGTACACACCACACGGCATTGCAAAACAGGACTCGGAATTCGGTAATGAAGGAATTTTGCTTCTGGCTTGTGTGCAACTGGGAAAAAAAAAAGGCATAACGGAGGTTATTACTGGGCCAACATGAGGGTTAACTGAAATGTTGCTAGAGGAGCAGACGCTTGGGAGAGATGGAGAACTAATACTCTAATCTTAAGTTTTGGTCACTTCTTATATCAAACTACACAAACTTCTCTGTGGGTTTTTTGTTGGCAAATCACAACATTAAATGAAGGTGAAGTCAATCCAATAATATGGCATATTCAATGTCAGGTGAGATTTTAGGAGGAACTTGACAATTTGTAAAATAAAAAAATCTTGATCAAGTGATGTCATCGAACATGTGCTGTCTGTGCTCCAGTCTCTGCAGAACAAAAGCTACAACCACTTTGCTGCCATCTACTACCTGCTGGTAGAGAGGCTCAAGGCCCACCGCTGCAGCTTCCCCGTGGAGCAGAGGCTGGATGCACGTCAGCGGCGGCCCAGCACCATCGCCGAGCAGACGGTCGCCAAGGTAGCTCATGAATAATCCATAGCCTGCGTCCTCGCTCGCCGCCATGATCAAAGTGCTCTTATTCACACCTGCATCCACTGACCACAATCATTTCTTTTCTCCAACTGTTCTTCCTCTCAGCCTTGATCTTTATCGCTCTCTTACGCATTTTTTTCTCGTCTCCTTCCTCTTCCCGACCCCCCCCCCCCCCCCCCCCCGTTCAATTGCTTGTACCGTTTGCATCCCCGTTTGTGGCATGGCCGTGCTCGGGGAGTCAACAGCTGCGATTTGGAGAAGGACTCAGTCTGCCTCTTCTCTCCGCAGTCGACGAGCGGTGCAGCTCAGGTGGGCTTGCTCCCGCAGGGGGTCCGTCTGCTGCGATCTCCTGCCGTTTCCCAAGCCGCCTCCGACGCGTTTACCTTCACCCAGCCCACGTGCACCCTGGAGCAGAACTTCATGGCTGAGGATGTCAACACGCCCAAAGTAGGTTCAGTGAGCAGCAGCAAACTCAGTTGGCTGGGACACACCGTGTCTTTGGAACTCCCGTGCTCGCGTGCATGTTCTCTAACCTCATATGACGGCCGATCGGCTTTGGTTCTGGAAAATGCCGTTATTACAGTCATTATCGTGCTGCCAAAGAATGTCCAAAAACATTATCCTGATGCGCTCCGACAGTGATTGGTTTTGATAAGCTCACTCGTTGTAAGTCACAAGTGTGTGTGTGTGTGTGTGCTTGCACGTCATGCTCCTTTGAGGGCTCCAGCATTTGCTTGCTTCGTCAACCTGCCAGAGTTCAGATGACTCGTCCTCTTATGTAAGCTCCAAGCTAGTGTACGCATCAGACAGGACAACGACCTGTCCTCCATATGCCAAAGACTCACACAGACTCAAAACACACTTTTTTTTTTCTTCTTGTTTATTTGTGCCAACTAGTGACCTTCTTCCTGCTGGCCTGTCATGAGTTGGCTTATGATTAGAGTCCCACCACCACACACACACACACACACATGTAGTTTTCATTTAGCAGTCCCCAAAATGTACTTTGCAGAACCCCCTCAACCAGTAGCTCCAACCAAATGTGATGTGTGTGTGTGTGCTAAGCAGAGCAGGGCGTGCGTGCGTGTGTGTGTCTGCGTGAATGGAGCTCGGTTATGTAAGCAGTCCTGCATGATGTGACTGACTAAATGTGTTGCCGAGCGAACACGCATGGACGGGAAGCCGCAGCGCTCAACCACCAAAGTGAATACTAAGTTTTTCCAAGCCGTTAACTCAAATGCGTTTCTTTTTTTATTTCCTTTACTTTTAATTGTTACTCTACTTTTTCTCGTCGCTTGTGTATCAGTGACTGTTTCTCGTTGTGTTTTGTGTGTGCGTGCGCGCGCGTGCGTGTGGCTGTTGAGTAACTGCATTCCAATCCAGTGCACTAGTGAAAGCAGATGGAGAACTTGAGCGAAGTTGCTGTCTCCATACCGACAGCAGGCTGTTATTGCAACAAGTCATTTGCATGCTTTTGAGTGGCTGTGGCAATGAAAACCCAGTTGCTGACTCAAGGTGGGCAATGAGGATGCAAATAAAGGTATCTTCTACATCTCTTTAAAGTTAAACGGCTGCATGCTGGACCCCCTGCCTCCCATCACTGTACTCCGCAAGTCCTCCACCTCGTCTCCTAGCAACATGATGGAGATGTCGATTGATGAGGGCATCGAGACCGAAGAGCCCGACGCGGAGGAGGACGCGCCCCACATGTCTTTGGCCTATCTGGCCGCTCGTTTCGGCCAGAGGCGACACACCCTCTCTGAGGTCACCAACCAGCCGGGAATGTCGAACCAGGGTATGATGCCTTCAGGTCTTATGGGCGTTTTTTTTTTCTTTCCCTCCCCGAGTCTCCCACTTAAAAGCCTTTTCCACCAGGTCAACTGTTCACCCTGGGCCACAACCCTTCCACGGGCAGCGTGGACTCTGACATGGGCTACGACATGGGCTCCATGCACAGCGACCTCAGCCTGCTCGAGGACCCCCCGTCGCTCAACGAAGTGGTGCTGGCCAACAGCACGGCCCCCCGCGTGGCCCCCGCGTCCTTCCTGAGCACTCGGCCGGCCAACCCGGCGATGGCTGCCTTGACCTCGCAGCACAGGGACACCCACAACCGTTCGCCCATCAGCTTCAGAGAAGGACGGCGCGCCTCTGACACCTCACTCACACAAGGTCAGGAGCCCACTCACGCTTATCAGTGCGATTCAACATGCGTGCAATTCAAGTTCAGATAGATTGAGCCAGCTCGCACTGACAAACCTGTATGACCGGCAAAGTCACCGGATCGGAAGGACACGAGCGTGACTGCAAGAATGAATAAGTGTCAGATCATGTCTCTTTGGATGCCGTCATGAAGTGCCGCGCTGGGGGGGGGGGTTGACATGCAACAGAGCACACAATCATAACACGCCGGCTGCAGCTGCTCTTTCACACCCTTACCTGCACATCCACTCATGTGCATATAGATTCGAGTGCCTCATTTTCACTGTCGTTCACGCCCTCCCCCTCTTTCTTGCCCTCCCTCCTTATCACCTCATCTACTTGGGCCCTCCGATGACTCTGATTCATGAATCACCGACTGATTTTAGAAAGTTCCAGCCCACACATGTTGCCATCGTACCATTTCTCCCGCCACCCCTTTCGCCCCGCTTGTCTTGCTTTTTTTCCTTTAGACAGCACTGTAGACGGCTTGTTACCAGATTGTGATGGCATTCGGTCGAGGGGCAGACCTTTCAAGCCCAAATATGGATCGGCACAAAATCATACAGCTTGAGAGATATTCAGCTACTGCACTTGCCCTTGTCTAGATCGCTATCAATGTTTAATTACATCGCCCCGTGCCCGATCCTGCCATAAAAACAGCAATGAAAATCTTGGTGGGGGCAATCAAGAAGGGATTTCTGAACACTCTCTCTGCCATTCCATATACTGCCTCCCTGATCTTGGCCCACACATTATAAAACTCACATGCACTTCTGCCGAGCCGAAAGGATAATTACAGCTTGAAAACATTTGTTTCTCCAGCTCCTCATTGACAGCCTGCAATGTGTGTGCTCCCGTTTGCTGTTTGTGTGACTTGTTTCTCTCGCTCGCTCACTCGCCCGCTCGCTCGTTTTCATTTTAAATCCTCTTTGGGGAGAGAGAGTCGATGCGGCGGATTCTTTTGCGTCAGACTGCTGACTCGGGTTAGAAATAACTCCCACCAGCACAGTGAGTCAGGACATATCGTACACGGCCGTTGCTCGTCACCACTGGATGGCTCTTATCAGGCTCACGCAGTGTCATATGTGCGCACACACACACCAACACACCCACTACGCTTCAGTGACGCGTGTGGAAGGAGATGTGTCAGAAAAGGGGGGGGGCCATTATAAAATCTGACGTTCAACATTCTCAATATTCGCACAGGTCTGGTTGCCTTTCGACAGCATCTCCAGAACCTGGCGAGGACCAAAGGAATCTTGGAGCTGAACAAAGTCCAGATGCTGGTGGAGCAGATGGGCTCCAGTGAAATGACAGCCATGGCACCCCCGGCAGCCCAGTACCACTTGCACAACCTCCTGGAGGTCAGTCGCACTCGAGAATCTGGTCATAAACACACACGCATGGCAGACTCATTGCTTGGCAGTTCATCCACCATCACACCAGCTCAGTGGCCTAGTGGTAGAGTGACCGCCCTGAGACCGGAAGGTTGTGGGTTCAAACCCCGGCCGGGTCATACCAAAGACTATATAAATGGAACCCATTGCCTCCCTGCTTGGCATTAAGGGTTGGAATTGGGGGGTTAGATCACCAAATGATTCCCGAGCGCGGCGCCGCTGCTGCTCACTGCTCCCCGCTCCCCCAGGGGATGGATCAAAATCACATGGGGATGGGTTAAATGCAGAGGACAAATTTCACCACACCCAGATGTGTGTGTGACGATCATTGCGACCTTAACTTAACTTTAACTTAACTCACCCCATTTTGGGCAGGGGGAAAAAAAAAAGACAGTCACTGGGGTTGTTGTGTAACCCCGAGAGAGCTGGCCGACCGAGGCTTGTTTACCGTGTCTCGTCCCCTTGGGGCCCGCAGCCTGGGCCAAAGTGAATGCCGCCATTGTCAAAGGCTGTCAGACTTAGCCGTAGCAGAGACTGGACGTTCAATAAGCCCAAATCACAAGCCCGCTGAATGAGACACACTGTACGGGAACAGGAGTTTTCCAGTAAGTCTAAACATAAACACACAATTAATAGGCAAAAGTGACAAGATCTGTTTGTTCCCGTTCGTTCATAATGCAATAACACGGCGCCCCGTCATCCTTTTAATATGCCGCTAGTATGTAATCCCCATGGAACATGGCATTTAGTGATAAGGCATCTGGCTGATCAGTCAACACAAAGGCATTTTGGCAGCCACACTGTACGGATAAGCCACTTAGACCGAGCCTCGAAGCACCCAGGAGCACACGGCGGCAGTGTTAAGTGTGTCCTTGACTTTACGGCATTGCGTGTAGTCGTGGACATCCTGTTTGTGACTTGTCAATGTTTGTGTTGGAAGACCGAGGCAACCAAGCAACAGGAAGGCCCGACTTTGTACCAAGGTGGGCCGCAGCCACCCCTCCTGTCCCGCAGGCAGAGTTTGGAGACGCAGTACCTCACCCATCGTCTGCAGGTACGCTCCGACGGGACAGCACACCTCCATTACATAGTCAATCAGGCGGAACTAGTTGAACTCATTTCTTCAGTGTTGACATTTTGGAGGGTCTTAAGCTCGGCTAGCACATTTTGTGCTCGAGACAGAAATAGGCTCATATTACAAAACTCAGTAGTGGTCAGATGGCCCCGTAATGGGGTTTGAATTTTTTGTAGCTCATCCAACACCTGACATTCATCGAGTTGAAAGCCGTCTTGTGTTTCTTGTGTCCATTAGACGGGCGTTTTGGCAAACAGTCCTGCAAGCTGTCAGATGTACTGTAAGGAGTCCCCCCGAAGTTTAGAACAACAGCTACAAGAACACCGGTAAGTCATCACTCCAGATTGTCTCATTGCTAACCCAAACAGCTGCACTTATTGACATAATAGACATTTTTAGTTACACCCATTGTTTGATCAAGTTCTGATTTTGACAACCAACACCCAAGCAGTACTTAGCGTCTAACTCGACCGTATCGTCCTCACAGACTGAACCAGAAGCGGATGTACCTTCAGCAGTCGCAGGGTATAGGCCTGCCCGTCTACTTCAATCAGATGCAGATCGCCGAAGGCTCCTATCCAGCGGCCGGTGCCCCTCTGGACCCGACAGCCTCCCAGAACTCCCCCCAGGTATCCCCGATGTCGGCCGGCGGGCCTCAACCGCAGCCGCAAGCCTCGCCGCCTTACGGCCACCCCCACAGCCTAAGCCCCCTTCTGGAACCAGGGGAGGGCCCTCTTTACGACCCCTACATGAGCCACCACCACTACGCCCAGCACATGCTCCCTGTCCCCCACCTTCAGCACCACCCCTTGCAACCTCTCCACCATCAGCACTTCCCCCACCACCACCACCACCACCACCAATCGCCTCATGAAACCTCAGCCAGCAGCCTCGGTTTCTGCTACCCTGTAGAGCAGCAGGCCTGCTGCCCCTCGGTTGAAGCCCCGCCCCCAGGCCAGTATGAGTTCCCACTAGACCTAGGGCTACTCCCCCCTCCCATCATAGGAGAGGTGGAGGGGCCCGGGGCGGAGGCCTCATGTGAGCCGGGCCAGCGCGAGGGTCTGGTTCTGGCCGAGCTGCAGAGCCCGCTCCTGGACAGTGAGATGATGGAGACGGTGGACTCCCAGCACGGTTTTGTGTTGGTCAACTGAAGACTCGGGTGCAATGGGCCGGTTTGAAGCAGTATTAAGCACAGAGATCCCGAAGAGCAGAGAGATTTGGAGAGAGGGGCTTAGCAGCGGGGAAAGCGCAGATTTTCGTACAACCAACGAAAACTGAATTTCTTACTTGGGATGAACCTCGGAGAACCTTTCGTACCAAAATCCCTCCCTTAGCTGACCTCCTTTCCCTCCCTCTCCTCCCCACCTGTCGAGCAGGACAGTGCGGCGGGAACTCGTGTTGATGTCGCGTCGCTGTGGCGAGGCTGCTCCAGCGGCAGCCCTCGTGAGACGACGACAATCACGTGCAGCGTATTCACACAGAAATGGCTTGGAAGTGAGCGCTTTTTGGACTGGGTGGCGAGCAAAAGCACAAAATGGCTGCCAGGACCGCAGGTTGTTTGAGCACTAGTTTGAGGTCCACGTGCTTCGACGCTCATTGTGCTCACCGGTACGGCAATTCTCAAGCTGCGTGAGCATCTATCAGTTATTCTAGAGATAAAGAACCGGTAATGCGAGTTCAGTGTGCACCACGTTTGAAGATAATTGCTGAAAACATGCAAATTTGCACCATTTAAAATGTGCCTGGTATTTTGGTGGGGGTGGGGCTAAAAGTTGAAATTTTAGCCCTTGCCATGAAGCTGCTAGAGAATTTATTTGCAGTGCTGAAGATTCATCACTCGACGAGTGAAAACAAAGAGCGTACGAACGAGCACGTGGACCTTAAACTGGACTTGCGGGAAGTGCTCAAAAGGCTCGCCATAGGCAGCGTTGTTTTTTCTGCTCAAATAAGACACCTTGACAACAACCGCAAGTTGTCGTTTTAGCGGAGAGAAGAGACAACGGCCCTCGTTTATCACAAAGCACAAATTCAAGTGTCACTTTGCACTCTGGTGGGTTGTACGGCAGCGGGTGGGCGGGCACAACGGTCGTATTGACCACTCGCAACACTAACAATAGAGGCACGCAGTATTCTGACAGGAGCACTCGCCAAGTGGATGACTACACAACACAACAACACATTTCCCTCACTCTCCAGTGTTTTTCTCTTTTTTTTTTTGGCAACTACTGAACTAACACTACTGAAAGGCTTCTCCACCTTCTATCCTGAGGAGCGCTTGATTTGTGGCGTGTGGTAAACGAGGGCTCCCGTAGTTGAATGTTTGGTGGCAACATCTTATTATTCTACCTTTTTGTGGCAATACTGAAGCAATATTAATCTTCTGTGATGATGATGATGCGCCTAAGATGCGCGGCTCACTCTGATCTGATTCGTCACGCGGAACTGTTGACATCAGCAGGAGTGTTTTTTTGGTTTTGTTTTGTTTTGCACAAGTCGGCGAGAATGTCACGTGACTGAAAAGGACGAGATTTTCCGTGAACGAATGTAACGGATGACGCCACGCGTGACCACTTTTGGGGCGTACGGCAAAAATGGCGTCGAGACGAGACTTTTTTTTTTTCTTCTTCATTATTTTATTCTTTTGTTTTAGCAGCACTCAGACTGTGATGAATACAGTTGAAGTATCTTTCCGACAAGTGACATTTTGTGTGTGTGTGCGTGTGCGTGTGCGTGTGTGGTCAAATCAAATTGAAAATTAATTATTTGGCGAAGTGAGGTGTCTAATAAAGTACACCGACCGAAGCAACAATGGCAGAGTTGGAGGTCAAATCCACCATTCAGACCTTTCACGTACTTTTCTTATCAATAGCAATAGACATCACTTATTCACCAAGGACTATTGGAGTCAAGCTAAAAAGAGAAGAAATAAAAATATTGAATATACAAGTCAAACGATCATATGAAGACTTCTCTCACCAAATGACGTTTTCTCTGAAAATTGCGATGTTTTTTGTAATGTTACAATTTGCTCAAAATGACAACATTGATGACTATCCGATAAAATGACGACAATTGTAATGCTACAATTTTGTTACAGTTTCAACTTGGTCACATTCTCTCAAAACGATTGTCCTCGTAAGATTACAATTTAAACATTCGCAACTTCATCTTATTACAACTATTCTCGTAAAACGAGGACTTATTTCCTCTGAAAATGGTGACTACTGTTAGAATGTTACATTTTTTCATTCAAGCATTACAAGTTGAACTCTTGTCATCCGCCTTTTTTCCTTGTCAGATTACGATTTGATATTCACTCGATGAATTATGACTTCATTGTAGTGACTTTTCCCCTCAGATTTTGATGTTATCGTTTTGAAATTACATTTTTAGATTGGCCCTAATATTCATTGGTACTTACAGCAATGAGGCCCTGTATATTTTTTCTTTTCACGTTTCATGAATTACTTGACACCGTAACGTGAGTTTATATCTATTTACAGTCCCAATTTTGTCACCTCGTGTCGCCATCGTGACGGCATTGATTAGTAACGGCAGCAATAATAACCCACAATGCATTGCAGCCATAAGTGGCAGAAAAAGGTGTGCAAAGAACTCAAATATTGTATCCATATTTTCAGGTAGCTCAGGTTTACTGGACAGAAATGTATTACTACCGCTGTAGGACATCAACTCATATTTGTTTGAAAAAGTGTACAAATTAGCGTTAAATACAGCGAGCTAGTATTGTTTGTATTCTGTGTGCCTTTTACTTTCCACATTTCAATTTATCGATTTATTCATGATTAGCTTTTGTCATAAACACACACACTCAAATGAGTACAATCCCGTTTTTACAAAGGTACAAAAACCAAAGTCCCTCAAAGATTTTGCCAGTATGAGCCGCCATCTTTGTGACTTTAAACAATGTTTTTTGTTTTAAATGGCCACACGTGTCAAAAGTATTCTAGCAATATATTTGTGTGTAGGTGAAGACTGAAATAATCGGGAGAGTAGTATTGGATACAATACATTCATTTCACACACACACACACACACACACACACACGCCCCCCTGCCCACTCGACTCCCTGCGGATGGAACACAACAACATGAAATAGACTTTTCTATATTTCCCCTCATTGTTGTCGACCACACATAAGCTAACTTGCTGTTGAGATTAAAAAAGGGTTATTGAACAGCTAAATGCTTCCTTGTCTTCTTTTGTCTCCAAAAGAAATTGTGCTCTGAAGCTGTCTTAACGTGCACGCAACTTTTTTTCCCAAAACTCTAGGAAGCGAAACAAAGGAGAGCTGCATGACTCAGCAGAAATGACCTCACTCTAATTACTCTGACCAGTACAGATTTTTCATATTTGTTCAATGTTTGCAGCAATGACGGAGTGAACCACTCAACCCGACACAATCCCATTACTCATATCAGTTATTGCTTTTCTTTTTTAGTATGTACTGTGGATATAAAAGTATACACACCCCTGTGCAAATGCAAAATCGATCATTTCAAAAATATTTTTCAAAAGCAATGTTACTGTCTGGAATTCTGTTGCAAAAGTGTGCACACCCTTGTAATTGGGATAAAACTTGTGTCCAGAATTAACCAAGCATATTTAAACCCAAAATAAACCCTAAATAAAGTTCAGATGTTACCGTAGGAATCTCATGATCTTGTGCTAACACTGACTGTCGGCTAGCAAGAATTTAAGCATTGTTTTGCAATGTTTTGTAATTAGAAGAATGCTCAAATTAGTTTTCAAATCCACTTATAAAGGATTTCTTGAGCAATGCATGATATGAACATAGGTGTTTCCCCACCCAATGTGCAGGGAAGGTGACAATGTACCAGAGAACACCTAATCCCTGAGACTAGACGCAGATGAGTTGGGGGACTGATCTGGCCTCTTCATGGAAAAGCAAGGCGTTATGGCTTTCCAGGGAATATGATCACGTCGAGTGTGAAGGACACATGCGTGACCTCAGTGGACATGACAGTAAATCCAATAATAATGCAGGGATTTGTGATGCTTTTTACTGCCATACTTTCACATTTTTAAAAAATGACCATGTATAGCAAGACCATTAATTAGGGGAAAAAAATGACAATGAGGCTTTTTAAGGGATAAACACTTTGTGTATGCATAGAGTCTAGGGGTACACTTGATTGACTTGTATGCAGTCTGTGGTATCAATGCCTCCCTGGATTATGGTAAGGATCAAAAGTGGCTTCTTTAAAAAAAAAAAAAATAATACTATGTA
This sequence comes from Syngnathus typhle, assembly GCF_033458585.1. Lineage (NCBI taxonomy): Eukaryota > Metazoa > Chordata > Actinopteri > Syngnathiformes > Syngnathidae > Syngnathus > Syngnathus typhle. The sequence continues at coordinate 327,123 of NC_083743.1, forward strand.
TAATAAGGGGCTCCTGGAATGTTATGTGGATATTTCCATTTTAAGCCTTGCTTGCAGTGCAAAGCCGATAAGAAGAAAAGGCACAACTCAACAGCATGTGTATTTTCCCCCCTCAGTAAGTAAAAAACGCACACACACATCAGGTCAAAGTATGCTGTGATGACATCATCCGTTGCCACGACAACAGGGGAGGGGGCATGACAACATCCTACTGCGTCTTTGCCAGCAAGATGAGTGAAAAAAAGAAAAGGAATCCGGATTAGAGCTGGGCAGTTCATTAAAAAAAAAACATTAATAAGGTTCTACCTTCTCAAGGTTAACATACATGTTGAAATGACTTTCCTTTTATACTTTTACTGGATGTGACGTAAATAACATGAATCGTGAGTATTATCAATGGAACAATGACAGGCCTCGCTGTTGAGAGTTTGCATGAAATCTTCACGCTGCATGCAGGAATGCGCGCAGACACACGCGCGCACGCGCACGCCTCAAGCGCAAACAAACATACTGACTAGTAGTGATGTGCATTACAATTCTTTTAAGAGAACTGAATCGTTTGGAATCAGTTCTCTCAAAAGATTCGTTCATAAGATTCGTTCAACGAATCGGCTGGTTGATCTGTGACGTCACACGGACACTCATTAGGTACACCGCCATTTTCAAGTGTAAATAATAACAGGCCACTTTATTAGGGAAATATCATGGTCAAAGGTCATAAAAATGGTGGTGTACCTAATGGAGTGTCCGAGTGACGTCACAGATCAAACAGCCAATCAGAAAGTGGGGGTGAGGGCGGGTGTGGCACTTTTCACTTTCAGTTAAGCTTTGACCATGATTTTTCCCTAATGAAGTGGCCTGTGATTAGGTACACTTGAAAATGGCGGTGTACCTAATGGAGTGTCCGTGTGACGTCACAGATCAACCAGCCAATCAGAAAGTGGGGGTGAGGGCGGGTGTGGCACTTTTCACTTAAACCAGGGGCGTCGAGCTCTAGTCCTCGGGGCCGCATTCCAACATGTTTTCCAAGTGACCCTCGTTAAGCGCACCTGCGGGAAAAGTTTTAGCTCCTTTCACGTTCTGCAAGAGCTAAAACTTTTCACGCAGGTGCACTTAACGAGGGAATCACACGGACACTCCATTAGGAACACCGCCATTTTCAAGTGAACCTAATAACAGGCCACTTTATTAGGGAAATATCATGGTCAAAGGTCATAGGTGTCAAGTTCTGGTCCTCGGGGCCGCGTTCCAACATAATTTTCAAGTGACCCTCGTTAAGTGCACCTGCGTGAAAAGTTTTAGCTCCTGCAGAACACGAAATGAGCTAAAACTTTTCCCGCAGGTGTGCTTAACGAGGGTCACTTGGAAAACATATTGGAACGCGGCCCCTCGAGGACTGGAGGTCGACACCCCTGGTTTAAGTGAAAAGTGCCACACCCGCCCTCACCCCCACTTTCTGATTGGCTGGTTGATCTGTGACGTCAAACGGACACTCCATTAGGTACACCGCCATTTTCAAGTGTACCTAATCACAGGCCACTTCATTAGGGAAAAATCATGGTCAAAGCTTAACTGAAAGTGAAAAGTGCCACACCCGCCCTCACCCCCACTTTCTGATTGGCTGTTTGATCTGTGACGTCACACCGACACTCCATTAGGTACACCACCATTTTTAGGTGTACCTAATAACTTTATGCATTTTTTGTACGTGTCAAGAATGTGTATTTGACTACTTGCTCTTTATTTTGGGGGACACAAACACATATACATATTGTCATATAAAGCAGTTAACCAAAGATGTCAGATTTTTGTTTTCATCCCCCAAAAAATAAAAACAATAACACCAGACAAGTTTTAAGATAAAGTTTATTGAAATAATAATAATAATAAAAGTACATTTCAAACGGGAAGGCAGTTTACTCGTTGACTCGTCCGCGAACGAGAAAGTCAGGACTCGTTCCCTCACTGCTCCGTTTTCGCGATGAACTGGAAATGCAAATCACTCATTCACTGACTCACAGTGCCGTTCAGTTAGTGAACGGGAAATGCAATTTACGACTCGTTCGCGAACGGGAAGCTACGTCATTTTCTTCTTCGTTTTGTTTTACGGCGAGGTGGCACCAGCTTCAATGGGCATTACTGACACCTACTGGTTGAAGTCATATGAACTGAAAAAACTGAATCACTTTAGGAAGTGATTCGTTCGTTCTCGTTCACTGAAAGTATTTGTTCCTTTGAACGAATCGTTCACTCACGAGCCAACACTACTGACCAGCAGATGGATAGTCACAAGTCACTCGACACCATTCCAGTGCCAGGATTAGGGGAAAAAACATGTAATGAATGGTTAAAAAAAAAAAAAAATCAATCAACCAATTAACAGATTAATAACATTGCCATTTATTTCATTGGAGAAAGGCAATTGAGAGGGGTTTTAAGTTACAAATTCAACTTAGTACTATACAGTCTATTTGATTACACTGAAAGCAAAATGTGAGCGATCATTTTGACTGATGATTATTTGCCCGTAGACTAGAGCGCAACTGTCTTTATGTTTAGTTTGTGTGTACATGTGTGTGCGCGTGGGTTTTGCTCAACTACTTCCACTGAAAAGAAGAGTCAGTCCTGGGAGGCAGCTTCATTGACGTCAGGACCTCTCACGGCTGTCTGCTGCCTCGCCTGCTGAAAATAACAGCATCCCAATGAAAGCGAGCGGACGGGTGGCCTCGAGTGGATTCACTGTTTCCTTTCCACGTAATCTCCTTTTAATGAACATTAGGGCTCCGATTTCAGAAAAGGCTTTCACATGCCTATCAAGCCTCGGAGGTGCCATCCACATTCACACCTCCTCCGTTCTTCAGAAGTACATCCTCGTGCCTCCGGGCCGCTCCCCAAGGGGCTCTCACAATGGCAGAATATGCTGATGCGCACCAGACAAGGGCATCACAATGCAGCAGCGAAAGAGGAAGCAAGCTAGCTGCAGAAGTAGAGAGGAACTCAACATATAGAAGCCTAGCAGAAGTCAGCACACAAACCAGAGACACAAAAGTGAAGATAAGAGGCCAAACAAACTGAAAGCAGGTGTCAGGTATACTGGCTGCTTTGTTTCAAAGCTTTCATCTCCATACTTGAGGTCAGAGCGGGTACAATGTGTAATTAGATTGTCTGTCTGGTATTGCAGAGGTGGGCAAATGTTTGGGCTCAAGGGCCACATTGATTTTCAAGAGTGAGCTGTGCCAGGTTTGACACGCGAGTTTGCAGTCAAAACAGGTGTGACGAGTGTTCTTTGTTACTTTATTCAGATGAAGGTACAGTAGAACAGCATCAAGTGTGTGAAGCACTGAAAAGAACAATAAAAGCACACTGGTCATCAAATGGTGCACAAAAAGGTCCTGACACCCCCCTCCAAAAAAAAAAAAAAAAAAAAAGTATTTTGAAGCCTCACTTGAAAACACTTAAGAGGCATTTTAAGTCCAGAATATTCCTTGAAGCCTACCGTGCTCCCCTTTCATGAACATATTAAGCCTTGGAGTGAGTTTCCATTTCGGAACATGGTTTTGTGTAGAATGACCACTGACAAATTGGGAGTCAAGATGCATTCTGGGTCTTTTATAATGGGTCGCCAATTAGTAGGATAAAACATTGCATGCTATCTTTTTTGGCAAAGAGTTTTTGGATTTTAACAACTTTTGCCATTCTTGCGCAAGGATTTGGGGAGCAACGAGTGAGGCAACTTAGCGTTTTAAGATAAGAACATGAACTTGTCGTCGAATATCACATTTTGAGTTTGTTAAAACAATGCGAATTAAAAAAAAAAAAAAAGTGTAAAATGGAGGAACGTGAGAGGGGTTGCTGGGGCTCTGAGACGGTTAACTAGCGCGTAACACTATTAGTCAGCATGCACCACTTGATTGACACTTGACGGTGAAGCGTCTGTTTACAGCGAGGGAAGTTGGGGGGCCCAAGGAGGAAAATCAAAATTATCGGATTGGTCTATACAGTTAGCCATTGATCTTGAACATCAATAAATATCTTGTAAAAGGGTTGCGTTGCTTCACTTATGCCAGGGCAAGACTGGAGGGAGAGAAGAAATAATACGACTATTAGTTTGCTTATCATCGTCATCAGGAATATAATTGACAATGGATGTTCTGTAGGCTCACCACTGATGGCCTCCTGTGCAAAGTACTTGACATCCATGTCTGTATCAGAGGCCAGCTTCTCCAGCACCGGCTTGACTTCATCCCGCAGTGTGCTGATGACACAAATTGGCGGCCGGTCAAGAGAGCGATGCCCGTGGACGTTTCTGCGACAGCGAGCGCAATTTACCTGCCGTCCAGGATGGGTCCGATCTTCTGCAGCGATTTGGCTACGTTGAAGCGCACGTTGGCCACCTGGTCGTTGGACATCTTGAGCACCACGGGCAGCATCTGCTTGGTGGTGATCTCCTGACCGCACGCCTCCGACAAAGCCTGAGAGCAATACGGAAAATGTCACGGTGCAACTCGGAGACTGCTGAGGGCGCGCCGGCGCGAGACCCACGTTGATGCAGAAGAGGGTCGTCATCCTGTGGAGGTAATTGGGGTCGTTGGCCATGCCCAGAACCTTTGGCACGATGGTGTTCTGCGCCCACTCGGCTCCGAACCTCTCCACCAGCTTCATCAGGTTACAGGTGGCGGCCTCGCGGATGGCGTACACTGCATGGCCACAACAGCAAACGGATGTTACCCTCACCTCGATCAATAAGCAGTGACGCATGGACATAGGAGTCTATCTCAGGTTATCTGAGCTACTTTTTGACTAAATGTGCGGTGCGCCAACTCTAAATGGTCCTTTTATTCTCACACTTGTAGTCGGCGACACTGGCTGCTCAAGACTTAGCACCTCGCTAACCGCATGCTTTGCACTATAAATGGCCGTCCGTTGAATGAAAACAAAACAAGGGCAGAGCCAAGAGTCGAGGAAAAGAAAGCAAAACGTGAAGACCAGGGTGCGCTATTGTCATTTTTTTCCCCCCAACTCACTCTTCCGACTGCATTGCAGTAGAGGTGGACGAATTGAAAGCAGTGTTATTAAAGTTGTCAGACCTGCATCCCAAATGGCAAAGGTGTCAAAATGATCACATGAAGTCAGTGAGGAACGCATTCTGGAGAGAGCATGTCCTTTCTTATGTAACGGTAGCCTGGCCCTTACCCTAACCCCCCAGACACACACACACACGACATTCCAATGATGTAATGCAGCTGGCCCTTTGTCCTCAATCACACATCTCTAATTGGGGGAAAGTGGCGAGAGAGAAAGCCCTCAACACAAAAGACAATGTCCTCATGTGTAGGACATGTACAGCCTTTCCGGTGACTGCGCGTTTAAATAAACTTCACTGGAGTGACAAATGCAACGCCTTGATGGACAACGTATGGTTCACTATTCTCGCTATAGCAATTGCTGCCGCTCTCCATCGTGTGCTACTGTCGCCTCCGTGCCCGGCCGGGAGTGAAGGGTAAGGCTTGGAAAAAGTGCAGCTGCCCTCATGAGTGACTTGGGCGTCGGCAAACATGTATGATCCAACGCAACATAGCAAGAAGAGCAGCAAGTGTCTTACCGTGGTCAATGAGCCAGGCCATACAAAGAGTGTTGAGCTTCTCGTCAAAGAACTCCACACCCTAAGCAGACAGACGCCATTCAAATCCAACGCGGATAAAAATCTAAGTCAACAGCAGAATATTTTGTTGGCGATTTGATGACTGACCAGCTGACCGGCCAACAGGGGCATGTACTCAATGATGGCCAGGCGGACCCTCCACTTGGCGTCCTCGGCCAGCTCCACAATGGCCGGCAGGAGTGACTGGGACAGCTGACGGATGCCGATCACCTCGTTGACACAGTCCAGGTTGGAGATTATGTTGAGACGCACCTCGGGGCACTGTGAACACAAACGGCAAAAATGAGTATTTTTTGTGAATAAATGGGTTTTCTACTCAAATAAATTTCCTTTTGATTATGACTTCTGTTCCTGTGACACAACACAAACTTGGAGGCAAAGTTATCAGCATCTCCGCCTCCTCCAAAAAAAAAAAAAAAGGGGGGGGGGGGTAGTGAGCATCACCTTCAAATATTGAAGTTCTGCATGCTAAAACTGTCGATGTTTGGACAGTAATCTAATTGGACAGTCGTGGTCTTTTTTGGCAGCGACAAGAAAGTGGGCCAACTTTAAATAGGACTGGGGAACGCAGAGGCACAGATGACAGTTTCAAATCTTCCAAAACATTTAGAAGGATAACCAGTCGAAAATATCAGGACAAAGCTACACAAGCGCCCTACATACACTCCACTTTTTTTTTTTTTGAAGCATCAAGGCCAAGTAACCCCGTGTGAAAATCATGTGATGGTCACAAAGTGGCTGTAGGCTGCGTGAGAAGTAGAAAAAGAAAGAAAAGTGCATTTCTTTTACCTCATCCTTGAGCTGAGCCAGGAAGAGAGGCAGTAAATGCTCTATTGTGTTATCCTTGCCCAGGATGGCAGAAAGGCCCATAATGACCAAGGCTAGTGCTGACTTGACATGTTGGTTGGTGTCTGAAACCAGCTCCTGCGCACACGCCACAAAACAGTTGCAACATTAGTTGGTAGAAGGTGACACCCAAAAAATAAATCACATCAGTATTTAAATTTTAATTATGCAAAATGGGAACGAGATGAATATAGCTTCACACACTAATTTTCGTGTGGTAAATAGTGCCCCCTGCTGTTTGAAAGCGGTGCAAAAAGATGGCCCATCCAGCACCAGCTATCGCTATCAACGGGGTCTGAGGTTCACCTGCAAATTACTTTTTTCATTTATATACCTTGACGCAGGGCAGGATGTGAGTCATGATGATCTGCTCACGATTATCCTCTGGGAGGTTCTCACAGAATTCTAAGCAGAGGAAGATCACTTAGTAAATTGTTGACGTTAAATAAGGCTTGTTATTTTAGACATAGCGTGCATTCATGGACTGACCTTTGACTTTGTTAGCAGCCGCGGCACGGACCTCAGCTTCGCAGTCCTTGAGAAGGTTCTGGAACGCTGGGACCAGGTCGTTCTTTGTGATTTCGGGACCCACTGCTTTTTGAAGCTAAAAAAATTTAACATATTTTTTTCCACTATCCAAATAACTGTTTAGCCTTGAAGTATACATCTCAAACATCACAATGACCTTAAACTGTTACTTTTCAAGTCTTGACTACTCAGGCCTGAGCAATATGGATTTTCTGGGGCGACTGCTGATTCTGCCCAAAAAAATTCGATTACTTTTATTTTATTATTTAAGTATTACGATACTCCTTCTTTAACGATTGGAGATCCTGCTCAGAATCTATCATAACGGCATCGACGAAGCGTAATCTCATAACAGGCACTTAGGCACAGTGGCAATCAATGTCAGCAGGAAAAAAAGGGCTTATTCTGCAATTCAACAAGGTCCACCTCATTTAAATTCACAGCAAGAGGAGTCTGAACAGCACAGCTGAATTCGACAATGGAGCACATCCATCTCCCCTGCAGCTTCGCAGATAATGAATCCGTTGATGTGCAATCCCAGGTCAAGCTCACCTCGGAGAACTTGTCGGCCACCATATAGCGGACCCTCCAGGACTTGTCCTCGGCGGCCTGTCGCAGGGTGGGCATCACCAGGGTCTCCAGGTCCTCCTGAGGCAGCAACGTGGCAATGCTGACGCAAGCCTCCACCGCCAGAAGCCGCACAGAGTCCTGAGGGAGGCAAAGTGAAGCCATGAGTTTGGCCGCCGCAAGCATCAAGTGATTACTTGGCAACACTTTGAAAAACTAAACGTCGAGTGAGATGCATCAGCAATGTGAAGTTTGTAATTACTCTTGATCCGTTGTTTTGTAACCAACCTGCTCGTCGGAGGCCAGAGCCGTGAAGAGGGAGATGATGTCACTACGAACATAATCCAACTCCAACACTCGGGCAAACTCGCCCAATTTTGAAGCAGCGGCGCGACGGACCATGGGAGTGTCATCCGAACACAAGGTGCGGAAATGCCTAAAAGTAACCGCGCACACATTTTCTTATGCATCACCTTGGAATATAAATATTAGCAGCTTGTGGAAGAACTTCTCAACTTACTGGCGAATCTCCGCCTTCACCGTGCTGGAGACGCGCGGATAACAGACACTGAAGAGCCCGCAGGCAGAGGTACGAGAGGTGAACCAGTCACCGCAGGACAGACGTTTGACCAGGGGCTCAAAATGGACCTCCAGGTCTACCGGAGAATGCTCCTGGGAGATCTTGCGCAGGGACTCCACTGCTTTGTCACGGACCACAGTCTCCTCCACTGTGGCCAGGCTTTCCAGAGGAGGCTGCCAGTCGGGGGGAAAGGAGGGCAGTGGTAAACCACATATTGGCAGAAGTCCATCGATTATATGACGGCATGAGACGTACCAGGAGACAGTGGACGTATTCGGGACCTCCCACCAACATGGTAAAATTACCAAGCTGCTCAGCCAGAGCCAAAAGCACCTCATCTTCATCGTAGATGGTGTCTGCCACAGAAAGAGGTCAGCGGTTCAACCAAAGTCAGTATACACACTTGTAAATATTCTTGACAGCGTGTGACACCACTGTTAAAACATTACCACTAAGTCATAATGGGGTTTAATTGGCACCATTGAGTTAAATTGCTTACCTGTGAGGAAAGGAAGCAGTTCAGTACGGGTCCGCTCCACACCCAGAGCCAGTGCAATAGTGGACAGCTTCTTGATGCTGTTCAGTCGCAACTGTTGAGTAATAGAAAGAGAATTAGTGACAGGGAAGTATGTTGATGCGTTTGTCAGCCCTCATTAACCAGATTTTTTTTTTTACGAGAGCTATTACCTGAAAAGGGCAGGACCCAAATGTGGGTCAATATCATTGTAAACTCAGAACATCTACGCTTAAAAATGGCGTTTGCGATTCTATTGATAAAAAGCACAGCAAAGACAATATTGTGTATAACCTTTAGTAAAAACAGTAAAGGACATTTTAAAGGGGATGTTTACACTTCGCGGCAGGTCTGATCTAAAAAAAATCCGCGCATATCATGGGTTGACTGACTGGATTTAAAAATAAGTACTGTTGCTATCGTGTTATAAACCCGCTGGCGCTGACTAACACCAAGCAGAGACGAAAACCAAAACATTTCAACATATTGTGTATGCGTTTAGAATATGATGGAAAAAGGATCGCGCTGAAAACGAAAGGCTCCTGTCAAAACCATCGATACGGCAAGACGTCAGCGACTAGCCCGATGACTGGAGACTAATGCCTCGGATTCCTTCAAGTAACAGCCGAAGAACAACCAGTAGTGAATAGTACACATATTATTGGCGCATATTGTCAGCATTAAGCAAATTTGCTATGACAAACGAGCGCCGAACGAGTCAAGGGTGCGCCCCAGTTGACAAAGCCGAATAGGCCCCGCTAACCATCTTCGCTAGTTAGGAATGCTAGCCAGATAGCAACCGGCGATGTAAATGTCACACAAGCGGCCTCAAGGTTCCGTCGGATTATTAACTTCAAGGTAAAAAGAAGCTTTTGTTACCCACCTGAACATCTTCATTCCGCAGTTCATCAATGAGAACAGCGATAGGGTAGAGAGAATCGTCTCCATCGGCTCCTGCCATTTTGGATTGTACAGCGACAAAACGAATGGCGCTACTGTGGCCGACTACGGGGTTTCCGGCCCACTTATGAAAGGGAGCCGATTCGCCTCCTCGGACGATTGTTTTGTTATAAATTCAAATCGATGACGTTCTAAAGCACGTTGACGAATAAGCAACGGGCACACTGTGTTTAGAATGCAAATAAAGCTGTGTCTGAGGAAATACAATCACGTCATTAAAAAAAAATCAAACTGTGTCAAACTAGATAATTGTATCAAAGAGGGGATCCATACACCAAGTTATTTTAAGTGGTCTGGATTTATTCATATATGTTTATAAATCTTTTTTTATTTTGGCTGCTCTCATTAAAAATGTTACAATTATCAATATAAACACTATATCTGGGTCAACCGGAAATGTTTATTGTGTTTCCGGTGTCAGTGTGGCGAGCCATGCCAAGATGGCGTCTCAACAACAAGCAGCTTCTCTCCAGCAGCAACAGCAGCAACAGCAGTTGAGTCAACAACAAGACTTTGACCCGGTGCATCGATTTAAAATGCTCATCCCGCAGTTGAAAGAAAGTCTTCAGGTAATAAAATCGAGAAGCTTATTGGAGGGTGCCACCTCAAGCGGCGCGTCATGAAGTTGAGTGATGCTTTGTGTTCATCTCACAGAACCTAATGAAGATCGCGTCGCTCAACTTGACCCACAACACAATCATCGATAACGGAGTGTACGAACCCCCGCCCACCACTTTTTTTTGTTTTAGTTTATAAAACCAAACATAATGATACATTCAAAAGACATGGCATAATCGGATGCTATTAAATTCTTCCCATTATGTTGTTTCTTGTGCTTTAGTACAAGCAACGACACTGCTGTTCAGCGCTTTGACAAAAGCTTGGAGGAGTTCTACGCGCTTTGTGATCAGCTGGAGCTGTGTTTGGTGAGACTTCAAGACTTTCACATAGACGTGCTACCTACCGTCTTCTAAGCTGTATCTTGCCCTACGCAGAGGCTGGCGTACGAATGCCTCTCGCAGAGCATCGACAGCGCCAAACATTCGCCCAACTTGGTTCCCACCGCAACCAAACCTGACACGGTGCAGACGGAGTCCATGTCCTACGCCCAGTACCTTGGCATGATCAAGTCCCAGATCTCGTGTGCCAAGGACATCCACAACGCTCTGCTGGAGTGTTCCAAAAAGATCGCAGGAATGGGTCAGCCTCCAGGAATTATGTAGATCTCTCTTGGACTTCATTTCTCAAATGTCATTTATTTTTGGATTTCTTGCTGTTTTTTTTGTACCACCTCCGACAGAGGAGTAATGCTTTGAGTCAAATGTGGTTCTACAAGATTGTAAACAAAGCCTCACATCCTGAAATTTTATTTCAAGCTGATGGCAATTACACTTTATCAAACAAGTATTCTTACGTTGTGTTCCATTATGGCCAGCAGGGGGTGCCAGATGTGCACTTATCTACCGTTGTACAGTCTTTGACTACTAAAACATTTACGAGTGTGTTGAAATCTGCAGTGATCAATAAACCTACACATTTATAAGATTTCTTGCTTGTCGGGCTTCAATAAGCATTGTAACGTTTCGAATCAAATACTTGGAAGTCCAAAATAGCTGTAGACATTTTGATATAGACATTTTTATTTTTTGACACTTAATTGTATATTTAAAATATACAAGAGTTGCAAGTGGCGTTACAGAGCTCGGATGAAAAATGAAACAGTACAAAAAAGGGAAAGAAATGACTCTTTGTACAAAGCAGGCACGAAACATTTCAGCTACTCAACAAGATACGTTCAACCTATTTTAAGTGCATTTGTGGCTCCTAAGTCAGTCAACTCGAGTTTTTACGGCCCTTCGCATTCATCCCATCAACTAATCAGTCAACAGCTAATGTCTCGTGAGCTAAGAGTGAAAAACATTTGTTAAAAAAACACAAACTATTCTTTGCTCTTCTTAAAAACAAAAACACTGTCTTGTCTGATAAAACTGCCCCTATTATAAGTTCAGGCGTCGCAGAGCTGCCACTTACTATACATCTCTCACCTATCGCTTTGGAGACCACCGATTGGTCCACTCGTTCAGAATCCAGCTCGCTAAATTCACCGTTATTCTGTCATCGGCAACGCGTCATTTCCTGACTTCCTCAACCTTTGTGCCACTGCGATCAAAGTTGGAAATGTGACAATTGAAAATAAGGAGATGGGAGCAGAAGCAGCAGCTTAACAGTCACGTTTCCAAGCATATCAAAATGTTTCAATTTATGGGTCGGCTCTATCCAATTAAGTCATGGGGATAATGCCATCATTTGTGGATGTGTGTGTGTGTGTGTGTTTCGTGAGAGCACTTGCGGAGATGTTGATGATTTTACTGCTTTGGCGAGTTGGATGCTTTCAGGATACTTTTACTTTTGGACTTGGGTTGTTCACTGGGGAAGACAACAAAGCATAAGGCTGTTGTAATGATAAGTTATTTCTTGCCAAGGAAATTTAATATATGCCTGCAAGTAAGTGGTTTGAAGGTTTCAATTACATTAATGCCAGTTTTAGATGCCCGTCTATAGAGGGCTAGCATTAAGCTAGCAGATTTCCAGAAAAGAGAACAAAATGGTGTTTGGTTGTGTACTTTTCTTTTAAAAAAAAAAAACTTTTTACTAAAACTTTTAAATATGTTTTAAGTACTAGTACTGCAACGATTTAGCACTGGCAGCTAAAACTTTTTGTTGGAACGACTCTTGAAAAAAAAAAAAAAACCATAATATTTGGTCTTACAAATCGTTGCATTACGGCTAATGTGTGCTAGTCATTACTAACCTGCGGCTTGGCTCCGGACCAACTAGACTTGCCTGCTGACCTCTGCGACGTCGGGACGGCTCTAGCTGAGCCATGTAGGCCCACGGCCTGAACTTGGAAAACTCCTTCTGCCATTCCTCGTCAAAGGACTTCGCTTCAGCTAAGAGAGAAGAGTCAGGACAAGAAGGTCAGGACTAAGCAAATGAATGGAATGTGATAAAAGTCATCAACGTACATTCATCTAAATTGTGGAAGTCCTGTAGGAACTCCTTATCTCCTGTTTTCTTGTTCCTTTTCTTCTCAACCACGTGCCCTCTGTCTTTTATGTGGTGGCCGATGGCCATCTTTTCCAGGCCGCTTTCAGAGTCTCTCACGGCTTTCACAGTCTCCTTCACCTGCACAAGCATATTGATAATGAGAAACTGAAAACAGTTGGGTTTCCCCATCCTCCCTCAGTAGATCCACTTACACCTCCCGGGGCCTGGCGTGTCGACGACGAAGCATGGAAGACCTTCGGGGGTTCGTTACCAACCTTGGAATACGTCATGACTGATGAGGAGCTGAACGAGTGAGCGTTGGGGTCTGTGGACATGTTCTCCTGACACGCAAGCATAAAAAAAAAAAATATTGGCTTGCAAATGTGCAAAGAGAAAACGGTTCTTGGTGTTTTAACTCACAAAGTTTCGAAACATCCCATCCATTCTGCTCCTCACGTTGGTCATCATGCTGTCGAACATGTTGAAAGGGTTTGTGGCCGTGTCCTGTGCCAGCACACAAGATAGAAAGAATAGTCACAGCGGCTGGACGCTTATGCTCGGACGCCAACTGCTCTCGGTGCGCTAAACGTATAAATATATCCAATTATGAAGCCTTGAGTGGCGAGGATATCTTTAAGAACAACATCTGCCCGTGTTAGCATGTCGGGCTCTATCGCTATGCGCGGAGGGGATACAATCAGCATCGGGGGGTGTTGAATGACTTGTGTTCCATGTGTAATTGGGTCGCATTGACAGAGATTAGCGCGGGCTTTGACACTGAAACTGAGATTCATTCTGGGAAAGCTACGCAGGGGTGGCTGAGTCCAAGGCTGCTCCGCTCGCTCAGCTCTTTCCCAAAAGGTCAAGCTGATGTAAATAAAACACTCCTGGTCACTGTCGGGCTGGCCAATTTTACTCGACGTTGGCCTCTATGGACAAATAAATGCCACTTCCATTTGGGACCTGATTATATTTAGATCTGACTTGCCTTTGAGTAGAAGCGAGATAAGAACCTGTTGTTCAGAGGGCCAATGCTTTGCTACGTTAGCGCCATGAAAGGTAAACGAATAGAACTTGTTTTCCCGCTGGGAAGTTAATGTGTTGAATTCTTAATTATAAAAAAAAAAAAGTTTGGTCATTTGTTTGTCAAACCAGCGGAATTTGATACTTTGAGGTGACTATCCTCATAATTTCCTCTTACTGAATTGGCAATTGTATATTTTCAGCAATTTTAAATGTTTACGTTTGAGGTGGCACTTTGTCTGCCTTACATTTCTGAAGTTGGGAGTTCGAATCAATTGGCTTCCTCCTTCCTGTGGGGAGTTTGAATGTGCTCCTCGGGCTTTTCTCCGGGTACTCTGGCAATATTTAAAAACATGCATGTTATTAGGTGTAAACATTTAATACATTTTTTCAAACAGTCTTGCCAAGTTGCCACACATGCACCCCAAAAAGGATCAAATCAAGTGTTTGGTTAACTGCGATTTAGTCACGGAGGTCATTAGTGCAGGACGCTAGCTCGACTTAATAGCAGCAAGCTGCAGTAATTGAGAGGCATCAAGTTGCTGCCTATTGAGGCCAAGCTTGTGATGAAAGTCATTATCAAGGATAAATATACAGACCTCAATGACATGGAAGGATTAAACTGGTTTCGCATGCTTGGTCTGATTCGAGGGAAGGTTAACGGGTATGTTTTTTTACTGAGCGGTGTTGTTCAATTTAGTTTGTCACAATACAGCAATTTAGAAATGAAAAGATGGTACAAGACGCCAATCAGTTAATTGGTAAATAATCGCCAATTGAAAATGTAAAGATGGTTGGTCTTTATTGGCCCGCCACTTTTGAGAGGTCACACTGTACTTGCCAGTAAAACAATAGCCTATTAATAGTGCTGCTATGGGTGACAGATATAACGGTTGGAGAGGTCAAGGGTGTTGACCTTCTTTGAAACCAGACACTAACATGGCCTCATGCCCGCCGTGTACGAGTGTTGCTCCACTTAATCCTCTATAGTTTGCTTGCTCAACAAACTCAACTAATGAGGCAGGCAGGCGTGGATTAGTTAGTTGAACTGTTGGTATATGACACGGTCATGTTCCCACCCTATGTTCGCCTCTTAGTGCCGGGGTCTCCTCCGCTTCATGGCTGCCCATTCTGCAATCCATGATGCTCTGCATGTAGTGGCCGCCAAATGGCTCAGAGAAACTTCGCATTATCTGGCGTGCATTTTCCTGGTGTGCTCGGAATGGGTCTCTGCAAAGGAGATGTCGATTATGAATGTTGCTTAAAACATTTCCAATACAGTTTATAAAAGTGTTGATTCTGGAGTCTTCGATTCTATTTCCATTAAGTCCTGTGGAAGCTTGGAGATTGAGATTTCCAACGTCTAAACTGTGATAGTATAACACTTTGGAGAATTAAGAGGGTTTGTTTTAGGCTGGCAATCTTCAAAACAGTATTTTTGAATAAATAACGTCATAAATTGGACCTTGAAATAAAGAAGAGGGTACCCCCACCATCACCCCGAACTAAAAGCTCTTAATTTCTGCGCGTCACACACACGCATGCACGAATTCGTTGTAGGAACTTTTTCGTGCATTGTAATCCACAGTATTCACATTTAAAAAATAATTGCAATTTCTTATTGATTATAGTAGCACGACAATAAATAAACGCCATTCTTTAGCCCCTTTTGACATTATTAAAAAAAAAAAAAAAAGCGAGCTAAAATTTGTGGCCAAATACTTACGAGAAGAAGGGGTCATCGGTAAGGTCCCCGAACTTGCTTGTGAACATCTCGATGAAAAATGTGTAAACTAAAGGAAAATTGAGAAATAATACAATAAAATGCTTAAATAAACATAACCGTCCTTGTGCGCGTCACAGGTGGACAGAAGTGCTCGACAATAAGTATAGTAATGTCCCCCACGGGGGAGGAGTCAGGTGATTTAGGATCGAGGGCATCTTACCACGTGACGCGTTCCCGTCCTCCGATTGGCTGATGGACGCAATTCAGTCCACGAGGTTTGTTGTCTTTGAGGGTTGCCATGACGATGGCGCTCTCGAAGCTTCTGATTAAAAGTCCTAAAACTCACGCTCTTTCATAAACGTCAACGTTTAGTAACTATGACACAGTAACTTACACTTTCTTACAAAATGACAGTGACCATTCACAGTGGCGTGTGAGGAGCAAATAACTGGGTGCAATGGTTTAAGAGTGCTTGTATTTGTATTTAGGACTTCATTACAACACTGGCTATTTGGAGGCGATGGCGGGGTGACAGTGTCCCACGCTGGGTATAGACTTACCATCTGGAGCGCTCCATAAATAGACCTGTCTCCTATTCTCTACACAGTCTTAAATTGTTACTCCTAATTAAAATTCAGCCGTAAAAGTTAGTCAACAAGGTCGCACATTGAATAAGCAAAGTTTTCCATCAGTACTTTTTAATGAAATTGTTTACAAAGGAGAATACACGCAGCATATTCTACAATGAAAACCAAGAAGATAAAGTGTTTCAAATTGTTTTGCTACCATTAAATGTGTCCTACAAAAACTGTACAACTCTGCCACAACAATATAAATTTTTGGGACGGCTCTCCTGGCGTTCTCAGGTTAGGACACGGGACTTCCCATGAGCCTCTCCTGGCGAAGTGAAATAAGCCTGTTGAGCCACAACTCCTCAGCCTTCTCCTTGTCCATGAACAACTGTGTGAAACAGATTTCACAAAGAGCTCATTTAAAAATGTCCTCATGCACTGTGCACTAGACAGTATAATGTTCTTGTTTTCAATTATTATTTTAGTCTTTGGGATGAAGGACACTATAATTTTTATTCCTCAACCCAACCAGTCCGATGGCTGCGCCGTATTGAGTCTTGAGTCTCCATTAAGAAGTAACACCATGAAACCTAAGGATCTGTGTGTTGTACGTGTGTGTGTGTGAGTGAGTGTGTGTCATACAGATTGGAGAGCAATCCTTCACTTTGAATCTGACACTGCTTTCCTTGATTGTTATTTCGTTCGACACTGGTGAGATCTTGTCTGTCGGCCCCGCGCTAGTGTCGTAGGGCTAATGTGTGTTTGTGTCTGTGATGACACGATGCGGACTGGTCTAATGACTCATCCGTTCTAATTGGGATCGGAGCTGAGGCCGGGGCCCGCCTGGGGCATATTGATACCATACATCAGCCTGTCGCCAGGTCTCGTATGCGCGTGTGTGCATAGAATGTGCGTGTGGGGGTTATCTGCATATGTCAGGTCATAACTTCGTTTGCCTGCTGGAGATAGATGAGTGGGAAGCCCTGGGGAGCATTAGTGCAGTTGAAAGTTTTCCTTCTCGTTTGTCATCATTGCCTTGCAGAGGAGGAGGGGATGGAAGGAGGATATGCAGCACACGCATAACACATGCACGCGCATGCAAAGGAGTGTGTTGTGAGGGGTTGTCACGGCGACCACTCACAGCGGGATGGGCCAAAGTGTCGGTGTCGTTATAGACGATGGACAGGGGGAAACTGAGGTCCACGTGGTCCGGCTTTTCCGACTCCTGCTTCACCACGGGCTCAGTCTGACAAGGAAGAAAGAAATGGAAGGAAGGAACAAGTAAATCAAAGACACCTTGCAAAAGTACATCAAATGAAGATGCATTCGGATTCAATTAAATGAGGTTCAGAAAATGTAGAGAACTAGAAAATTGCTTTACACGGTGACAAAAAGTGCCCAAACTTGCAGATGAGGCACAATTGTATGTTATTAAGATATAATTAATATAGGTTCCAATGACATGACTAATAAATAAACAGCTTGGAGTAATTCCGATAAGTAAAAACTGCCTGTTGTCATACAGCGACTCAGAGGAACTTATATCAGCACATTGCATGTACAGTACAACCTGGAAGGCGTCATTGAATGAGGCCTACATTTGTCCACTAGATGGCAGTGCAAGTCTGTAGCATGAAGCTCCGAGATAAATGACAATACAAAAGATCGGCCAAGCTTAATCAAAAAAGACAATACTGACTTTTGACTGAGCATTATTCTCTTTTAAATATTTGTTTCGATGTCTTTTTTTTTTTTCACCGACCGTAGATTTTAAACTGATGGTTACTTGCTGATTAATACTAGTGATCAGTTGGTCTGTAATTTGATGACCACAGACTTTGCCCACGTATGAACGTTTTTAGCAGATGAAAACTATCCATTAAACATGACTTTGAGAAATTATATCAATGTAGGTGCAAATCAGTACATGATGGCAATTCAAAGTGTACTTCCAATTTTAATGATCTATGCTCGGTTGTCATTGGACAGCGACATCAAGCTCCCTGGTGGAGGTCAACGTTATTGTGGGTCTCGACCTTGGCCGGCGTCCTCTGAGCGGACACGAGGTCACTGTCACATGTTCCCGCCTGTCTTCTCAAAAGAACTCAGGCAAATCAAATCTTTGGAACATTTCAATAATGACTTATGTGTTTTGGGTGACAGATGCAGGACGCACCAGTTTGTCTGAATGGGGACGTTTGATTTGTTGCAAGCGAATTGAATGAGGGAGCAAAAAAAAAAAAAAGCGCCGCACTGCACCTTGACGGCGTCCCGGGATGATTTGAAAGCCTGCGGAACAAAGGAGTCGTCCTCGATGGCCTCGATGTCCTTTATCCTTCGCACTTGCTCCTCCAGAGAAGCTCCCTCTGGAAAGAAAAAAAAAAACGCAAGGGAGGAGGTGCGTGAAGAAAAAGGCCAAACGGCAGCGTTGGTTGATTCCACCTGATTGCATGTGATCTGTCTGCAAAATGCTCCCTGACGCATAATGTGACGTATGGGATGTTATTTCAATCTTTAAGGGGGCGCCCCACCAAGGGCACGTAGCAGCCCCCCTCTTGTAAGAAGGCAAATAAATGCTAACAAGATGAGAGTAAATTACACTGGGAATAATGCATTGTAAAATAATCACAAATATGAACACAAACTGCTGCAATGGAATTTCATTAGGGAGACAAAATGGGATTAGATTTCAGAGCGTTTTGGTGGATCACAGACTATTGCTGATGCCGTTTGTCCAATCACGCGCAGGGACGGACGGGAAAGGGCTTCCAGTAAATGACGGCTGCATATAAACACGTCAGGACTGCGCATAATCACACAAGTGCAGCTTTTGCAAGCGTAAGAGGAATTACCAAAAAGGAAAGTTTGCCATTTTCGACTATGAACACCGGGGCTATTGTGCGGCTGTCAATCTTGAAACCGATCGGTCAATATTCATCCTTCCCTTCCGCGTCTATCCATCCTCCGCTGTACTCGCCCATTTCCCCACCTGTCAATCTTTCACGTGTGTTACTATCTGGGGGGTGTCGTCGAAATAAGCAATTGTTAGTACGCCCACACAAGCACAAGGAGGGGGGTCGTTCTGATAACTACAAAACACGCTGGAAAACTTTAACTGTGTGTGGGGGGGGGAATATTCTGAAGTTTGTCACAAACACCACACAAGATTTCTGACAAGCTTTCCATTAACGTGGAAATTTGATCCTTTTGGACATTGGTGTCAAACTCGAGCCCCGGGGGCCAGATACGGCCCGCCAAATCATTTTATGTGGCCCGCAAAGAACAAATGTGCATCGACTTTGTTGTACAAATGGCAATTTTTTCACTACCTTATCTTATTAAAAATATTTGGAGTTTTTATTAGTCTCCGATTTCAGAACTAGTCGATTTGACCCGCGACAAAAACGAGTTCGACGCCCCTGCATTAGGACCTCAAACTTTATTTTTGCCTAACACATTATGGGTGGATAAGATGACTCTCACATGCTGTTTGACAGATGTCAGCAACCAAGATATGAATTTCACGAGGAAAATCACACATAATGGACGCGGCGAGCTCGGAGGCGGACCGGAAAAATCAATAGTGGAGCCGGCCGGGGGTGAGCGCACTTGGCAGCTCGTCGAGGTCAAACTTGATATTTAATATTGACACGTTATCTGACAAATGAATTTAATTGTCAGCGCATTAGGGCTGCTTTGTGTGTGACAGCGATGAGAGGAAATCGAGAGGGAGCGAGATCTTGTGTGTCGGATTGTTCATGAGACATTGCGAAGGGATCCGGTGCATGAAACGACGGGAACAAATCATTCCAAATGTAATTGATTCAAAGTTCAACCAGTGGTAGTAAAAGTGAACAAGTGCGAGAAGACGCTCGGCCGTGAGTCGACAAGTAAAAGTGGGAGTCATTAGTGAGATTAGTCGGACAGACAACCACGTTGACAAGGGGATCAATACGCTATTGTTCGTTCTAAATAGCTGTTTGTCCACCTCATTGATTAAGAGCACAAGAGCAGCAGAGAAAATCAAACAAGCCAATGGCAGCTTGATCCAGGAGCTGTCACCTTCAAAGCCTGAAAAAGAAATGGCAGTGTGTCGCCACAAGAGGGCGCTGTTCAACAGCACACGACAGATGCTCAACGCTTGACTTTGCAGGCCGGTGTCTGACAGGGTGGACATTTTTGGTTAACGTGCGTTTTTTTTTTTTTTTTTTAATGAGCAATTAGCAACACGGTTCAGCTAGCAAGCTAACTGTGTACTGTTCAACAACGTTTGAATATATTGTGAAATGAATAGTTGACATTTGAGCATTCGTTTCTTTTTAATATGCAGGAATGTTGCATGGGCTCTCATTAGTATATTTTAATTTGATGACTGCCGGTGGTTTGGCGGAGATGAAAATTTCGGAACCTAAATGTCTATTTTTACGAGTCGCTAACCCACACGCCGCGCATAGAAACACATGCTCACGCAGCAAAATCCCAGGTTTCAATTAAGTGTCTCCCTGTGCAGCTGTAAAGATGTAATTCACCGCTCGATTTAGAAGCCTCTCAGTGGAGAATTTTTTTTTTCTCCTAATTGATAGAAATTAAGCCATTAATCAAGCCACTAGCCATCACTCAGCCCAGGGAAGATGAATACAAACTTTCATAATAAGCACCTTCCTCATTTTAGCCCTCATTAGCATTAATTTTTAATGTAATTATGCTATTCTTTTACAGTGAGCTCATAAATTACAGCTCTTTTGTTGCTGGCTGGCCTTGTAAAATCCAAAGTAATGCTTTGTAGTCTTGATCTTTAAGGCAATTACTGCCTTCTTTACTCTTTTATCTCTCTGCATTTCCAATAACCTGCTCTCTGATGATTTATCTCTGCCGTACCCCCTCCTTATCCTTTTTTCTCGTTCTCTCTCTCTCTTGCTACACCAGCGGCCAACTGACCCGCTGCCACCTCCAAGAAAGACCCCAATACGCCCACATGCTCCCCATCTCGGAGTCCAGATGCACGAGGCACCGATACATGACGACTAATTGTTTACTATCTCCTGTAGTCGTTTTCTAGCTCGCGTTTCATTAGCAAATATGACGCCTGGGCAATTTTGCTTAAGAGCCCGCCGTTCTTGCTCTCTCGACCGGTCTCCCGTGGGATTTACCTGTAGGCGAGCGGCTGCTGTTTGTGGGTTAAGCTTAGCGCGGTGATGTGCCGGGAGGCGGAATAGAGGTGCTTTACTCCACAAGGATGTGGCAATAATGTCTGCTGGCTCATTCTGAACTCCTAAACAACAGGCTGCTCCAATTCACATTTTAATACATGACTAGAAACAACAATGCTAACCGTATCACATCCTGTCTATAACACATTTAAGAAGCATAACAGTTCGGTATCTCGAAAGCTTCCTCCAATTACTCGCTGCTGCCAAAAAGAAACCAAACCGTCTGTTCAGAACCTCAAGAAGCATCGAGTCGGAAGCGCACAGACCCAAGTTGATTCATTACAAAGGTGTCCGGTGCGGGCCTTGCTAGGCTAATACTTTTAGAGTGTATTGATTACGGAGAAGCTGACAGCTCCTGATGTTCAAGCCCCTGCAAATGCATCAAGTGGCTAATGAGCAGCTATTAGGGCCATCGATTTGCTGATTTCAATTGATAGCCGGCGGGCCAAAGCTGCATGTCAATATTTGCGTAGCTGATAGCAGCAGCTTCAGGCATTGACGGGAACAGAAACAACGTCAGAGAAAGAAGTTAGAAATGGGAAAGAAGGAGGGTGGAGATTATAAAGAAAGCGCTAATGAATGAATGAATAAGTCAAAATTCACTGTCACTATCAAGTTTCTTTTAAATCAAAATTCTTTAATTTGGCATGGGACGAGAACATTTTCCGATTAAATATGTTTGCTAGTAAACATCTACTCTACACTTGAGCCCAATTGTTGATGACAATGCACAAACGGTCAAAAGGTGTCCCACAAAATCCTGGATGGTCTTCCTCGAAATTTAGCTGGTGCCCCAGAATTCTGGATTAGCGCTACCCGGTGGCCGTGAGCATTATTTGACCTTGAGAAGCTTATGCGATATATTGATGCAATATTTTACATGCTATCTATTTGGCATCAGGAAATGAAATGCAGCTGATCACTGGATGTCACACACACAAACACACACACACACACCCTTGTGATAGTGATCTCCCACTCTCCAGTCAATAAAAAAGACGGAATGATGAATTAAAGAGGCAAACAAGCTTCTAATGACAGGATGACACGGCGTTCACGCGCGGCTGTGCTTGCGCTATCTCCTTCCACATCGCGCTCGACTCGACGCTTCCGTCACTCTCTGTCAAGTCGCCACTTCTGCCTTTTTTGACTACATTACAGTCACAGAGGTGAGAGGGCACACATACAATATAATCGCCAAATTCTTCACGTCGGACTCGAACGCTATTGTGCTAAGTGGCAACGTGGGATGGATAACACAAACCAGGTGCGCGTGAGTGCCAGAGACGATTTCCAGCGCCTGGCCAGCATCAACGACTCACATTAATCGTTGATGCTTTCACAGACCCGGTGGTGAGATCTTATAGCTCACTTTTTCTATCAGCAGAAAATCCGTGATCACATTTGATTTTTATTTTACCTTTTGCATTAGAATACACTTTGTCAACGTGAGGCGGATTATAACACTTAGGGTGACAGCGCAGCTCCGTTATTCGGCACAGTGTCATTTTAGGGCAATGAGAATACCAAGTCTTGCCCTTTAGCAGAAATAACAAGCAGTTGAAGGGATGAGCCTGACAATTAACTCGGCTGTCGTCCTATGTGTGTGTGTACATGCAAGAAGTGCAGAGGTCGCCGGTATTTTGATCCCTGGTCAGCTTTTTTTTTTTTTTTTATGAACAAGTGTATCAACCGAGAAACACCAAGCAGCTAATGACTTAATTGGGGAAAGCGCTTCAGAATGAAAATGATGTAATCCGAATCCAGGAAACGAGCTCCGTTTACTAGCAAACATGCGTACGTGAGTCTTCTTGACATGTAGCCATCGAGCAACTCGCTCCCGGTCTAATTGATTCTCTCTTTCATTGGACTGCTTGACAGGGTGAATGTGTGTGTGTGTGTGTGTGCGTGGTCTGCTACAAAATATATGAGGAAAGGTCACGGCCGAGTACGTGTGTTTCTCAGTAACAATTAATTAGGAAAATGCCCCCAGCCCTCCTCTTTTGACCTCCTTTGTAGACTAATAACCTTCTTACTGTTATATTTGTCCTTTTTTTAAAAAAAAAATCGTTTGCATATAAGAAATTAATATTTTAAACGATAATGAGACACTATTAAATATATTTAAATGTTTTCCGCTGGACATCGCCACTTTGCTTATGTCACCGAGAAATACACAATCACTTCTATGTGACGGCTGATGTGTACCCTGCAGGGAGTTGGAAGGGCTAGGCTGGGTCAGCGCCACCCAGGAGGATGACGCCATTTTGACCTGCAACGCTCTGCGGGTGTGTCGAACTGCTGCAGTCTGGCCACCCGCTTAGACCGCACCGAGCGCCGCTGCCGTGCGCGTGTGTGAGATCATGTCCAGACGTACGCTTGTTCCGCTTTGACGCACAAGGGAGGGGGAAGGGGGAGGAGGGGAGTTTTCCACTTGTAGAGAAGTCAGAACCTTCTTCAGCAGGTCACAGCTCGACAAATAATTTGAAGTTGAGTAAAGCTTTTAAATACACTGCTAACACCACTCATAGCCAAAAAGAATATGGTATGCTGTTTAAGCGGTATCGGTGTTGTAGTATCGGTGCCGGCGATAATCTTGTGTTTGTTGATCCCGAGAAATTATTTGCCCCAATTATTAGTATGTGTAGTAAATACACAACTGTCCAAAATGTCTTGGCTAAAAAACAAAAAAAAAATTTAAGATTCACGGTCGAATCGTCAGCCTGATTAATTCAACAATTATCAGTGCCTCGCCTTACTTGTCACTCATCAAAAGTTTGCTGAATATACATTGTGCTACTGGTAACGGGTTAATTGATAAGGGTGACCTGGGAAACGATTACCAATCACAGAAGGTTAAAAGGGGGCTGTCAATCGCGCCAAACCTGAATGAGTGCGGGACAAGGACTTGAGGAAATCAATTACAAATAACTTCAATGTGTGTGTGTGTACACGCAAAGTCATTCCTAAATACAAAATAAAAACATTTTTGGAGGATAGACTTAAATATCCCCCGCGTGACCATGATGCTGGTCTCATTTTAAAATATTTCCACAGACTTGAGGGCCCCCCTGTGTCGTTCACACAAAACCGCGTGATCGGCAATCAATCAACTTCAAGCTTTAGTTATCATTGCGCAGAGCTGAAGTTGACACGCCGACTTGTTTGTTCGAGCGCTGCTGTGTATGTATGTGTGTGTCGCACACAGGTACAAAAGGTCACATGGGGTGAGTGGCTGGGATTGGGTTCTCGCTCACATGGCCAGCAGTCACTGGCTCATATACACCGTCGACATCTATGAGGGAATATAATGAGATGGGATGGGAGGGGTTAGAAAGAAACTTGCATTAATGAAAAGAAAGGGGTGGGGGTCGGGGGGATCAATAAAGGCGTAATTGCTTGGTTTATCCGGTTGTAATGAAACAAATTGACAGGAGACGGAAGCTAAAGAGAAAGCTGGCACCCCAATGGTGTTATTTTGTATTTAGTTTTTGTTTTTTTGGGGGAGGGGCTGAGTTTGGGAGGAGAGAGGGAGGGGGGGAAAGGTCTTCTCGTGATAATTAAATCTTCTCACACTGATTTTCTGCCAAATTTATTTCCCCGGGGAGCATAACAGTGATTCAATGCTTAGCAGCCTTGCATAACTAATGGTCTCGGTGTGGGGTGGGGTGGTGGTGGGGGTCGAGTGGGGTGCACACCTGAATGAATAGGGAGGAGAGAGGAGCAAATAAAGGCAGCCTGTGGCACTTTTCATCTCCAATCAATCATTATACCGGCAAGGCACAAATCGAAAGGATGGTTTTATGCACGTTGCGAGCGGACTGTTTTAAAATGGTTCTTTGAAGCAAAAGTGTAATTAATTGCTGGTCTGCTCTCCTTTTTTCTTTTTTTTTTTAAATGGCTCCTGCAGTGCATTGTGGGTCTAAAAAAGAAAGCGAGCTTTAATTCCTGGAACAAATAGAGGTGGTGAAGTGTGGGCTCAATGTTGGTCTGACTGTTGCTGGCATGATTGTGTTGAGCACAATAACACAACAAATAAGGCCATTCATCACAAGTAAGGACGGGAGACGGGGCTCACGTCGCCGATCGTTAGCAAATCAATACAAACGGGATTTTCTTACAGCAAAATCACTGAGGGGGGATCTGTGCAGTCATAATTCATGTGCGGATCACATATTAACACAATGACATCTTTCAGTGCCGTATGTTATTGTTAATGTGATGAGATGGTGGACAGTTGAAAAGAGAAAAAAATAAATCCCGTGTTTACTAGCGGTTGAATTTGGTCACTTGTCCTTCGGCGTGCCACGGGGTGGCCTCGGTAATTAAAACATTTAAAGCGCAGCCAGTTTACCCCCCCCGCCCCGCCCGCCCCCTCGCTCACCGGGTGTGATATGGGGGTCACGCGCCTGTAGATTCTAATTTGCGCCCCATTTGTATTCATGACAGGCACGTGCTAAATATTTAACAGCAGCCCGGCAGGAGTTTGTATTGTTCGGCTTTGCGGGGTCAAATAATTTGATTTCAAGGCAGATTACATTAAGCATCAATGTCCAAGCGGGCACTCTCACTTGCCTCTCATTTCCTGTCTTTTATTGCGGCTCAAAACGAAGGCTTTGGATCACACAACAGCATCTTATCCAAGGGATTACTTATTACTTTCAATTAGAAAAGGCATCGCGTCGTTTATTATAAAACACACAAACCGGCCGGCGCTGGATGCGAACGGAAATTTTAGAGTGACAAATTGTTTCGTGTTTGTCCGCTTGAGGAAACGATTTATCCAGCCGACCATTTTTGAAAGCGCTTGCCAACATAATATTTGGTGTTGTGTATTAGGAAGGACAAAAAAAAATCCAGTTTGAGACATTTTCTGTTGCTGGACTCAAAAACGTTAGATGAGAAAATTGGGTCAGGCTAGTTTTCATTTGTGTTAAACCGAAACGCATTAAGCCTGTGATTGGCTGGCGACCGGTCAGCAGGAACAGGAACACTCAATAGAAAACAAATGGATTGTTATTTATATATAAAGTGATCAAATGAATATTTTGAGACAATTAATATGGCGAAATGTTGCGCGTGTTCACCAAATAAAACATCTCCCGAGTCACGAGGATTTGCACGCCATAGTGCGCTTTGAGTCTAGTTCTTCCAAATTGGACAAATGGCGACCCAAAAGAGTGAAAAGTGATTGACAACAGAGCTAGTTAGACAGCGACGAGGCCTTAATGGTTGCTGGGTCGAGCGAGTGGCTACAGCTGAATATTTAATGGGCATATAATTCCTCAACACACACACACGCAGACAAGGACACACCCACCCCGTGACCTGTCCTACACACAAAGTAATTAGGGAAACAGTCCTTTCGTTTAGCTGCCCAAAGAGCAAACGGTAGGTATAGATTCCCCTAATGATGTGGGTTAAAGAGCTATTATACGTCTCATTAAAATATATGATCTCCCAATCTGCTGCTAGTTTGAGGGAACGGGCAGAGAGCGGCACGCGGGGGGCTAAAACATCATCCTTGTTAGGCCCGGTGTCACATAACATATCGACAGAGATCCACTATTCGTCTGCACAAATAAAACACGCTTAGTAATTATAAAAAAGAAAAAAAATCCAACAAAAATCCTAAATGTCTTTTAATTTATTTTATATTATTATTTTATATGTATATATGTGTATTTATTATATTTATAAACTTATTTTTTTAATTTTGTGGCTCAAAACAAAATAAAACTTGAGTCACAGCTGCAACTTAGATGAGAACTTTGTAGATTGTGCGGGCGTACCTAATGATGTGGCCTGCAGATTGCCCCCGAAAGCTTGGCCACCTTCATAACTGCTCGTTGTTAAAACAGTTTGCACAACCAAAAAAAGCGCACAGTGATTGCGCCGCGCTGATGTCAAGTGCGCCTTGTGGGTACGCTAAGTGCAATCTCTTGACTTGAAGGCATGCGGCTAACAAAGGAAACCATCCTCCCCTTCTCATTCTCAGCGCCTTTCATTTCGCACGTTTCCTTTTTCAAGCGCTAGCATCATCTGGCTGCCCTTAACCAGCGAGGCAAACATTTCTTTTAAGTGGAGACTACTTTGTTAACTGATGGCCACGGGGCCAGTTATTGATCCCTTTTCTTTCTCTCACAAAAGCCCTGATGATAACCCCCCCCCCCCCCCCCCGTCCCCCCTCCCTCCCTCCCATCATCTCCTCGCAGCAATGATAGCACGCACATCACAGCGCTGACATGAATCAGATCCGGGTGGTTTCGATTAGCGCTACGCTAACGCGGACCCGCTGCCAGTCTCGAATCTATTTATGAAACGAGGCGTGTAGGAGGTAGCGTTCCGAGCTCTTCCCCTTCCACTCTTAAAAGGTTCCCTCGTTTCGCTCGACTTTAGCGGTGTAAACTTTTCTCGCGGAGTTGACCTCGGAGAGACCCTGCGGGGAATGCGGAGACCCCTGGTGATCTGTTGCTAAACTGCAAGAGTGGCCCACCTCTTCCATCTCGCTGGTGCTGGGAGGAAGGGCAGCGGAGGATACGGTTGGCTGATCGCTACTTGGGTTTGTGTCTAGCAGTGAGGGAGAAGGCCACAGGGAAAGTTCACATCTCGGGAAAGAAGTTAGACCTTATCCCACGGCCTTCCTGGTACATCAGAGAAATATTAGGCAGCATGGGTTGAAGGGCAAACGATGTTTTGTAGTTGGGAAATTACCCGATGAAAGTCGAGTCAAAGTCGATTGATCGACAACGACACTGATAATGATGAGGGATAGTTGCTAGTTTCACTCAATGTACCAGCATAGAAATAAATATGAAAACAAAAAACTAAAAATTAATAAAAATGCAACTCACCATTACACTGCATTAGTTGTATGATTATAGAACATGTGGGATTTTTTTTTTTTTGGCACAAAGTCTTAATTTGTAATATCGTTAATCTGATAGTATAACTAACATATTATATAAAATATAGCAACATGCTTGTTACAAATGGTGTATCTAAAAAAAAAGAAAAAAATAAAACATTACAGGCTAACAATATTAAATGTTTTTTTTTCTTTTCAGTGTGTGTGAATATTACAATCCCCAAGCCCTTACTGAAATATTCCACGACTCAAGGACAAGAAAAGGAGGCCCGATTTAATTTTTAGCTGTTCTGTCCCTCGGCTGTCATTACAGGCGGGAGCCAAACGAGGCAGCAGAGAAAAGGCGAGACAAAAAGTTTCGATGTTGATGACACTCAGCTAATGTTATCGTACGGGTGGGATAGAGAAAAGGAGACAAACAACAACAGGGTGTAAAAGAATCGGAGGATGAGGAGAGGAGAATACATAGTAACCAGAGCTGGGGACCAAAGCAAGAGTGCAAGGCTAATTACTTTCTGATGGCCATGGACCGTTCCCGGTGGAAGAAAGCCATATCGAGAACCCGGTCCAACCCAGCGGCGCCTGGAAAGCGGACTTTAAACCGATGATGATGATGATGGCTGCACTTTCATTCAGCCAAAAAGGCCAGCTAACTTTAAAGGTCACATTGCCATTCCTCCTCCATGGAAGCACCCACAAAATACACAAAGCTACAAGAGCGATAGAAAAAAAAAAGAAAACAAAAGAACACCCACACTAGAACAAATTATTCTGCTGCTGAACACACACACACAGACAGACACATTCTCATTTCTATGGTGCCCTGGTCAGAACAAGGACCAGCCTCATTATTCTATCGCGGGACTTTTATTATCACCAGCATATCCAGTGGAAATGACTCTTGGCTTTATTTGAATGTCTATCGGGACGTGTGTGTGTCAGCGCACGCTTGTGTGTGTATATACGATATCTCTGGCCACTGGGGAGCTTCATGCTGGCAGCAAAATCTGGCTGTAGTGTAAAGTATGTATATTTCCTTTGCATTTAATGCAAATGAAGTCCAAAAATAAACAGACATACATATGTACGTTCATTACAGTCGATGATGTGTCAAAAGTAAACAGAAAAGAGCAGTTGACAAGAAACTTTAACACTCATTGAAGTTATGAGCTGTAAAAGAAAAACGTCAACAATAATCTTAATAATGAAATGAACTGGTATGAAATATATATGTATCTTCATCATCATCATTATTACTATTATTTATAAAAAAAACACAATGTAACAAATTGAACCATTTGACATTTTTGCTTGAGTCCAATTAACATATTTTTTTAGGATTTGGGTCATTGATGTTTCAAATCAATCAAACTTAAATCGATGTTTTTTCCCCTTTATAAATGTATGATGCACACGCTCACACAACACTTACCTATATCCAGCTTTTTTCGGGTCTCCTGCTCTTGCCTGGCTATTTTGGCCTTAAGAACTTCATCTGTTTTGGCTAAAAAGAAAAAAGAGGAAAAGACATGGTTAATGAATATAATGATATAAATTGAAACGCAGAAACAAAGTTACACGTTTAGTCTGAAGTTGAACATGATGTGCTGAAAACAGTATGCAGGAATCACAAAGCAGTAAATGAAAACACGATACAAAACGAATCTTGATTTCTCGCAGGCAGGAAGTAGTTTCCCCTGCAAAAAGTCAAAGATAGCCACCCTGCCTCTTTCTTTCTCTCTCTCTCTCTCTCCATCCCTTGCAGCTCTTTATCTCGTTGGCATAATGAAATGCTTAAAAGCAAGCCGGGCGTCCGGGCGGGAGTAAACACTCGTCAAGCATCTCTTTTCATACCTCTGCCCAAATAAAAAAATAATCAAAATGTTAAGCAACGTTAAAAAAAAAAAAAAAAAAAGACACAATGTGCCGTGTGGCAGGACTATCAATACGGCCTGTGAATTAATTACATTTCCGTCGTGCACTACATCATTTATTTTGCGGGCGGCGAGGCCTCGATGGAGCCATTCGCCTTTATTGCGATTTCGCCGCTTGATGAGTGAGTTATGTAAAATTGAGTCTCCAATATCATTACACTTAATGAGTTTAAACTTTCAGCGAGGGGAAAAAAGTAGGCTGCAGTGTTGTTGTGGTTTTTTTTAGCTGAGGTGAACGCAATATGAGAGTGGGAGGAGAGCGCAGGGAAAGTGCGTGCGCGCTATAGGAGGGCACAACTGTGGGAGTCTGACGGCAGATTGTTGCAGGGAGTGTACTTTGTTTGAAATGCCTCATTGGAAGTGAGTGGCTCTATGAGCTGCCAAGCAAAACTGTTACATAAAATACATAAACAGTGTTTATATTGTGTGTGTCTGCGCGCGTGTGTGTGAGGCCACAGGGTGAGCTCGACTGCGCCGCCGGTTTTGTTCGCTAATTGGCGTAGACAAAGAAGCCGTCACACGGCTGTTACGGCTGGTTAAGTCTGGAGGTTACGCATCTTTACTGACAATGACTCGACATGGATGAGTGAACCCTCGTCTACCTCCCTCTGCGTGTGTGTGTGTGTGTGTGTGTGTGTGTAACATTGCCCGCGTGTTATTGGATCTGTTTAACTCGACGCTAAAAGTCCCAATTTAAAAAGCCGAAGGTTCGGGTCAAAAAGCAAACCGGGAAATTCAACATTTTGTGAGTTTATAATTACATTGGAAGCGCTATGGTCAAATGTGATCCAATACATCATTTTGTACAATTTGGCAGGGGAATTTTTTTTAATAAAAAATATAATAATAATATATAATAATAATAATTACTTTTTCATACCTCATTAAAATGAATGAGCTCCAAATTTCTTTAACTTTTTTTCCCAATCTTTATAAAAACAAAATGTGGAGAATTAAAGTTTGGGCATCATGACATCATACTTTGGCGCCTATTGCCATTGTGCTATTTCTGGTGTGTGCACCTTGGCCACCAGGGGGCAGTATAATCCTTACATTCAAATTGAATGAAGAGTTTCACAACTACTGTGACTGATTCAGTGAGTAGTAACAGTCAAATAATTTAGAGCCAGACCTTTCAATGAATTTTAGCTTTGAAAATCGAACTTGTTTCTGACTCTTTGTCATAAAAATCATACTTAATATAAAAAGTTAGAGAATCCCTGGTATAACAAATTTAAACTAACGAGCAGCTTAGCAAGGGGGGAGTGATGTAGCACTATTTGGCAGTTTTGCTCAACCCTGTGCGTGCTCTCATTGCAGCCAAGAATTTATTTAGCATGCCCAGTTGTGTGTTTGTGCGAGGACACCTGTGTAGGTGTGTGCGTGCGTTGCTTTGCTCGGGGCTACAGGGAAGGCAGGAAAGAGACAGTGAGGTGTGATGTGGGTGAAAAAGGGAGGGAAAAGGGTCCGGAGACACAAGCGGAAAGATGGCAGCCGTGTAGGAGAAAGGAAATACTGACAGCTTGAGGGGGGGGACAACCAAACAAGCGAGCGTGAAAAGGCTGGTGAACAACATCAGGGGGGGGGGGCTGATTTGACGCCTCTTTAGCGTTGTTTATCCTCCACCTCCATCCCTTTGCCAAAAGCGTCTCTTATCCTCTCCTCCTTCTGTTTTTTGCCCTCTACCAAGCCCTCCCCGCGTTCGCGCCGTTTCTTGCTCGTCTCTCCAGTACACCGAGCCTTGGGGCGATAGCAGCAAATCAAACTGTTTATCCATCTCTCATCAGCGCAAAACGCCTCGCGGGGCCCCCCGGCCCCCTCAAAACAATGGAAGCGAGGGCCGAGCGCAGAGCCAGGGATGTCGTTTAATGACATCAACAGGGGCGCTTCTTGAAAAGACGAGCTGCAAAACATGCAGGGGCAAAAGTATTGGGACACCTCTGATTTGATTAACTTGGGGTTGGGCTAGACCTTTCACAGAGGAAGCCAATTTAAAAAAAAAAAAAAAAAAGGATGACCAATCATGGCTCACCAAATGTGAACATGACAGCAAAATGTTAATTCCATAAAAATATCTTTCGTAGCCGCTTTCGCGGCTCCAGTCCAATATTGAGTAACAGCACGATGGACTTTTATTAAAGCGGGTAATAAAGGTTCTTTCACTTCATTTAGTCTGCGTTCCATCTTGGCCGTGTGAAAGGGGCGGAGCGCGTCCCGATTATGAGTGTAATTGCAGCTCGGGGGAATCCCCCGCAATGGCTGCCAGAAGATGTTTCACGTGAAAGGGGAGGAAGAAAGTGAGGCAGGTTGCCATGCATTTCTTTTCACTTCCTCCATCGCTTCTTTTTCCTCTTGGCAGGATTAGCGGGGTCTCGTTAGAAGGGGAAATGTAATAACGCTCCCACCAGGTGGAACGGGGCCATTATGAGCCGGGAGATGGATGGGCCGTGTAAGGCCGACGGGGGCCACGCGGCCCGCTCACAATTTCGATTCAATAAACTGGCAAAGCAAGAGCCGCAATCTGATTTATCTCTTTATACGCTGCCAATGTTCGCTTGCTCCGACGCTGATTCCCTATTACGGAACGGTGAAGGACTATTCATTGGACGTGTGGAGCGGCGGTCGCAGGGGCTTGTCGGGGGACCACGGTCAAAACAGACACAGCAGAGGGTTAATGCGTTTACGCGCGGATAAACAATTAAATCTAAAGCTGAGGTGAGTTATGGACTTATTAAGGGCGGATAAGGGAAGGCGAGTGCGCTTGTTGCTTGGGCCTTGGGCGAGGTGCTCTACATATGTAGCGCGCGGATTACAAGTGAGAATAGATATTACATTATAGAGTTTGAAAGAGCAGCATCCAGCCCACCTTTTGTAGCGAGTCTATAGCACGTGGGAAAAAAAAAATAAAGCAGCCGGCTGAGGTCAGCGCAACTGTTATTCACTTAGCTCGTATGCGTGTAAATGCGAGAGGGCACGTGTTGGCGGGCAACATATCCCGTTTGACTGCGGGCGTGCGGGCGGGCGTCGATGGCCGCCGCCGCCGCCGCCAATCAAAACGAGGAGGAGATAAAACAGGTCTACAGCAGCTGCATTTGACCTCAGGGAGAAGCACTGCCCGATTCAGCCACTAGGTGGTGCAGCACGCAGGCAACATGAGTGGGAGGCCTTTCCTCTCAAATGTGTGTTTGCATGTGTTCATCACGTGGCTGTAAAAAGACAATAGTCCACAGGAGATGTCACACATGAGTCCGGATTGAACGCCTCACATATAAAGAGATCAATTAGAGCTGCTGCTGGATGTTTTCGTGGAGGAATGAAGCAAAGGCGGGAAACCGGGCTGACACGCTGACCTCCGCACTGAACTTGCCAACATCTGACTGCCAGAAGAGCTTTGGAGTAACATTTTAAAAGAACATTTTGAACGTTTCCATTTGTATCCGTCAAACTAATTGAAATAGAACAAACAGGGCCATACAAATTAAACCAGAAAGGAAGTCATTAGCATAATTAGCATGTAGCCAATGTATTTATGTTCTGCTCACCTAATATGTTTCCCAAAAGTTCGGTATTAAGATTTAAAGGTGTGTGTACCAAATATATATAGTATATATTATTTTTATTAATATTTTTATTAACATAAATTATTTTTGCTTCTCATTAAGGTGATGGCATAATCTAAATCGTTTTTAACTCTGTCAACATTTTTTTTAAGGATTTTTTGCTTTGACATTTTGAATTTTTGAGTTATTCTATGAAGCATTTCATTTTGCATGGTTTGCTACGAAACGAACCTTTGAGGAGCTCCCGCAAAGTGCAGGTACAGTACGTCATTTTTTCTCACCCCATCATGAATAACTTTGTGGGTGATTTGCTCCTATGTTCTTCTAAGAAGAACACAACACTTGTGTGTCAAGGCCATTTCCTCCCTTCAGGTGCAACCTTGACCTTTAGGAGGTGTGAGGTTGTGAGCAGGTATCATGAGATCAATAAATTTTGCAACGGGGCACTTCGTGGGTGGGTGTTTCAGGTCCCGGACTTGCACCTGACCTTTGGACCGGAGCAGTGGCCCGTAACTCGCTCAGCCGGGGCCGGTGAGGACACAACGGAGGGGAAAATGGGCAGGGAGTTTCAGAGGCCTCCGGCGGTCAGAGCGAGATCAAAAAGGGATTTTACTCGGGAGGACTGCGTAGCGCCACGGGCTGCGCGTCCACTAACAAGAGGTCCGTCCATCTGCGCGTGCAACAGAACACGAAGCTGCCTAAGGGGAAGGTAAAACCCACAACAAAGCATCTACGATATAGTGGCCAGGTCGAAGTTCAAGTATGAAAATAGCATGTGTAAATTTCAATAGCCTCTGCACGGATATTAAAACATTACATTACGTTGTGCGTCTTCTAATTGGCTTGTGTACGCCTTTCAGACATGGCGGGCTGAAGTTCTGCGAGGAGAACTTTGTCAGAGATGAGTGGCTAAGTGCACATCGCAGGTCTTGAGAGGGCAATCAGAGCAAATCCATAATGCAGGGATCACTCTGTGAAATATTAAAGCATCCCGTGGCCTGCCAATGACATCTCACCCTCGACTTCAACCCCGTCATGTTTCCGCACGCTACTTCCTCTTTGTTATGCCTCCGATTTCTTTTCCCCTTCCTTCTCATCTCATTCACGTCCTTCAAATCTTTGCTTTTCTTTTCATTCTTGGCATCTGGCGGACTTGGCTTTTTGTTTTTTCCTACCACGCTTTGGACTGTGGGACGATATTAAAAGGCACACGGAAAATATTTGGCTAATCATGCTAGGTCGGGCTACCTGTTTGAAGAACGAGACAAACATCCACATCCGATTGCCAAATACTTGAGTGAATTCAAATTAAACAACTTTTATGCAGGCTTTCCCCAAATCATCAATAATAGATTTATATTTCTGTAACTCAGTAATATAAAAAAAGTATTCACAGCAATTGTGGTGCAAAAATATGCATGTGTGTGAGCCCTTGTGTGTGTCCACTTATTTTAGGGTGAGCGCACTTGATTACGCTGTTGAATGGTGGAGAATAAAACTCACCCCCTTCCACCCCGGCCGAAAGCCTGTTGGATTCCATTGTGACGGTGCAGCGCTGAGTATGTGTCTTGTGTGTGCGGGCGGCACTGCGAGTGCTGGGGGGGGTAGCTAAGACCATCAAAACCACCGCCGCACATGAAAGGTAGACCGGAGCGGCTAATCGCCATAATGACACAAGGAGACTACGAAAGGGTCGGCCACTTAGAAGAAGAGAAAAGCGAGGAGAGGTTCTGGCTGTGTCAATGGGGCTCGGCTCAACTGACCACATTACAGGAACAAACACGGAGTGCCACAGCAGAGCCACAGGCTTGGTGGTCCGACTGCTCTTTTTTTTTTTTTTTTTCTACTGTGGAAGGCTCAGTGTGCCTGCATTGTAGTCTTTTTTTGGGTGGGTGGGGACTTGAAAACGCTATTAAAAGATTGGCAAAAAAAAAATATATTGAGATCTCCACCAAGGCTTGGAAATTCAAAAGTGAACAGTGAAGTTGGGATTGAGTCTCTGGGGTCAATTTTTAATTGTCAGAGTAAAATGTTAATATGATAGCAATGCATTGAGAGCGAGAGCGAGAGAGAGAGAGAGAGAGAGAGAGAGAGAGAGAGAGAGAGAAATGACAGGCCCCCTCCCGAGCTCGTAAGAAGACAACCGTAACATCGCCCCCCCCCCCTCGCCCTCTCCCCTTCTTGTCCCTTAATTCTTATTTTCATGGCTTTGCTTAAAATATTGATAATCAATTAGCACCACGTCTGTTTTGCTACAAGAATGGCTGTTGCGCTCTATCACTCTGTCAGGGCCAATTGGCCGCTTATTCAAAGTTCATCTCTTTCCTCGGCGGCTCTGCGCCTTTGGAGGAGTCATTACGTGTCGAACATAGCCTGAGGTGCAATCACCTATTCTCTTTCATTACCGGCGAGATGGAGAAGGTGAGAGAGATTATTAGAACTTTGGAATGATCACAAAGCTCCACGCCGCCTGTCAGATCCCCCCTACGTGTAATTCATCTGGCCTCGCTCAGCCAGCACCCCCCCCCCCCTCCTCCCCCTCTCTCAGCCAGGGGTTTGGCCACAGACATTATTCATGAACATCTGCAGCGCGCTGAATATTCGGCAGCTTTCGCCCTGATGATGAAAAGGGAGCTGCCCCCCTTTAGACTGGAAAATTAACATGCCGGCGTGGCGATTATGGACGTTTCATTTTAAGCCCCGGCTTTGACACGCCGAGACCGACCACTGATGGCTCGGACTGGGTCCGGGAACTCTCTCGTTGAAATAGCATGCGAGAACCTTTTGGGTGTGTCGTCAATTAGAGGCAGGGGTGGGGGTGGGGGGGGTGGGGGAGTCAAGTGCAAAAATCATTCCTCAAAGATGGATGCCCAACCTGTGGCGAGAGCCAAAAATGTCTCATTCCACCCCCTTCACCTGCGTCTTTGATTTTCTCCTGCTTGTCTCTCCACATGAAAATGCCGGCAGATAATGGAGGCTATTCCTCTCTCGCAAGGCGAGGAGCACAACTGGAGTCCAGCCAAGCGTCCTGTCCCTCTCCCTTCCTCCCGTCCGTCGACGAGATGTGCTCTCATCGTGGTGCTTCTGTAACCGTGCCAAGCCTCGGAGAAAAATTGGTTGAAACACAACAGGGCAGCATTTTTACCTCTAGGAGGTAAAAAGTGTTTGCTCCACATCCTTTGGCCTAATATTTGAGCCAAAAGCAAAAGTTTGGACTGACAAAAGAATTTTCATGCACTGTAGATTCATTGCGTGCCAAGATCTTAGATTAATAATGGGAGCGTTTGGACAACCTCTACAAACAAACAAACAAACAAACAAACAAACAAACAAACAAACAAACAAATACATAAATAAATAAAACTATTGTAGTCATGTGAATCCAGGCAGCCATCAATGTAAATAAATGAATAAATAAATAAATAAAAACTTGGTGCCACATAGTAGTTAAAGCTTGACGCTCAGCTAAAGAGAAGCGATGAAAGAAACGCAAGAAATATAAGTGGACCCGATAGACAAAAGAAATCAGCTTTCATTGCCTCTAAGAAGAAGGAACACTTGGAGGCTTCTGTTCTGACAAGGCTGGAGCAGGACTTTGCGCTGCCCATCGCTGACTGTACCGGCTACGGGATCCCAAATGAGATCTGGCAGCTTTGTCAGCGAGTTTGAGGAGCTCAGCGGCGGGGCGGGAACGACGTCGACGGCCTCGCTTTTATCTCTAAATCGAAAGGCGAGCTCCCGTGAATGCTCCACAGTTAAGGAAAAAGGGGAGCGTGGTTGCAGAAAAACTTGTCAAAATAGAACAAAGCGAGACACAAAAAAAAAAAAAGGGAGCTGGACGCAGAAGGAACATGCCAGAAGATGTTAGGCCTCTGCACCCCGACATTCAGTCCGTGAAATAAAGTAGAGCTGCTTTGGAAGTTTCTCCAAGATTTTTTTGTTTTTTAAACAAAAAAAATTCTAAAACGTCAACTATAAGTAAGCGTCCAAAAAGAAAGCCTGTTAGCATCAACTTAGCCTGATATATTTAAAAGCAATGAAAATAACATTCCGTCCATTTCGGCAACTCTTTTTTTTTTTCCCCCCCGTCGCAACTGAGCTATAAATGTATCCCAAACTTTTCCTCCATAGAGCAGAAAAAAGGGGAAACGGAGATTGCAACGTGTTGTGCGGAGGGATTGTAAGAATAAAAGAAGCCTTAGTGGTATAATATCACGGTTGAATCCCCTTGATCCCTTCTACCTCGTTCCGCTCGCGTCGTCGTATTTTCTTTTTTCAATTTACAGGATTTTGTTTGTGTGTGCGCGACAGCGAGGAGGATGAGGTAGAACATTTATCTTTATCCCGGTTTTGTTGCGTTTGCTCCTCCTTGACAATGCGCGGCGGTAATTAGTCGGCCGGTTTGGTTCCAAGCTTTTTCGCCGAGTGCCCCCATTTGCCAACTTTCGCCTTTTGTTCTTGCCACACAATGCCGCCCACTCGCCCGCGGTGTCCTTCTCCCTCGCTCCCTTCTTTTCCGTGCTCACACCCACACAGGGCGTGAAACAATCTAGCCAAAATGCGCTTCCATTTAAAACCCCATTACCGAGTCCCTGTTGTTTTGTTCTGCGCAATTAAAAAAAAAAAAAAAAAACGGGCCTCTTCATCAGAACGCTTCTATGGTTCCGAGGAGTTACTGTGAGCTGGCCGGCTCGGCTCCGCCTAATTCTTCAGGTTTTGTTTACATATAGGCTTAGACTGGTCCCATTTGAAAGGGCTCAGTGCCATACTTCATCCTTAAGCCTAGATAATACCGGCGAGTAACTTCAGCCAAATTGAAATAAAGATATTGTACATAGACGTGCTTGAAGCTAGTGTGAAAGAGTGCTTGCGATATTACCTCACAAAGTACTGACACACTTCAAGAGGGTTAAAAACTTGGAACGAGACTTTTTTTTAAGGCGGGGGGGGGGCTCTAAAAGAGTGTCAGGTGGTAATTTCAGACTCTGGACTTCTGGGCAAGGGTGCACGGCCTGGGCCATACAGGAAGGGTCTCATTTCAAAGGAGAGCAAATAAATGAGAGACAACGGCGAGTGGTGACCACAAGGTCACTAATGGTTGAGGTGTTCTTTTCCCGAGTTGAGTAATGACGCATCAACATTGTTCAAAAGGTTCAGGCTACTACAATTTGAGTGTAATGCTTTTTTTTTTTACAAAAACAAGACAACCGCCAAAATCCACCCACCAATTCTCACCCCAAAAGCTGTGCTGCTAGCATATCTTGAATATTCTATTGCTCCATGTAAAATGACAATAATAATCAAATAAATGCCATACCACTGAAAAGAATGTCAACCAAATTTGAATGATTAAAACATATCAAAGACTTCTTATTCTGTGGACAGCAAAAAGAATTGAGGCTAACTCAACAGCGCTAATACCCACAACTGTTCCATCCCCAATTAGGACCACAACTTCAACTATTTAGCCGCCATATGCACTTATTCACTAAACATGCACCGACAGGTGAGCTAGTCGCCCATGTCGCAAATTGAAGAGGAGGTTGAGGCGGGCTCGGCCATCAAATGACAGGTGCTCCAAGGAGGAGGCTCTGGACAGCTCTATAATTCACTCCGGTCAAGACATTTAGGAGACACAATGGCTTCAAAGTGCGCTCGCGTGCCTGAAAATGAACACACTCCATATATAAAGTAGCTAATGTCACTCGACTAAATCATAAAGGTGGATGGAAAAGCATTCTCCTCAACTGATAATGTCCATTCTAACCTCCCCCCACCCAACGAAACAACATATTGTCTGTATTGATCTCTATTTAAAGCCCTCCAATAATAAAACTGGGGCCTCAACCAAAAAGAGGCTTAGACCCGCTAATTGAGTCTGTGCTGAAAGGAAGCCATTGATCAGGAGCATTATGGGGAAATTAAACAGCACCGCCAAAAGTGGATCAAAGTCAATGAAGGCCCAATGCGGGCCTGGGGAGGAAACCGATACGCACCCCTTGACACACACAGTGTCACATTATTTTAAAAACACTTGTAGAAACTTGCTTACTAAAAAAATAGATGAATATTTTTTTTTTTAAAAATGCAAAAAGTATCATCTTGCTGAGGACCTGTGGATGAGACCCACTGGGGGAATGAATACAGCAATGGGGCCCTGTCTGGTTCATCTATTGGTGCCGTGAGACCATCATAATCTGGTCCCTTGCCCCCTTCCCGCCCCGTTCCATCCCACCGGCCTCACCGGTGGGCCCTCAAGGCTCCCTGCCTTCTGCTGGGGGGCTTCTTTGTGTCTAATTACCAGCCGGCGAAATGATACATAGGGCACAAAACACATGGATCAAGAGCTTTTTCTAAAAATCACAACTAATTTATAATTAGTAATTTAAGCCAATTCACGGAAATAAAAAAAACTCCCTTGGTCTTTGCTTTTATGATTTAATTTTTATACAACACAAAATAATAATAAATAATCAAATTAATTAATAAAATATATTTATAATTGATTTATTTAAATTTAATGTCGAATTAATAAAATTTAATTAGCACACAAACAACATTTAAAAATGACTGATGATCTCAGGAGTATAAACGCAAAGAAATAAAATTGTCTTAAGACCAAATATGGCTATGCTGAAAACACGCCAAAGGGAAAATGCAACTGTTGCACTCCTGTGAACTTCAACGAAGCGAGTCGTCGGAGGAAGCGCGATAGCCACAAACACCCGCCTAGATCCACTTAAAACAAAGTTAGCGACATCAACTCCACATTGTGGCCCAATCTACTTACACAAGCAAATCCAAAGCTTACATTACACTGAAATAAGCGGCGGATATTGGCAGAATGGGTTTACCCCTGCATTGTTCTAACTGGGCTTTTCTGAGGGAATTTTCCGGCCTCGGATTGTTTCAAAAAAGACGACAAAAAAAGTAGTTGTTGGCCTCCATCTCGAGGAGGACTTGGCCAGGATTGGAGGGGGTGTTAAGATGATTTGTGGGCCCTTTCTCCTATCGGATCATCTAAAATGTGAGCGATTACACCGGTAATCGTCCGCAAGCCGACGCTGGCACAGTCTGCCTCGGGGAGATAAAGGGCGAGCGACAACAGTTGAGAACCAAGAGAATGAGACCTGAGAGAGACAACGGGAGGAAGGTGGCAGATTATCACACGCCGGGACGAGCTTGTACGCCTTTTCTCCGCCACGTACATTGTTTCTACGGGGAGACGGACGTTGTTTGTTGCGGGCCAAACAAATAGCCGACACCGCCTCATCAAAGCTCGGGATTGGCAGCCAAGTGTGGCTGTTGACAACAACCAAGCTGGTGAAAGAAGAGAAGAGCAGAGAGAGGAAGGAAAACAGGAAGACAAGAGAAATCCCTGCTGTAATTCCCCAAACTGTAATCCACTGGTTTTAATGGTGTGTGTGTGTGTGGGGGGGGGGGGGGATTACACATTTATCATCAATGCTCATTCCGGTTCTGCGTGTATGTGTGTGTGTGTGTGTGTGTGTGTAGGAGCCCCGACAATGCTAGTTGAGGGATTTAAACTGCCGTTCGCTATCACACAACCGCACAATTGAGAATAATGACAACGGTCTATTCGCTGCAGCTGATCTTCAAGATCAAGTCCTGAGACAAACTCGCGCTTGGCCGACAGCCAGCGTCCTTCCCGTTGGTCACAGTGACACTCTATTATGGAGGGGTCAGAGGTCATACCTGGCGAGATGTGCGGAGGGGGGGGAAACCCAGTTTTAGCGCATATTGGGGATTGGAAGGTTTGTCAGATTACATCTGCGGATCTCATATTGGTTCTCGTGAGGTTGTGCGGGTGTACCTAATCAAGTGTCCAGTGAGTCTATTAAAAATATATATTACTTCAAGAAGTAGGGGGACATTGTGGTTATTTTTTTTTAATCCAACTGCCATTTTAATATGTACTCAAAGTGTAATTGTAATTGCCTTTGATGCAAGTGTCCAGATTGAAGAAAAATGGCTTCTTGTAAGCGAGGCACAATATGGTACGACATGTGTGCTACAGATGTAGTAGCTCTGAAAAATCATAGTGTGTGTGTGTGTGTGTGTGTGTGTGTGTGTGGATGTGTGTGAGTGTATATAAGAGAGAGAAAGAGTACCTGAAGAATGCAAATATATGAGCAGGAGAAAGAAGGGG
The DNA here is from genome assembly GCF_033458585.1 of Syngnathus typhle. Lineage (NCBI taxonomy): Eukaryota > Metazoa > Chordata > Actinopteri > Syngnathiformes > Syngnathidae > Syngnathus > Syngnathus typhle. Next base: position 368,891 of record NC_083743.1, read on the forward strand.
GAAATTAAATGAACATTAATTCTGCTGTCTCGGCAAACAGCGAGATGAAAGAGCGGCCGTGCACTTTCTCCTATTTATACGTACCTCCTGGATGAAAGTTTGCGGATGGAGTTAGAGGCCAAACGCTTGCTTCATTAATAAAGCCGAATCGGCAATTTGAGCCAACTGGGGACATTTAAGGGAGGACTGGCTGACTCCAAAATCAAAGATTGGTGTTTAAAAGTACTTGTGTAAGATAAGGCTTCACTTTTGACTAGCTGCCTGAAGGAAGAACAAGATGGAAAGCACAAATACATGAACAAGAGGTAAGAAAAAAAATAAGAACAGTGTGCCCAGTGTGTGAATTCAGTTCAGGAGGTGTAAAAGTGCAATCTGTGAGAAATTAAGCCTCGCGCTGGAAGAGTGAAACAATTCACCTCCATCTGTTCCAAAGGCCTGGAACATGATATCGGAGACGACAGGTGTCTAAATGTTTATTAGGCGCGTCTGTGTCTTTGAGTTTTGACCCGCACTAATTGAATTTAAACAAACCTTCACTTCAGGAGGCGGCACGAACACAGTGCGCGCCTTGGCGGTAACATTTCAAACGTTTCTGCCCCGTGAGAACAAACGCAACGGCGTATTATTTAACGTATTACTTCATTCGTCCGTTATGGTCTTCATGGGAAATGTTCTAAAAAATCTCTGACACCACGACAACAAGTATCTTTGAAATGACAAACTTGTCTCAATTGCTAGCTGCATTTCGGGGACAGTTCATTCGGTACACCAGCGCAATCTCAGAGCTGAATTAAAAAGTTTGGTCGATCAAAGTTTCATGCTGGGGAATTTTGAGTCCAACTGTAGTTTTCATCAGCGCATGAAAACGAACGGAGATCTTTCCTTCAAGTCAATAACTAATGACCCGTATTTTCCCTTATTTAACGTCAGCTTTACCTCGACCCGCACATAGCCCCGCCCCTTCGCCCCCCCCTGCCGCGGAAGGTGTGACGTTTCACGCGGATTTGTTGCCAATTTGATGCATGGCGGCGTAGAAAGTCGATGAAATAACGAGGGGGGCAAATTCATTAAGCGTGTGTAAATGTAACACTTCTCAAGATTCATGGGGATGTTCACGTGGTGCATAATCATGCCTCCGTCTGCTCATCTCGCTGCGGCATAAAACATTTCATCTGGGAGGAACTCTTTCTGTCGTTGGACCCTCTACTAACCCCCCTCCCCATTTCTCCGTCTTCCTCCCTTGATCTCGCTCCGTGGCTGCCAGAAGCCACAATCATAAAATTATTAAAATGCTGTTTGGCTGCCATTAATCAGCGGCGGCGATAAATCCTCACGCGGGAAGTGACGGCGCATTAGTCACAAACCTCTCGGCCCTGACAGACACGCGGTAATGAGCCGCAAAAACGGCGCGGGTCAATCATAAACTCATCAAATGCGTCATTTAATTTCTCCATTTGGACAAACACAATTTGTTTATGAGAGAGATATCAGGTGTTGTGGAATGAGCGACGGCGCTGAAATGGCCGGCGCATTAATCAGAGCTTGATTACGCGCGACTCTGCGGTTGTTTATCCTAATTTCATTCATTTCCATCAACAAAGCAAACACGGGCGAACGCAGCCATTAGCCGTGGTCGGGGATGGCACAATTACAGCCCAGCCATTAAATAAAGTGATGATGAATGGGCCAATACAAACTAAAACAAAGGCGGTTTTATTACTTCAATTGCATGTGAGCCTTCGTCTTCCTGGTTGGCTGTGTCTCTCGCTGGAAACAAAAACGGACTAACTGCGCGAGGGAGACACAAATGAGGTTTAAAAACTCAAATCTACTACGTTGACTAGTACTCCACGATATCGATTTTACAACCATTGTGTAATGCACCAAAAAGTTAAACACAACTGAACTTGACTCAGGCAGTAATTCTTTGATAATCGCTGCACTATGCCATCGGGGGTCCAAACATCCTTATGTGGCTAGAACCAACTCACACATAATGGACAGATGCGCCAATGTAAAAAGACAGCTGGTGGAAAGATGTACACGTGTATGAGTTCTTGTCAAGATGTATCGGTAGTTTTTAACGTGGTGATCTTTCAATCGCAGCACATCACTCCGGCTAGCCCTGCCCACGATATAGTGCTGAATAAATAAATTTGCCTTGCCATATGTCGTTAACATGATCAACTCCGTCCCTTCTCATCTCACGCAGTGTGCAGCCGGCATCTCTCTCCCTGAGCGCACGCCAGCAATCCATGCTAATTAAATTACTTAGCAAAGTTTACTTAACAGTAAATAAACGCTTAGCAAAATTTAAGGCGGTTGCAGATTTGCTTTCATTCCACTTCAGTGCCGGCGCTCGTTTTAGGCTCGTCTGCAAATAATTAGCGTGTGCATTTGCATCAAAATCGTTTATCCCATATGTTGCGAAATTATGGAAAGCCGTAAATTAAAATAAATCCTTTTCTTTCTGTTATGTCTACATGTTGAGAGACAGGCGGGGGAGAAGGAGGAGGAGGAAGAGATGCCACCATGTGTCTCTAAACACTGACAAGGATGGGGGGGGGGGGCTGAAATAACTCAGTTTGCATTGGAACTCGCTCGGAGTGATTCGTTTTAAGAGCTCACCAGATGCTGTTTGAAATCTGCCCACATAAGAAAAACAAAGACGTGCTTCACAGACACGCAGCGCAGCGGCCGACACTCAATGGCTGACATGCTCCCTCTAGTACGGCGTGTCTACGGCACTAGCCAAGGAGACTCGGGTACAAATTTGACGAGTTTGTGATACACGGATTACCCTATGATGAAAACATGTGTAGTCGGCACAGGGATAGGGCGTTACTGCTTTAGAGCGCCTCATTGTTTTGACGCAAAAAGGCCCCGTAACAACCCAGTGGGCTATATTTCGGTCAGTGTGAATATATATTTGCAGCTCAAACATGTCATTTATGTGTAGGCATGAAAAACACGTGCATTCAGCGGATACACATATCATTTGAGAGCAGAGAGAATAGCTTGGTTTTTCATGATTTCGTTATTTTCAATCATTCCAATTTGGGAAAGTTGTTAAAAACAATTTTCTGTGGCGCACCAAATTTACAAGATCTATTTGTTAAAGTGTTTTTAAAAGTGAGACATATGTAATTGATATTTTGCATTGCGATGTTTGAAATTTAAAAAGTTTCTATGTTACTACTGACTATTTTAGATACAATATTTAATTTCAACAAAAAAATAATTGAATCCATCCAAAGCTCAGCATGGTTTTTTTTTATAAAGTCAGCATTTTTGAAGGCCTTCTTACATAAGATTTTTTTTTCCCGACGTTTAAGTGCTTATTTCTACGGATCCGCCATTAATACATGCTACGGCCTGAGGCGAAAGCACAGAAAGGTGCAGGGTGTCATCACCCTGTTGCAAAAGGATGTTGCTTTATTATAGCCATAAAACAAAGCCCAGAAAAAATCAATTGGACATAAACCTTTGATCCAGCCAGGCCAGTCCACCCAGTCATTAATAGTCTCGCTTTTAGACTGGAAGGCATATTCCTTATTGGAGTGAGGAGTCAATTGTTCTCCAGCCTTCTCATCTCCAGATCAGATGCCTCTTCCACCAGAGTCAACTGGTAAACGCTTATTCAGGTATTTGAGGGCTTATGAAACTGGAGGCCTCTCTCTATCTCTGTGTGAGCCATAATTAAGACTGTTGACTGGAACAATGAGGTAATGGCACATAAATCCATCTGATCAATGGTTACAGAGTCTAAATTACAGGACACCCTCCTGTGCTATTATCCTCTCAAAGGACAAGAGGACACGGATACACGCACTAATAGCATCCAGGGGATTTCTGTTGTTGTCTGAATTCCAAAGAATTCCGCTGACAAGACAAAATTGGCCAGAACGGTAATAAATAAAGACAATTTTCCGACAAAAATCCCAATAAACCCAAAAGGTGTTGGTGCAAACTAGCAATCAACGTGCAGTTACACAAAGTACAACAGGTCATCCAGATGTATTGCGCTATAATTGTATGAGTGTGTTGGGAGGGGGGAGAGCGGAGAAGGGGGGGGGGGGGGGGGAATGAAGGTCAACATCGGCTAGTGGTTCAATTAGTCATGAGTGACACGAGCAAGTGGTGCCGGGACCAGACGAATTAAGAAGCGCAAAATGTCTGATGACTGTTATTATCCAAACAAATACTCGGAGGCATTCCAGAGATGATCGAGTATAAGAGTCAGGTGATAATTACGCTGGGAAGAAAGAGAGAAGGTACAAGAGTGTGTAAAATAAAATTGAAAAAAAAAAAAAAGATACATATAAAAAAAAAAAAATTAAAAAAAGGAGGTGCTCTCAGCATCTTTATTAGGTCTTACTCTGGCAGAACAAAGGACGGCAGCCTCCTAAATGTGGCGCATTAGCCCTTGAGTTCCAGAGGGCGTAAGGTGACACCCCTCCATGTATGTGGTCTGTTCACCATACATCTGTCAGGGCCTAAGGGGGTGGGCTGAGCTGCTGCGAGCGAGCGAGCGAGGGAGGGAGGGACTGCGCTGACCGTAGGGACCCCTGCTGGGACTGAGCGCTATTTGCTGTGAATGAATTAGTCCTATTGCACGATGTTGCTAAAACGCTTGGCTTGCTGATCCGCCTTTGCATCTACATGGCTGTCACTCAATTGTGATTCTCCACCGATAAAATGCTAACAAATATAAATAAATCAGAATTAATCAATTAGATTCATCTGTGTCGTAGAAGTTCAAACCTAAAATGACGAGAATTACCACAAAAACACAAACGTGGACTAGCTTAATGCTAACACTCAAGCTACTTGAAGTGCCGTGTAAAACGTATGACCGCTATGTTCAGTCATGACGTTATGGGAAAGCACTCGATGCCAACATTCCACTTGAGCACAGCGTAATTACATTTGGCAGCCGATTTAGAGACATGAAGCCATTTCAAGTCAAAAGAAGTTCTTAGTGTTATTAAAGGCTCATGAAAACAAGTGGTCCAAATTGCACTCGCTCCTTAATGACTTCAGACAGGTGTCAAGAGTAGACAAACCAGCGTGGAAGTTAATTCGGACCACTGAGCCCCTGCCAAGTTCAAGCCTCTGATGAGAGCTTAAGGACTGTTTGTTTTTGCTGCTGTCAAAGGTTCAAATGGGGAGAGGACGCAGGTTTTGATGACCCCTTGGCCTCCGGGCCCCGCGGTGGGTGTTCTGCAAACACTCTCCTATTGACGCACGGATAAGGAGAGGCCCTCTGCCGCGACCTCCCTCGTACAGCGCTCGCGCTCATTTGAGTGGAAACGGACAGCGCTCTCAAAAGAGGCGAGAACTGAGCGAGGGGCTGAAAAGAAAACGGTACAATAACGTGTGCGGGGCTGCCGTGTGCATTTGCCAAGTGTGTATCGGTGCACTTTGCAGGGTGAGCACATTAGCATTCGATATGAAACTTGGCTTTGTTGATGGTGTTCTGAACAAATTAAGTTATTCAGAGCAAACGGCGAGGTTAATAATAAGCAAAAATAATGAGGGATGGATGGGCGGATGGATGGATGGATGGATGGATGGATGGATGGATGGATGGATGGATGGATGGATGAATGGATGGGTGTTTGGGTGGGTGTTTTTTGTTTGGGTGGGTGTTTTTTTGGATGGATGGATAGATGGAGGGATGATGGATGGAGGGATGGATGGAGCTAGATATAGAGATAGACATAGCTAGATAGCGAAAGAGCTAACTAGCTAGTTACGTGGATTGATAGATGGATAGCTAGTCACATGTGGGTATTAGTTTATATGCACATACGTGTATTTGATATGTAGGCCAAGCAGTGATGCCCTCCTCCTCGTAATCCACATAGACTGTCACTCTAGTAACACACATGGACCCACACTCATACACACTTAAAGCCCCCAGTGGGCGCTAAGCAGGCCAGCGGGCCAGCCGAGGGGGCTCATTACAGGGCCGCAGAGCCCCCCGACACAAAGGCCTTATCCGCTTTAGCCACAGGATGATCTGCTCTCTACTGACTAGAGAGAGTCCATAGACGGACAAAAGGCGGGCGGGGGACGGGAGGAGGGAAGAGGAGAGCCGCGGGCTTCAAGGATGTCAGGAGACCCCGGGAGAGAAAGCCTGGCGGGCGCTCACAGAGGAATGGAGGGGAAGGAGGAGGCGGCTTAAGCTCCACGGCTACGTCAGGACATTAACATTCACACAACCTCCCAACATCTGCTGCCTCCTGTTCGCCCTCCATCCCTCCCCGTTTCCATGTCTGCCCGAGACCGGAACAAAGACAGGGAGGTAAGAATAAAGTTATCGAACAAGCTTTAATTGACCAGTTGGGTTTTTACGGAAGGTCCGATGGATCCAGATGAAGAACATTATTGAATTATCAAAATAATGATCACAAAATGTCAGGGTCGATTAATCGATGAACCTCCACTCAATTGTTGACTTACTTGTCACAGAACTTGCACCTTACATTCATTTCTAATGTAAGAATCCAATTTTTTATGATCCAATTACTCGATTAATCAATGGGATAATCAGTAGGACAAAAACTAGCATGAAAAGAAGGGAAGCTAGCACGAAAAGAACGGCCTTCGACTTGGGATTTCCGACCGCACCACAACGTTCCACAATTGTATAGCGTCAAATAAAAAAATATATATATATGCTGTATTTCTCAGATGGTCAAAAGCTCCCCAAAAAGTTGCCGGACAAAGACAGCTGTTGCTCAGCAACCTCCAGTTAGCCATAAGCTTGCGTGTTCGCTATATGAGTACAAAAGTACATTTGATTCGTACGGTACATGATGTACGGACGCCTACGTCTTTCCTAGATTTCCTGTCGTGAAATTAAAGCAGTGCTACGCCGTGTGTGGGTACATGACCGTAAACAAGAAGACATCTTTCCATGCAGTCGATCTCTGCCTGTCGCACGTGGCTCGCAAATTGGAGCCGGAATATACGCGGCGACATGTGTGAATTAATTCAGCGAGGTGTGTTTGAAATCAAACCGCTGTAAATATTGGCCCGGGAACGCTCAAAACGATCATATTTCTTACCTGCAGCCTGGAGGACCATCTGCATTCGAACCTTAGCCTGTTCTGCTGGCGTCTGCAGGGGAGAAAAAAAAGACATGAGTGATTCAAAAAATCTTACACTATAGTGGAGTGCAAAAATAAAAAATTCGCCCAACCCCTGCTCTGCACATCACCATCCGTACCAATAATCCAGCAAGAGCACAGAAACGTGTCACAAAGGCCCGTTCGTGACAGCCCAGACAAGCCCCAAGCCCACACAACTTTTATCTATGTAATCTACTTGGAAAGCTGCTGGCTCCCCCTTGGCGCTGCTAGATTTTACCCAAGACCGTCTTTGACCGCGACCATTAGCGCCAACGCTCCCTTAAACTGTCCTCGCCGAGTACCAGGGGACAACTTCTGCCCTGTTCCCAGTGGCGCCTGTTAGAGTGGAGAAAATAAAAATCATACTTGTGGAAAGGAAAAAAAATAAATAAATACAGGCGCATCCTGGACACACAAGGGAGGATCAATAAGGAGGAGATGAAGAGAAATTTCGAGAGAGAAAACAAAAAGGTATTTTAACAAGTCTTGTGAGAGTGGGATGAGAGGGCACAGAGCACATTTGAAAAAAGATCACAGCCGCTGCGCCCTTCCTATTGGCTCCCCCGTATGTTAGCGGGTTCGAGCGAGTGAGGGGAGGGAGGGGGGTTGGCGTTTGTGCTTTGACAGTCGTGTTGGGAGACGCAGTCCCCGCCGCCCTGCCTTCAACCTCGCCGTAATACCAATATCGCCGCTATTAGATTTGAGGATCTTAATTGTCACGGAAGAATGATGGGAAGGATTGTGAGTGGAGCCATTTATAAAAAAAAAAAAAAAAAAAAGGCGGAGGAGTGCTCTTTTTTGGTGCGATGGCACAGCGGCCCTCGTTACCAAGCGGCGGCGGAAACTGTGTGTAGGATTAGAGAGAAATTAAATGCTAATGGGGATGGGATCTGAAACCGCTGCCTGGGAGCATCATTTAGACATTGCTGACAGGCAACCCCCCTCCCCCCTCTGCTCTCTTCCTCCCACCTTCTCCTCCTACATAGACAACCAAGCTCTTCTTCCCACTACTTTCCCTCCCGGCACCACCACCTCCTGCTCAGCCACAGGGAGAAAAAAAAATAAAATCGGATTTATCAAACTGTAAACTTGTCACTTTGTAAAAACGTCACTTTCCGGCGGCGGGGAAATATAATGACCCGCTTTAATGCAGCCATGTCAGGCTGCAGGATCCGACACGCAGCGCACATTAAGGCACACTTAATGCGGTGTGTGTGTGCGTGTGTGTCCCCTGTAGCAGGTGACATTGCGCATCACACTCGGCGTTGACGGGCGCTGCTCGACAGCTGAAATTACCAATTGCTATTATGCCTGGGAAAAGGAAGGATGGAATTCTTCAAACGCACACACAAGATGGCCCAGTTCAATCTATCAAATTTTTTTTTTTTGCCTCAAGAAGCAAAAATAAGACATTTCAACACTTAGCAAGGCAGATTACGATCAAATTACCATAACAAGTACAGTAAAAGGTACTCAGATGTCCAATAACTAAGAGAACAAAATGACGGCAAGATACACGTGGTATTAGCATGTTGCACTCTGACACATTGTTTCTCCGTAATTCACGCGTGCCCTCCTCCTCTGTGCGTAATTCATTAGTAAACAATAAAGAGGCGTTAATTGTGCTCCCCAGAGGCAGATGTCTGAGCGAAAGAGAAAGAGAGGCAGCTAAAGTGACGGCCTCCTCAATTAGAAAACAAACACGAGAAGTGCTGTGTGGAGGTTGAGATAGATCACATGTGAGACGTAAAACACACACAGAAGCTGAGAAATAAATATTGTTGAAGTGCGGACGATGAGTTGGGCAACAATTTGGAATTGCATTGTACGGAATGTACGATATGGAAAAAAATGACAGGTGATTTTAAATAAATAATCAAGACCATACGATCGCCTAAAATACAAGAAATTAAATTTTGTATTCTTGTTTCTAGTTCCTGATTGCAAAACGACAACAAGAGGGCAGCCAATATTGGTATCGGCCGTCGTCGCGAGTACCGATACTTTGTAATAAGGCTGGTATCGGTATTCACCCATTCTTAGTCCGAACTTTGACCATAAAATAAATTTAGTTTCAGATGTACCTCGCACATCTCACTAACTAATTAAATTCTGCTGTATTGTATTGTTTTGGCTCCTGACAATTTTTGATTAGCTCATCTGTGATTTCCTAACTGTGTGTAAATTGACATTTGCAAATGGGATGGATCAGAGCAAGTCAATAAAAAAAAAAAAAAGAATAAGGCAATGATTGGCCTTGGCAGAGGTCCTCACAAATGCTTTAGGAAGAGAGCTTACTGAATCCATTTCTGCTTCTCCGCTCTTTGGCGCTTTTGTCCATCTGCCGACCCGGCATGCCTTGCTTTGTCTGGTCAGCCTCGGGCCTAATAATAACAATAATAGCCTCTCGGAGCAGCTCTCCATTATAAATAGATGACGTTTCGTGATGCACGGCGTAGCATTGTTTTTACCCGGCCGAGCGAGGCTTATTTATTTGGCTAATGGCTCGTGTTTATTTTCGACTAATGGGACAGACGCGGGGCACTTAGGCTCAACAAAGTAAGTCCGTCAACACTGCGGTAAGGTCGGCCGGCGCGAGTCGGCCGGACTTCCTCCTCCCTCGTGCCGGGGCGAGAGCTCGGACCCCGAGTCGTGCATGAATAATTGAAATGGAGCCTGAGTGGTAATGCTGGTATTAACAGAAGTGGCGCGGCATCTTCTTAGAGAAGAACAATTACAATTTTGATTGGGTGTTCCCTGTCTGCTGAGTTGATTACTAAAATACAACAATAGAGACTAGTTAAACCAACAATAGCCCATTTCCCAATTATGGGAAATTCTTTTTTGAAAGTCAAGTGGGACAGATTGCGTTGGTTGGACGATATGCTCATCGCGCAAATATGTGACATCAGTCTTAAAGGTCCGCCGTCGTTACCATTACTTCTATATCGCGACTGCTTATTGACGGAAAATAATGGTCCGCACGCCCCATATACTATATGTCTTTGTAGTGGAGTTGCTACTCAATAGTCATCTCATTATATAGCACAGTCTTCCTCCGCCTCGTCCCCGACAAACAGATATACGCCGTAGCCAAAAGAGGACAGCAGAAAACAGAGCTCCAAGAAAATGTAATATTTCCGTTTTTAATATCAAGGTCTATAAGATCAGGGCAGATATGGGTTCCATGGCAATATGCTTATTTGGATATTTTATAGGGGGAGGGGGGGGGTCTGCCTATCAGTGTTGGAGGTGTGTGTGTGGGGGGGGGGGGGGTCATCGTATATGAAAAATAATGTTGTGTATGGCTATACTTTTATATATATTGTCAATATGGCATCGGGGTTCTTTTACAATGCGCCATACTTCAGGCCTGGGCTAACAGCATTTTATGGCCCGCCGGCAGTTCATCTTCATGTCTCAGGCAGGCAGGAGCGGTGCATAATAATGTCGTTTCCTGCCACCAAATGCTATTTCACGGGCCGGGCCTCATTTCTCAAACTTCACCACTTTTACAATTTCCCAAACTTTTATTCCCGTCATTATTACCAACAAGATTTCATTAGGTATTTAGAATGTAAACAAGTCTGAGTAATGACGCTCTCCCGCCCGTGACCCCCACCCCGCCCGAATAGTTCCATCCTCTGATCGCCCTGCCGCACACACACCAACACACACGTTGACACACAACGGCAACAAACTGCGGTTTACGAACCCACCGCTACATGACGAGTACGAATATATGCGCTTGTAAAGCGCTACAAACAAGATGCAACTCAAAGGAGTGTGTGCACATGCATGTAGATGCTCTTGACAAAGGCGGGAGGGGGGCGGTTGGGGGGTAGGCGTTACACTCAACTCACATAAATCATGTAGAAGAAAAATGAGCAAATCTGCGGGCTAACTCATCTCCTCTCCATCCGGAGAAAATGAAATTCACGGGAATACCTATCAAAACTGCAATCATCCAGAGATAATATCTTCTTTGGTCTATCTGCACTTTCCGATTTAATTTCCTCCATGCCCTTGACATCCAGCGATAGCATTAAGATGAAGCACATACAGTAAAGGGAGTAGTTCGCAACACTTTTTGATATATGACACCGCCGCGCCTAATGTAATGTCATCATTTGGAAATTAATGCAATCGTTCTTTTGTTTAGGTTTTTTTTTTCTGTTGGGAGGGGGCGAGGGGGGCGTTAACGATGATGAAGGCGGATTGTGGGTGCGTACATGCAAAGGAGAAGCAAGTCGTGTTTGTGTGTCGTGCTGTGACGCCTCCCGCTTGTGTGCCAGAATGACATGCAATTACATGCGGGTCCGGCGGGGGGGAGTAGGGGGGTCACTCAAATTACTCCGTCATTTAGCCGCAGTGTACGGATGAGAAAAGCCAGCCACCACCTCATGCTCGCCCCCCCCAATGCCACATCAAATATCATGAAATCATTACCGCAATAAACATGGAAATCTGTTTACTGATTAGCAACAGCCAGTCCCTTCCTCATCTCTGTTATCCCTCTAGAACCGCCTTTTCCTCTGGGAAGACATTCACAGGGAAGGAAACCAACCCAAAAAAAATTGGATTCCCCCAAACTTTTTGAACGAGGGGTCACATTAAGTGCGTAGCCAGGTTGGATTACCTCAAGGGGTCAGTGCCTCCTGCAGCTGCCCGTCGCTGTCCGTCATCAGGACAACCGGGTTACCAGTCTCACTAAACTCTTCAACTCACTGAGGGCCGCCGTCGAGCACGGCTCAAGTCGAGCGGGTGCGAGAAATGAAGTTACGATTTGTTGACCGATGTTATAACGATACGGCGGAACCTCTTGGGAAACAGTAATTCTGTAAATTAAAAACGACTTTTAATAGTTGCATGACTTGATAGATAAAAGAAAAAAAAGGAATGTGTCAGGTATAATTTGTTTTCCTTGCAAAAGATTGTATCGCATTTTGTTCCCCTTTCAGCTCGCCTGTTGGAGTTTTTTTTTTAAAGCATTTCTTTTGTAGGTGTAAAATGGTTTTAACCTTGGAGGCGGTTTGTGCTCTTGTCTCAGAATACTTTCTTCCTACCAACAACTCAAACATTTCCTCTTGCCTGCGTCCGCTGGCAGCGTGCCCGGCGGAAAGCCTTCGCAGATTCGCGTTTGCAGAGTCGTAACGTTATCGATAAAGCCGCATTTCCTTTCGTTTCATTCCCTAAACGGCACGAACTGATTAGCGGCTGCGGGGCTGCCTCTTTAGCGACGACGTGTCTTCTTCTTCTGAGCAGAGCAAAGCATCATTGGGAGTCATACTCGAGTTCCCTCGCCTCGCCGCTTGTGTACAAAAGCGGCGTAGCTAAACGCGATGCACTGGGAGCAATTATTTTCATTCGTTTTACTCTTTGTTGTCTGGCGTTCGCGCCGTCTGCCGAGATACGACAACAAAACGCACGACGACAACAAATGTCTTCACATGCAAATTACCTAACGGCGGCGACTATTTTCTCAGGAATAAAATTGTATTCATAGAGTGCCAATGCACAGCAAATACGGAATATAAATAATACGGAATTCATTTCATTGACAGGGGTTTTGTCCTGAATGACATTGGCCATTCGGGAAAATCCAACCATTTCCCCAAAACGGCTTAAAAAGTGCAGTCAATCAAACAATATTTTGCACACACAAATTAATTTGGGCAAAATCAATGCGAAAATAGCATCTCACTAAAACGATGAACAAGAAAAACTTGCCAACCAGGGTGTTTACTCTCCATCAAGTGTCTTGGGTGTCATTTGTTTTATTACACGGTATATTTGACTTCTCTTTAAGCTTCTGTGGCGGGAATTCTGAAATGTTAATAAAACCTTGGCTTCAAACAACTCACTCCTCAAAATCATTCGGAAAACTTCTATCTGAAGAATGAAAGAGGAAGAGAAAATGATCAAAACCAAGACATGCTGAACTATTTAAACATTTTGGACGGCGTTCAAATCCCCGAACAATTTGGAAAGCCGTCCTAAAAAAAAAAAGAAAAAGACTGCTATTAAGAAGAAAGCTCAAACAATACAGATTGATAAATAAAAGAGAGTGATGGTTTTATTCCAACAGTTTCAAGACAGGCATCTAAAAGAATAATATGTCTCAGCCTTAGTTGAGTTGACGCGCTCATCTGGAGAGCAGTACATCAGCAGAGAGCCATAAATGCCTGTTTGGAAATCTGCTGGGATGTTTATGCGAGCAGCTGAGGGGGAACAACATTTTGAACACTTCTACAAGTCTTCCTCGGGGGGGGGGAGGAACATACTCGGTTATTTACTGTTCCCGGCCCCCGAATCGTAATCAAGAGCGTCGAGCTCCCCGGGCGACCGAACGCCGGGGTGCAATCTCCCTATAAGCATAAACACACCCATAAATTCAAACGTGCCCGCCGCGGTCGCGGGGGTTGAATTCCTCGAGACGTTTTTTTTGGCACTGAAATATACGGCCTAAAAGAAACGGATGTGTGCTTTCATCACAGTGTGTGTAAAGTTAAAACGCAATGTAATGTTAAAAATATATTCGGGTGTATAAAAGCCAACGCCTGCGAGGAAGCAATGATGCTGCTGCTGTTGCATGTTATCTTTCATATCAGATTAGACAGACTCGAAAGTTACGATCTCTACCTTTAAAAAGAAAATTATAATCATGGACACGATTAACTGCCATATCTCCTCCATTGACTGTAATCCATTATAATTTGAACTGTTGTAGTGGTATAAGAACCGCACAACAGACTTGTAAGATTGTTTTCATTTGATGGTTTTGGTTACAACATTTGTATTTTGGAAGTTTTTGTTTTTATTGTCTTCATCATGTGAATCAAAACAAATTACAACAATAATGGTCTTTGTAATACTTTAAACTACTCCTCAGTAACTCCATATTAAGTTTTATTTTTTTAAAGTAGCTTCAAGAGTCTTCAAGTCTAAGTGCATCTTGTGCGCTGAAGGCTCACTTCCTATTGCTATATACAAAGTGATTAATAATGTTAATGCATGTGACCCTTTTCTCTTGAATTATTCACGTTACCTTTTTATGGAGTACTGCATTATTGGATAGCTAACATACATTCCCATCCACTTGTTCAGATCTGCTCTCTGTATCTTGCTTATAGGTTGAGATTTATTAAGGAATTTGAAACTTTATGCATTCAGGTCTACGCTTAACGCAATACACTTGCGTCCGCTCAGAGTCAAAGTCGGAAGATGCGTATTAACCTCAACATGCATTGTTTGGGTTTTGAAAAGAGAGATGTCAACAATTGTTCATCATTAGCCGCGTTGCATTGCAGTTAATAAAAGCCGCTCGCTCGAAAACTGCTAAGCTCGAATATCATTGTCGCAATTTCAGGGTCATTTGCGTAGTGCGGTTTTGGTATGCAGGGGGCCGGGGCGTGCGACATCCGCCGAGAACCAGGACCCTCGCTGACCCCCGTCTATAATTCATCCTGTGGAATAAGGGGCCAAAAGGAAAGCCACCCAAAAAGAGGAGCGGGAACCTTTTCGCTTTGTTGCATGGCACCGTGACCTCGTATTAAAGCGAGGTAAGAAAAAAAGCCAAGAAATGGACATTAAATTTTAAGGTTTTGTCCCGTGAGATCGTTTTGAGCGGGCTCTCGCCTTTATTGCTGTGTGAAGCCCGAGTGTGTGCGCTTGAAGACACTTCATGAAGACATTGCAATGTGTGTGTTATCAAATAGAACTTACCAGATGTTCCAATCCAAGTTTCATGCTCACGGTATCCCTGCAAGACACATTGACAAACTGTAAGTAAAGTTCACTCGCATAAAATGATGCCATTTTTCATCGAGCATGCCGCTCTCCTTTCGATGATTCAGATGCAATGAACAGCGCCTCTGCTGGATGCAGGCAAGTACTGCACTATACTGTCATATCAGTATTAGTTTTTGAGTAATTATTAATTACATTAAAAAGTATGTCTGATAAACAGTGTATGCCGTGGAATGGCAAGTTGAGAAATTGTGTGCGTGTGGGAGGTTGGGGAAGGGAAAGGCAAATTGGCAGTAAATAATAGATGCAATTTTGGCATATTTCAAATTTGCAGCAGTGGAAATCAAAAGATCAAGAGAATACAAACAGCCTCCGATCCCAGCACCCCCGACCAACTCTGGTCCCCATTACTGACAACTGTGTGTGTATGTTTGTGTGTGGATGCACGCGCACGAAAAGAGAGGAAGGCTTATCGACAGGCTTCAGTTGCTAATGCAGCCGGCAGCATCACAGTGTAAATCTATACCATCTCTAAAATTACACGCTGTCTGATACACCCCCCCCACACTTCCCCTTCCCTCCCCAAAATCCATCCATCTATCCATCCATCACACCGGACTCTATAAACGAGGTCATTCCCGCATCATTAATTTCAAATAAGGTCTGATGGAAGAATATGATAATAGCAAGATTGATTAAAAAAAAAAAAGGACGATGGGGAAGAAATGGAGAGAACTAGCTTGCGCACCGCAATGTTCATTACCCCAAAAAGATGTCTCGTATAACATAAAATCTTCAATAATACACGGAAAAGTAGTTCACAACATGCCTGCAGGTCATTTGATTTTATCTAAGAGTATTTACTAGGTGCTGCTGTTTTGGTGAGCAACAGACTTCAAAAGGGCTCACAAACTGACGTCATTGCAACTACAATACAAACAAGTGTATGGGACGCAAGATGAGAAATTGCTTCACGGACCACAAGATCAACTTTAACACAGTAGGTGCTGCTGTTTTGATTAGCAACATTGTTCAAAAGAGCTCAAGAGTGTTTGTGTGTGAGCGGTAATTACAATTATATCTTCTCCCCCCCCCTCCCCCCCGAGGGACGACTATGTGTTTATTTGTTCAAGATAGACAGATCGATGGATAGATAACTTCCCTTGAGGGAAATGAAGAAAATCTAAGGCAGCAATGAAAGTGAAGGGTCAAAAGGTAACCACGAAAAAAGCCGTTTGTTGCTTATTCCGTCGTCTCGGCAGCACAAAGTCGAGCACTTAAGGCCAACTTCATCGGGGGCTGTAATTACATTACATTGTGACAAACACCCCGCCACATTTATTATACATGGCGGGGCGCGCGGCGGGCAGACAGCGAGACATTTGTTACCGTGGTGACAGTGTGTGTAATCCGCTAATGAAGCGCAATTAGCGGGGAAACAATCGAACACAGGGGAGACACGGACACGCTCCAATCCCTCCTCCTCCTCCTCCTGCATCCTTTCCACTTTCTTTTTGCAACATATCGTTTCACGATTAAAAACATCACGGCATTTAATCAGGCTTTCTTTTCAAACTTCACGGTGGGGGCCAGCTAGGCAGTCAACACGCTTCTCCCGTGTTCAAAACATCATCTCATCTGATGAAGTCTTAAGGGAGCAAACTCTGTTTCTCCTCATTCTCTCGCTGTCCTCACCCCTCCCTTTCCTCCTCGGTGCCTTCCACGCAGCGGCGGCATTGATTTCTGAATTAGGCCACAATATTAAATAATTAATATACTTGCCGTGATTGATGTTTTGCATTAGGCCCATATTAGGTTATCAATCAAAATCCACTTGGTTTAATGTAATAATATTGAAAATGTGTCAGTGGCTGTTCATCCAATTTGTAGCGGAGGCAGGCCAGATCGGAATGGTCGGTGTAGCACAAGGCCTTGGGAGACGTGGCGGCCTTGCTCGCTTATAACAATTACGCAGCGGGACTCGGCATCGGAGCAGAAATAGAAGAGAATACACCATGGGAATTAGGCGGGCGGAGGAGTGCTATGGGCTAAATGGCGATGTTACATCATGAACCTTGAAACATTCGAGTGTGCCATTTCATGACATTAGTTTGAACTATTTTAAGTAATAATCACTTCATTGACAAAACAGTATAACAAACGCAACTGCAAATGGGATAAAGTCATATCCACTTATGGTAAGAAAATAATAATAATAATAATTGTCAACATTTTTCGCAATAATTTGACTCCCCATGTCTGAAAGAAATTAAGACAAAATGACTGCAATGAGCCGATTCACTCAAAACCGATCCCGACTCTTATGATGCTAAACATCAGGGGCACACGTAATGCTAAGATAAAAAAAATTAAAGCAAAGCAGTTTTTTTTTTTTTTAACAAACAGGAAGTGACCGACTAAGAGTGCTGATGTTAATTACTGTGGTTAATTAAGTGAAGTTGATCAAACAAACTAAGCAATGTCAAGGTCAATATTGACCAATTTACCACGGTGCCTTCCATCCATCACACTGTCGGTACTTTCCTGCTACTGCCTTCGCTTTTCCTCGCTAGCCCATTCATAGATTTTTTTTTTTTTTTTTTTAGCCTTGATTCACACTAAACTTAAAAGTCCTAAACTTGAATTTTTTTCTTTGCGCAGAAATACTGCCTGTGTGAGAGAGTCGATTGGTGCTGACAAGCAACAATTCATGAATCGGTTGAGTTATCGCCGTCTTTGTTCATTTAAAAAAACATGTGGTCTAAAACACAGAACACTCTAATCTTTTGATTTTGAGGTTGTAAAGTGTCTTTTGAGAGCGCGGGGGAGCCGGCATCTTTCCCAAATGATGTCATGGATATCAGTGTCACTGTCATGTGGAAGTGGTCTGGAATTCCAAATGGGGGGCATTTTGAATGAAGAGGTGGTGAGCTAAGAAATTAAGTTATAATGAAATAACTGAGGCCTTCATACGGAGACATCATTCCTGTGTGTGTGTGTGTGTGTGTGTGTGTGTGTGTGTGTGTGTGTGTGTGTCAGCCACCCCATTTGCCACAATCAGGCGACTTGTCAAGCGTGTCATTGAGAATTCATGTCGTTTGACTGCTGATATAACGACAGGCGTATTTATTGGAAAGTCGATGGACACACACGCAGACGCGCGCACACACAAGCGTGCACATTTGAATAAAAGAAAGCACGGTGTAATAAACATCCCCCCCCCCCGCCATCAGTGACATGTGCCTTTTAGCAGCACAAGGCGAACGCTTGATATGAAGTAGTCGAGGGACGTGATACAAAAAGCCCGGTGTGCCCCTCAGGCTTGATTGCTATCGCCGCAGTTCCTTTTAAACGTGGCTGTCATTTGAAATTGAAATGGCATTCTTGTGCGGGCGCTATCGTGGCAAGCTCTCGGGGTTTATGTCGCAAATAGAAAGGATGGTACACACAAACACACAAACAAGATGGGCAAATGTCAGCAAGGGGGGGGGGGGGGGGTTGGGGGGGCTATCAATTCTCCGTGCAAGACCTGAGAGGAATAAGGACTGTTTGGTTTTTGGACCTGATGGTATTGTCGGTAAGAGCATGATTGAGATTTATCACTGAAGCACTCTAAGTTCCCCCACCCTAAAATTCAGACAATGTTTGAAGGTCGACGGAAATTGGTCAATTAAATTGACAGGCTGATTAATCGGACAGGCCCTAGTTTGGGTAGTGACGATATGATGAATAAGATTTTATTTTTTGGTCCCTTATCACATGCAACATTAAATGTATAAATTACAGGCTAAACATTGGACTGTTCTTTATTGTTTCACTTCACAATGGAGAGACAAGCTGTCAAAAATTGTCTAAATTCCACCGAGTAAGTCTTTTTAATCGGTTTTAATCGATTAACCCGCGGTGGCATTAGATTACGTTGTCACGCGGAACACAAGAGAACCCTCGTTGGCCAAGAAAAATATTTCCTGTAATTAAGTCTTGACCATCGCAGCAACTTGCATATTTGGAGCAAATCGATGCAAAGGCAAAGAATTTTTTTTTTCAGCTTCATAGAGTGAAAGCAGTAGCTCACAAAAGAAACCGCAAAAGGGGGATAACGTCGGAGAGCAATCCATTTCCCGGCGGTTTCTTCAATAGCAGGCGGCCGTCTTTCATATCGCCCAATTAGAGGCTTCCCTAATCGGAGCGCTACCTCTCCGTTATTGAGAAGCAGACAATGACACCACCCAACATTCTGCTCGCAAAGTCTGGAGATTGCTGCGCTCATACACAAAGAGCAAAGCGCCGCTACGGAGGGGTGGGATTTTTGTCACTGTTAAAATCACATGTGGAAATCTTTTGGCTCGCCAGAAGACTGATGGGGAACAATGGTGGCTTCGCGCAGCATCTGTCATGGCACAATATAAAAAGATGATCTTGGCATCAAATGGACAAAAAAAAAAAAAAAGGAGGGGGAGGAAGATGAGAGAGGGGGGGGGGGGCAAGAAGGTTATTCATTTGCAAATCAGGCCCTGGCGCTCAGCTCTATTTCAAGCTAGCAGTGGGTGCCAGGAGTTAACAAGGTAATCACTTTCAATCCTGCCCTTCAATTGGACATTGTACCCTCAGCCCGAGAAGAGCTTCTGAAGGAGGGGAGAGCAATATGGCTGCACAACTCTGGCGTATGCGCAGACGCAATACACATTCTGTATTGGCACACATTTATATGGTCAATAAATACAATCGGACGACAAACTGTTGGAGAACTTTTTCAGCAACTTCCTTTAAATATATGATTGAGATGCGCCGAGAACATGAGCAGTGGCGCCTTGGCAGACTTTTAGAGTTTGAATTTATTCCATGGTCAAGCTCGTGACTCAATTTAATCACATCTAAAGAATATTCCCAATTGAAATTGATTCATATTTTGTTTTTTTTACACGATATTTGTCAGAATTCTGACAACTGAGTCATTACAAAATATATATAACAAATAAAATAATAATATTTTTCGTTCCTTTACACTTACAACAATAAAGTAATGATTAATGGCAATATTTTGCAGATTTTTTTTTTGATGGAGCAGTTGTCTTATCATGTAATGTGTTAAAATAAATCCAAAAATATAAACAAAAATCGGGCTGATTAACTCTCATCAATACGAACCAAATTGATATGGAAGCGACAGCTAGTCTGACATTTGCGAGTCCGTGACATTTTCCTCTCATTTCTCCGCCCCTTCCAATTTCAACATATTTCCATTTGAAATCCAAAAAGACTGTTACAGGTGATCTAGTCACTCTGCATGACAAAAAATGGCAAAGCAGCAGCTAGGACCAGCCTACAGAGAAAGAGGGGGGGGGGGGTAAACAGTACATGCAAAACGGTGGCATAAAGCTAACCCTGTCCTAATCCTTTCCTCCTCTCTTTGGCTTGTGTCAGCTGTAACCGGCTGGCCTGTGAGGCAGTTAGCCGCGGTTAGCGCCTGATTTGCATAATCAATATGACAACCTTATTTTTCGAATGCAAACAGGATTTTGTGTGTGTGTGTGTGTGTGTCGCTAGCCTCTGGCCAGCCTCAGTCATGGCCCTCTTTAGTCCTAATTAGATTAGGTGCGATTATCCCAGCTCTACCTTACAAGTGTACAGGCAGGATAAAGTGTCCACAAAGACCGGGCTGTCACAGCGACTCGGCTCGGCTCCGGCGTGCAGGTTATCGAAGGTCTGGCGAGACACGTCGCATACATTGTTATTCATTTCATCTGCAAGCCGTGCCTTTTGCACTTTTCTTAGCGCTGTTGCTACTCCTGCCGTGTCACGTAATCGCTAGCCCGGGGTGAGTCTTTCTTTCCGCCTGCCTGTCCGTCAGAATACAAAGCAACGTGGCCCCGAGCGCTCGGCGGCCTGCGGGGTGAGCGCCGGCGTGTACGCTCGTGCGTCTCCCGGACTTGAAGGAAGGCGCGGCACAAAGACGGCGGCTGTTTCAGTGCTGGTCAAGTTGCTAAAACGGTTTGGCCTCAAAGCACAAGCGTCAACTGAAATTAATCTTGATTTTTTTTTTTTTCAGCAATAATAAAGTCAACTGGAAACATGTCACCAAGACAAAGATACACGTTTGGATTCAAGCACGGTCGCAAACAACATTTTGGTATTCAAATATTAATCGGGAATTCTGCTGAGACATTCTGACGTCAACTCCCTTTAAAAAGAAAAAAAAGTAATATTTTATCAATAGCAAACTCAGTCTTGTTATTTGTTTTTCTGGAGGAAACTGGTCTTTTGCTATAAAGGCTTGAGTGAAGTGCAGATGAAGAAGCCCCCGAAGTGGCGAGAAAATGAAACATTAACAGTGTGCCACAACAATCTTCTTTTCAACGCCGGACCAAACAAACCCACAACCCTTTTTTTTTTTTTTCTTGCGAGAGAAAAACATATTTTCGCCGACAAGCGCATTTACATAATGCTCTAAATCAGAGGCGGCCTGTCGTGTTTTGTGCTCATAACCCGGCCGCGTACGATCTTGACTTCGGAGCCGTAAACAACCGCGGCGGTGAGGCCAGGCGAGATCTTTCGCAACCTGCTCTATGAAAGTCCAATTGCATAAAACAAAGTTTAAAGAAGAGGCGACGAAGGTATACACGGATGCAAAGAGACGACAGGAGAGAATAAAAGAGGGGAACAGGGTAATTGGATTGGGGAGGCTTGTGCGGTTGTGTTTTTCATGCATGTGTGTGTGTGCACGTTTTAGGGGGGCAGAGGAGGAGGGGGGGGGTCTGGACTTCTATTTGGCCGGATCTGGTCTCTGTCATCACGCTCCAGGCCTGGCTTCTCTTCGTGCCTGCAGCAGGTCTCCAACACATCAACACACTCGGACACACACTCGCAACGCTAAATGTGTTAGCGCTACAAATCGCCAGCTAGAGCCAGTGTGTGTGTGTGTGTGTCAGTTTTTTTTTTTTTTTTTTCCCCATGCAACTATTTGCATACTCCTTTAACAACTCACTAAATGGTTAAGCAGATTACAGAGCGCACTAAGTGGATTGTCACAGCTCGCTATCGCTCACTGGGGGTGTCTCTCCTGTGATTAAAAGTGGCCAGATAAACCCCCCCCCTCCCTCACACACACACTTCGTTCATACACAGGCACAAGTGCACATTTGGACGGGTCATTCATGGCACTTTGTGGTACAAAGTCACTGCAAAGACCATTAAGACAAACATATTTCCGGTGTAATGCAAATAAATATTTAAAATATTTGGTTTGACAGCGGCAGTGCACAATTGAGGCCATTTGAGGGATGACTGGCTGACGTTCTTAAAATGATTTCCTAAAGCAGCACAGGTTGAATCTGAAGCTGCGCGTCGTGCACGAGAGAAAATCAAAAGCAACTTTTGCTCATTATTATCTTCACGGCAAAAGAGTATCTAATGGCCCAAGTCAAGCGCACAACTCAAGCGCTTTTAATAAACAAGTAAAACGACTCATTGATTTGATACACTGTGAGATTATCCAAAGGTTCTGAAGACGCTGTTTGTAGTTTCATTTACCTCCCCAAAGCAACACTTCTACAGACACAGCCTCGAGTCCTTTACACAACACACACAAACACACAAAAAACAGCGGTCACATCCATACCACCCGTGCACATGGGAGAGGATGCCGCAGGCTTTGGCTACCTACTTATATACAACGACAACAAAAAAAAACACACACTTTGTACACTTACTGTGTATTACCGACACTAATGAGCTGATAGATGTTGAACAACGGCAAAGAAGCAGGCAATTTTTTCCTCGGTGTGAAGCGAGGAGGGAGTGAAAACCAACACAAACTGTGTGTGTGTGTGTGTTTGTGTGTGTTATTTTGTTTTCTCTGTGCCTCACAGCAACGCGTCTTCCAGAGGTTAAAGCTGAGAAGACGGCGCAGCGCTAGCCAAGCGGAGGCCTGAGGCTCCCGCTGAAACCCCCATTGGCGAAGCTGGGTACTGTTCACTTTCATCGAAGAGAGGGGAAAGGAAATAATGAGAGCAATCACTGAATGGGATCAAACGGGAATGAATGAGAAATCATGTTCGGCCCCAAAGCTTTGGAATGTGAAAAACGGTAAACGCCGAGGCGATTTCACAGACATCAGAAGACGCTTTCATAAAATGGAGACTCTCGGTTGGTGTCTTTAACCTAAAGCTCATTACAGCTACTTTTGCATAAACGGGGGGAAGATGTCCGAACCACTCGGACGAGACCGGGAAAGGTGGATCTGGCACAGAATAAAAGTTCAGCTTAATTGGGAAAACCTCATGATTGAGGATGAGGCAATCGCCCGAAGGTTAGCATAAGTTTTGAAAAAATTTGACTTCAGGTGGAGAAATGTGATGGAGGAGAAAAAATGTAAACTTGAGGTTGTACAGACTCGCCGATTTGTCAACAACTAATTCCACAATGATAGCGTGATCTCGACTACCCCGCTACTGTTTTTTTTATTTTTTGCCCCGGCTCCCTGTCTCGTCTAAAAACGCCGCGAGTACAACGTGTTTTCTTTTACACTTAACCTGTCTGCAAGATTCAGCTCACCATTACGTGCATGTCAAGTCAACTTTATTTCTATAGCGTCCATCCACAACGTCTTAAGGCACTTTGAGTGGGTCACAACTCATATATTATATATATTGTATAAAAGAAAAACATCAGAAAGCACAAGGAAATGGAGGCAAGGGGGAGAAAAATTCTCTCTCTAAAGAAAAATCTCGAATAGAACCCAGACTCTGTGGGGCAACCATCTGGCTCGACTGGTTGCTTTGAGATGAGGGGGGAACGGCGGGTAGAATGGGCACGACAACAGCTGTATCAACAACTAATAGTCCCATCGTGCCAATTATTGGAAATGATCAGCGGTGGCGCCGTAGCAAAAGGGTGCGGCGAGTCGCATTCCTCGGTGATCCGCTTGCCTTTATAGATGCGATAAATAGCAAAATGTTTTCTTTTGGGTTTCCGACTCCCGTGGCGTGATGTCATCAATGTTGTCGCCGTCGCCTCTCCGTCCTCGCATCCCATAGCGGATGCGGCTTGAAAACAGCCAACTAAAATGGGACGTTTGATGGAAATGTTATAATGATATCGTTTTCTAGGATATCAGCCATGCCATTTATTGACACGGGCCCCTTTGAAGGTTTGCCGCCTTTTGCAAGCGCACACTTGTTCGCACAAGTTGGAAAATGAAAGAGGATGAACGCACGCGTGTAGTTTAGCACATGTAATTAAGTACGTGCCACCAATGTGGTGATTAAGATGGCCATTAATAAAAAATTGGGATGTGACTTAAAGGAAATCCACCACTGACGCACAAATACAGAGCCGGGGGAAAACAAAAGACGTCCGGCCTCGCTGGCGCGCACCGGCGCACCTCCAATCACCCACTTAACCCTTCGCCACTGGTGAAAAGCAACAAGATCTCTTAACAAGAGCTCGTCGTTTCCAATGAATTTTGCATGAAAACACGCCGGCGGAGCACCAAGTTGCCTGCTGTCATACGAGAGGAGCGCTAAATGTTTAATGACGACAACAGCGCGTGCACAACACTGTGGGTTGTCAGGGTGCCGCTCTGAACCCCCCACCCGTCCCGCTTTCATCCTGACAGACTCTCCGAAAAAGCTCCTGATCCCTCGCACCTCCCCTCCCACCCAGCAAGGAGACCTGGATGGAAATGAGCTTGGAGTACTACAGTGTGAGCGCTGTTTGCGAGCCAAGTGATACAGATCACGGGGGTTTAAAATAAGACCGCCACCCCCTCCACCCGTCCCCGACATCACCATTAGACGAAGACGAGAGGAAATGAGGGAGAAGACAAGGTGGCGGGCGCAGACAGGATGCACATCTGCAATCCTTGAGTTGAAAATATTCCTCAAACATCTGTCAGCTGTCTTTCTTGGGCGAAAGGAGCAATTGTCATCCTGCTCATCTCCCGTGGAAGCGTGCGAGGAGCATCCACGTCGTCCCGGTTTAGGTTCCCGATAACGACGTGACGAGGCCCACAGACACACCGGCGAGTCAAAAACGTTTACCATTGAGTTTTTAAAAGGGGGAGTTTGCAGCATCAAAACTGTTAGGCTGCACGATTTTGATGAATCTAATTCAGGTTTTTTTATATATTTTTTTTTCTATTATAATATTCCTATATTATTTTATTATTACATTATTTATTTTTTATTATTAATATATAATACTATTATTTCATATTACTTTATTATTTTTTTCAACGATAGGTAATTTGAACCACATCTAATCTGGCTACAGGTGGTTGCATGCAACACACGCACAGACAAACAGATTCACACACACGCACACGCGCACACACACACCCACACACACACAAACCTCGGAAGTTCATATGTGCGCTCAAATGAAGACAGGCTCAAGCGGGGTCAGCGATAAAGAAGGAGATTCCTATCGCCGCTGAAGGATATTGAAGCCTTAATAAGAAAATAGATATAGTCGCCTAGCTTAACATTTTCTTTGATAGCTTTATTTGTTTTCCTGATAGCCATCGAAGAAAAGCAATATATAATGACAGCAAATATAGAAGCGCTATTCCTTTAAAAGAAACGGCATGCGTTCTGAAAATGAATTTGGGAATATCGAAAAACGCTTTAAGACCTCGGTTCAACGGGCCTCGGGAGATTAAAGGTTTTTCTTTGGCTTTATTCGCTTCCTAATTCAAAAGGAGGACGACACGAGCGGTGATGCGGCGAGACGTTCTGATTGGCTGAAAGGGTCCACAGGGGGATTTTTTTCATGACACGCCGGATGTAAACTCAAATCAATGATGCAAAATGCCACCTGTGAAAATACAAAATTAATAACACCAAAAAAAAAAATCTGTGGCCGTTGGTATATTATATGTAATTTAGTCTAATTGACTCTGTTTAAAGTCTGTTTAAAGACCAAATGGTGGCTTGCTGAGCTCTGGCGGTGCTCATTAAACACGCCGCCGCACACGGAGTTGGCACCGTGTTGCATATTTGAACGACTGTGGGATTTCTTCCATGTCAAACGGTAGCTCAGGCTGAGCTGGTCAGCGTTAACATTTGATATTAATTATTTCACTAGACATGCGGAATGCGACTTTAACAGGATGCGTAGACATTCTTCCCGTGGAGTGGAACCTCGTTACAAATGTCATTGTTCACGGACAAGTTACGCACAATTTTTTGGGAGGGGGATGACTAGTTTTGTACTATTTTTGGAACTGGCATATTAAATGCTGGACGTAGGTACAACGGTTGGAAGGGCTCAGTTGCATCTGTTATCGTATTCCTACGAGATTGAAATTTATTGAGGTTTGCTAATAAATTGAGATTGGCTAGACAGTGAAAATTTCCATAAAGCACCCACTTCGGATTGATTTCAACTTGTGAGTTCAGTCCTCCCACACCGATGTGAGGCTGAGCAGATGGTGCGCATCACTTAAGCACACACATACATCAATCAACGTTCAATCTGACGTTTTAAAAATGGCCGAACTCATTCTGTGTATGGACACACACACACACAAAAAACAGGCAGTGTATTATTTTCAAACAAGGCTATTGTTCAGCTATGCGTAACCCGAATAGAAAAACATCAATAGCCTCAAAACAACTCCAAATATATTGTAAAAAAAATATTTAATAAACAACTGCAGTTGAGCAAAAAAATATATATAAGCATGGAATATTGGCGAAGAATTAAGGATGCTATTCTGGTAGTTTGCCCTGAAGCAAAACAACCTGTACGCTTGCAGACCTCAATGAAAGGTTGCAATCTCCCACTTTTTTGTCCCAAGACAGACACACTAAAGGCACCAAAGATGCGGAAAATCTTATTATGCGGCAAGACTTATTGCGGGCAGACCAGGAGCGGCAAAAGTTGCAAACTTGAACAAAGTCGCTAAAAATGGAATAACCTTCGACTCCTCTATCACCGTGTCATCTTTTCTTACAAGGGGGAACTGGATCAGATTAGCTGAAGGGTGCGGGCCCATGCTTGATTGCAGAAGGAAATTGAAGGAGAAAGCAGTGATGGGTAAAAGGATTGAGTGACGGATGGATGGAAGGACGACCAAGGCTAAGCTTAATATTTGCCCTCGGTTATATTCTGCGTGTTCTCTATGGAGTGGACATTAGGACTAACACGGGAGCGGTGAGTTGACTGGCGCGTGTACGTTTGCGTGTCGCGGGTTATTCATCACTTACGTCTTTTTCTCCGCCTTGTCCTTGTTCTTCTCTCGGTCCCGATCCCGTCCCTTGTCTTTATCGCGGCCCTTATGTCGGCTCCGGGTCCGCTCTCTGCTGCGGCTTCTTCGGCGGCCGTGGCTTCCTCGGCTCCTGCTGCGAGAGCGCCGGTGGCGGGAATGAGACCTAGAAGACAGACGTTTTAAAAAAGTTTCAGAATCATGAAAGCTAGAAATGGTCACCAGTGTTAAGATATGAGAGGCCAATATTATGTATACAAATATTTGATCTATTTTTTAGAAAAAATAAATAAATTAAAATATATATATTTATATTTATTTTTTTATTTTATTTCCAGATTTATATATTTTTATATATTTTTTTAGAAAATAACCAGATCAAAATAGCCACCGAATAGACTGCGGTCCAACTTTTAAAGTGAGCTCCAGTCGGTTCCGATCTTCAATCGGGCATCACTCATACTTTTAGTTCTCTTTCACGCTCTCTGTGGTTCTCCGTCAATACTTTTGACAATAACATATAGACGATATAATAAAAGAATTGATAACATGACCCCCCAAACCGCTGGAAAAGTAGATTAAATCGACAGCCCGGCTGTCTTTGCGGAGTCGTTAGAGGAGATGGAGGCAATGTAATTCTTGTGACTGTCACCAAAAGGCTTCCCTTAAGCGCTCCGCGTTCATTTTTCACTGTGTGGGCATAATGTCACGGTTACATAAAATCAAACACACACATACACACACACGCTGCGGGGATATAGCCAATTAGAGCTAGGCTCAGAGGAGGACCGGTCGTCGCTATTGATCCCGTTGCTGACCCCCCTGGTCTCCGAAAGATTTACAGTTGGAGATTTACTCTCTGCATAGTTGTACCCACACATGTCAACAGACATAAAAAGCGAACATGAAGCCAGACAGAAACATTTATTAATAATAATATTAATACTTGCTTGATTTCAAGCAAACAATTTTATCAGTGTGCCGTTTGCGGGCCATCGTGATTGGAAACCCCGGTAGAAATCAGCTGCTATCGTTATCTTCCATCATCTATCATTTTATTGATTTGTCTATAAAAACAGTCAAACCTGCTGTCCACAAGCTTTATTGCTTCCCCCCCTCCTTTATTAGTTTGCAGTTTGGGACATCCACAGCTGTCTTTCTGCCGACAGAAAACTAATCATTTTCTTCAGACGCCTGTCACCGTACAAACAGACAACAGTCTGACAACTGTTGCGATCAATTAGGAGCCGAGGAGAGCGTCGCCGCGAGGACGGGCTGCGCTATTTTGAGGCGATTCGGGTGGGGAAGGTTGCAGTCGGGGTTTTGGTACATCCAACAAGACAGAACCGAAGCTTAAGTCTACGGTGAAAAACACGATTTTGGACGCATCTACTTTGGGAAGAGAGTCGTTTAAAGTGCTCTGATTAAAGCAGCAGAAAGTTCGGATGTTCTAGTAAGCTTTTCTAGTCAATGGACTATTTGGGTTATTGACAGGTTGGAGGTCAAATTAATAAAGAGAAAAACCCTTGGCATTATTTAAAAAAATATAAATAAAAAAAAGTATTTCAAAAAACAAATTAAATTTAAAAAAAATAAGAAAATACAAATTCACAATCACAAAAATCGGACATTTGAACAGGGGTGTGTAGACTTTTACATCCACTGTAAGTTACCAAGGACTTGTGAATTGAAATAAACTGGAATGCTCGGAGGCAACTCCAACCAACAAACCCCAAACTGGTGATTAAGACGAGCTTTTCCTGGACTAATTGATTTCTTCAACTTTGAAACACTTCACTTCATACTCCTCTCATTCGATGAATCCTACTTTGCGTGCAATTACTTTCCTCGCACCTTTTGTCGAGACGCAGCTGAGCAAAACCGCAAGCGTGAGCACCCATTTTAATCAAACATCTGATCAAATTTGATCGAGTGTGTTTATCAGTGTGCACCAAAGCGGCCGTTAAGATTCACAGAGAATCACAGCTAATGGGAAAAGGGAAAAGAAAAACATTGGCATTTGGGGTGGGGGGGGGGGGCTTCGGTTCGGAGTCTCCAGGCGAGATAATTCATCAATGGCGCAAACAGACTTTGGAATGAGTGACTCTGTGTGTTGACAATGCCTGTGCATGTTTGTAATCAACAGTACATGAGGGGGGGAAAAAAATAGGACAGAATCGCAGCGTTCCAAGCTTTCGTCTTGCATTGAGCGCCAAGCAAACTGCGGCCAGAAGCCGCAGATGCGTTCAACACAATCTCCGTCTCTGTTTCTCTCTCCCCCTCCTCTCTTTTTTCTTCCCTGTGAAGAAACAGCCCACTTCTGGGGGTGTGCGGCAAATTAAATTGACTGTAGTTAATAGAGTGAGCCTGTGCTGCTAAATGTCAATTTCCTGACCAAGTCCTTCCCCTTGGAGAATGATTAGCTAATTTAAAGCTAGGGATAAACGGGCTAATGCAAGGCGAGCACAGATAAACGTTTGCGGCCGGACCTCATGCCAAGTCTTCCCTCCGCTTTACATTTCATTGGCCTTATTATCTCCGGGGAAAATAGGTGTCCCTGTGGCCTAAACATATTTTCATTTCTAATAAAAGGCCCTTGCTGTTTGAGCCCCCCGATCCCCCATCACTGGCTTGTTTCACCATTCCCCGCCTCGTTTTTCGCCATCTCCATTAAATCCCCACGCTGCAATTGGCCGGCGCCGTTTTTCCCGGGGAATTATCAATCGAATAATTATGCGGCATGTTGGGAGCCGGGCTAACGCTTATCACCGCTGACCCCCCCCCTCCCCTCGGTGGGTGCCGGGATATGATCCCTTCACCGGAGCCCATTGGGGTAATTACGTGAAGCTGGATGGTGGGTTACCCTTATCAGTCAGCATTCTATTTCTGTATTTGATTGAAAATTGGACATTAATGGCAGAGACGCGATATGACGCGTGTCAGATACAGGTGAACGCCTCCGCTGGCATCTGACCCCCGGCCGAGTCATTATTGATACCGAGTAGGGTGCCGAGCGTGGACAGAGGCGCGCAGCAATTTCTTATCTTCAACCAATTTCTGCAGAATTCATATTGTTTCCTCTTTTCTCCATCGACAATCAAAAAAGCTCGAAGCAGCAAAGTCCGGCACTGTTTGTCCAGATATGCTGACATAATTAGAAGAACAACAAATCCAGTCAAGTTCTTACAGACGCTCTGACCGAATATTTCAGTGACCCGAATGTGACCAGGAAGCCCTTGAAGAGTTTGAGAGATGCTTTAAATGAGCTCACAATAGTTTTCAATTAAAATGATTCAACGTTGGCAGGATTGCGAACGTGACATTTATTTTCTACTCTACAAGCACATTCGGAACTTTTGATTGGACAGCTGGCCATCCGATGTTTTTGGACTGCTTGTTTTCTATACGTCCTTAACCAATACACCCTGATCAAGCACAATCATCTGAGTAAACAAAACACAAACTATAGCTCGCACCAAAAAAAAAAAAAAATGCTTGCTTGGCATCAACTATAGCAAACAGTAGACAAACTGAAAAAAGAAACGGGCCACATTTGAAGAACTTCATTAACGCCGAGTTATTTCCACTGACGGCACACAGCAGCTGTTTAGTATTCCGACTTAAAAGTCACTTTTTGTTTTTCATCCCTGGCATTTCAATGTGTCTAAAAAGCACCTTGAGTGAGCAATGCGTATTCGCTGCTGCCAAAAGACGCGGAAAACAGCTGTTCCCGCCTGACGCTGCCAGCTGAACGGAATGCAAATATGTTAACCATCCAGAATTTATTACTTTTGAGTGCTCTTCAAAAGCCACAGCAGACACAAGTTTAATTTATGATATTCCTCTAATTACGAGAGCTGTTGAAATCATTTCCCAAGCTGCTTCCTCCTTCCAAGCAGTCGCATTATCCCTTCCCTCGGTTCACGGCGCACGCACACGCGCCCGATACGCTGGCTGCAAAGTAGGTGATTGTGAAGACAATTAAGACGGCAAAGGCAGAGCATGAAAAGATCCACAGAGATGGTTTTTTTTCCCTAACCCTCCCCTCGGTCCTCCCTCCGCGTCATAAAAGCAATGTTTAGATTTGTCATAATCGGCTGTTTGCTTTCAATTTAAGCAAGCGTCAACACAAACGTCTGCAGTGCAAGGCTGGCTGGCTGGGCTGTGAAGCAGAAATGAGACGGCGGGCGGACCACCCACCCAAATGCGCACACACACACAGTTACAGACACAAGGTCAAGTCATTTAGCAGAGTTCAAAAAGCCTTTAGATCTATACGAACCTACGCCGGGCAGCCGACGATGAGGGCAAAAGACGAATTTGTGCCGAAAGACGCTTTTAGTGTGTGCGTGGTGATTAGCAGACGTCTTCATCGGCGCATATGCCGAGCGTCACTCAGCCGCTCTGTCGCAATCCTAAACTTGGCCGTCTGGTGGGCGCCCGTCACCTTTGACCCGCGCGCAGCCAAAACTTGACGTGACACCCATTAGCAGCTGGAGATTTGGAGGCGTGGGCCGTGAGGTCAAGTGAAGGTCACGCTTCGACTAGGTGCTAACTTGCCAACTCGCTCACAGTCACTCAGGCCCGACTTTTTCCAAACTCGCCTTTCCCAACTTGCTGCCGCCATCCGTCACAGCCCTGACACGATTAGTTATGGCCGGTTAGGAGAGAGATGTTATCGGTTGCCAAGATGTCCGTCTAGAAAACACTGGAAAAGATGGCGGCTGGGAAGGTGGGGTTGGGAGAAAAAGCAAGTTTTTTTTTTGCGCAACGTTCCTGGACCTTCACCTTAAAAGTACCCCGATTTGCTGGTATCCGTTATTATCATCTGTTTGCAATCATAAATTAATTAATGCATAAATAAAGTAATTAATGAGTAAATAAATAAATACATAAACAAACACAAAATAAATGAATAAATAAAAAAAATAAAAAATATATAAAATAATGAAAAAGATCAAATAAAAAAATAAACAGAATAAATTTCGGGATATAGAGAGAAAGCTGGTTCCAATCAGCCGGTGCGCACCTTCTCCACTCGGCGATGTATTTTACTGCCTCTTGTACACGTTGCGTATTTATGAAGTGGCGCGAGATCTGAGGGCCCATAGCAAAACAACCTTGTATTGTTTAAACGTGGACTGTTGGGCCCCGTCTGTGTGCTTAAGTGATTTAGGAACACGCTCACAAGTGCGGTATATATATAAAAAAAAAAAAGAAAATCATAAACGCTGAGACAAACCATGCGAGTAGACTGTAACAGGCACCAAGGAAGGGGCCGACAAAAAGCAGACGTGCATTCCACTACTAAAAGGAAACTACACTTAATTAAACACCCAAGAAACAACTTGGGGAAGGAGTTTGTTTCGAATAAAAGAAGCAGCGCTATCGGTTTCCGACATAAAGTTCTCTTTTGACACAACTTGGGCTCGTCAGGCTTGTCCCGTTTTTATTTTTTTTCCCCATAAGTTCATGTCACCATGAACAAGAGCCAGCGGTAAACGGCCCATCAGGAAATTAATAGAAAGGGCAAAGACAATATTAAATTGTGACCAAAACTACTTTTATTTCAACAATTATTCCTTAGAGGAAGACAGTCAAAAAAGAAAGATCCTGTTGTATTAATATTGTGCTACAGAAACTACGTTTTGAAATATTAAAGGAGACCTCACATTGCCACATTTAGCTTTAGCATTTAGCATTGCATTAAATCATCTATTAATATTTTATTTTATTTTCATACCTATTTTCTCATAACTTTATTTATTAATTACAGCCTATATCTTATCAAATACCTTATTCTCAAAACATTACGATATTTTTCGTTCCGTAACGGCGACTTTTTATTCCTTTTCACTCCACCCCTGTAATATTCCATTTTTTATTAGCATGTCAAAGCCCAGATTGAAATGATGCCGCAAATTACATTCACTCTGTTATTTTAACATCCCGTACTGTGACTTTAAGGAGGTATCTGGCATATGTCAGCTGCAATTGCTTGACTAAATTTAAAGTACTTGAACATTCCCCCCATTTTGATTTAAACCCAACATCAAGAGTGGCCCAAGCGATCCGCCTGCCCTTGGTTGCGCTCAATCGCACGACACTTAACAGCGTATCCTTTGGCCAACCCGTTTATTTCCACTTCCTGCTTCCTCAGCCCGAAACCGACGTCGGGGACGGCTCGCGGAAAACGTTGAGAAAGTGTTTCATTACGTTCAAAAAGACTGTCAAGGTTGTAGTCAGGCTGCACGTGATCTTTGTTTCATTTTTCTGCCACAACTAAATGTGTGAGTGAAACCACGTGTGTGTGTGTGTGTGTTCTTCCCACTGACAAGTTAGCTCTAATTTGCTCTCAAGTTGTCCACTTGGGGAGAAGTTGAGCGATGATGGAGAAGGATTTTTTTTTTTTTTTTTTGGCAAGACAACGCACGTGGCTCCGCCTCACGATGAGTTAACACGCATAAATACACATCAATAATCCCGGGCTATCATTCACACGCTCTCTTTATGAATAATTATTGCACGCAGGCAAATCAAGAGATCAAAAGACGACACATCCAAATATTTTTACATAGTAAATGTGCTCACACTTACTTTCAGGCTGTGTTGATGAACGTGAGCTAAAAAGTCCACGTTGTAACTCGGAGTGTGCCAGCGCATTACAAAGACACGCTTGCGGAAAAAATGTCCATATGGTTTAAGCGGGATCATAACCGGAGTTCAAGGTAAACACGGCTGACTGAGGTTTGTCCACGCGTGCTCTCCTAGCTCACGTCTCCAAGGGCCCGCTCAAAACCTGGCCACTGCACACACGCACCTTTCTCTTTGGATGTGTGTGGCATGGCTAGGAGATTATTAAGTGTCTAATTACAGGTGCCACATACAGTGCATATAAAGCTGACTCTGACTCTGACTCTGATATAGAAAGTCTACACACCCCCTGTTCAAACTACTGAAATAAGATGAATCATTTCAATTATTTTCCACCTTTAACGTGACCTAGAAATTGTATTTAAGTAATCAAGGAGGTAATAACAAACAGATAATGTTGTTGCACAAGTGTGCACACCCTCATATAAAAAGGATGTGGCTGTTTTCTGAATCATCCAGTTACATTCAAATTTGTGTAGAATGGGAGTCAGCACACATCGGACACGTGTTATGGTATTTAAATGACATGGTATGTTACACGATAGTTCTTCTCTGTAGATTACATTTTTGGTCATATTTGGGGTGTCTGGAACAGATCAATTATACTTGCATTATTTCCTAAGGGAAACATTGCGTCGGTTTCCGAACAATTCTGTTTTAGTCAAACGGTTTAGTCACAAAACATTTGGTTGCACCTTATTTAGCTAGACGGCGAATATTTTCTAAAGAGTGCATCATCTAATTAGTGAAATAAATGACATGGGTGACTTGAGGGGGAGTCAAACTTCACAAAGTTAAGTCGGAGGCCGCTTTAGCTTAGCCAACTCGGCGACTACCGCTTCCGATAAAAGTCAAAACGGGACAGATGGCACATTTGCTATCGAATGAGTTTGGGGCAGACGGTCATACATTTACTTTACTACTTTCGAAAGCTGACCTGACCATCACGCACCGGCCGCCATTCACTGCCCTACAAACTGAGCTTCGCTGAACGCAGATCCGGTTGTGAGCAACTGGTAGAGCCTCCTTTGCTCTCTCTCTCTATCTCTCTGTATTGCTCTCTGGCTCTTTGCCTGGCGGCCCAGGGTGTTATTAGACGTCAGGCCGCCTCACAGCTCCAAACGGCTCAATGACAACACACGGGTCCTGCCAATTAGAAATAATTAGACAGCCATTTCAGTGGCAAGTCTTTTTAAGTGCATATATAACGATGCAATGATGCTTATTAGGCGGCCCCCGAGCCAGCGAGGAGCGCGGCCTCAAACGCTTTGGTGCCGCGGAAAATAATTATGCCAGTGATCACAAAGCGAGCTGCACATCTCTGTACTTCACCTCCACGCGTTTCAAAAATCCACTTCATTAGCTCCCGTAATTAATCCTCCAATAATTGCAGGAAAAGCCCAGTTTACCTCCCTTCGTTTCTAATTATCATCTTATAAATAGTTATGGTTCTAATTAATGTGTTCATTAGGCAGGATATTTCTCTCAAAGCCTCGCTGGGAGCCAAAGGTCCGGCTTGGCTCTCTCTGAAGCCTAAGCAGCCAGAAGGTGAGGCCATCCTGCCTGCATTTGCTTTTATTTTACTACATTCAACCTCCTAATTGGCATTTAAAACCCAATTTGGAAGAACTTCAAGAAGCTTAAATGAGGGAGAGAGAATGAGGCTGATAGAAGGAGCAAGGGAGAGTGAGAGATAGATTTTTTTTTTTTTTTTTTGAACGCCAGAGCTAATAGCACGTCTGACTCTTTCTTTCTTTCTGCCGCTGTGGCCAGAAGGACGAATCATTTTATTATCATCAAGTCCACACAATGAGGAACTAACAATTTATTTGACATTGAACACATCTTATTGAGTTTACGGATAATTATTCATTCGTCAGGTCATCTTGCTACTAAAAAGCAGACTTGGCAAAAGTTTGTGCTAAAGTATGTGGGGGGGAAATGTTTTTTTGTCATGATTCAACTCTTGTACATACTGGTGGTAAGTTAAAAAAAAAAAAGTACAGACTAAAACAAATCTCAAACATCATCAAATGAATCAAACTATTTTGAGAAGTGATTATTGTTCAGAGCCGTAAATAAACTTAAAATGACCAAATTGTCTGGTTTCAGCCTCTCAGCAGCTAATACGCTCTGAATTCTGTGGTGCTTCATGAAAGCAGACTGATGGGCAAACATCTGGTTTGACTTCTTTGGAAAACAATGATCAACTAATCAACTTTGATGCAATGAAAACAACATGTCCCGATAGCTACGATAGCATTGGAAACAAAACATAATAATTTTGAAATAGCAAACGATAACTGAAAATCTGTACCACACTTGGATGTTATTTTAAAGTTTGATGGGGGGGGAGAAATTATTTAGGCACAAGACAACTTGCCAATCATTATTCTTGAAGCTTAAAAATTATCTTCAAAAAATACTTATTTAATAGCCACAATGACTTCAGATGTTCGCCTATACGCGATCATTTTGTTATTTTCGATCTTCGTGTTACACAGTGCAGACTAGGCTGCAGCTCCGGGGAGTAAAATGGTGTGGTTTTGATACAGTGGGATGGAGAAGTGGTGGAGTCAGGTATTGGAGGATGGCAAAGGTGGGGAGGGGGGCGGGAGCGCTCGCGGCGAGGCGAGGATGAAAGCGGCTGTATGTGTCAGTCACTTATTCCTCCCATTGGTAAATAAAGGTTTCTGGCAACAAAGGCGAGCGGCGCTTGACTGGCCTTTATGGTGGATAAATAAAAGAGACAATACAGAGAAAAGAGTGAAGAAAGAAAAAGGAGACGGGAGCAGCGGCGCATCAAAAAATGGTGGTCGGATCTTATGACGGGGAGCGTGTTGAGAGCAAAGCAGAGCAGCTTATGTCAACATCTTGGGCTGAACAATTAACGGAATTCAATTGCAATATAGTAGAATGATTTTTTTTCTCTTCATTTTGTTTTTTATTTATATACCGACGAGCTAAGTTCAGTGCTTAACAAGTGTAAGTGCTTAGTAAGTCAATTTAACTTCAAACCTATAAGTAGCTTTATTTTAGAATAAGGGCAAAACATTTATGATTAGTTTTTTGTCATGCAGATTGTTTGTTTGGTAATAAAAAGTACATGGAAAACTAAACTTGTAAATAATATTGAGGGGAAAAAATATAATTTTAAATTGAAATATTATTAAATATATTAAATATTAAATATGATTAAATATTACTTCAATATTATTTGTCTAAATCCTTTATTTCTAGTAATGACATACAAATCCAGCGGTGCTCTGATGCGTGCAACGCATCTTAAGTTACGAGACGTTGGTTGTCCGATTATTTGCAAATTTGAGATATGTTATTAAATCTCACAGTTTAGCGGCCATGTTTGTGGAGCATATCATGACAAGCCGTAAAAACAGTAATACTATTATTATATTTATCATAAGACTAACTTTGTGTATCTTTTTGCCGGATTTTTACTAAGGGAGACACAGTGACCCCCCCCCCTAAAAAAAGTAACCCCATTTTCCTTTAAAATAAGGAAGTGACACCCACAACCACCTGCTACATCACACACACACACTACATTGTACATTAATATACGACACATGGGGAATTACCGATCCAGGTGGTCCGGTTCTAGATTTTGCCTGGCCCACCTCTTGTCTTCATCCCTCCCTCGGTGTGACCTTGCACACTCTGTGTCGGAGGGAAAAGCTATCTAGCAGATGTACAACACCTCATCTCATTCAGGGGAGGGAAATTGCTGAGTGAAATACATACCAGGTCATTTCTCACACACACACGGGCACACACACACACACACATACAGTGTATAGAATTTTGGCTAGTAGAAAATAGTGGTCATGTTATAGGTCTAACCAAGGCTGATTGTCAAGCCATTAAAGAGCTCTTCTCCGCTTGTTCGTGATGATGGATTAGGATTACGTTGAAAAAGGATAAGAACATTTTCTCGGGGCATCCCTTTCTCCCGCTCGCCAACTAATCGCTCACTTTGAACACGAGGCCCGCGTTTCCACCAGCGCTTCTAATGGCGACATGACGGAATGAGTGACTGAGCCACACACGTTTAACCGCGGTGGCGTGTGTGGCGGGGCAAAATCGGGGCCTGTGATCCGGCTGCGATGAGAGGCTGCGTCGCCGTCATTGCACACGCATCGCAACGTTGTGCGGTGTGCATATCTGTGCTCTGTGGGCTGCTAATGCGTTTGCTGGCAGGCCTCGTACACACACACACACAGACAGAAGCAGAGAGCGGCCCCGGTATGCCTGTTCAGATCAAAGAGAATAAACATTAATGGCAAATAGGTAATCTGCTCCTCTTGTCTGTTTTACATTTCAGGGCAAGATTGACTGCCTCTAGGGGACCGGGCCCTCCTGATTGAGGGCACGGAGGAGGGAGGGGCCAGAGGGAGGGAGCCACGATTGATGGTAACCACATGATAAGACTATTATTCTTATTGCATGTATCTTTTTATTCGTATTCATAAAGGAGGCATTGGAAAGAAGGTAATCATGTTCTCCACTTGAAAGCGGCTCAATATCGTCCTAATCTGGCCTTTGGGATGCGCACATTGTTATTCCCATTCCGCCGCTCTATCTTTGCCCCATTTTGTCTTTGCTCTTCATTTGCCGCCCACTCTCCTGCATTCAACTCAAGTCCTCAACTTTTCCCACTCCCTCCAAACTTGCCGTCCTCTCCGTCTCCCGCCTCTCTAGGGTCGCTGCACGCCCACCCTTCCTTCATATTCCGCTGGGGGTGGCGGGGAGGGTCAGGGGGGGGAGGGCGGCACCTTATATCCTACGTACGTATCCATCATGAGGTCCTGTCCACTCAATCCTGCACTGATCCATCAGCCAGCATCCTCAGGTACACACGCCATACGACTGACTAATGGTACTGGAAGCCCCTGTACAGTCCGAGTCAGCCTTGCTGTCAGTCCACTGTGACGACGCAACGTTTCATATACCGTGTATCGCGGATTAAAAAAAAATCCCATTCTCCCACGGCGCACATTCTGTTATGTCTGAGGCGGCAAACGTAGAAAGAGTTCCGGCAAGTTCACATGCTTGATTTTCAGGTGCTAGCAAAATGGGCTCGTTCCGTTTTATTTTATTCAGGGAGTACTCGCTGCCCCTTCGATGTTTGTCGTATGAAAATGCCTGTGTGCATTTCTGACAAAATTTGCCATGGCGCCGAATCCCTCCGGCGACCCATCGCACCTGCTCCTTGCTAAGCAGATTACACAACTCTGCTAATCAGAGCGCCCGCCGCGTTTGCATGCGCCGATGTCATCGGCTGCACCTCGAAATCTCCCAAATCCCCCTACACCTTTCATCTCACGCCACTCCGACGAATCCGTTTTCAGACAGATGTTCTCATTGCCAACGCAAATGACGACTCAGGTCCAAACCCCGCCCCCAAGAACAAAAAAAAAGTTGCAAACGCCACAGCCTCATCCAGCATGGCGACATCTCCGCAAATAAACAAAAGACCCCAGTGGCCGCATACATTACGACAACCTTTTTCTCCCGGGTGCATCCACGCATGTCAGTGCGAGGGATTTAAACGAGAAAAAAAAAAAACCTGTTTACTGGTTCATTAGCAGCAGATTAGCTATGCTAATGACATGGAGCACCACACACGGCGACTTTGCCTTTATGTCGCTGAAAAGAATACGCAAGTGTGTGTGTGTGGTGCAAGTATGTACACACGAGGCTTGCATGAATAAGCGAGTCCCTTGAAACATAATGGCACGTAAGCGCCATTGGACAGCAGGGTAATAATCATAATTTAGCAAATCAATGTATGGATGATGTTGGATGAAGTTAAGAATAAAAACAAAACACAAACGAGTAAAAAATGAGCCTACTACTCAATCTCAGTCAAGTTTTGAGGAAACACAGTGTCTTTTTTTTTTACTGACCTACAAACGACATGACCTCTCCAGTAATTGTTTTTACCTTCGGTCCCGGCTGCGTGACCTGTGCGAGCGGTGGCTCCTTCCCCTGTCACCGCTCCGACTTCTCCTTTTATGAGATGAACCTCGGGATGAGCTGCTGCTTGAACGTTTCTTTCGTCTGAAACAAACGTGCGAACACGATCTCACTCGGTCGTTACGAGAGTTTTTACAAGATGGCTGAGAGGCAAGTAAAAGCGAGTTCGGTACAACTAGCAAGCGCCGATAGTAGCGGTGCTGGAAGGATGATTTGGTATTCCAACAGGTTGGATCCCGTGAGTGAGAACTTGTGAACTACCTCACGAGCCAAGACGCAACATTTTTCCGGGAGGTGATACGTCAGTTCATCCAAAAATGAAACAAGCAGACGTGCTGATACACCTTTCACACAAACGCAACTTTTTCTTGTTCACTCGGAGGTTTCATTTCTGCTCTCCGCCTCCGTTTCAACTCAAGGGGAAATAACAAAGTACAAGTTTTTTCAAAGTGTGCAATTTTTTGTTGTTGCTAGCTACTGTTTTACTTTTACCTCATTAAGGAGTTGAACATTTGAATTACGTATTAAACATGATTTTTTTTGTCATTTAAAAAAAGAGACCAAGCTCTATCATTTCATATCATATATCACTCCACTGTTTAGTTTAATTAAGTAATCAACCCTTCACGGGCCAAAGGCTTGTTTTACTTTGGCGGGATTCCGGTACGTGCGTATGTGCATGTTAATTGATCAAATGTATTGGCGAGCAGATGAGGGCTGCCGGGGTTTTACCGCCCCGCCTTTCGCACACAGGCAACGACTTCCCATCAGCAGTAATGGACCTTGACCGGGCCTCATAAATAATTACCATCAAGCGGCCTTGTCTGAGCAGCCCCGCACAACCAGTGGCAGTTGTGGATGGATGGAGGCTTGACGGAGGAACTCGGCTCCGGGCCGCTATGTGTGATTGCGGGAAAAACCTTCTTCCATCTACTCCTGAATTAACAGCTGGTAAAATGAGATCTACCATGGAATTCTTAATGGTATCCAAGTGGGCTAAAATTCAATTAGGAGAAAAGAAAACGTTTACAACCCCATGCTTTGGTTTCTTGAGATCAGTTTGTGCTAAACTGCTAATATAAGCAATTATGAGCATTTTTAAAATGGGGGACAGAGTTATTGCCCTTTGCACTCTCACCTCCTGTCCCTAGATCGTGAACGGCTCCGGCGGCTGGACCGGTGACTCCTGCTGCTTGT
The DNA here is from genome assembly GCF_033458585.1 of Syngnathus typhle. NCBI lineage: Eukaryota > Metazoa > Chordata > Actinopteri > Syngnathiformes > Syngnathidae > Syngnathus > Syngnathus typhle. The sequence continues at coordinate 409,835 of NC_083743.1, forward strand.
CACCCTGCTACCAGAAGATGAGGACGAAGAAGATGAAGATGAAGACGAGCGGCGACGCTGTTTCTTTTTCTTCTTGCTTCGGGTTTCGCCCTCACTGCTTGATGAGCGTCGACCCATAACTGTCTCACGGTTGTCACTGTCATACAGCAAAAACACACAAGGTTGCTAAGAGGCTAATGTTTACATATTATAAACGAACCGGGACCACTTTCGTCAACAAGTCATGTTTAACACCAATTCACACACTGCGTACACAGGAAATGCATTGAAACGGGGCTTTAGCGTGTTGTTAAATCAAGCGAATGGTCTGTAGAGTGCCTGTTTTGACTAGCTAGCTAGCTAACCGAGCTAACTCCACAACGCTACGTTCGAATATTTTTACTCGACTGATACCGGAATGGTTGTGCAAATGTCTTGGGTGACATATAAGTCACGCGAAGGCTAAATTCGAGTGAAGTGAAGTCGAATTGACAGCATCTTTGTTGTATATCCCGCTTCTCACCGTTGCCGAGCTCCACAACAAACATGCTAGGCAGCGCTAGACTAAAATAGTCAAAGTAGAGCGAATCAATCGAGCCCATGCTGGTATAAAAGGCATGGGAAACATCGATCGATGATTGGTTTGGTCTAACAACGTATAGGTGTATTTTTTTTTATTTCGGAGTCGCTGATTCGCCATTAATTCCTCCGTATATACATTAATAGAGTAGTTTGAAGATTTAAATAGTAGCGTTTTAGCTGGTTTTCTTTCTTTTTTTTCAAGAGTGGCATAATAATAAAATACTAAAACTGTTTTATGTAGCAATGTAAGTTTGTCAGTCATCGAATACATTTAAACAGCTATTAATCTTCAAGTACCATGGAAATAGTGTATTTTCTAAATAAATTACAATTATAATATCAGGTTTGATCCCTAAAATGTATATCAAGCATTATTGCAAGATATTATGCACAGTTTAAAGAACACGGTGCTTAAATATAGTAAAAATAGAAACGTTCAAAACCCACATTTATTAAAGATTAAATGCAAATGTAGTAAACAGTGGTGGGACACCCCACTGGCCACCTTATTTGTCGGAACAATTTGTTATAAGTAATTTTCCTGCTATCTTCACATGGATGTTGTATTCTTATGTTCCTTTATACTTTTCCTTAATAAATGTATATCAACTGAATATTCAAAGAGCAAATTTACAATTTATCTCATTAACAACCCTAAAAAACTCTTTGGTAAAGAAAGAAAATAATTATTGGATTTAAATGTATTTAAAATTAAAGTTAAATTTTAAAAATTCTAAATAAACGTTTATAAAAAAACACAGTGTTTCTTTTGAGTACTGCTGGAAGGAATCGCACTTTGAGGATCACTGCACTTTACAACACACATACACACACGTGTGTACATTTATTCTATTCACGAGTTGCAATAGCTACAAGTGCAGCCTTGAGCTCATGTGCATGAGGTCATAATCGTCATGCAACAATAAACAAACACATTGGGTGAGAGTGTTTTCCCTTCAAAGTGCATTTGAATCCAAACCACGATTTGCCTGTACAATAAATTAATTCGAAGACTGGTGGAGAAGAGGGGGGTTGGCGAGGGGGGGGGGGGGGGGATAAACAGGATGCGCATCACCTCATTAAGCATGCAACGCCGCTTTGGGCAGGAATAACAGTATTAATGCCTAAAGGTTTACACTGAAACATCGTTAATATTTAATCTGGGGGAATTATTATCACCACGGCGTGGAAATTGAGATGCTTATAGATGATCAATAAACACGCCTCGTTTAACATCACGATTTAGGGGGGAAAAAAAATCCCTGCTCTTTTCTCTTAATTGCTCTCATTGTTTATTTACAAATATGGGCCATAATAAGCGGTAATTAGCGAGCCCATTGGCAACATATATTAGCAGAGAGAGAGGCGCGTTAATTGAACGTTTATCTGTTATTTAACACCACAAGCATGCCTTTAAAAGGCCCGTTGAGGATTAGAAGCCAGATATAGCAGTATTATTTTCGACGCAGCACTTAATTTGAACATTACATCACCATAAACGTTCAGTTTGCAGAAATCTAATTTCATATAGGCTTTATAAATATAACAAATAGTTATCCGACACACATGCACGCACGCACAAGCTCACGACATAAATTTACGTTAACAAACGCGATAATATAACTTTTGCTGATAAATTAAATAATTTGATAATTGATATATATTATACTGATATCGTGCAATAAACGGCAATCTACGGTTCGCGCTAATGATAACTTCAAAAAAGATAAAACTATATTTAGTCTTATTTTTATTTGCATTGATCAGAGATGAGACGTCTCACTCTGTCTTTCTCTCTCTCTCTCTTTCTGTCTCTCTCGTCATTTTCTCAGCCACTCCCCTGCAGAGAGAGAGAGAGCTTGAGAGCGAGCAATAGAGAGCGGAGAGAGAGAGAGATTCATTGCACTCTCTCGGGTGTTTAAAAAGTAACCCAGGACAATGGCAGCGAATGAGCGCTTAATTAAATTAATTAGTCCTTCTTGTCAATCTTGGATTAATGGCCAATAGATGCTGCGGCGGTGCAGCTTAATGTTTTTTTCTCTCTTTTTTTTTGTACTAGTGTGGGTGGATGAAGGGAGTAAAAGAAGAGAGGGAGGGAGGGAGGGGGGGGCTCATCTCGGCATCCTGAGGGGAGGTAATTTGCACGGATCAAGGGGGCAAGGCGCCGCAAAGTATAAATAGTGTGACTTCAATCGAGGATCACCAGCAGGTTCCCCAACTCCGCGCTACCAAAGGAGGGAGAAATTGGCCGAGGAAGACGCGTCTTTATGTCCCATTTTTTTCGGGCGCCTTCCCAGAGAGTTGGCAGCATCACCTCGTCTCGTTTTCAAGGGGCCGCACCATTGATGTCTTAAGCTGCCGTGGAGCAAAGGGAGAGAGGGGCTACGACGGCGAGTCTGCCTGACTGATTTTTTCCTTCTTTGAAAGGAAAAAAAAAATCACGAGAGTGTGTGATGGAAGAGCTTACCGCGTTCGTGTCGAAGTCTTTCGATCACAAAGTCAAAGAGAAGAAGGAGGTGATCACCTACCGGGAGGTGCTGGAGACCAGTGCGGCGAGGGCGGCCGGCCGCGGCGGGGAGCCCTTAGCCCCGGAGCCCGGGAGCCGGGAGGAAGCGGCGGTCGTAGTCCGGAACGTGGCGCTCTCGCCGGGGAGGGAGACGGACATCCTCGGCCCGGAGAGGACCAGAGACGCCGGCAGTCCCAAACTCATTGACGGTAAGAGTCGATAGGATATAGATCGGCTTGGAGGAAAAGTCTATAAAGGCTATATAAACGTGTTTAATGGTGTTGCAAACTATTTTATTTGGCTGGTTCTCACATTTTACGAGAGAAAATCCCTCGGAATGTTCCTGCAGCGATCGTTAAACACTTTTAAAGTTAATCATCCATGATTACACGTATAAGGTGGAAATTATTATTTGAATCAATGTGTTAATGCAGCTCAATTTTGACAGTACATTAAAAATAGGTTTTAACTATTTTTTATATTTAAAGTGCTTGTCGTTAAATGTGATATGCAGGTTTTGCAGCATGCATGTATGCATAGGTGCACAAGCGCAGGTGGATGATGAGCTTGAAGCTGGCCTATAGTGTGCAGTGTTTTTCGTTTTACACGTCCAATGCAGCGAGTTTTTTTTTTGTTAAATGCATGGTAACATTATTTTAATAAACGGAGTATAATAGAAACAATAAATTTGATCAAACTAGGTGTCCATAATTTTTCTATACAATTAATAAAATACATTATTTCTATTCATTTGCCTTTATCATAGCCCAAATATATTTCTTGATTACGTTAAAAAAAACTTTCTAATTTCTTTTGAAAAACAGATCAAAATGTTTCAACACATGCTATTTAAAAGCGGAGTGTCTTGTTAAGCGTGGCCGTGACAGGCTGCTTGTTTCCCGCGTGGATCACACACGCAGGCATCAGTAGAGGAGCACACACACACACACACACACATGATGGCCTTGCATATTTATAAGCACTTAATAATTAAAGACCTTTATGTAGCTCGACAAAACATCTGAGCTGTGATCCGTTTTTGAGGTTTGGGGAGGGCAGGTCTCTCCTTCACTTTCCATTGCTTTCATTTTTTTTCCCCCAGTGCCCATTGAGGCCATCGGTGCACCGTACGTCAAATAACGTGAAAAAAAAAAGTCATGTGGCTCCACTCCCTGTTTCTTTTTTTAAAGGCACCACGGATGTGAAGGAGAGGAAAGAGGAGTCCACAAAGCCCATGGAGGACGAAGCGCAAACCAAAATCAAGCAAAGGAGAAGTCGGACTAACTTCACGCTGGAGCAGCTCAACGAGCTGGAGAGGCTCTTCGACGAGACGCACTACCCGGACGCCTTCATGCGGGAGGAGTTGAGCCAGAGGCTGGGGCTGTCCGAAGCCCGAGTGCAGGTCAGGGACCACCTGCTTTTCTCACACCCATGCATGGGAATAAAAAAGAATGCAGGAAAGCATGGATAAATAGTAGACAACAACATAAGACAAAGCAAGCATGAAGGATTATTAATAAAGATATGAAAACATTTAAATATTCAACAGTGTCTAACAATCATTAATATGCAAAATTAAATTCTAAATAATAAATATTCCATACAAGTCGTTTTATTTATTTGTAGGCTCTATGCAATATAGCGATAAAAACAATGTTAAAATAATTAGCAATGAGGAAACAGAAACGGTTTGGGAAATGAATGGAATGATAATAAAGCTTCATGTCATTTCATAAAATTTACCTGTAAATAATATTTATTATTTTTGTGACATGTAAAACACATGATTGGAATCTAATGGTTAAAAAAATAATACAAGAAACATACGTTTTGTTAATAGCATCACTCATCAGTTAAATATTTAATTAAACAATAATCTATTCCGTTTTGTGGGTATGACTCGATAAATATTGCAATTATATACATATATATATATTTTATATATATGACAAATCATAAGATGCATTCAAATACACTGATATTTTTCAAAAACGTATGACAATTGGCTTAGTTTTAAAAATCAACATTTGTTTTCTGCAGGTAAAAAAAAATCATGTTGTAAATCAAATGATGGAAGTAAAATATTTATTTACTTTAGGGGCTTTAGTTTAACGCATCAGTCATTTATATATGTGATTTAGCACGGACATAAATCAACTAAAATACGTGCAAACGTGTCTTATAAGTCCATTCCAAATATATTGCCGAGTAAAGCCATATTTTCCCATTCGAATAGAAATGTATTGATATCTTCCCACATTTTGATGTATTCTTCTCCAAGCAGCAATGCTTATTCAATTATTGCGTTAACGATCTCACTTGGGGGCTGTGTGTGTGTTGACGTCACGAGAGTGCACGTGCATGCTTTTCATCCTCACTGTGCAGCAGGATTGCAGCGTGTGTGTTTGTGTGTGCGTTCGTGGAACGTGTTGTTGTTCGCGAGGGCCCACGAGCAAAAAGACCATCTGGACAGAAACCCAGTATGCCTTCCAAGGAAAGTGGGGTGTGTGTGTGGGTGGGGCGGGGGTCTTTAAGCATGAACAGAATTAACATACGACTTAATCCGAAAAATGAACGGGAATAATAAGAGGGCTCATCAGAAAAAGTTTTTCTATATGATTTTTCCCGCAATTGTGCTGAGGGATTTGCATGAATTAAATGCGTTTATTATCGAGGCACACTCTTTTGATACAGACGCCGACACAATATAATAAATAGATGAAACATATGATCACTGCCAAAGGTTTATTTTCTATTTCTTCCCGCCTCAATCGATAGCTTTGCTGTTATCACCACTATAAATTCCAAGTGGAGCGCGCGCAAAAAACTCAATAAATGAAATCCGCCGACAGCCAAATCGATAATATTTTCTATCACAACAACGCGCCACGAAACATTTGTGCTAATTTAACTAAATGTGCTACTCCGCCGTGTAGTTTGTGTTTAAGTGTTTTTTTTCTCTCCTCCAAAGCGTTATAAAGACGTAGTTAATGGGAGCGGTCGTATAATGAGAGGAAAACGGTGCAATGAGTGGAGGGCAAAGCATCATCAACCATCATCATCATCATCATGGCTGCTACTCGATAGCGCACAGTCCATTCAAAGTCTGCTGGGACACTCGAGCATGTGCAGAAAGATGACACTGGGGCTGACAAGGTTATTTATTACAACCCGATCGCCCTGCAACATCTCCACAATTTGCCCCGATAAAGGAGTCGTTATTTATTTATTTATTTATTTATTTATTTATTTATTGCATATTCCCGCATTTGTCTGCAACGTGTCCTTGCTAATGTTTTAAATGCATTTGGGTATTTCACCCCTTTGAGGATTTATATTAAAAAAAAAAAAAAAGTGATTATTGTTACTTACCCACACACAATTAATCTGTATTCATGTGTGTTGCTGCAGGTTTGGTTCCAGAACAGAAGAGCCAAATGCAGAAAGCAGGAGAACCAGTTACATAAAGGTACATGCATACACTGAAGATTAATGCTATGAGTGATGATGTCGCTTTCTCTGATGATAAACAACAAAACAGACACACACCTATTACACACGAAAATGAATCTAAGCAGGTTTGTTGAGCAAGGGAATCACTTACAACTGTGGCTCATTTTGGGGTCTACATTTTGGACCCACTTGTGAAGGCCTACCAGTTTGATACACATTTCTGAAATAGCACGTTGGTGACCCCGGCTGTTTACAGTAGACACACAAACCAGCAGTTTTCATCTGCCTCATGCAAGTGGCACCCACAACCGCACACATCTTGCTTTCTACCACAACAAAGTGATTTTTTTGTTAGGTGGTGAGCATTTTCCTAATATTGTATTCAAGTGCTTATTTTGTATTGTGCATTTTGCTTGTTATAAGGCGCTCATCTCCGCATTCTTTTCTTCTAGGGGTTCTGATAGGAGCAGCAAATCAGTTTGAGGCTTGTCGCGTGGCGCCATATGTCAACGTGGGGGCCTTGCGGATGCCATTCCAACAGGCAAGTGTCTCTTTAAAGGGATTCTGAAATTATGAACAGTGTGTTAAAGGCATAGTATGATCAAATTTGTATATTCAAGCTCTTGTGCCCCAAAAGGCAAAGTGAAAATATGCACAAATAGGTTTTATATGACTTTCAACAGGTATTCCACATTCTAATGTGTTTTAAGAACATGGGTGGAGTAAGTTTTTTTTTAAAGTAGCGGGTCAGTCAAATGTAATAAACCATGATTTAGCAGTGATTCTCAAAGTGTGGTAAGATGACCACTAATGGGCTCCCTCTAGTGTTACCCAAAAGAATCACATCTTAAGTATTGTTCAGTTGTATTTAACTTTAAAGTGCATTTGCATTTACAGTGGCTTACAGTAATAGGAATAAAACCTCCGTCTCGATTCTTAAAACTGATTGGTGGGTTGAATGTTTTATTTTTTTAATGGTGGTTCCCCGAGCGTTGATCAATTCACTAGAAATTGATCCAATGCTGTCAATGGCGCAGTTGACCATGCCATCGATTTGAGACGCTCCCCAATCAAGACTTAAAAGCAGGGGGAAAAAATGACAAGTGAATGTCCCATGAGCCACTGCGAACTTAACGCATGTTCTCCCCCCTCCCCTTCCCCCTTCTCTGCCCCCCCCTCCTGCGTGCGTCCCGTAGGATAGTCATTGCAACGTGCCGCCCTTCTCCTTTCAGGTTCAGGCGCAACTGCAGCTGGACAGCGCCGTGGCGCATGCGCAGCACCATCTGCACTCTCACCTAGCCGCACACGCGCCCTACATGATGTTTCCGGCACCGCCCTTCGGTCTGCCGCTGGCCACGCTTGCCGCCGAGTCGGCGTCGGCAGCGTCCGTCGTGGCCGCCGCTGCTGCCGCCAAGAACACCAGCAAGAACTCAAGCATCGCCGATCTGAGACTCAAGGCCAAGAAACACGCGGCCGCGCTGGGCCTGTGACGTCCATCACGACGACGATGACGTCGCTCGGGAACGCGCACGCACGGGGACGCCAACGCCACGCGAGGACGCTATTTATGTTTTTTTTGTTTTTTTTCCTCCGCTGCAGGACAACTATAAAAATAAAGGCTATTTATGAGATTATGAAAAATGACTGCTTAATAGCCTATGGGAAGTAATTTTTCTACGCCAAAAAAAACAAACAAACAAACATGGACGGCCCTTGTGGCGGAAAGAAGAAGAAGAGGAGGATGCAGCTGGTGGTTGATACTTTGTCAAACAAGGCGAACCATTCTGCAGTCTGTTCTAACATCTTATTATTATTAATATTATTATTATTACTTACTGAGGCTGGCCTCGTTGTAGTTCAACACTTCCACGCCAAGAAATGAAGCGAGGGAATTCCAAAATGTTTGCATGAGTCAACACGCTGACCTTTATGACCTTTTTTCTTTCTTTGCTTCTTTCTTTTCTTCTTCCCTTTTTTTTTTGGGTAAAAATGACAAAAAAAACACCACAAATGTGAGATCATAATATATGGTTTTTTTTTTTTTATGCTAAGTGGTGTTTCATCTACTTTTAAAGGTAGTTTTTTTTTTTACGTTATATATATGACAGTATATATAACAAAAAAGAACTGTAAAAAGGTACGGGCACATGTAAAATATGTTTATACACAAGAAACATCTTTTTGGATTCATTTTCTGAGGGTGTTTGACTTCCATTTGCGTGCAAGCTATGTGCTTCCTGTATGTACTTTTTTAAAAATATATATATGACAGTGAAAGTGAACTCACCTGAGGCACGGGTTTCCTAAAAAAAAAAAAAAGAAAGAAAAAATAATACTCATGACAATACCTTTTCCATCTCATGTGAAACGTGAATCCACCTAATCAAAATAAATCAACAAAAGGTTCTTTAATGAGTTGACGCTTTATTGGAGCAATATGGCTCTTTGTTTTGAATTTATTTATTGGTAAAGAATTGTTTGGAAATCATGCATGACTGTGACGGGAATCTTTTGATAACGTCACGAGTGACAGGTCCGTTTAGTGAGGAACATTGCTTGTTCTCCTGCCAAATTCATGCATTATGCATGCTTTTCGGTTGTGGGACATTTGGAGAGGCGGACTGATCATTTTCACTCTACAAGAGAACACAACGGGGAGATAACAGAGAAAGAGGAATCAAGTTTGGCATCCCTTTTTCTAAATTCTTTGTTTATTCTCTTTTTTTCTTTATTTGACAAAAATGAATTAATTCATCTATGCAGCCAAACACATGTAACAATAGTTAATTGACTTTGGCCATAGTTGAAACAGCGCTGGTCAAAAGGGTCTGTCGGCCATTTTCTGTTCTAATGGCCGCAAATCAAAATGGAGGGGGCCTTTGTGTGAAAGCGTCATTAACGCCTGCGCCTCACAAATTCATTTCCTGACATCTTAATCGTATCTTATTGAACAAACATGTGACATGATCATGCGCAGGCAGATCGCTTTACAAGACCCAATTTTCTGCACACAACAACAGTGTCCCGAGCTATTAATTAATAGCACTGGATCCATGTATGTGTGTGTGTGTGTCTTTGTGTGTGTCTTGGCATTCCGGGGCAGGATCCAGACGCCAAATCTATTGAATTATTGATCGCCGGCCTGGCCAGTAATGGAGGAGACGGAACTGGGAAAGTGAACTGATCGTGGGAGAGTGCACTGTCCCATCTCGGGAAGATGTACACAGCTAGCTTTAGGCACATCTGCCCATTCGCTGGATCAAGAGATCCAAAACAGGGGTTGTATTCGTGTTTTGGTTCTTATTTGGAGTTGTGTAGTACAATACAGTGTCAATCTTTACAAAGCTGTGAAAAGCTTGCAAGTTGGGGCAACATTGGCAGATACAAAGCCTGTCAAAAGTCGGGACTTCAAAATAAAAGAACCACAGTATAATAAATATTAGATCCATCACACTTACCTTGGAGCGCATTAAAAAAGATATTCTTTTCAAATATTGATTTCAAAAAATGCTACAATTAAGCCAAATAAATTGTTGTAAACATCTGTTATTAAACTAAAAGATTTTATTCTGAAGGTGTGATTTTTGACAGGCTGTGTTACACCAATTTACCAATTTCATTTTAATTTAATTAGTAAGCTTACAATTAAGCTAAACACAGAATTACAATTTGTGAATTCAAAACAACCACATAATGCTAAAACAAATTAGCATTAAGCTAATTAAGCATCAAGCATTAGCATTTGTTTGTATTATGGATCTGCTATTTCTCGATAAAATATAAATTACATCAGTTTTTCTTGTTTGGTGGGGGGAACAGACGTTTCCATTCACTTCAATGAGAAAAGATCATTTAAAAAAAATGTTTTCAACATCTTTTCTACTTTACCTCCCTGGAGCCGTGTGAAGGCTTGGACGCTATCAGGCCTTCTAAAGATGTGGTACGGGAGTGGAGGGCCCTGGAGACAATGAGACGGGGACACACAAGTGCCCTGCTGATCAGACACACAGACGACCCCACTCTCCTCTCAACACACTCTTAAGACACACACAAACACTAACCCCCCCCCAGTCAGACGGGAGCCAGGCAGGCTCTCACGGGCTTCTCGTTGTCTTTACCACCACCCCACATCATCACCTTGGCCTTCATTCCTCTTCATACATGCTTCAACGTTATGCGCAGAAGAGACATGAGTCGTCAACTGCTGTAATCATTGCTTCTGAAACGGAATCAAATCCCGCATTGTAAATTGCACATATCCTACACACCTACACACACTTCACTGGTGAGTCACAAACAGCACTCCACACCACGGAATCCTTCATATCAACTGGTGCCGTCTTGTTGCTATATTTACCTCAGCGCGGCCCCTGAGACAAATGGGCTATGTGCTCTCGTTTCCCCGCGCTGGGCCCTTTTTATCAAATTAGAGCATGTTAAACACTCTCAGGCAGCCGCTCGCACTGACAGCCGAGCAGATTGTAAATACTGCCTTCATCTGCGTCGCATGAATTTGCGAGGGTGATGTACACTCAACGGCCACTTCATTCGATAACGCTGGCGCCGTACGACAAATTGTACAAAGAAATGAAACTAAGTTGGGAATTGAAGGGCTTCCCTATTGTGTATGTTTTACGAGCAGTAACAATAATTTCATTCAATTTGAAGAAAGTTAAAAGTGCTTTAATCAAGGTATTTTTCAAAAATTATTTGACATTGTTCTTAGGGGAAAGTCTGCACCAAAAGAACTACTGGTATCGATGCTTGGTATCGGTATCGGCGGCTACTCAAAAGTATTCGTACTGGTATCGGTCTAAAAAAAGCGGCTATTTTATTGTGCTTTTTTTTTTAGATCTTGAAACACATTTTAAAATGGCACAAATACATTCTAGACTCACGTATTTGAAAAAAATACTATACAAACAGTGCGGAAACAAAACCTGACAAACTTAGCATCCCACAATATCTTGCCTAAAGACATACACGATAAAAAATGAACTCTAAGTAGGCGTAAAACGCAGGATGATAGAAGACTGAGTCAGTCACTAATCTCTTTCTAAAAGTGTAATATGTTTTCAATCTGTAGTTTTTGCTAGCTAACGCAATATAGCTCATTAGCCCAAGCAGATGTATCGAAAAAGGTCCAGCGAGTGCACGTCTAACGCTGCGCCGAAGACGACAGCCAACAGATAAAACCCCGACTTCAAAGGCATCAAAAGAATCCAAAGTGCTGAAACTCGCTCCCGTAGCACTCAGTCGAGCAATTAGGACGCCGTATCTGCGCCTGTTATCACATGCGAGCGGGCCCGGGTGGCTGACCGCAGCACTCCTTGTGGGTTGGAGTCGGCATGCCGGTTACACGCCGTATTTGATTTCACCGTAGGATGAAAAGTGGGTGTTTGTGCAGTTCTGACCCCAACTGTGACTCGAGAAGCTTTCCAGCGGTGATTACACCAAAAAAAACAACAACACAACAATTGCATCGATTTCGACAGCTTTCCTGCTTAACTAACATAAAATCGAGGTCAGAACTGAATCGCAAGTCTGATTGTTGGACTGTTTCTTGTTTAAGGTGCCTGAAGGGCAATCTATACGGTTTTATATTTACCGGCAATGATTTTGTTGTTATTAATTGAGATAAAGAAAGCCATGAGGGGCCTTGAGGAAAATCCATAAGATGGTAAAAATCGGTTCAGCTGTGTTTTTTATGTGGCGCTTAAATGGATGAATGGCATTTCAATTCATTTCAATGGGCTTAAACTAATTTGAGATTGTTTTCACCGCATGAACACCGCGGAGGTTTTGTCGTAATGGAAAAAAAATAAATAAAAAAATCAAGCCTAAGCGCATCAATCACCTGTGAACTATGAATGTTATTCTCTAATGCCGCTGTAAATCTACGTTTGTGCCATCGGAAAAATCAATACATCTTATTTGGCTTTGGAAATATATAACTACGCTTGATATACGCTTGCAATTGACTTTTTCCTGTCGTTTGCGCTCCAACTGCAGATGAGCGCCAGCATTTTATGAGACTTAAATACACGCATTGACCAAACATTAGCTGTACTTAGTCATGAAAGCAGCCACAACTATTGGCATGTGTCAACAGTTTATTATGATGATGAAGTCAAAGGAATTTATGCCAGCAAACCTCAAGGGCTGAGCTAAATATGTGGGCACATTTCATGTGAACTGCTCTGCGGTGTTCACTTGACTTTATATGGCGTCCAGTTACATGCAGATCAGACGGCTGGAATCTGTTATTGATTATTTTTTTTCCCCCTCTCATTTCCGAGCTGCCACAGTCTGCCTGTCCAATCTGCTCCTCAACAAGAATAGACAGAAGAATTCTTTTTTCTGTGTGTGTGTGTGTTCCAAAGATTGAACATCCAGTTTATATGCTAGGTCCTGCGCTAATTTCTTTTTCAAGCTACATTCGAACCTGGCGCCGGAAGCCAAGCCCTTCCCGACAAAGTGAACAGCTATCTTTATTCTAATTGCTCCTAATATCCTTTCCACATGAGCATGGCTTTATAAAAAATTTTAGTAGTCATTATCGTCTCCTACAAACACCATCAACAGATGGATGCGGTGTCTAATAAATAATCTAAGAAGTTTTCCTAGTGCATATCAATAGTTGTGTGAGCTATAGTGGAATATATGCTAAGAGTTCAAGAGCTTTCCATGTAATAGAATTTTAAAGCAGGAAAGTGCTCATGTTTTTCCAAGTGTCTAATTTGGATTTCATTGATCCTGCCACCGGTGTCCCCTCGCTGATACAGCCGCTATTGACAGCCGTGTTGTTGCGCTAATTCATTCCTCGGCCCGGCGCTGTCCCCAGGCAGGAAACACGAGCGATACGACCACACGGGCATGCCCACGCTAATAAATACCAACCGTGGAGACGTAATGTAAAATGTCGGGGAGGGACGGACGGGCATGTGAACCCGGAGGAAGCTCGCGTGCTTGCGGGCGAGTCGCTGACGGGGAAGGCTGATGCAAATTGATGTCACGAGCTGAGAGAAGGGCAGGGAAATTTGCGAAGAGCTGACTGGGCTGCTTTACAGGGCCAAGGAGGCATCGGAGGAGGCAGGACCCCCCTTGAGTGGTGCCACTTTCTATTGGATTACACTGTTGGCTCAACTATTTGCCGACGTCTAATTAAATAGGCCCGGCGAGGGAGGGGTGTGTGTGTGTGAAGGACATTATCTCATTGTAAAATGGGATGTAATATCCTAGCCGGCCTGGAAATACCCCGGGACAAAATATGTGGCGCCTGAAAATGTTTCCCAGCGACTTGGTATGTGAGCCAGGTGTGCACGTGTGAGTCACCGAGGAAATTTGCGTGTAAACAAACTCATCGCAACTATCGAGCTCAAGCCTGGGAAGCCGATGGCAAAGTGGAGCTAAGAAGGTGTGCTATGCTGGACAAGTTGTCAAAGATGAGTGTGGCAAAGAGCCGGCACTTTGTCGCGCTAAAGAACGTTTAAGAGAGAGCCTCTTATCTTAACGATGACAGATATACCCTTTAAAAGGGTCACAAAGGGGGGGGCAGTGGACGGAACATCTAAATATGGGATAAGGTGCTGTAAATAAATGGCTAGTTGAAGTTTAATTGAGCTGATGGCGGAATGAGGGACACCTAACATGTTCAGGTGAAAGATGAGAGGATGTGATATTTACCTGGAGGAAGACGTCAAGGTCATCAGTCCTCTTGCTAAAAACTTTCCAAGTCTCTTCGTTCTTCTGAAGTGCACCTCAATAAGAAAGTGAGGAGAAAAATATCTGGAAAAGTGGTGTTTATTGTAAAAATATCGTTGCTATAAATTGTAAATTGTAAAATGTAAATTATAAAAGAGTAAACAATATTAACATGCTTACTTTCCGAGTAAACCAATTTAATATGAAACTAAAAACTGCGCATTGTAAATAATCCAATAATTGATACAATGTGGAACCTCTATTTAATAATAATAATAAATAATAATAAATAATAATAGTAAAACCTTTTTTTTTTTCAAAACAGTTTGTGCTTTACGAGGCATTTTTACAGTACAGAAAAAATATGAAACAGCCAAGTCTTTCCCCCAATTAGCCCATTCAAACAAGGTTCCATTTCATTACAGAACTGTTGGAAAAATCCTCCTCAAATGATTTATTCCCATTTAGTCCCCAAATGAAAATAAACACAAAGATGTGAACTGACAGAAACCAACCATGTTGTAATTCCCCCCCCCCCCCCCCCCCCCCTCCACCTCCTGCTCTGGAGCATTGCGAGAACATTAGAACGCGACTCCATTCACAGCTCCTTTAGCATTCAAATGAGACTTTACGAGGTGTAATTGTACGCCGCGCGCCGCTCCTCGCGTCAACACTTTTTCATATTAATCCCGTTTGTTTACTTCATTGCCCAAAAGCCATCTCTCTTTCTCGAGTGGGCTGGATAAATACTGCGCGCCCTTGCTCTCAGAGTGCTACGAAAGCGGTGATGCAAATGTAATATATCTTGATAAGATTTCCTTTGGGTGATATTTACAATCCCGACACTCACATCCACAGTGATTTTCACTCACTACAATTGGAAATAATTGTGTGTGTGGAGAGCGGGATAACAGCAACATGCTGGAGAACCAGAACTTCTCATAACAGCTCATCCGATTGGGCTCCAGGACGGAAAAATGAAGCCGGCTTGCGGGCCGCGGAGGGGCCGCGTGGTACGGTTCGGGGTGTCGGGTGGACACGTAGAGGAGACGGGAGCGGTGTTAAAACACATCCCCGTGGCACTATTGTATAAGCATACATGCGGGATGGCAAAAATGGAAGACGACACTTTAAATGACATTATTATAAAATGCAATACTCCTGGAATGATCCTTTATTAAATTAGGCCCTATGATCCAAGATGAATTTCTGGCTTCCCTAATCCATCAAGAGGGGAATATTAAAAGATAGGCCTCCACCGGCATTAGACGCTCACTCCGTCTTGACTTTCATTATTCTGCATTAGGTGGCTGCTGGGGGAGAGCCTCTTAATGAGAATTACAATGATTCACTGGCCCCGGCCCCACTTCTGACAAGTCAAATATTAACTCCTCAGTCACAGCTGTCGGAATTAAAATACTTTGGAGCGCTGGACGCGCTAAATTAAATTGGCCTTTTATGTTCCTTAGACGGTTGACCCCCCGTGGGGCCGGCTCGCCGCTCTGCGGCGCGTTCCACGACGCCAGAGGCTCGCGTCGCTCTCACCAAAACAAATGTGTGGATCTTGCTGCTGCAACGGTTGTGGTCAAATATTCTTGGCTCATAGGTTTGCTAGTTTTGTTAGCATGTCTATGGCATTTTGCATTGTGGGTTAGCATTGAGCTAATAGACTTTTATAAGAAAGTTTGCTTGAATACACAATATCTTAAGTCAGGTGAATTTCTATTTCTGAATTTAGGCTTGATCGTCGCTTTCGGTAACGTCTCTCCCCGTTTCGCCAGAATCTTGCTGTACTGAACTATTTTGAGTTCCTTCCCAACAAAATCGATAGTTTGATTTCACTGGGAAGCGAGTGAACAAAAAAACAAAAACACAAATGACCTCTCAGTCTTTTGCTTGAAATCACAAATATACAATATTTAAACATAAAACACACACGCACACACATGCCCCAGGGCATGTCACCTCTCCCCTTTCAAAAGTCAAGTGAATGAATAAAGAAGTTGGATGGGCCTGATAAAGAAAGACAAAAACATCCAAATGGAAGACAGTGGAGGATTAATTCAGTGGGCAGATGGGTCCCGGTGTCAATTTATGCTATTCTGATCCACTCCGCTGAAACCAGAGCCTCATGCCAGCCCCAAACAAGTCACCTTTGACCCTGATGACAGACACAATACAGCTACTTCGTATTCATGCGCACTTTATTTGGACTAAAACCACCGCTCAGGCCTGACTTGACAACGCTGCAGCTAAGGTCATAGCATTAGCATAAGTCATGCAGCAGCCGTAGCATTTGTGCTACTTGCCACATTTTAAATCTAATTTATAAAATTAAAAACATGTTTGACCCAGGGTTAGCATAAAGGTTATTAATTACCAGCAAGAAAGTAATTACTTCCCGTTCAAAGAGCATTCCGTTTGCGGAATCTCACAGTTGCCTTCGAGGGGGAAGCAAAAAAAAAAAAATCCCCCTTATTATGTAAGCTATTTGAATTAAGCACTGCTCTGACCTTAAGATTGAATATCCAACATTTTCGTGGATCTCATTATACGCTCATAATTAGCTTCAAGTGGGAGGAGTGCATTTCAGCGTTTCTATTAAAATGAATCGAAAGGCTCCAGCGTAAACGGCTCTTTGAACGGGGCCATGATTGAGAGGGCACAGCCACGGCGGAACATTAGTCACTATTTTAGCGTTAAATAAGCGCCGTTAAAGACTGCTAACCCCACTAGCTTAAGCGCTCATTCATCAGCGCTTTCTCCCTTGTCAATACTAGCGTCGGCTCGCAATCAAACAACCATTAAGAGCAAACAGCATTCCGATAAAGGAGATTTCCTTATTGAGGTAATCACTGGCGAGAGCTCAGCACTCGTATTGGCGCTAACGCCCAAAGTGGCTTGGCAATTAAAAGCAAGCGGGGACGGATCATCGTTTGAGGATGCCCTTTGCAGCTATGCAAATTGATGGCCAGTGAAAATAGAAATCGGCGCGCCGCTGAGCGTCATTAGCTCCAAAAGTTCTGAGACGAGCCGGCTGGCTCGACGTTGGCCTTTTTAAATAACTATCACGCCGTCCATATTGATCAGTTTTTCTGAAGTCGGAAATCTTCACAACCTCCGTTCTTCTCCACCACCAGTGGAGCCGTTCCACTATTGATCCCTGGCGGTGGGTGATTGGTTGAGGCGTAATTTGAGACGGACATTGACGGATGAGTGCAAACTGTTTTTCTTTGGCTTGGGGGCGCGAGAGAGGGGGGGTGGTGCTGATGATGAAGTCATAATGCGAATGACACGGTCAGACAGGGACCACAATGCAATAGAGTGCTGTCGAGACTAACCTTTAGAGAGAACATTGTCGAGGAGTAGGCGTCAGACGGTATGTTCCATGACATGCCTCCAGAGTCATCTGCGATCACATGAGGGAAGTAGTTATAAAAAGTTTACACACCCCTGTTCAAATTCCAGGTGAAAAAAACAAAAAAAAAAACAAGAGAAATAATTTTAAAACTTTTTCATTCATGTGACCTGTATAAACTCAGCTGCAAAAAAAATCCTTTTGAAAATTGAAATAAAAGTCAACTCAGAATGAGTTTGCAAAAGTGTAAACACCCTCATTATCTGGCAGTCACATTCACATTGATAACCATGAGTTTGAATGTGATTAATTATGAGCACAGCCGCACCCCGAGTTACAGAAGGGTGTGCACACTTATGCAACCACTTTCTCGTATTTTTATTTCTACGTCCTTTCTCGAAAATAGTAGGTCGCGTAAACGGTGCATTTTTTTGTTGTTGTCTCTCAGCACCATTTGTGATTACAGCCCGGCGTCAAGTTTTAACCGCATCTCTGTCGGTGTAATTGCGTGCATATTGGGTTTTAATAAAAGTGTCGAATATCATCACGCGGCTGATCACCAGGCCGCTTCCACTGTTTGACAAGTCAATCTTTCATTGCCGCTAATGCTATTACACAAACGCGCACGGGGAAAGACAAGAGGCGACAGCTAGATTTAGAAATAAATCTGCTTTTTTTTTTTTCATACTTTTTTTTTCTTTCCCCTCCCTTCTTTCTTTTTGCTTCTGTTGATTTAATAATGCATGCTGGTGGAAAACGTTTGCGCCAGTGGTGAAAGCCGGGGACATTTTGATTAATATTTTCCATTTATTTACCAGTGCTTTGAGCTAAAATTAGACGGCCACCTCTTCCCTCGGCAGGACAGCAGTGACTTTGGTTTCTCAGCCAGGCCAGTGGAACACACGCACACACGCACACACACACACACTCACGTTCCAGGGAGGGTAGGAAGGGAGGGGCGGCTGGCTCGGGAGTAATTTCAGCGGATTGTGAGCGGACAGTAGCTCCGCTGGGAGAGCTGGCAATCATGGGGGAAACAATGTTTACATCGATCAGCTGTCAGGAAGATTTATGGCCTCATTTTGCTGTAATGGAGAATTAGTGGGGAGATTATCAGCGACTCAACACCGCCGCTTGTTACCCGTGTCCAGGCCTGGCAATTTGTCTCTTCCCGGGAGCAGCCCAAACACTTGTGACAGCACCGGCCGGCGCTTTGTCCTAATTCAATCAAGAGAAAATGTTGGAATTAATTTGTTACAAGAAAATTTAAATATCTTCCAGTTCAACAGTGGCCTATGGCCACCGGAGAAAGAAGATACGAAGCTTGGGGGGGGGGGGGAAAGGGAGACGAGGAGAGAGCGACTGATTTATTGTCCCGGGCAAGTTATTGATCCGGTTCGATTGAGGCTTGCGCGCAGAGGATTTAATGTGTAATAATTTCCAATTTAAAGCTCCTTCTCAAGATCACGGTTGTAAGGAGAGGAGAGGAGAGGAGAAGACAGGCCGGGGTCGCATAGCCGGCCCGCTGCTAAGACTGCGCCATATAAACGGAAATGGGTTTATCCTTTCTGGCATCTTCTATTTGACAGGAAAACAATTACTCAAATTTAAAACGGCGTAATACATTTCAAATCGCAAAGGCTTCGATTTAGAGAAAAAAAAATGCAATTGTAATATAAATGGAGTTGTTACGAAAAAAAAAAGTGTGGTTACGACGTGTGCCGGATACACAATCATCCCTAACCGCCATATTGTTCGACCCCAGCCTTTCCGTCGGCACTCCGCGGACCGCTGTCAGCGTGTTGACCTATTATTGATCAAACCGCCCGCTGGCCGCTAAGCAGTCTTCAATGAGAAGGGGCCGAGAAGGTTAACAGAAGACAGCCAGGCAGCAAGATAACCATCGCACGTAGTGGTCACATGACACGAGGGGGGCATGTTCCTCACGCCGTGCTGGATTTGACTTCGTGTAACATTCAGAGGTGAGATGAGGCCAAGATGGATAATGTTGCTGAAAAATAGTCCAGTGAGAATCATTTACTTTGGATGTATATGCATTTCCTCTCCATTCACGCTTAGTGTAGGCTATAAACGCAAAACATCTTTACTCACAACTGCACATTCTAATATGATACAAGACAGCAGCAGAAAAATGATTATTACTAGCGTAGATCTGCACTGTATCGTTCTGAGGACAGATTGTAATATTTTGTGTGTCCACTAAAGCAGTTAAAAAACAACCAAAATATGGCTGGAAAAGAAAATTCAAGACATTTCAGAACAGATTTCCGGAGCTTTCTTTGTTAGCATTGCATACCAGCTGCTTGGTCCAAAGAGGCATTGCCAAGGAGTGGGCACAAAAACACACCTGAGCGTTCCAACTTTAGCAACCTTTGCACACTTACAAGTTGAAATCACTTAAGACCGAGGAGTCATAAATGGGAAGATACCATTGTGTGTAAAAATAGGGATCATTCTAGAGAGAGGCCATATTTCCTCTCTTCCTCCATCCAGCTTTGTTTATTACCATCTCAAGGCATTCCTCAATTCTACTCTGATTTTTAATTCTTCCAGCCGACAAGTCGCTGTCTGTTCCCGACCGCTGACGTTTGCATGAAACACTTTTTACAAATTAGCGAACAGGCGGGCTCTTATTAAAAAAAAAAAAAAAATCTGATGCGTACACATTAGCATGAGTTAATTGATGCCTAATTACTTTCTGCTGCCATGCATAAATTTGGGCTGCCTTCCCTCTCCGAGCCACGAGAGACCCGAGACGAGGGCGATGATTTCCAAGCTTGCCATAAATAAATGAATAAACATCGAGACGGGCCAGAGAGAAGCTGGTCTCACAGAGTTGCCAGGTGGGCAGGGTTAAAGACCAACTATGTAGGCGCGCACACACATCCACACACACACATTTGCGTGCACACACAGCGGGAGCAGGTGCTAATACAAATGATCTTTGAAACTCGCAAGAGGTGCCAGGCTAAGCACTGAGGCGCAGCATCCACACAAGTCCAAAAGAGAACACATTATTTATTCTACCTGAGCATCGGGTTTACAT
Source organism: Syngnathus typhle (assembly GCF_033458585.1). Classification (NCBI taxonomy): domain Eukaryota; kingdom Metazoa; phylum Chordata; class Actinopteri; order Syngnathiformes; family Syngnathidae; genus Syngnathus; species Syngnathus typhle. Next base: position 430,484 of record NC_083743.1, read on the forward strand.
CCGGATCGGAGCGGATGATAGCAGCGACCTCTTGCCTAATTTGTCATAATTGCTCACTTATTAGGTGAAGCGGGTCAGAGTCGTGGGGAGCAGGCTGTCAGGGCGCGAGGTTAATGACAGAGAGGAGACGCAGACAGACGCATTGGAAAGTCTGCAAAAGTCATCCCGCCGTTCTCCATACAAAGCGTTAGCAGTTATGACCTCTATGCTGGACTATATCGGAATGTTTGATTTTCGATTATTTTTGTCACCTGTTGGAATACGTTAAGAAAATAAAATTGGGAACTGAATTGGCCATGCAAGAATAATAACAGCGGGAGCACAATTATTGACAGTCTGACAGTTTTTTTTTTTTTAACTAATTCTGACTGCAGAATTCTAATCTGTGTCATGTCAAGTTACACGCTTTGATGAGTCCGATCATAATCATCTGTTCACAATACAGTTGAACTTTTTCTCATCTGGAGGGTAAGCTATGAAGCAAAAAATATGTGACATGCTCGAAAAAAAAATGCAATTTTGGAATCAGCGTGACAATTTTAGTTTTAATCAGCATCAACAAATTGTTTTCCAGTTTAATCAATGTATTACTAATACATCTAAAACGATATATATGGATCTCCCTTGTCATGCCAAAAATGAACTTGTACAAAATGTCTCGAAAGAATGAATGAATGGATTAGGGGGTCTCACCCAACCCCGAGCAACTATCAATCAATTAAGAGGTGTGCCCAAGACTTTTGTACATACAATAAATCCGCAGTGGCTAACTTTTCATAGCACATTAATCACGACATGGCTGGCACGCACATGCTTGAAAATATGAGCCAGTTGGAGTGTGGCCTGGCTGCTATTAATTTCTTTCTAAAGGACCACAGAACACATTAAGTGAGCTCCAGCAGCGTGAAACTGATAGCGAGGCGGACTATGAGACTGCATTTAGCATGTGGCCCGTTCATCCTCATCCTCATCTTCATCCCGGTTGGTTTGAAACCCTAACTGTAACTAAATAAATGAACTTGGAAGAGCTCTTATAGATCAAACCAAAGAATCTTCATTTAGCCGCCATTTTGTTCTCCATCATAACACGGGAACGGATTACTGTACCTAATTTAGATTGTGTTTCATCAATTGTGTCTTTGTAAAGATTCAAAGGTGCGCTGTGCATTGCGGGTAATTATAAGCTGCCACTTTCTCGCCGACATAATCAGCTCCTTTTGACAGCTGAGTTATTAAATTGTCCCGCCGTACCTGATAAACATATTAATTTATTTCAAGAGAGATAATTTCATCAATGCAGGATTGATATCGTATACGCGGCAGGCGATGCCCTCTCCTTTTTAATTATACAAATATCACAGTTGTCAGAACACTGACAGATTTTTCGGATTTTCTTCCACTGCTAGTGAAGCTTTGATTAAAAGTGAGCCGCTGACGCTTGTCTATAAAAAATCATTTTGAAAGCTTTGTTTTATTCTCAAGTGTAACTGATTTATACCATTACCCCGCTGAGAGAAATAAAACATTTAACTCAACTTTTTTTTCTTCTTCAAATTGATGGATTGTATTTAAAAGGAACATTAAACCTTCAAGTTGTCCCTCACATGCTTTTATAAATCATCAGCGGTGTCCTCAAACTTGGGGCCATGTCAGTTTAACTGAAATTTATATGGATCATGCAAGTAAATCTGAAAACTGAAAGTGTGCCCAAATGGTGTCAATCCCCCCCCCAAAAAAACCCCAGTAGGAATGTTAACGTTTCCTGTGAAATTTCACATTTCCTGTTGTAGAGAATTTGGAAGCTACTGTAAACTGTACGCAATGATGACCCAGAGGTAACAGTGTACATACACACAGCTGCGCAGACAATGTCCCGAAGTCTCAAATATTTTTCCACGACAAAAAGGATATCTGGGATCAGCACTGATATTTAGACAGCTCATCACCTCTGTTAGTTTTGCACAGCGTTCACATCCCACACATAATTTATGTGGGTTGAAGAAGCAGAGTGATGTTAGCGAGGGATGTTAGTGATGTGTGAGTGGGTGGGCGTGAGCGGAGGTGAACAGCAGTTTATAGCGACTGTAGCTTACAAGGTACAGTGGTGGCTTTAAATGAAACTAGAGAATGCAATTTCTGGAGAAATTGTGTGTGAAGGCTAATAGGCTGAATTAAAACTTGTGGAAGATCAGAGTGAAACTATTTGTGGGTCTTGTAATGTAGATTTTTTGGTATGGGCGGATTATTCGAATCAATAGGTATAAACTGAAAAGTTTAAAGTTGTAATGGTTTGAAATTTCCCCAAAACTTACAAAAAAAATCGTACAAAAAAAAACGTCCCGCACTGCTTGCATTTTGCGATGATTGATATTATCACAAAAATCATCGTCTCGAAAAGTTGATGTGATTAACAAATCAAGCGGTTTGGCATCCTTTGAGGTGACCCTCGCGCACGGGGCCTTGGCCCACAGCAGTGTGATTGACAGCTCAGGTTGACCTCATCAGTGGCAGTGGGTCCCTGAAGACTGATCATGATGGAACTCTCACTAACAACACCAGTGATGGAACACCTCAAGGTTTTTTTAAATCCACTTTCCTAAAAGGTAACAATCCCTTTGTGGTCTTTGTGGAGCTAAACCGGCTCTCATCCAATCCCAAACTTTCCACACTTGCGAACCGCTCAATAAAAGGATAGTCGAGTTGCAAATGAAAGTGGAACATAAGGTCTGCGTTGATCATTAGCCATCAATTAATCACTCAATTACCTAAATGGTACGCGGAGCGCATTGAGGAAACAAGATCTAAGACAGCAACATCAGTTAAAAGCATCTAATGAAGTGTAGCTGAATTCATCATGAAACAGCAAATAATTAGCAAACTGCGTCTCGGGGGAGAACTTCAAAAAGAACCTCAAAGTGGTTCGCTTCTTTTAAAACGGCGAACATAAACACGCCGCTTAGGACTACACAGGCAGCACAAAGCTGTCCCTCGTGCCTTTCATTTAGGACAAAAAAAAAAGAATGATTCATCACCAAAAAAGTTTAGAGGGTGTATTTGTTTGCATCAGAAGATGCTGACCTTTATGGCGCTTTTGCGTAGATTAAAGCGCCGCGCCGTCCAAATATATTCAGCATCAACACATTTACATAAAACCGGGGCCTGTCGCAGCTTTGGTCCACAGTTAGGAGGGTTCAACTCACCGGATTTTGCGGGGCCCTGCTGGGACCCGCGCATGGCAGCAGTGCTGAGAGACTCGTGGATCACTCGGCGGCGAGACTGTTGGGAAAAGCGCAACGTAATTAAAATGACACAAACAAAGTGAATCTAATTAGGAATCCCGGCGCTGGAGCTCGTTAGCGGCTGACACTGCTAAATTATTTCCCTCCGTGGAAATAAATGAGGCCACTTGTCTGTGCGGGTTTGAGGGCCGCAAGGTGCTCGGGGGACAGCGAAGGCGCTGCAAGTAATTATTGTTAAAGTGCAACTTGGAGAGTCAAGTGCCGCCACACCGAGTCATATGCTCTTAACATATTTTGACAACTGCAGTCACTATTCGCGAGGGTTGGAGATTGCGGTTTAAATCGTAAATATATCCTATGATCCCAAAATAATTGATTACAACAAGACTTAAAGGCATGTTCTTCGACTAAGTCACCAAGTTGTGAAATTCTTCTTCATTTGTCTATGTAAAATCACATTATACTGCCCCTGGTGGCCGGAATACACACACCAGAAGGAGATGCAATGAATTAATCATAATGGACACTATTAAAAACTCAACATTTGATTCACCTATGTCATTACTATATTTTTTATTGGGTAAAGTTACACAATTAGCTAGCTAGCTTACAGAATGGTTAGCGCTGTTACTGCTGATGGTTTGCTGATGATAGCTTGATAGCTGTTTCCCATTCCCATTAGGATTCTCAGCCGTTGATTTGGGTCGTTGATTTGGGTGTTTTGCATTTTAGTCAATTTGTTGAATTTGACAAGACGCAGCACCGAGTAAACGGCTACATTAGCTTTTAGCACTAGCTAACTTATCAAAACCAGAGTGCCACACACATACAAAACAGTTAACTTGCAATTAAACTTGTGTTCCAGTGAGATATTCATTTGAAAAACTATCCTCACGGTTGAGGAAAAGTTCTTAATTTGGCAAGTTTGTTCGATGGAACACATCGTCCCAAATTGTTTTGAATACCGAGCAAATCGGTTGTCGATCAACATTGTGAATTATAGTCGAACTTTGAGGTGCCACGCTATATAGGTCAGCAAACAGACACCTGAAAACATACAATTTGCTCGGCGAACTGGGGTCACATAGCTCAGTCGCCCGCATGCCATCCCACTAAAAACACACAGTCATCAAAAATAGTTGATGATCCCGTCTCCCAGTCTGTGGTCTGGCTTCCAGACTTATGCCTCCACTCGCTCATTCATCCACACACACATTCCTCAGCTTGTGTGGTAAGGTAAGTGAATCCAGTGGCTGGTAGTTTTGAGGCAGCCAGGGGAGCCATCGAGAGCCCATTAGGAGGTTAAGTCGAGGAACCTCTCCATTGTTCTGCTGTTTGATTCCTGCCCTGTAACCCGCTCTCTGCTGGTCGGAGCCTGGGAAACCCTGTTAGTGATGATGAGGGGAAATAAAAGACGATCGCACCTACCCACGGAGGCACACACACAAAAATACACAAGTGGGGGAACAGTATGGAAGCACAGACTGTCGGATGAGTCTCTGAGGGCCGGTGGCTGATGTGGAAGGGCGGGTGGGATTTCCGGCCAGACGACAGTAGCGGAACATGTGGCCAACACAAAGGACAAACGAGGAAGTTGGGGATGGCGGAAAAAATGAGATGGCGGTTCAGCAATGCATCCTTTCGCAAGGTTTAGTTACAACTAATGGCTTTGTGGATCATGAAACGAATAAGAGACCGTTTAAATCGTCAACATGAGGGAACTAGCGGAATGACATTAGCGATGTTTTGTCTACGTGTAGTATGAATTTTGTCCTGCTAAATATCGGAACTGGCGTCGGTCATACAAATTTTCACCATGCATTGGCGGTGAAGTCAAAGATGAAGTGAAGATTTGAAAATGCCTTTAGACGAGATCAATATCACTCACTGCGAGCCGAGCGTGAAGATGGAACCATGACATAGCTAGGCCCAAATAAGAGAATCAAACAACATCCCATCTCATTTCACAACGCGCCCACGCGGGCCCGGCCGATGGAAATTAGTTGAACGGGATCGATGTGTTTATCTATTTATATCCTCGCTGCACACATTTGGAGGAACGTCTTCACCGAGCAGAGCGGACGAGAGGGATGCTCGGCGAGGGACTGGGAGACATGTGGAAGATGACGCCGTGGTGGGAGCGAGCGAGAGGAGGGGGTCGGGGGGCGAGGCTGGATGTCTTGTTTGGCTGATAGTAATCTGACAGCTATTAGAGGGCGTAGGGTTAGGGACCTGCTGGCTTGGGGTGGTGGGTGTGGGAGGGGGGGGGGGGGCGGTATGATATACGCGTCCCCTCACACTGAAACCAGCTTGTGTGTGTGTGTCTATGACTTCATTCTTCTACATTCAATTCTCTCTTAGCCTCACCCCCTCCCCACATCTCACTCCCCCCTCCCCATCACTCATTTCTCCCTGCCTTTCTTCCTGCCCTCCGTCTTCCCCCGCTTCCACTGTACATTTGGGTGTCTCGCCACGTTACAAGCCGTGCCCTTAATTTGACAGTGTCACCGAGATCCATCTTCATTCTCTCACTCTTTTCATAATCTGATCCTCTTCCTCTAGCATCCAATTAGTGCCCCTCCTTTTTTATCCAACCTCCACGCCGAGCGCCGTCGCCGCTCCCCCTCGCGGGCCCCCAGAGCGGCGTTCCGCTGCCCCCGCCGAGCGGCCTGGATGATTGCTACAGCTTTCCCTGTGCAATCCATTTAGAGCCGGGGTCCTGTAATGAATATGTACATTGAGAGAGACCTCGGTGTGGGGAAGGGGGGGGGATGCTCATGGGGGGGTCACGAGCAATCAACCTTGAATTCAATTATGCCAGTGAAGGTTAATGACTGTGCTCAGTGGTCAGAGGCACGCGCCGCAGCGCCCATTAAAGCGGCTTGTCAGAAGTGACAGCGTACGAGGCGTGGGGGGGGGGGGAGGTATGGGGGAGGAGTCACGTGACGCACACCGCCAGCTAGATGGACAGATAGATAAAACGCTGTCAGTCAGAGGTGCTAGATTACATTGAGTTGGCCCCCAACAAATCAGATTGTAAAGTTCTGCAACCTCCTCCTCCCCCCCCTCCCCTTCCTGGCTTCTCACTGTCTCCCCCGAGGGTGAAGCTGAGCACGCTAGCTGTAATATGATTAGTCTACATAAAGACGTGTCTGGAGTGTAATTCACTGCTCGCTAATGAGGCCCTGTCTGAACCCAGGACAGATGAATGGCCCCTACCCACTGGCGCTGCTCGCTTACCTGGGGCCGGGTTCTACCCCTCCCACCCAGACCAGGCTCCCCTTTCTTCCCCCTCCCAATGTCCTTCCTTCACATCGCCCCACAGGACCCCCGACTGGGTCGCAAAGTGTGTCCCCCGCATCACACAGCGACCTGTCAGTCATGTGACCTCCCAAGGCCTAACTTGTGACTTTTCTTGGACTGTTCACTCGAAATTGCTCACAATTCAAGCTGGGTGCAAAAGCCAGGTGAAAGTCATTCCATTGAGGGAAAATCTCATTTGCTTCAATATGTGACCACGTTTAAAATTAAAAGGCTGGTCTGAAACTAAGGTTATTATAGTTATTATGAACTAAAGATTAAAAATGAAAAGTGAGAAATATTTTCCTAAATGAAACAAAATGAGTGCTTAAGAAAAGTAAAAGTAACTGAAATTACATTTTACATTTATAAATTTAGCTAAAAATCACAAATATGTCTTCCATTTTAGTTTTTTTTCATGAATTTTTGCACATGAGCTTTTGCAATTTATTTTAAATATACTCATTATTTTGGTGGTAAAGAAGAAACAATTTCGAGCGGTCGTTAATTTGCATATATGGTTGACATTACTTACAAATTTACACTACTAAAACATTTTATAAAAAACTAAATGTAATACTAAAGCTAACCTAAAAACTATGCTAAAAAAACAAAGCTTTACACTTTCCACCTAAAACAAAATAGGCCATACCAGTTAAACGCCATTTAGGGCAAACAACAAAAAAACCTGAAGCCACTCAACTTTTTGCCTTGATCGTAACTCATGGAATCAGAGATAGACGCATAATCAATCCATCAATCAGACATTGATTTTACAATAGAAGGCAAAGTGTGTCAAATGGACGACATGAGCTCACCAACTGGACATTTATTGGCACCATCTGTACACATTGTGGAGAAGAGTTGGATCTGGCAGTGAATACACAAGATTTATGAATGGACCAGCTCAGGTCGTGGACATCTCCTCCTCCACCACTAATATGTGCACAAAATATAAGTGTGTGTGTGTGTGTGTGTGTGTGTGTGTGCATGCCCGAGCTTATCCTGCTTAACCTGCCCAATATGTGAATCTCTCTTCTGCTTTATTTCCACAGTATCCATCAAGACGGAATATCCAAAAGCAAATTTAGGGATGGGAGGAAAAGTTGGCCATCTCCTTTAAATAGTTTATGTTGTACGCCGATGAAGAAAATATCAAATTTACCATGAAAATGTATGGAAATTGGATCAATGCTATTACGCCGGCGACTTTTTAAAGCAATATCTCCTTTCCAGCGACAGTCCATGCGCGGATGATAAATAGATGCTAGTCGGAGAGACTTGGGAGGGTCTTTGCTCCTTGCGCGGCGAACCTGCTCGCCCGTTATTGCATTTCAGCCAAACAGGATCAACATGCATACTTAGGAATGAAGCTCCCCGAATAAAGCCGCCTCCCGACATTGCCGTCACGCTCTGCCTCTCGTCCTCACTCACTTTATTTGTCATCAAGAATCTCATAGCCTTCTCGCCCGCCGTGAAGAGTCAGGTTATTGTAAATAAGATGAGATTTTCCTGGCGAGTGTGCGTCGGAGTGTGTGTGTGTGTTTGCGCAAGGCGACAGAATGGCTTTCAAATGGTGATTCATCAGCTTGTCAGAATCAGGCATCTTTGAGACACTCATAATTGTGTGTGTGGCTTTGAGTGACAGCCCCCCCGCTCACACACACACACACACACACACACACACACACACGCACGCACACGCACTTGATCTGACCCTGTCAGCGTCTCACGCCCCGTCCGGCACCGCGCTCATAATTCTCCTCGTTTATCGTTGGGCATTTTTTTCCACTTAGTCTGCCGGCTGAACGGTATTGGCTTTCCAATCAATGTGCTGATTGTTACGAAAGGGAGGGCAATTTATTCAAAGCGGAACACTTTCTCTGTCTTCGCGAGCTCCTTTCATGGCGCTGATATCGATTTTGGTATTCATCACTAGCGCCTATTGCATTTCTGCTTTTTGAATGTAAAAAAAAAAAAAACATTAAGTGATCATCCTCTATAGTGGATATTTGAAGATCGAGTCTTAACACACAGATGAATTTTCTTCATCTAAGAAACCTAAAACTGTTACCTGTGAAAGATTTAATTCGATGATATGATCTTTATCCAAGTCCCTCTTAACACCATTTATGGTCCGTCCTTGCCGTTCGCCGGCAGCCATGCTGCTCGGGACAATGAGGCCCTGGAATGAATGCAGGGAAGTGTGATAATTATTGCTATTCTGAGAAGCAGACCCAGAGAGCACGAGAAGGAGGCAATTATTGTTCTGCAGCGAGGGAGGGGAAATACTTGTTTCCTTGACAAGACCTAAATATTTACCCTCCTCCGACGGACAGCTGACTCACGCTCGAGGACGACGGCACGCACGGAAGGGCCCTTGGCCCCCAATCTGTCGTGGGCAAACACACGCGCACACGCACACACGTTTTCACTCAGCACATGCACACCCAGCTTCCTTTACTGATTAGCGGACCGCGGTGCCACCGTTAGTCTGGCGATAACCCGTTTCCCATTTTCGCCATCAAGTCACGGTCCGTTTTAGCGTTGCCCCAGTAGGTGACAAAAGAGTGCAGGAAGTGAGACGGCTTCTGTGTTATGAGCTTGTGCCGCTCGGGATGCAGCCTACATCATTAAAAAAAAAAAAACGAGACATAAGTCCAAGAAAAGTGTGCAGGATCGTGACTTGCAGTATTGGTGGGTGTTTGTTGCCAATTGGAATGTTATTGTCCTTCTGTCCCAAATGTTGAGGTGTTTTTTTATCTAGTTTGGCCAGTTGGTGTGTTTGTGTGCGGTCAATCTGCCGCCACGATCCTACACACACCTGCTTGCGACACAATATGGCCGCCTTCTGTGTTCAATATGAGCAAAGTTTAGCCCAACTGAAACTTTATTAAGTCAGAGCTCATATTTGAAAATCAATGTACATCATGCATAAAATTGTAAAAAATGAAATTGAACAATAATCAAATCGATTTTATTTCTTCATGTATTTAGAAAGAAATGTCTACACTCATTTTAATTTTCCTTCTATTCTTAACACTTCATGTTTAAGCTCCGCCTTCTTATGGAATGAGCCACAGAAGTCAAATTAATTCAATTCATCTTTTGGTGATTGCTGAACTAAAATTTTGTGCTGAAGTCTCGCGTGAAGTCGATTGTCCATCGGTTAAAACAAAGATTTTAGATGAAATATCTGATGGTAGTGAAGCTTGCTGAAACCAAATTCCACGTTTTCAGTAAATGTGCAGTATCAAAGTCATACTCCCTTGAAAAATCCCATCTTCCTGTGTCCGATAAATTGTATACCTCCGCGTGAGTCAGTGAAATTTTCCATTCAGATATATATTTAACGATTACCGCTGTGTTCACTGAATCACTCCCTCGTGAAAGCAAGAGACGATAAATAATATATTTTTCTCTTTAAGCTGTATTTCTAACATGAAAAAGTAATGCTTGCTAATGCTCGCCTCATATCACATATTTGGTCTTTTAGTGGGCTTTAATGAGCGCCGGCGCTGGAGCAAATTAGGTGCGGGAGGTTCCTGTTAATTACAAGTTCAATTATGTAGTTTGAATGCATTAATCACAATGTTGTTTTTTTTCTTACATCCATTTTGTGCAAGATTATTGGCACTGGACATTGAACACACCGGATCAGTAAAAGCAACCGTGCGACAGCAAACAGTACATTTAACAAGAAGAGCAGCGAGAGTGAAACAATAAATGTCTCCCCGAGGTCAAACAGAGAGTGTATAAAAGACACACTTCCTTCTAATCAAATCCAGTAAAACAGTCCACTATTTCCTCTGCGTGCTTGAGTAGCAGGAAATACACAACCAAACAGGAAATGTTCGATGATAAAACCTGGAAGCAAGCGGACGACTATCAGCCCGAAGAGGAAGAGAAAGTTTCAACATTACGATATAGTCGAAAATATCAGTTGTCCGTCAAACAATCAAAAACAAGCGAGCGAGCTACAATGGTCAGATGGTTGTTGGAGCGGCTCCTGTCGGCCATTTTAATTGAGCCTAATCCACTATTCATGGACAGAGACAACCTATTGGCATCCATTAATCCTCACAATCAATGCCCTCCTCAATAGTGGCTTATTCATTCATTCGTCAATACATTCAATTTTGCGTGGGTCTCTGCTCTCTTAGCGTTTTGGGAATCCGCCATCCTGACGCTGTCATGTCCCAGCTGATGACCATCTGTTTAGAGGACGCAAGCCCAGCCAGCACGTGTCGCCGACGCCATCGGATTCACGTGTGAATGGGCGCGTCACTGCGCACAAAAGTGAATCAATTAAACGTAGGGGAATATCTCAAGGGAGGAATGGGCGGAGGGGAGGGGGGAGGTTGTCGTTTCCGACCCGCGAATCCCAACGGACCTTTAAAATCCGCAATATAACTCAAAATGTAATCTGTGTTTCCATTACAAAGCCCGAGCGAGTCTGGCTGTCATGGCGGCGGCACGTAAATATCTCAGATTTATACTTTTGAAGATGATGCTGCTAAAGATAAGCGGAGCATAGTCGGATTTAATCATGGGATGTTAGTAGATATCGTAGTTAATAAAAAAAAAAAAAAAAGACGATTTTAAGGGTGTAAACGCGTCGAAGGTACGCTTCGCCTCAACTGAAGCTAGAATTGAAATTTAGCATATTCTTCCAACATGAAACACAAATGACTCACAACGCTGCTTTAGAGAAACAATCTGACCTTTGACCTGAACTCCTGGCGTGATGGGGGCACAAGCGAGAGATGAGAACAGTGGAAAGAAAAAAACAAAAAAAAGAAGCAGCATTTTAATTGACATCCTTTAAGTTAGCAGCCAGATAATTATGGCCAACAGCTGTACACGCAACAATGGGACTTATTAGCATTCTGCTGCAAGTGCGGCATGCGCATAAATATGTACACAATCAATACGCGCTGGAATCACTTGTACACAAAAAGCGCCGAGCCACAAGAGAGGCTCGAGTGATTTTGTAGCACGGCGGGCTGGCGTGGCTTTAAAAATCCACACTCGCCGCTCGCTCTGCCTCAAAGCCACGGCGGGGAAACCCACTGAGTTTAAGAATATGCGCTCGGCGTCTTAGTGCTAATGTGGGAATTAATTATGAATTAATTAACATGACACTAAGGAGCTGCTACTTTTAAACAGGAGGAGAGAGAAGGAGGGGGGGGGGGGGCTGTGAGGGAGACAAAGACGTCCTTATGTATACGATTGTCTCCGGGTTATGAATCGGAGAATGTGCGGAGGGTTTGTTTCTCCCGGCGAACCGTTAAATATTTCATGCTTCACACACGAACATGAGCCACGGCGCAATTAGAGGCCCATTATCCTTCTCGGGCCTTGTGCTCCTTCCAAACGGGGCCTTCCAAAGCAGCAATAAAGAGCCCTGTGATGAGCAATGATAACACAGATGATGAATAGCGTACTTATCTTTTAGGATTTGTAATGAAATGACATCGCTAAGCTAACCTTTGTTATTGTTTGGGTCATTTGTTAGATAAACTTTTTTTTTTCTGGGGGGGGGGTGATAAAAAAAGGTTTCATTCATTTGATTTGACATGCTTGTGTGCCTTGGCAATAAGGACACGGGCATTGCAGCATATTGGCGAGCTCATTTGGGCCCCCCCTCCCCTTCAGAAAAAAAAAGTGCCCCCTGGGATAAACACGTGTACGGGGGAGCGCGGGCTCGCCGCCCCAGCAGCAGGTGGCCCATTGCTGCCTAATGAACACGGCAATCTGTTACTATCGTAGCCGCGCCTTTCACCACACAATTAGGCGACTAAGCATGTCATTATTCCGGGCCAACAAGAAGAGCCTCTTCTCTAATTCTATCTTTTCATTCCTGTTTACTCACCCACACTCCCCTCATTAACGAGAGATTTTCCAGTCCATGCTAATTGGTTTCAATAACATTCATTTTAGTTGAAAGGAAACGATTCTGTTAATTGAGGAGCGTGGCGAGCCGAGAGAGAGAGAGAGAGAGAGAGAGAGAGAAAGAGTGAGAGAGTAGAAGGGCTCAGTTTCATTTTCAAGTGCGTCCATGAAATGACGCCTTTTGAAAAAGCGCTCCACAGGTTCACAGCTAATGAAATTAAGGGATGCTGGCTGTGAGGGGGGGGGGGGGGGGGGGGACCCAAATTAAAAGCAATTTATTTTCATTGAGGCATGTGGCACTGTTCGGGCACAATTAATGGCCTCCACGCTGACACGGGGATGCGGGCCATGAGAACAAAAAAAGGTCGGCAGACAAAGGTACAAAGGAATGAATGGTGGCAGACAGCAGTCAAAAAAATAACACGAAGATGGAACACAAGCATCACTTGAATCAGGTTCATCTAGTTTGTTTTAATATCTTCATATTAACATTGATAGATCTACAATATACCCAATAATTAATTAATTATGAAAAACTTGTTTTATTTCCATCTCTTGATTGACAATCAGGATATTATGTCAATTTGACAGTTCAGAAAATGCCCAAAAGTAATTTAGTTCCTAGTTTTGGTCCGTAAAATGTCATCATTTCAACAAAAATATTGAGAATTGGTTTCCGCAATACAAGCAGATATTTGCCAATGTCTGATATACGAAAATAATAAAGTATAAAATACAAATCTATGAATTGTGGCACCTTTAAATGAACCCAATATTACTTCGGTATTCCCCTTTTCAATAAGAACCTGGATTCCATTTTTTTAAACTGAGTCTAATTTTGTTTTTAATTCTTAGGTTGAATACTTACTTTCATCTAAAACAAATTATTTTTTGTTTTGTTCTATCTTTGGCCTTAAAATACAAAATGGTGGTTGTTCACTCATGCCTGAAGTTCACAACGTCTTCGAGTCCCTCCATAACACTCAGACACGGTCAGTCGGTTACCTAACCAGCCTTTGTGTGGCCGTTTAGTGACGGCAGACCGAGCACATTAATGGGGCCGTACGACCAACTGGGGGTTGGCCGACATGGAGAATAATGGAGGGCAGCCTGTTAAGGCATCTCCGGACCGAATACCCGAGATATAAAGCCACTTTTCTGTCAGTCAGCCAACGAGAAGTAAAACTCCAAAATACGATCGCGGCCAAGGAGCTGAGAGCGCACGGCTAGCGGCAGGCACATCAGTCGCTTCATTTCCATAGCATTTGCATGATGTCAGGACATGAGCTACAAATAGGTATGAGTGTGGGGCTTAATTAGAAACGAGCCAGGCTTTACACAAAAAACAAAACAAAAAAACCCCATCCTTTTGCATCATAATTGACTAAGATGAGCGCCAGGATAAGTGGCGGCGATGTGTATTTCTGAACACGCTCAAAGACGATTGGTAATTGCACCTAGCCGAGCTCTGAAATACTTTGTTGGGTTTTTTTTTTTTTTCTCCGACGGAACAAAACAAAGATAGGCGCTTTGAACCACACCCAATACAATATGACAACAAAATGAAATGATTTGGTATGCAGAGCTCGCCATTTTTTTTTTAAGTGGGTCGCTTGTCATCAGAAAAAGGACCATAGGTATAATGCAAATTAGATTGTTTTTTGGGGAAAATGTTCGCATCCATTTTTTTCATTGAGCATAAAAAAAAAAAAGCGCTTGTAACACTTTTTTGTGTTTCCAAGCTCACCGAAATGCGGCGAATTGGGAAGCTGAAAGGTTTCGAGCACCTGGGGGTTACCAAGGTTACCAAATTGAATCGTCCCCTCAGACATGGCTGATCTACATAATTTGTTGGTATCATTCACAGCGTCTCACAGCCCGGATGATGAATGGCACAGACAGAAGATAATATTTCTGCTTGGATGTAATAAATCTTATGTAAAGTGCTTATATACAGTAGCTCTGGCGGAGAGGAAAGGGGGACGGGGACACTTCTTATTTTCTGTTTATCCCACCCTCATGGTCTTTCCTGCACATATGCAAGAGTGTGGGTTGTTTTGAACAAAAAGTCCACATTTTGAATATAATAGGATGAGTGCACTTGATTTGATTTTGAAGTGACTGCGTATTTTCTACGTTCACCTTTCCTTGTTACACTGTGGCCTCTGTACCTGTTGTATTGATCGCAGCCCCTTCTCCATCTTTTTAAAGAACAGCGCGCAGTGTCCCGCTATTACTAAAGTCAACCCCGGTGTTGTGAACCTTTGACCTGTGGCTGCACAGCACCGCCGGGTATGACCCCTACATGTGGCTCGGAGGCCCGGGGATCAAATTTACTCTCCACAGTGTTGTGCTTGATACTGAAACAATAATATTAAATGTAAATAATTAGTCAGTTTGTGAATTATAATTCCCTTCTCCATACTTACAAGAAGAGCTTCACGAAAAGAGTTTGTGAGCAGCAGTTACAGTCCATTAATCATTTTTCTATTGTCTTACAACATCGCAACAAAATAATTGTTAGCTCATCTGTAGTGTTTTGTATTGTGTGTTAGCATTAAGCTAGCAGATTTTTGTACCCTATGTGATTTGTTTAAATATGAAACGGTACAGTCATTCTCTTTGTTTTGGATTCAAGTTGATGTGGCAATGGCAATGAACAACTTGAGGAACTGCCGGGCTTCTTTTTTGAAGGATTGTTCAATATCTGCTCCTTGTTGAGATGTTAGCTCCCATCATTTAGAGACAAAGACAAATTTTGCTTGCAACTGAACACAAAGACTATTAAATTGGGTTTATGGTTTTTGTTTTTTGTTTTTCCTCTCTGCCAGACAGATTCTAGGCCTAGATTTTGACATACCGTAATTTTCGGACTATAAGTCGTGTTTTTTTTTCATAGTTTGGGTGGGGGGGGGCGACTTATATACATATAGATGTTTTTTCACTTTTTTGGGCATTTTATGGCTGGTGCGACTTATACTCCGGTGCGACTTATAGTCCAAAAATTACGGTAGTACCAGTCTACAAATAAAATGTTCTGTTTTATTGTTATGTGAAATCAGACAGCCGTACATATAACTGCAGTAATAAAACATGTGCAGCAGAACTTTTTCACTTTTTTTTTTTTTTTCAATAGAGGCGGAAACATTAAAATGGGCAAACTCATTTTCATGTGCATGGACCTTAATATCAACATTTAGTACCCAAGAGAGTAGTAATGCAACACACACACACAGCTCTAAAACCTATACAGAACTTCGAGTCCAATTTAATATAAGAGCGGGCAGAAAGTCAAAGGCAGACCATGTCTATTAGAGAGATTACTGATCTAATTGTTTACTAATTACGTTTTTCAATCTTCCTATTATGTCTGTTTTTAATAACTCGGAATCAGGTGTACTTGACAGTAATGAATGGCTGATTTTAGATGATTGCCATCCAGCCCATTACGCGCAGAGTGTGTATGCGAGCCTCATAAAAAGGATAATTGTGCCATCTTTGCTAGCAGACACATAAAGCGCCGTGCCGTGTGTGTATTGACTGCCTGACAGGCTGTGATTCCAGTCACGCTAATGGCTTTCTCAATTCTCCCGCTCCATCCATCAGGCCCTGAGAGCACCCCGTCATGTTTCCAATTAATGGAGGGAAAACTATAAAAGTAAAAAGGCCGCGTGACACGGCGGACAACGGCGGGTATAAAAACACTCCCAACACACACGCACGACGTGAGATGAACGTGGCTGGAAAACATAATGAAAAAGTTTTAGCTGTTTGGTTTGAAGCTCATCTGATGCTTTAACTTTACAGCCTCGGCTTATAATCATGATAATGTAGCGCTCTGCGCGGGTGCAGCGAGCGGTGGGGGCGCCATGGAGGAGATAAAGAAAAACTTCCACTCTGCCTGGGTGAGAGATAGTAAAGCCCCCGTAATTTAGGCAGGAAATTACGGAGTAAGTGGCTCGGTGGCTGATCGTCAAATGAAGCCAGGGCGGCTGGATGCCAGCTCTCATTAACCGGCTGGCCGCTTTTGACCAGATTTGGAATCTTGAAGGCTAAGCTAATGACAGAACCTGGGTTGCACGTGAAAACAGGTAAAAGGACAACATGAGATGTCAGATACACAAATGATCAGCTTCCTTCAATATTTTCCAGCAGCAAAAACAATCTAAAAAGAGTATGCAAAAGTCTACACACCCTTAGCCAAACACCATGTTTTGCTAACCTTTTCCCATTAATGTAGCCTAAGGACATTAGATCATAAAGCATAATTTTTTTGGGGGGTAGGGGTTAAATACCGATTAACAAATGTCACAAAATTGATTGGGCAAAACACTTTTCGTATCGTTGAAAGAAAAAAAAAAATGCAGGTTGATTTATAATAAAACTGAAAGCGGTAAGTTAGCCCCCCCCCCCAAAAAAATAGCAAAAAAAAAAACTCAGTGGAGTTGATCAGCTCACATATTATGTACCAACAGTACCTCATTGCTGCTCAATTACAAAATTGGACTGCAAATGGATTAGGAATTAAACACAATGCAGAGAGCATTGTGTTCCCGACATTCAGCCAACAGAGAAAGCAATTTTCTCAATACAATTGTGTTGTCTGACGGCGGCTAATAGTCTGAGGATCAGCAATCTAACAATCACGTCATCAGAGGCGTAACAGAATTAATTTTAAATGATTGACAGTCCTTCATATGCATACCACTAATCTCTGTAATTCTCCATTACCTCCCTGGACTGAAAACGCGAGGAGGGAAATGGCTGTTGGCCGAACAATCAACTGGGACTCATTTTTCACAATGTGAAGTTCAATAACGAGCAATTAGAAATTAAAAAACTGTATACTGTGTTTCGTGATCGTCTGCAGCATCTCAGGTCAGCTCATTTGTGACACGGGTGCGTTGTTGAAAATTATACCAATAAATTGAGTGAAATCGAGTTGAGAAAATAGAAACGTGCAAGCGGCAGATTTACATTATTTGTGTTTCATTTGCGGCAAACGAATTATCGGTAATGTCATGCGGACGCGAACAGATGAACAAGAAAAACTGATCGTTGTACGGAATCGTGTTAGATTGCGCAATCGGAAAGGGCCTCAGTTGACTGCAATGTTATTTGTGAGTTTTAAATGAGTTTTGTGATCTGCAAAACTGGATCTCATAAACATATTATATGACTGGTTTCCTTGTTATTGTGATTTAAAAAAAAAAAAAAATTATTTCGCTAAATCTGCACTAATATGTATGACATCATCCAATATTTACTCCAATCCTCCACAAAGGTTTATTCAATTTGATTAAGTCATTATCTTCGTGTAATCCTGCTAACCTCCAATCAAATTGCAATAAAAACACAACCACCCAGGTGGAAAGCACGTGCAGATCAAATTGCTGATTTGCAACATTCTTAAGACTATACCGTCCAAACTCATTAATATCCCGACCGCTGATATTTAACGAGATGTCATCAAAAGGCAAAAATAAACAGAAGTCAAATTGCTAAGAAATATGCAAAATCATTAGAGCTGTCTTGGATGGTGCCCGCACGCCTCCTCACTTTACTGAAGGTGAAGGAGCTACTGGAGGACGGCCGAACGCAGCGTAATGGCGCGTGGGAGTCCGACATAACCGCCGCGTGTCCATCATCATCAAGCATCCTCGTCGAGGCGTGCGGCTTGACTCTTCCTAATCATTCAGGAGAAGTAGCGGCCCAACTTGACACACTCGAGGTTATGACGTGTTGATGGAGTTATTTTTCACTTGACTTGTGCTTGTTGAATGTGACATACACTTAATTCCGTTCTCGTTTACACATTTCGCTGCCATGTTTTGGTTGTTTTTTTTAAAGCGGGCTTGGAAAAAGAAGGAACAGCAGCTGAGGGATAAATGCATTTTTCATTATTATAGATCCTCCAGACTTCGACGCTGGCAGAGAGCGCAACCTCTGCTTAAACATCTCCCCTCTGGCCCGCATTTGGATGCCGGCCAGACAAAAAAGTAATTTAAACATTACATGAAATTTAATCTCACATTTCCAATTTTTAGCCTTAAATTTAGGCACAATGAAAATGCCACCGATGAATTATGGAATCAAGCTGGATTTCTCTTGCGAACTTTCAACTGTAGACTTCCTTGACAACAAGGTGGGGCACTTGGGAGGCTGTCACCAATGAATATTTTTAGACTCGATTATTCCGTCGAATAATCGGATGGAATTTGATTTGCATTAAAGTGTATTTTTTTTTATATCCCCACGATTACTGTTAAACAATTATTTGTGTTTAGGTAGTATTATTTAGTCTAAGGCGTCGTCTTACGATTATTTTGTCGATTAATCGAAAAATGGGATACAATTTTATTTGCATTAAAGTGTATTTCATTTCCCCGCGATTACTGTTTTTTAACCAACTATTTGTGTTTATGTGGTAATATTCAGTTTGAGGCGATCAATTTGACAATCGATTTATCGATACATCTTGACACTTCTAGGCATCAGGTCATCTGCAGTGACCGGTCTCCGCAACGTTGCTTCTTCTAATTGATTCCTAATTTTCTTGCCGCTTCACTTGAACTTATTGTCGAAGACGCGTTGTAATTTCACACCAAAGTGTTGAATCTCTTCCCCGTTGGGCCCCATTCATCACGGTATCTAATGTTAAATCTTATATTAAGACATTAGAAGAGTGTTCAGAGTTATCCCAAGATCACCTGTTCAAACGGGTGATATTTCATTCTCTAAGCGGAGCATTACGGCAAAGATAATACATCCACTTGATGTGTCTCCCACCCAGACCAAATTATATTTACTGCTAAATCACATTCCTCACGCTGCCGCGTTATTAGAAAATTGCATGTTGTGCGTTTGATCGATGTCCCGGCGTATCTAGACGCACCCCAAAAAAAAAGGAAACATCCACCCTCCCACGCGTGCAGGTGAGATGAGTTCTTGCAGATTGCCGTTTGTGTCATCCTGCGGGCTAAGTGTTGTATATTAAAGAGACATCGCTACGGATTGTCACCCGGGCGCCCCTCCACCTAGCAATGGGCCATCTTTAATTACGGCCCGACGGAGGAGAATGCATCAGAAAAGGCCTGACAGAGCAGGCAGCGTGTAGATTATTTTAATTTGTGCCCCGCCTCTAGGTGAGCAATGCGGCCGGCCTTGACCCTCCTCTGACTGCACGGATTAATGCTTGGTAATGACTGCTGAGGCTATCATTGCGGCGGGCATCATTAATTATCCTTATTGATTGTCGCTCTCAGAGATAAAGCGTTCTGCTGACTGGAAAATACCCTCCGTGAGCAAGGTCAAGGTAGGGGGGAGAGAAAAAAAAAAAGTCGGATAATCGCGTAGATGTTCAACACACCCGCAGCAGAGAATAAATATGGCTGCCACCCACTGCGTTGCTGTCGTAACATGTTGAGCTATTTTGTAAATGTCATTTCATGTATGACAAGGTTAAGTAGAGAGCATACAAGGAGTGTTGTGCTCAAGGCATGGGCGGTTCTAGCTCATTTTTAGGGGGTCTGCCTCCCCCCCTGAATTGAATTGCAGCAGCCATTAAATTTAAGATTTTTTTTTTTTATTTATAAAACATGATTTTAAACAGTTCCTCCCTCCCAGGAATGTCATCATCAATTGCCATCAAATGAAAAAGAAGGATGCTCATCACAAATATTCTAAAAAAAAAAAAATCTGATCTGATAAAATTCATTGCATTCAAATTCCACCTAAAAGGAGGAACTGCATGGAGATGGCCGCAGTAGATTGCGACCTAGGTGAGGCAGCCCGGCAGAGAGCTGCCCTGCTCAGACAGATTAAGTTTCCGTAGCTGCCATAATGGAGGAGACGGCAGGAAGTCTGGGTTTTATATTTACACGCCTCTACATCACCCTGTCCTCCCATCCAATGAACCGGCCGCCCTGGTTACCAATAGCCGACCCCGCATATGTGTCCACTGAAGTGTCTCGCGTGGTAATGTAATGTTGTGTCATTTCCCCGACAGGTGAGCCCCCCACGCCCGACATCGTCGCGAGACGCCTCATGAGCGCCTGACCGAGCGTCTCCGGCGCTAGACTCAAAAAAAAAAAAACCCGCTCCCGACGGGAAGTGAGTGTGACAGAAATGTATTCTCTTTTCAAACGCTGGCCGCCGTAGTATAAACCCCTTGTCCTCTCTCGTCTCCGTGATTGGCACATCTTCATATGTGCCACCCGGTTCTTCCTGAAACCTCTCTCGTGTCAAACGACAAATATGAGCATCCAAAAGGGAGCTGTAAAAGAAAGTGAAGAAGCAGATTCCAACTAACAAGACCTGATGTGTTTTTAGAGCCCTACAAAAGAATGCTATGATAATGAAATTACAAAGGCATTTAATTCAATCATTGCTTGGCGTCAGAGAAAACAAAACCGTCTTGCTTTCGAGGGGGGCCGATGGACGAGCAGACAGTGGCGGACAAAAGGTGAAAGAATAGTCCTTCTTTAGTTAGTAGCCGTTTGAAGTGTATCACAAGGAGCCGTTCCGAGGTCTGAAAATTCATTACTGCTTTGAAAGAGGACTAGTGCACATGTGTGTGTAGCCCCATTGTATTCAGAGCAGAATTGCTAAGTAGTTGCCTGAGGCCACGAGAAGGCAGCGATGGCCAGGTATGCTAGCCATTACTCCGGGGCATCCGAGTCTATCAGACTCTCTTGAGGAAAGATCATACGGGCCATACACACCCATATAGGTAGTGTGTGTCTGTTTGCAACAAAGAAAAACACGGTGGATGTCGATATGGTAAATCATGCAACATTCTAGGGGTGTCTGACGTCTGCTTGTGGGTTTGTCAATGCCCGCCGTATGTTTCAAATGTAAACATAGGGGATGAAATACAAGATGGAAAAGAAAGGAACGGTTTTGTTATACGTCTGGCAACGAATCAATACACGACCACAAGATTGGCAGAGAAGTCCGAGTAGAGGCCAAAGGGACAACGAGGTATGGCTAGGTCTTGCTATCGCTCTTTGTTTGCTAATCTCTTTGCGATTTGATCAAATGTTAGATTTCGGATGGATGTTTTCATCAAGAGAGAATATTTTTGAGGCACATGGTCACTTTCCTTCAGGACCTCTGAGGGAGGAGCGACAGAAAAGAGAGTCCCAGGATGCATCAATCATGGAAGATGAGAAAAGAAAAAAAGTTATGTCCTTGGAGGGATGGTGGAAAATGTAAATCTGTTGTATAATTTAAAAATAAAAAAAAAATCAGAAAATGGTAGATAAGGGCCAAAAATTACGATAGTTCTTTTGCCATCAGTAACTTTGTTGTACATACACACTGTGGCGGCGCTAGAGAGGGGGGGGCTGCGGGGACACTGCCCCCCTCGAAATATGTTGGGACTCCCCCCAATTTCCACACCAGTTAGACTATTGGGTATTTCTATGAGTTTTTTTTGCACATTTCCAACCATCCCCAAAAGGGAATATAAAGTATTTGAGGATTTTTGGGTGTTTGTAAAGAAAAAAGAAAGTGTTTTGCAGACACCCTAAGAAATATTGCCCCCTTTAAAAAAATCCTACCTCTGCATACATCTACAATTTAGCCTTCGTTTTGTCAAATTAAATATTTTTGTACTTTAGCAGCATGCATATACTATGCTAGCCTTGGAGCCAAACCATTGGAGCGGTGTAGGGGTGCTGTAGTGTCGCAGCATGATGGCCATCTATCTTTCTGACATCCCCTAACCCAATCCCACTGGGGCTAACTGAATTCAATCCTTGACATTAGATAAGCACACAAGACCCCCCCCCCCCCCTACACACACACGTGTGGAAGTGACTCGGAGCACAAACATGGACGCCGATGTTCGTGTTCCTCCAGTCAAGTGTCACAAAGCAGAAATCAAGAAGAAAGGAAGGGAAAAAGGCCCACAAAGACAAAGAGAAGGCAGGAAAGAGGTTTGACGCCCTCGGGGAGCCCATCTTGTGTTCCTTCTCCCAACTCCGCCCCCCCCCACGACACCTCTTGTTCTCCCCTCCGAGCTCTCCGCTGATTATTTAGGCTTCTCGGTACCCATCGCTCTATGTTTCCATCAAACGCAGCATTTATCTTATCATTGCCTTGACAACTGCCTATTAGTCCAAAAAGAGTCTGCGGGCTCTGTGTTCCCATGGCGATGACACGGTGACATTGCCAGACAGCTCTGAACCCGCCTGGCGAGATAGCGTACACGTTTCCTCCCGCACACCTCGTAACTTCTCTCGTGCACTTTTCAGGTGTGTTATTATTTCTGTCTCGACCGATTTTGTGCCGCTATTTGTCCATTTTCATCGAGAGGGTGTTTTATGAGAGGCTGTAATTGCAGAAATGATTCAAATCTTGTAATCTGATGTTTCACTTTGTAAGTACAGAGGGAACGAGCACACGCGCACACACAGACGCACAATCCTTTTGCCGCTTATCAGCATGTTATCCCGCGCCTGGTGATTCACTACATTAGCAGCCTCATCCAGAACCAGCAGGAGAGAACGAGGGGTCTCGGAGGGCAGCTCTCAGGGGGCCCCCGGCTCTAATAATAGAGCACAAATCACAGTCATTACGGCTCAGACAGGCCAGTGTGTCATCGTTGGCGCGCAACTCAAGCCAAGTGCTGAGGCTTCGGGTTAACTTGCGCCGTTTATTGAGTGGCAGCTCGCTAAATAAGTGGATGTGAATTTTTGTAGTTTCAAAGGATTGGAAAAATAGAAGTGAGAACATGACAACATTTGTATTGTTGAAAAAGCGCACCGCTGGGATTGACCTTCCGTATCCGCCTTTCGATGACGGCGAGCAGTCATCGCATTTAGGCGTCCATTGATTTTAATTTCATAGTAAATGGCAGGTAACAAACCGCCGGGCCACCGAGCAGAGCAGCCCTTGTGATGAACAGCTCGAGAAGTTCATCCACTCCACCGAACTACAGCTTGGCGGAGGAAAAATCAACACTAATCGGATGAGAGGCGGCAAAACAAATTCCGCTGTCGTGCTTTCAACGTGGGAACTCCTGGGAGGAGGGGAGAGAGGACAGGGGGGAGGTGAGGGGAGAGGCAGAAAGAAAAGTGCAGATGAAGTAAGAAAATATAAATGGGGAACGACGGGAAGGCGGGAAGATGAAAGAAGGTAAAAAAAAAAAAAAACGAAGGGTGGAGATGAAGAGGCTCGGCTCGCCTTTTGGGATGATGCTTGCGCATAATTGACTAATGAACAGCGGGGGAATTGGAGCGGATTTGCAAATTGCTACAAATCACGTATTCCTTACTGATTTTCTAAAACAGACCATTTTTTTTCTCCCCGATGATTTGTTTCTATCCAACACACAGTGATTACATTTGCAGGTTTATACCGTCGAGAATTAAAAGGCAACACTAGAACGGCTACGAATAATCGCTTAGCAAGTGTTCATCAAATAAATAAGAATAAAATAAATAAAAATATTTTGCGATGTGCGTTTTTTTAATATTCGTCAGGAGAGTATTTTTCTTTCAAGAGACTTCTTTAAATTATATACAAGTCATAGCAATAAAAAATACTGTGACTGCAGTCCAAAAAAAATATATAATTCAACATGCATATATTTAGCATATAATGATTTGTTTTATGCTGAGCGCCACAGAATTTGTAAGTAAAAAAGAATTATCGCCAACATGGATTTGCTTTATGTTATCTTAAGAAACACGCAAAAATTTAATACATTGGTGTTTTATTTTTTCTAATTGTAAGACATAAGTAAAAAAATATATATATATATTTTTTGTATCTCCTTGTTTTTGCTTATTTTTTCTTTCGTGTCTCTCCTCTCGGTAAAAATGCCAGATCAACAGAAACGTCACATCCAGGCTAAGCGCTTACTTTCTTTGCGGTAATTGAAGTGCCTTCCTACCTTAGCGTCTGACAGCTCCTTTTGACAAGTGATGCGGGTTTTTTTTTTAAAGCAAATCCGCTTTCTTGGGCTCTGACTGCTATAGACAGCAGAGATCAGTGAGGGTCAAACTGAATGGCGCGCACCAGCGCTGACTTACCGCTGCCTCTTACCATCGCCTGGCACGTCATTCATTTTTATCATTAATCTGGTCTTCTTGACCAAACTGAGATGTTCTTCTGCGTGTTCTTGGCTTCCACTCCAGCCAACGCACGGTTTAAAGATTGTCAACCGTCATACTGTAAACAAGAAGAGCAAGAGGGAGCTTAATTATTTAATTGCATCAGAACAAGACACACACAGGAATAAAAACCCGAATGGTTTTATCCCGTCAAACAATATTGGACATCTCTCTCTTGCTATCGTCGAGCGTCACTAAATCACAAGCTTCGATTGCTTCACAACGCACAGCAAGCAGTCATTGAAAGCCACACACAGTTAAACAGAATGAAAACACAAATCAAGTCCTGGAAACGTTCCTCGATTTTACTTCCTCGGCCACTTTCCCACTCCGATTATGTGTGTGTGTGTGTGTGGTTACAAAGAACAGATTTCCCAAACAGGAAATGAAAGGGCTTGTTAGCGGAGAAAAGCAAGTCAGGGAAAAGCAGAGATCAGAGAGCCGGTTAGTATTCAGACTGACAAGAGCCCCACTTTGCATGAACCCAGCTAACTAGCTAGCTAGCAACCAAGCCTTCACATATTTCATTTTGATCAAATACTTGGAAAGTGTCACAAGCAATCTGTGCTTATTTGAACCGTAACGTGGAATACACAAATCAGACGAAGCGTTGTAATGAGACAGACGGACTTGCGCTGTGAATAGTCGCTTTGAGAGCTTCGCCTCGTCCAAGGTTAAGCACCCTCGGTTCTGCTCCGCTCGGCTGCGTAACCATAACAGTTTAATGACACGCTATTAGACGGCCATCGCACTTGAAGCGGCATGTTCACACCGCAGCCGCTGCCCGAGTACCACACGCAGGCCAGCTTTAGGCCCTGGTCCTGCTGATTTGACATTGAAACTTGGAATGGTAATAATGTCATACGCAGCAGGACGTATCCCTGAAATATTCTTGTGAAACATTTTACTTTACATTTCCAATAATGTTCGATTTTACGATTACAGTAGAACTTCTACAATTGAGCATGTTTTCCTTGATTTCCTTGTTTCAGTCGCTCTTAAATAATGTAAACAGAAAGCAATTCGTTTACCTGTCGCCATTATTAAAGTCCAAGCAATAAGCGATTAATCATCGATTAATCGTCCGATTAATTTATGGTACAGTATATCGAATGTACAAAATAAAAAATGCTTTTTGCTCATAGTGTCTAAGGGCTTAGCTTGCAAATGGCATGTGAACAAACCTAAAAAAAGGTGAACTAGTAATTGGTGGTTATCTTAAATGATTAATCGATGTCTCGTGACACTTTTGGTCGAGAATCATTGCTGAAGGCTCTTACGTGACAACGCTACAGCGGTTTGTTTATTTGTATGCATTTAACCCGAGCCCTCGGTTTTCAGCCACACCAGCAAAGCCCCCAAAGCTACGCTAGTCACTTGTGATTTATTTCATATTTCCATTTGATTGGGGACTGTTGTGGGGCAATCAGGCACTCTGTGCTCGCTATGCTGCGGCTGAGCTGTTTACATTGCACCGCTGGAGACATGTTGACATTGAGGAGGGCTGAGATGAATGGCGGAGCCGCTTTCAAGGTCTGGACAGTATTTAGATCTTATTGCCCGTTGTTGGGAATGACAAGTCAACACCGGGAATGAAATGAAGGAAAAGGGGGAGGGGGGGCGGTGTCACAGGATGGGCATAAAAGAAAGAGGAAATTAGATTGAGCTGGAACAAAAGAGGAGAGCAAGTAGGGAGTTTTGTAGTTTGGAGCTTTGTTGGTATTTTGATCAAGAGGTGCATCGAAACAGTTCAAAATGTTAATTCCTTTCGAACAATATTTAAAACACTTTAACGTTCGCCCCTTAGCGGTACCCCAAGCAAGAACGACTGTGACGAGTTTATGGTTGTGACATAAAACCCGAGTGAGAGTTGGAGGATATGTATCCTGCCAGATAACAAACTGGAGCTACATTTAACAACATGCTCCTAAAAAGAAAAAATGACATTCCTGATAAAGAACATGGACCCGTCTGTCACGCAAGTATCTACCTTCTTATTCAGATGAAACCTCAGCGGGATACGTCAACAAGGCCGCGGGTCACTGAACGGGAATCAAAGAGTCTTCAGCTTTTTGAACTTCAGTGTTCAGCTCTTCCCATCCAGTTGCATCAAAAACCTGAAAAGTTTGGAGAGCCTAATCAATTTACCAAAAGGTTCAGGTTTTTTCGGGGTTTTGTTTGACTGCCGAGCAAGAGTCAAATCTTTGAAAAGCAGAGCCTGACATCTTTGAGAGGGAAGGGGGGGGGGGGAAGACATGCACTGAACCCACGCCTTTGTGTTCTTTTGGTCTTTGTTTGTAGAAGGTTCATAGATGGAGGAGGAGGTAGTTGGCACGGTGCAACAACCTCAAGTAGCCTACACACACACACACTCATTTGTTCTGTCTTTAAAAGCAACGTATAACGCCGCTAGATTATTATTTTAACTCGCTGTACTGATTTCAATGCCAAATGTCAAATCAGATGCAGATGACTAGGAGGGTTCTTTATGCTAATACGACGATTAATATTCTGATGATATGTCTACATGAAGCCTGAGTGTCTTTTAATATCCCGGAGAAGGATCTCCACACGGAGATGATGATGTTGATGATGATGGTGCACCCACGGGCGAGCCGACGCACCAGCTAGCCTGCCTGTGTCAGCTCGACGGGAGCGCCTCGCCGTTTTACCGCAGGAAGTAAGACAAAAAGAGCAGCAGGAATGTTTATGAACACCTCCAATCCCGAAGGACCTGCGGGCTGACCTGATTATGGCTGCTCTGTAATTCAACAGTCGGCAAGGTGGTGTTACGCCTAAAGGGCTCTGAAGGAGTGTGTGCGTGTGCGAGTGTGTATTCCATCACTGATAGGTATCATCGTTATTAAGTTGCGTCGAGTCTCAAAGCTACTCGGCTTTTGCATGGAAGGCTGTTTGGATCAGAAGCGCACTCGCGGCGTCGCCCTCGAGCGACACACGTTGAAAACACACAAACAGAGGCACGCACAGTGAAAACTGGGTATTTATCAGTCAACCTTGTTTTGTTAGTGCAGGCATTCTTTTGACATGAGCTCTGACTGTGGCCTTTGTAAAAGAGGAAATCAAATAACAGGGCCGAGAGGAGCAGCGCTACCATCCCCTCCAGCATATACAAACAGAAATAAACCAGCGCTGTCTATGTCTAATAATAGGGAAAAACAACTTTTACTTCAAGGCTATTTCAAAGTTTCACTAGTCGTGCTGAAAGGCAAGACTATGAATCGGCCCAGCTTAGGTATTCCGAAACGCTCATTTCCCCAGACAGCTATTTGTTTAGTTATATTTAGCATCACAGTCGAGGGATGTGTCACAAGTGATTTGGTTCATTGGAATTGGTGGAGCAAACATTTTGCAAGTAGGAAGTAGCAGTGGGTAACCTGGCCCCCGATCATCCTAGTGACCTACACTGTGTAACATCAGCCACTAAACATCTCAATGCACCGTTGGACCAAGCATATCAATGAAGAAATTGAGCGGAAGCCAATGCGTAGCTAAGTGCTGCCATCTACTGGCCAGCAACCACGTGGAAAGGGCAAACAATTATGTTGACAAAACTGCCAAGATAAAAAGGACTTCGAATTAGCTAGACTTCAATATCAGTGCAAACATTTCAATTTGAGTACTCGCTTATTCCAAGTAAACCTGATAATGCTGTTATTTTGTGACGAAAATGCCGTTCAAAAACATCCACCACAAATATTTCTTGACTCGTTTCACTCAATTTCAACTACTTTTGATGTTTTCTGATAATACCGCCACATATTTACCTCCCGGTAACACAAGGGCATTTCAATTCTAAAATGAAATTGTCATGACAAGAAAACTCACCTCAATGGCTGCCATATTGGCAGTGCCAAAGTTCTCGTCAACAGTAATGGAAAGTTTGGACATTAGGTTGGCAGGCACTAGTTGTGTAGTTGTGTGTACATTTCTCGACCATGCTTTTTTCGATATAGTACATACACCATTGTTGTGTATCCTCCCTAAGGCACCACCAAGTTAAATTAAAACTTTTCAAACTTCTTGAATATTTACTTATCATTCTACACTGTACATTTTTAGGAAAGTACACACCATGGACGTAAAGTATCGGCAAGCTACCAGCGCATCGTTACAAAATATAAAACGTTGTATATCGCGATCACATAATTACAGTAAATATAGTTTTTTTTCTTTTCTCCTCAGGTATGACACAAACTAAAAAGCTCACCGTTCACCTTACGCTAACCCCGCCGCACTCGTCAAGCTAACAAGTGGTGAAGCACAGTGAGTTATTGCTCTGACTACCAGGCCGTTGGTTCTCTTCACAGTTGCGGTTTGATCTTTTATTTACAGCTCTTTTTGCTCTGTTTTTCAGGACCTTTTTTTTTTATCTCTTTCCAGTCAACAC
The DNA here is from genome assembly GCF_033458585.1 of Syngnathus typhle. NCBI lineage: Eukaryota > Metazoa > Chordata > Actinopteri > Syngnathiformes > Syngnathidae > Syngnathus > Syngnathus typhle. Next base: position 459,448 of record NC_083743.1, read on the forward strand.
ACTACAAAGGAGAACCAAACGTCTTTGGGCAGCGCTGTGCAGAATTGCAGAAAATAGCTAAATTTACTGTACACCGATACAGTCGGCCATTTTGGACTAGCGTTAGCTTGAAAGGCCGCACTAAAGTAGCAAACAGATTAAAACATACTGTAGACACAAAGACGGGACATCACATAGTCAAGGTGGAGGACAAAAGCGTTTGACTTCAAGTGCAGTTGCACATTATTCACTCAAGTGATCGTCCGCATCAGGGAAATACAAGCGCCAGCTCAAACTATTATTCCGCCATTAGTTTTCTGCGGGGGTCACGATTGTGGCATAATGCAATAGCATTCATCTATTTCATTCATTTGAGTTCTTAGGGAGCGCCGGACAATTTAATTACCCCTTCCCCTCCCTGGATGTGGGAGCGGGAGAGAGCGTCTCGCCCTCCTCCCCGCCGCTCGCTCACTTCTCGTAAAGGATCGAGGGTGCCGAAACAATGATGGATAGAGTCTGAAAAGTGCATTATTTCAGATGCATTTTTGATTATTTCTACCCGTCCCCCCCTTTTTTTTTTTTTTTTTTTGGGCCGGTAATGTAATAAGCCAGATCCGGCCTGGGTTCTGTCAGAGACATGCTATTGCAACAGCTCAGGGTTTCGCTTCCCATCGGCGGGGAAGTCATTGTTTCAGTTTTATTTTTCATATACTTACTCTTCTTTAACTTTTTTTTTTGTCTTTTCTCACCGCCTTTGAGACTCGGTGCGTCTATCTCTCTTCAGCTCGGAGACATTCTCATTTGGACCAGTGCCTCGGATGCCCCAACAGATCGCTCCTCATTGCGGCAATTTCAAGGACCTCTTCAAAGGGAATGAATCAATAGCGCTCAAATGCGAGGTTAAAGTAGAGGTTATGCTGATATTGTTCAACTGCAGACAATCCCTTAGCTCCCATCGTGCCAGGCAAAGCCCATAACCTTGCATTTTGCTTAATAGAATTCAATCTTTTAAAAAGACTCCATCGATTTCTCCAAATATAAACCCGGAAAACGACTTCCAAACAAAGCAGGCGATAATCCTCGGGGCTAATCCTCTCACGACGGAACTTCCGACAATCAAACAATGCAAATGTTTTCGGTGTCAATATGACACGGAAGCTGCCGGCAAGAATTGATCGCTAAGCCTTGCAAGCTCAGCTCAAGCAATAGTGGAGAGTTCTTTTGTTTTGTGATACAAAACATATACATGTTTGTTTTTTGTTTTTTTACTTAAGATGCTAACGAGCTATTTAGTATATAACGTTTTTTTTAAATTGAAGTCACTGAGATGCCAACAGAAAAGTCTCAGTTGGATTCATAACAGCGATTTGCAGCTACTGTTAGGTTAGCCTGCCTGTCAATAAAAAAAAGCACCAAAAGATCTTTTGGCACGCTCGAGTACCACCCATACTGCGATTGTAGCGTACGTCCTGAACCTTGCGACCCCCTTCCTTACAACGGGGTGCTCGGGTGTTTTTTTCTTTGATTCGGGCAGCGGCTCTACACACGCAGAGCTGCGGCGTACCCGCTGGGTCACGAGCGCAGGTGAGCCGGTCCAGGTGAGTTTGGCAGGAGAAGGCAGACTGCTGCTGCAGGGTGCGAAGCTCAGATGGGCTCTGAAGCTTCGTCTTGGCATGCCGCTTCACACGCAAATAGCGTAGCACCAAGTGAGGCGGTAATTGGACCGGTTCCATCATGCATGTGCAGTTGCCTTTTTTTTTTTAAACAAACGACAAAACTGCCTCATCCTTCAACGCAACTATTAAGGATAGGACTCCTGCCAATATTTTCCCAGTAATATTAAATCATTTTACCAAGAATATCTCAAGGGGTCAGCAAAATAATAACAAACCGAAACAATTCCTCCAAAAATTGTGATAAAGATTCATTTTAAGTCCTCTTCGGAACTCCCAGAAAAATAATTAAATACTGTTATTAGTAGTAGTTAATTATTAAGCATATTTTTTTGGGGGGGGGGCAGTGCCCCTGCGGCCCCTACTCTAGCTCCGCCACTGCTACTATAGAGAAATGAAAAGGCAAGGAAACGATGATGAATACGCGGAACTAAAAATTTGCGTGGTCACGCGCCAAAGTGCAGAAAGACTTCGGAAACTATCGGACTGGAGGATACTGCCTCCGCATAGCAGAAAATCCATTTATTATTAGTGCAGCTGGGAAAGCATTTAAACACTTATCTAGGTGCTGATGTTTTGGTTAGCAACAGATCTGATCAGTTTCTATTGGTATTGTGTCTACTGCTCAAATGCCATCTTTGGACAATGGGAGTGTTTAACAGCTGATTAGGATCAGGATGAAGGTTTAACAAACAAATGTGAAAACAATTCGGCATGTTAACAAAAACAACACCAATGAAAAAGGTCTCCAACACACACACACACACAAACACACCCAGTCAGCAGATGTTTAGCAGGCCAGAGGTCTCCTGGCGCGGCCTTCTCTGGTGACATTTTGTCAGTGGGCGAGCGTGGCACGGCGGCCGCGCTGATGTGATTGGCTTTGTGCTTTGCTGTCTCGGTGACCTGGCCAAGATTGATGGGAGGGGTGGGGCTGGGGTGGTTGTCGTGTGGAGGCATTTTAGAGAGGGGACAGGCTTAAAAGGTCAAAGCTCTGAGGTGAAGCCTCGGCTGTTGACTTTACGGAGATTCGCACTGATGGGAGTTGGACACCTGTGATGATGTCGCAGTTCTGTGGGAGTGTCCGCAAAATGGCATTCGGTGGGCTTGATTGCAACACTTGAGAGGAATTTAGATTCTAGTTTGTTCTTTTTCCTTCTCATCTAAGATCTTCTCTTCTTTCCATCCTTCTCTCAGCACTGGTTTGTGTATTTTCTCCAGGACGTTTCCCATCATTGTTCTTCACGCATATATGTTTCCTGCCCCCGTCTCAGCCCGAGACCGGCTCCATTCGTCTTACCGCCACCTGGAAGCACTGGCGGAGTTTCCTCGTCTGAAGCTCGGGAGATCTCGCCCCAAGCTCGGGGAACCTGTCGGGCTAATTATAGGAAAACAAACGCGGCGCATTCCAGACACTTAGCGTTGCTTATTAGGACTAAAAGTCAAACTTGGTGATTCATTAGGAAAAGGAAATGTGAGTAGACAGATCAGCGAGAGGCTAGAAAGCCGCCGAGAGATGAAGTTGAGAGGAAATGGAGAAGTGTGTGGGAATAGAGGGCGAGTGTGTGTGTTTCTAATTTCAATTGTTAAAAGTGTGGCGCCAGAACTGATCGGATGATGAAAAGTTGTGCAGGTTTGCCCATGTTATGACTCCCGTTAATTGCGGAAAATCTATATATCAAATCTCTTTTTTTTTTTTTTAGATTTGCAATATTTGGCTGTGTAGATTAAGAGGAATGTATTTTTTTTTTTCGTGTGGTGACATAACGGAGCTTTCGTCTCGGCTTTTCTTCATGTGATATTTTGCTTTGCTTCTAATGAGTTGTAAGTGGCCGACACTTTCTTCGGCAGGAAACTCATGTCAAACTAATTAACTTTTAATGAGAGGAAACTCACTGATTAGAGTGTTTACCTTGGCAAATGAGACTATTAATTCGCTTGGTTTGAGGAGTCGGGTGAGAAGGCCCCACGCTTTTTACGCACACGCACACACAAACGAAGCCAAGCCCCTGCTCAGTCTGTTTGACCATCTGCTGAAGCCGCCCTGCTTACAAAGCTTCCCTCCAACCTGCTGCCCACGACTGCTCTCTAGTGATGGAATTCTCAAGATGTTCTGTCGGGTATTTTTTTTTTTGTCTTTATTTTTGAATTTTTATCCAGAAAAGCAAATTTAGTAACTACTCCCATATAAACTCAAGAGGAGGTCTTTCTGGATTTGGACTCATTTGCATGGATGAGAAAAAGCAAATGTCAGAAAAGGCCGAGATTTGCTGAGTGGTTCTCAGAATGGATGGTCCGGCCGGGCGCTCAAACATTGACCCACTTTGAGTCCATTTTAATTTCTTCCCTTTGTAATTAAAAAAAAAAAACGTGCTGATGCCTCGTATCCGAGTTAATTGGTAACGACAGATAAACAAAGAATTATTTTGTTGTATTCTTGACTGTGAGTCTGAGTGGCTAATTTGACGTGAGATGTTTTTGGAGTGAGTTCAACTTCCAAAAGCGCTAACTTAGTACAACTGAACTGGATGCAGAGTGCCACTCGGCGCTATTCCCAGAACGGGTCCGGTTTTGATGTTTGGTGATCGGCGCGGGCCTCTTCCAACCTGGCAAATGTGCCCGTTTCATCTCTCAATTACTGTCAGCGTTTGAAGCGCTGATGTTCTACCTTCATCCCTCACAATATGGCTCAAGTTTGTTGAAGTATGTGAAATAAAGGCACGGCGGCCAGCCCAAAAAACAAAAGGGTGCGCCGCGCGGGCCTCAGCAGCTGTTCAGGTTTCAAAGCCTGCCCGAGCACTTAAGATGAAATCCATTTTGTTTCAAGTTGCGCACCCCGCCTCGCCTGATGAGGCCTCAAGAGGTGAGGAGAGAGAGACAGATGGAGACGGAGAGAGACCGAGGGAACGCACCAGAGAGAAATCGGTTTGATTTGTCAGAACTTTTTTAATTTAATCTACAGCTGTCAGGATGCCGGCGATGCACACCTCATCGCCGCCTTTTATCTCACTGATTTCACCTCAGGCGCCAGACACTCTTTTCTAATACACACACATGCACGCCGCACAAATGAGAAACGGGCGTTGAGAGGATGTACGACTATTCATTTGCTGAAAAACACAAAAGAGAGCCGCGGATAAAAGTCGAGAACAAACAGCCATTCTTGGATCTGCGATTGAAAGTGACTTTGTTAAAGCTCCCGTGTAAAGCAGATGACACCGAGAGACTCCAAAGCAATTGTTTGACAACACAATGGTAGTGTTACATATCAGATCGTTAGCTAAGCATATGAAGATGTGCATTGTACCAAATGCAATGGATTCATGAATTGGCCATGAAGAAGACCTCCAAAGTGGAGTTGTCATACAAAGGTCGGAGCTCATCATGGCTGACTTCACGTAAGGTCATCAAATTTGAAATGGATAATGTTTGTTATTATGTTTTGGGGACATTATGCCCTCTTACTGAGCCGTTAGTATATTACCAGAGTTCTTAAAAGGTTGCAAACAGTTTTTCTACATATATGATTATATACATATACATATTTCGACATCTATATACATAACAGATACCTTAAATTCAAATGTAAGACATGTTTACTGTCCGTGTTAATTCTTTGGCTGCTTCTTAAGGATGTTTTGGTTGCAAGTTGCTTTCGGCATGAAAATAAATGAAGCTTTCTTGACAAGACAATTTGGAACAAAGGCCGGACTTTTCCCACGACTTTCACTTGTCCTCCACAGTTGGAGGCGAAATATGTTCAAAGCTGTTGCTCTCCATATGTTTTATGGATTTACTTTTTCAGTGCCTACTTCTTATATATACTAGGAGCGCATACTTCTCTTCATCTTGAGTCTTTGTCCAACATGACAGAAAAAAAAAAAAATTGTATTCCCACCGCTTGTTCTTACATTCTTCTCAAGTCTTCCGAAAAGTATTCAGCATGTACAGAAATTCTATTTGAATTCCGTTTGCTGCTTTTAATAGCAGAGGACAGATGTGACAGATGTCTAAATTTATTGTAATATACAATTGTCAAAACAATTTTTAAGTTATTAAATAATTTAGTCTATGTGTAGTGAATCTGTATAACAAATCTTTGTTTTTAAATCGAACTGCTGAAAATATAGTCCACCAGAATTTTCTACTTTATTGAGATGAACACGTTGAAAATTCGATTAAAATTGGTCTTAATATATCCCTGAATAATTTGTGCAGTAAATCCAACATTTCCAACATTGCATGGTGTGATATTGCCACCTAGAGGCCAAATATGGTATGACAAAGACATAAAAGAAGAACCGGAAGTCTAGTCGACTAGAGGGGCCTTAATGGCAAACGTGAAAAGTACTTAATGGGCCGAAAATTTGGATTTCTTGCAATTGGGCCATTATCATGGCAAGTTGCATTATAAACAATGTTAACTAAGGTAGAGCAAAAATTTTACTTACATTGTTGATGCTTTTTGTTGTTTTCCACGTCGAGCCTTTGTGAATCCAAAGTCGCAGCGTTTGTTGGTAAGTTTTCCACGCTCGCTACAGCAACTTTAACTTTAAACATTATTGCCTCTCTTTGGAAATGTTTTGTTCCATACAAATCTGCCATTTCCATCTACGATATATTTTTCTTGTTTCAAACTAGCCTTAGTCCTCCAAGCTGCTGACATTCTTCTACTGATTTTTGGCAAATTGGTATTGATGAATTAAAAAAATACTTGACGACACTCTTAAAAAAATAAAAATAAAAAGTTTTTCAAAGGGATAACACGCAGAGTGTGACAAATTACCACGTTAAATTACATTTGCATTCGCACATAAAAGTGTCGACAGGTGGTAAATTAACTGAAGAGGCGATCACGTGACGTCGGTGTGCTGCAATGCTGCTGTTATACACCAGGGGTCAGCACAACACTTCTTTTGCAGAATATCATAGGCAACGACAAACGCGAATGTTAAAAAAATCCCAATGTATAGCCACTTATACTACTCTACATGCATTTTCAGTCTTTTTAATGTTTTTTTTATTTTAATTTTTTAGAAAATGTTGCAAAATATTTAACCATTCGCTGCCACTGAGTGTCGCTGTGAACTCGTGGTTTAATTGCTGTCTCCTTGATCGTGACCGGACTCCTGATTAATTGACATTTCTGTTTTGTATCATTTTTGATAATAGGGACTCCATAATGCACTCAAATGAAATATATTATCATTTTATCTTTGAAGCATTTAATGCGTCAACATTGATACTTATTCAACAATACTACGGTGGGAATTTTGAATATAAATGCCCTTCAATTGCAAGAAAGCGATAGTAAAAATTATCTATTCGTTTTGCGGTAAGTTACAAAATAAGTATAAAGTTGGTATACTTTAGGACCTTCAAATTAAGAGCTACCGGCGAGGATGTTCCAACGACACTGTCGGGATGTCTTTTATTTTGAAGCTAAAAACAGGAAGTTATAATTTGATGCTTTCTAGCTGCCTTCCCAGCGTGTATACTACGGTGTGTGCGTAAACAGAGGACTCTGTCTGCTCATGTTGGCAGCGAAGAGGAGCAGGTCGGACTGCGGCACGTTACACCGGACTGCACGGACCGCCGCGGCCGCTCGGATGACGACATGGCGTCCGAATCGACCCGGAGATTCACCAAGAACCTGCTGAAGCCCGGGAGCGCAGCGGAGATACGCCAGACAGCCTGCAACGCTGTCAGACACTCTGCAGTGGCGGTGAGTGAAACAAATCGGTGTGGATTGTCACTAAAGAAAAATAAAAAATAAAATCGCATTACCACTTGTGGGCTCACTGCGCTAGCCGAACCTCTTAAGTAGAGGGGACGTCATGAGTACCCATCCTCTGCAGACCGCTGCCCTCTTCCAGCTGTGCAGGATCTGCCATTGACATTCATCTTGCATCTTTCTATGCAGTGCAGGCGTCAGTGCAGCAATGCTTCGTTTTTATTGATCCCACGGGGGGGCGGGTGGTGGCATCCACTCTTTTTAAATGCTTAATATCTTTTAGTTCCTCATAAACCTGCACAATGGCTTGAAATGGGATGTGTTTCCAATGCTTCTGAAATAAATAGTGGCTTGGCTCTAGGTTAGTGGGCTGCTTCTGGAAAATGGAGGAAGGGAGCCGGGCGGGAAAACGAGAGCAACCAATAGACTGTATTTACAAGCAATTTTTGTCCTATTATGGGACTATATTAGGAGAAAGGTAGGCTCCAGTGGGTGTGTCACGCATCATAGAAAGGAGAGACTCGTGACATCAATGGGAGGAGGGGTGAGGGGAATGGAAGAAAAAAAAATAGGCAGCCAAACAATATAGTATACAAAGCAATTTTATTATTTTGAGTGGAGGACAAAATCTTGAGTTTTTTTTTTCTTTCTTGATACGAGTGCTGAAGATTTGCATAAAGAAAGGTCACACCTCTTCACTCTCCTCCGCTTTTCATTCTCCTCACTGTACTGTTAGTGTGTCAGTAGGACACAGCTCAGCGGAGTGCACGATTGATTGCAATACAAGAACAGTGGACGTTCCATTTTTTTATTGTGGAAATTGCAGAATGGTTTTAGTTTTGGGCCCTGCCCAGTAGACAGTGAATTTAATTTGAATTCAATATAGTAAAAATGATATCAATTTTGTAAAAATAATATAAATTCAGGATTTAATTTGAATTTAATGCCGATCAAGCAATTTTCAGTTGTGCTTATTGGATGTGCATAATAAGGATTTACATGCGATACAAATAACAAGCTCAGCTCTTTGAATAGACTTGTGTAAAATGGACTTTTAATTATTTGAATACAAATTGTTGCCTGCTTACCCATTACGTGTGGAATTGTAAAAATGTTTTTATCTGCTCATTCCTGACAATGTTTATGTGAACTATCTGTTTGGCACTTACGTGTAACAACGTGAAAAATCTGCATAATTACCATCACCCCCTTGACCAATTCTCTGCCAGTGATATCCTGGCCAAAGTTCCAGAGCGAAAGAATCAGTGCCAATTGTTAGCAAGAGTGACTTGAACAAGGTAGGCAGAGCTGCATTGTTTTGTTGTCATGTTCCCAAAATGTGTTTGTACCACACGCCGGGTTTTGTTCGCATGGAGAGGCAAGTAGGCAGACGCTCGCCTTTCCATTAAACAAAAGCAGCAGTGCAGTGGATGCAAAATCCTGGAACTTGAAGGCATCCCGGATTCCGAGCTGTCGCTTGGGGACTTCGGGTTAAACGTGTGTCTAAATGTGCTGGTATGAAGCAAGCGCTCAGCGCAAGCTAAGCGGCCGTGTAAAATGTCCAACGGCGTTTTGGGCGCATGGATGTTTTTGTCAGTGTGCGTTAATGCATGGCCCTTTTTTTTTTCGTTGTTGGTTAAAGAAACCAGGTCAGCAGAATCGGGCCCTTTGGCGTAACATTCATTGAAGCGTGAGCCTCTCATTGACCAACCTTTCTCTCACTTTCCCTTTCATTTCTGCTCATTCATTCGTTTTAGGAGCTTTCTGTACCGTCGTATTGCTAAAATGGAAATCTGTTCCTCATTTGAGATCCGATAAACTGGATTAGAATCATTTTTGTCACCCTCTGCCGCGTTTTTATTGCGACGCTTTCCAGAAAACAACAGGTAATATCCACACGTGGCATCCTTTTGGCCAGTGTGGCCTACCGGGGAGCAACTACATGACCTATTGTGTAGTTGGATGCCAGCCACACTAAGCAGCAGCAACAACCACACGCGTGCCCTTGCACCTCGTTCTATAGGCTCGTATCCATTTGGGCGGCTACGATTATTGAGCCTTTGTTATCGGATGGATGTAGCAATGTTGCCATGGTAATGTGGAAAGACCAATCTCGCAGGCAAGAAAAAAGAAGAAATCTTAGAGCTGTTGAGATGAATCGATGATTTAAATAATCGACAGGTACTATTTTGAAAACTGAGTGATTGTTTTTTTTGGGAGAAATTTTTCAATTTCAAATTGGCTAAATCGTCTCGTCAGCCTCATTTATTTTCGAAGTCTTTCATGAAAATACACTGCTCATCACTGTGTTGCGACATTTGCAAACATCTGCTTTTACTTCGGTCGGTGAGTACATGAATCTGTCTTACATGACCTTATTTGTTTTGTTTCAAACACTAAACTATACCAGTTAAAGAATACTAATTGGTTAGTAAACAGTAAATGGTGGAACGTTTGTTTTGTTGAATACTTGCATGCAAAATAATATTTTAATCGATGGAAAAAGACAGCCCTAATGGATTTGAGGTTTCACTCTCAAAGTCCCAAAAAACAAACACAAAAACAGCACACGGAAGAATATAAACAACATGAGGAACAAGTTTCATTTTTTATTAAACACTCAAAACATTGGGCTTTTTTCCTCAGCATTCCCACAATATTACATAATCACTTATTGTTGTAGCTTTCTGGCCACAGTCACCAAAATGATGAAGCAACGATGCGCATCTCAAGATGACCACTTCAAATATTTTCATTTTTCAATCATAATAAACCCAATAAATCCGTAGTGCTCTTCCTGGAAGGTAGAAAAGCCATTTGTGTGAAAAAGTGAACGTCACCCCGAAAGATCACACAACCTGTCTTTCCCATATTTTCCAATTTTTATCAACAACCTGAAGCTTCCGACTAAGTGAAAGGTCACATCTGCCCAACATGTGTGTGTTTTTTTTTTTTTTTTTTTTCTCCCCGACTTTCTCAAGCTTTGCCCAGTCTGTTGTTTTACTTGCTGGCAGAAAGAAAGACGTGCAATTTATCAAGCATCTGCTCTCTGATCCTCCAAATGGACTTCTTTGGCATTCCTTATGCTGTTTTTTTTTTTTTTGTTTGCTTGAGCTTGGGGTGTTTTTCCTCTTGTAATAGTCTCTCCCTGTAATCGTCGGGCGGCTCTTGGAGTGAAATAATTCTACCGGGCATGTCTGTCTCTGTCTGGAGCTATAATGTGTGTCAGACAGGGTTTGAGCAATGGGGGGCATCATGGGTAGATATTCGTCCGGGGTCTTTGCTGTCAGCTTGAGTGCGCTCTCTCTTCACGACATTTTGATTTGCCCGGGGTGCATCGTGCTTGACTTGTGACCTGCCAAGTTCTACACGGAGCACATAGCAGCGTGTCTAAAAAATAAAAAAAAACAGAATAAGACTGAGTACTATGCTGAAAATCAATTGCCCCCTGAGAAGAGGAACTGCTTATATGAGCAGCCAAGCTACCCCGTTAGCTGTGCCGCTGTTACCACGGCAACAGAGGAAGGTCAATTAAGATGGAATTCTAACAGGAAGCGCTGCTATCATCACTCTTTGTATATCTCGTCTCCTTTATCCGGCCCACAAGATGTAGTTTTTTTTTTTTAAACTGTGTCTTGTAATTTATATGTTGCTGCTTTAATGAGACAAGGATCGAGCTCAGATCAGTTATTAAGGCCATTAAAAAAAATGGAAACCCAGAGTGAAATTGGTCGTTAGACTACTTTCCCTTAATAATGCTCATATTAGTCATTTCATTTGTACCTGTAGAAATTCTGTTGCGAAGGTAGTCTCGGCCTCTCGCGTCCACGTCGACGCAACGTTGTAAACGCAACAGGGGGGTCACATTGAAGCATCGCCTGGCAGCTGCCGTCCTCTTTGTCAGCTCAAGTACGTACTCGTACGGGCACAAACAATGTGATTTATTGTCTCTCGGGAACACGCGCCATTGCTATTGCCCCCATTAGCTAAATGTACAAGGACACTTCATTAGGTACACGTTGCGCGGGGGGATAAGTTAGCATTGGCGGCGTTCTCGTTCACACCTGCAAGTCGCAGTTTACAAAGAGACAAATGCACATCTCTTTATTTTTGCGAAACATTTTTGGTTCAGTCTGGATGGCCTCATCCTCAACTTTTTATTTATGAGACGTTAACGCCTTGTTTCATCACCCGCATTTGCAGACAGGCTAGAAAGGAAACGGGATTAAACAAGATGAATACTTCTTTGACCCTTTGTTATGACTCCAAATGCAGACTGGGCCGCTTGATAACAGTGGGACCGTGCACGGCCAGGACTTGGTGTGTATCTTCTTCTCAATGACTCATTCAGAGAGCGAGAGAGAGAGAGGACAGAGAAATAAAAGCAAAGAGAAGAGCAAGAGGAAACAAAAAGAAAGTCTGTGCTGTGTCTAGATGAATCAGGCCACTGTTTGGAATGATGCTGCATAGTAAGCATAACATGGCTGAATGTGTTCACAAATATTAAACCTTCTGGATTTTCATCTGATGACAGATTAAGAGAAGAAAATCAGGTCACGGTGGTCTCAGCAATTCCTCTGTTCAGAACTTTGAGTGTATCTGAAGCCTCCCAGACCAGCCTCAACCTTCAAGGATGCCACCGTGCACTTGGCTATCTAAGGTCTTCATAGGCCTCGGGGTGGATAAGAGGGGGAGGTACTAAGAATAGTCCACTGAGACCCTTGTGCGTGAATTGAAGTGTTGTGTCTCTGCTTCACTCTGCATTCCAGAGTAGGAGGCCTGAATATGCCACCGCCATTACCGTCTGCCCCCTCCGCGCCTTCTTTTGCCCCAGTGCCCTCGCCCTTGAGCATCCATTCAAACACGCTTTACTGACAAGCTTTTATCTGCCGACTCGAACTGAGTAGAATAAATAATTTTGACGCTTTTCCACTGTAAAGTCCATTGACTTTTGTTTTCGGTCTTCATTCATTTATTTAATTTTGAACGCAAAATTCGAATTTGCAATTCAACAAGGGTGTGTAGACTTTTTATATCCACTAGACCAGGGGTTATCAACGGACTGTAAAATGTGACTGTTGAATTTTTCTGCCAAGTTGCTCCGAAGCAAGGCACCAAACTGCAATCGGCGGTTCCATCTTTTGTCGACTCCCTCAATTTTCTCCTCAAGGGAACTATCCAGTCCTCTTCCGCTTCTTCAAATCAATGACAAGAAAGCGAGCATGGGATGCAATAACTTCTCCGAGCTCAAGCCAAAATCTGGAGCTGTTGGAACAGAACCATTAATCCATTTTACACCCTCCAAGATCCGCCTGTCTGACCGATCCATGTAGGCTTTGATCAGCCTGACTCAGTCAACAATAATCCTGTCCGGACGGACCTGTCCCTTTTGACCTGATAGCAGAAGCTATCAAAAAAAAAAAAAAAAAAAAAAAAAAGTGCCATTATTAATCTTTTGACACTAGCGCCAAGCCCGGGTGGAGCTGCACTGATAAAAGCATTTTGTCTGTGTCTTTGGCACAGAACAGATAGAAGGGTTGACTCTCGTTGCCATTGTAATAGAGTTATTGAGGAAAATGAAGGTGAAGGTACCGTTATTTATCATCTAGCCTTTCTTAATTGACCTAAATCTCAAGGGTTATTGAATTCATTGCATTTTTAGTTGAAATTGCAGTACAGTTGTACCTTGACTTACTAGTTTAATTAGTTTAATGACCAAATGAGTAACTTTATTTTGTTTACTACTGTAAGTGTTTTGTGCCTTCAAGGGGCGTGGCCTAGTGAGTGATGTCAGAAACTGTTGAAACGTCTTTGTGTGAGCATTTGCGTGTGAGCTGTGGATGACGTCAGGAGTGTTGTCATTCTCATTTGTGCGGTTGTTTGGTTGTCTCGTTCGATTTTAATCAGATATTTGTTTTTGGCTTTTTATTGCTTTAAAATGAAGAAAAAACATTCATTCGTACATTCGTATCTATTTTTCTGGGATATCGGCGGTCATGAAGAATGCTGACGGCTCTGCCTTCAAGCTCAAGTTCAAAGCGATTCTATTCTAGTTCTAGTCGCCTCAGTCGGATACTAAAAGAGGTCCGCTGACTTGCATTTTAAAGGCAACCTGGCTAAATTGCTGAGTCGCAGCAAGTCATAAAATGCGTGCTGAATTCAGAGAAACGGGATTAACCCTTAGCTTTGTCCGTCAATGCTGATTTATCTGATGTACTTTTAGCGTGCTTTGTAAAAGTGAGCTGGAAGTAGACCTGTAGCGGAAACAAACAGAGGGAGGGGAGCTCTAAATCAAGGAAATGGGGGAGGAAAATTTGGGAGATGAACGAGGAGGAAGGGCACCGTTGGATGAATGAAAACACAGGCGGAAAAGTCTTCAGTCTTTGGTTGAGCGTTGGCAGTTTGTAATATTGTACCTTTTTTCTTTCTTTTTGAACCTTCATCGAATCCATAAGGTGGCTGTGAATGTTTCGTGTGGGACTCGCGGTGTAATATGTCTCTGTTTTGATTGAGAAAGGATGGAGCAGGTTCAGGGTGAGGCCACACTTTTCAAGCTAACAGAGTTACAGGAAGCAGCAATCATCGGGGATCGTTTCCGAGTGACAGCGGCCTCGACATGCGGTGGAACCGAAGGAGGGATCGCGGCTTTTTCCGAGTTTGACTTGGCTCCGATATAGTCAAGTTTCATCGTGGTTGCACGCTCATCCCCCCTCCTGTTTTTTTTTTTTACCTAGTCCGGAAACAAGAGCCGTGTAACTGGCTCAAGTGGGATCGCAGCGGACAGATGGCGGAGCTGGGAGGGGAACGGTGCTTCCGTGTTATTAGATTGCAATCTTAGGCTTTGATGAGCAGATGAATATCAGCGCAGCAGGGTGAAGTGAACCTTTCATTGCTCATGAAAGTTCCTGTTAAAGAGCGGCTCTGTTGCATGCTGCTGTTGTTGTTAGAAACAATCCCCTGGAGAACAAGCATTAACCTGTTTCTCATTTAAACAGCCTTTTTTTTTTTTTTTTAAGTTTCATTGTACCTCCAAACAGCCCTCCATGAAAATGTTGCTCCCTCATCTAGTTGTAGAATCATTGCGAATATTATCGGATGTTTGAACAATGCAGCTGAGGCCCGGGACAGGCTTGAGCAGCAGGGAGGGATGCCATGTGGGAGAGGGAATTAATGAGGTTGCAAATATGTGACACTAGTTCTGTGTCTCTCTGGTGCTACTGCTGCTCCATGTTTGCTAAATAAAGTCTCTTGTGTGACTCGTTTTATGACTTTCGACATAAAATGCTTACACAGGATTTTAGATGAATGGAAGCGGTGGTTTATAGTGATGCTTTAACTGCAACTCGAAAATCTTTCCTCGTTTAAAATTAATTTATTTCAACTTAACATGGCTCACATTGCTTCTGTAGCAATTAATTTTAAATTCGGTTAAAAATAAAATGGATTGAATTAAAAAATATGCCGTTTTTATTTCATATTTATATTTGGTATCAATATTATTTTTATATTTAATAATTCAAAATAGGTCATTTTAGAGCTGTGATTTTAATACTGCCCTATTTTTCAGACCATCAGAATCTAATCCAAGCTTATTTTATTTACTACTACTTATTTTCTACTTTAAAATACAATTATGACATAATTCAATTGAATATAAATGCTGTCTGTCTACATGTGTTGCTCCACCATTTGTGTTCAAATTTCCATTGCTTAAATAGTGTTAACGCCATGACACCTAAGCTAATGTTAGCATTAAGCTAAGCAGTCTTGTATAACGTGCAATTCTCTTTGTTTGTCAAAACTATCCGAGGAATTTAACAGCTTGAAGACTTTTTTTCAAAAAACAATTGTTCCATATCTGACAAGTTGCGGCTTGTTGCGAAGTTGACAGTACAACAACAATTGAGCCCCTTCTTCCTCACACACCCTTTTCCCAGCAATTGCTCCTCACAAATCTCCACCCCATCTCCTTTCTTCCCAAAACATCCATTCTGCCTCCGGATTTCACTTCTCGGTTAAAGACATTTTAATAGCTTCCTTTTCTAAATCAACCGAGCAGATTGTATCTTTGGCTCTCAGCGCCTCCTGTAGATTGCGTTTTAAAGTAACAGCAGATGGGCCGGAGTTGAGGATGCTTGCTCAGCCTGTTGTGTTTCGCTCTCAGCACTAGATGGCATTGATAGCGTACGTCTTCCTGTCGCCTCCTTAACTTCACAAGACAATCATTAACAGCTAGTTTTAACAGGAAATAGAAGAAGTCTTTCCGGTGTGCGAGAGAAATTAAAAGGCCGTTTTGTAGAATGCACATCTGTGCTGAGGGGGGGTTGTAAAAAAAAAAAAAAAAGAAATGGTGTGTTCCTTGGATTTACTCCAAATTGTGAGG
Source organism: Syngnathus typhle (assembly GCF_033458585.1). NCBI lineage: Eukaryota > Metazoa > Chordata > Actinopteri > Syngnathiformes > Syngnathidae > Syngnathus > Syngnathus typhle. Next base: position 475,217 of record NC_083743.1, read on the forward strand.
AATTCTCCATTGGCCCATGATTTAACAAGCCCTGGGAGATTATAATTCTGTTCACAGATGGCTATATAATCCAGCCGTGACAGGTAATGCCAAGGTTTCCTTGAGTAGAAGTAATTTGGAAGTATGGAACTTTGTTTTCCATTGTGTCACATTGTGAACAGGGTAGTAAATCATTTTTAACAAGTGAACAAATAACATAATGGGATTTTTTATTTTAATTCTTTGGAATCGATACTAATTTCGAAAGTAGCTCAGTACAACACTCACTGGTTTTTACCGTCTTCCTCTTTGTGGACGCTGAGGTTTTTCTGAGAACAGCTCTTTGTGAGTTCACTCTCTGAGAAAATACATTATGAGAAATTCAATTGATCAAGTGTAGGGTCAAATTGAACCATTTTGCACTAAGCAGTCCCACAACACATTGACGGGTTAGCTAACAGCTAGCCAAAAAGTTTTTAAGAGGCTGACCTTGTGTAGGGAATACAAGGTCTTTCTTAAGTGACAGACGCCGGTCGCCATGGAAACCAGAGAATGTTTTTTCCCCCCTCAAAACTCATCAGGGTTCTGCACCACATGAAACAACACATTAGTCCGCTGCCAACTCTTCAGGGAACAAAAGTAAAACCTAGCTAACTGCTTACGAGGCAACCTCCAGTAGTTTTATCAGGCCTTCATCTGTAGGTTCTCCTTTTTGGAAGCCATTAAAACGGCACACGGTTATCTATATTGTATAAATAGTCGGACCACATGTGTAGTGGGACGCATGCGCACGAATAAAAGCCGAGCGGTAGGTTAGTTCTTCGCACAATGGGGTCGCACAGCTGGGAAGCATTAGCGCCACAAATTGATGGCGGCGCTCTGCCCCTTGATGATGTCATCGTTTTCAGTTTTTGACATACATTGTGCATGCGCAAAGCCGTATGCCTATTTAAAGGCGTATATTGAAACTCGCATTTATACCCAACATCTGTTTTCATTTCACTTTTTAACTGTCACATGAGTAATTGTTTGCTGCGGCCTCAGTCGTTGCCTCTTTTTTTTTTTTTTATATGAAGTCACGCTAAGACTAATGGTTATTGGCCGACACGTATCCTGTTCGTCTCTTCTCGGCTAACAACAGTTCAGTTTGGAACAGTAAACTGTATTCTGGCTTGTGTTTTCATTGTGGCGTGTGTAGGCGGGGATGATGATAACGTTGTCAGCTATGTAAATAGAATGAAACGTACCATTTCCAATACAATAGAAAAAAAATCAAGAATGCCGACTCGGGATTTATTTGTGTTTAGAATAGAAAATAACCAAGGGGGCTAAATCAGGTAACGATTTAGAGCTACTGCCTGTCAAGTAGGTTTGAAGCTGTAGAAAGCATCAGCAAAGACAAAATAAATAACATTTCACTTATTTCGTCAAACTCTATTATTGCTTCATGCAGGTGATCGTTCATAAATCTGCTTGTTTTTGGCTCCATGTGGGTGGATGCGCGTCTGTTGTGCTTTTTATATATAAATCTAAACACTATTAATGAGCGTTTCACGTGGGTGGTGGAGCCAAGTAGCAACTTGACACGGGTCTATTTGGACTAATTATGACGTAAGAAGATCACCATGGATGCCTCAGTGGGGAGGAAACAGCGGGAGAATGTGTGGATCTATATGCCATGTGTTGCTTGATAAAAGGTCTGCGGAGAACGATGCATACCCAAATGAAATGTTTGATCAGTCTAGTATTTCCCCCCTCTGTTGACTGCTTAATGCTGCTGAACATTAGGACGTGTCGTCTTAAAGATGATTGTGATAGTTGACTAGCATGATTATGCTAAAAGTGATTTCCAGAAGAAAAATGTAAAATTATAGTCCATCTAATATGTACTGCATTACTGTTGGAAAAAAATGGATCAAACCAACCACAGATAAAAACAAGGTAAACAAAAGTTCTAGAGTTGGAACGGATTAAATGCATTTCCATTCATTTCAATGGCTCATGAGTGTTTTGGCTAACAAAAAGAGTATGGAATAAATTCAATTGGTGAACTAAGGTTCTGCTGTATTTCAGTTTTCTACAAAAACACTGTCTGAAGCCTCACACTGTAAAAAAAACAAGACATCATCAGATTTAATCTAGAGTGAATGAAAATTAGACAGCGGGACTGTCCTGTGCATTCTGTCGTCCACATGCTGCATGCTTCAACTGTAAATCCGCCCACCCCTTTTTTTCCCTCCTCTTTCTGCTCTGTCGCTCTTAACTCTGCAAGTCTGCAACAAGCTCCCTGGAGCCTCACGTACTGTTCATGTTGCCAGAGCCTTTAGTCTGGAGCGAAGTAGGTATGCTTTATGTGTCACGGGAAGAAACCTACTGCTAAATCTAATCTATGCACATTTATTAAAAAAAAAAAAAAACGCTCAGTCTGCAGCAAAAGGGCGTGTTATCATCACTGCGGCACCACCAATGGTTTCTGCAAAGGCGCAGTCAGGGGAACTGGAAGGAGTGGTGGGATTGGGAAAGAGAGAATAATCAAAGAAAGTGCAGCAGAATGACAGGGAGGGAAAAGTGATGCTGTTTTTTTGTGTATTGTAGCAGCTGCTTCTGGTCATCTGACGCTTATTGCATTCTGCCATTATTCTGGGCGAGCTGGGCTGGGCTGGGCTGGGCTGGGCTGGTTTGGACTGTTCACAGATGCAGTCAATGTGTGTGTGAGGGAGTGAGAAAGAGAGAGAGAGAGGGGAAGATAGGGAGGGACGACGCCAAGGCTGGCTGTGTGTATTCTCACTCAGAGCCACGGGAAGAACCGGAATCCGGAGCAGGGGGGGTAGCGGAAAGGTTGCAGGCGGCTTAGTCGGGGATGGAGCCTCCGCTACTTGACAGGCTTTGAACGCAAAGGCTCCGCACCACTGGCTGGACCAGCGGCTGCTTTTGGACTTGATCGGGACAAGACACGGCAACAGGTGACACTTGCCCATCACTTGGTGTCAGCATCGAGGGGTTATTATGGGCTGCTCTGCCAGTGTGGTCCTACTTCTACGCTCAGTGGGTGGGGCAGACTGCGGTTACATGTGTACTCGGCTGGACCAAGCGTCAATGGATGCTGCTGCAACACCCACCCTGGAAGGCTACACAACTGCCAGCTCACCTCTGACCATCATTGTCATGGTAACCAGTACCGATTCACCTCTGCATAATACATGTGTGGGTGGAACAGTAGCGTGTACAGTAATCATTGTCAGAATCCATTTTTGTCATGTGTCCAATTTGTGGTCGTTTTTGGAATTTTCAATCGTATATTGCTCATTTCAGCTGGATGATTTTTTGGGACATATCACGAGTCCTTTCAAAACTGAATGTCTAAAATTTTCTCCTTTCTTACTTAGAAAAAATAAGATAATGTGAAATTTATGAGGTAATTGTTAGCTAATTCAATGTAGCCTAGCTAACCGCGAGTAAAAACGACTGTCATTCCTCGACAGGTGGTTCAAAAATGCATTTTCAATTGCTTTATTGAACAAATGCTAACAAAATAAACATGTAACAAGCACTTTGGCTGCCACAAATGATGCCCAGGTACTAAACTTGTAAATTAACTTCGCAAGCTAACAGTCAACAGGCCAGGCCCCGCCTTTTGAAGCCACACACATTCAAAGTCATAGGTACTACCATGTAGAACAGGAGGATTCTATTCGTATGCATATTTTGGATTGGTATTCTGCAAAAATCCATTCATTTAAATAACCAGTAGAAGTACAATTATCATTTTTTGAAATATTCATCCCAGTCCTGATCAAATTTTTCTTTTTAGGGTATGTGATTGTGAGGCGGGGTCAATATGCCCTAAAATATAGAAAAATTGCTTCACGGTTTCTGGAACGTAACCCTCGTGATAAACGATTGTCCTCTCTATCGTAATTCAATTCTATAGATTGATATTTTTGAAACCATTTGTGGGTTGTAGCCCCTCACAGCTAAGAGGTATAATGGGGAGGACGGAAATGAGGGGTGGAGAGTGAGGGTCATACATTAGGAATTTGCTCTCTGTGGGAACACTCTCCTTTCCCAACATATGGAGAAGAAGATGATTTAACTGACTGAATGAATAAATAAATGCACACAGCAGCAATTGCGTCGAGCAATCAACGATCGGATTACATTAAGCTGAATGTTCCTAAACAACTTTTCAGTACAATGCTTGTATGTCAGCCACGTGTGAGGTATCTGTCTGGAACCACTCGTGTTGGCCTGATTTTTCTTTTCACCCCAAGCAGGACCCAGGTTTCTGCAAGTCCAGTGGAAAAATGTTCAAGTTTTGGCACAGTGTGATTTTTACACTCAGTTTCTTCTCTTGTTTCTTGCTTTCCCACCATAAACCTTTCACGTCTTTGTTCCCTTCTCTGGTCTCTGTTGTAAACTGGAGTTGATGTTTTATATTTGCAAATCTTTTTTTTTATTATTATTACATTCTGCAAGATATCAGAGTATGAGTGGGGCTTTCATGACGATGCTGCAGTAGAAGGTAGCAAGCACCTTGACTCAACATTTTGCAAGGGATCCAAGAATGAGGTGTTGTCATAATATTTTCATAACCCCAAAACAATGTAAACCAATTCTTACATCAGCCTTAAGAATAGATGTCAAAAGAATGCTGAATAGCACCGAAAAGTCAGCTCTTAGTACAGACTAGATATTTATTTTTACAGAATGACATCTCTGAAAAGACAGAGGCTTCAGCAGTGAACCCTGAGGAACGCCAGAATTTAAAAAATGCAAAAACAAGGAGTTGAGGGTAGCTGACACATATGATGAGGTTAGTTCAGGAGTTTTTCCAGGTTTTGAACCATGTTCAAATCTGAAAATAAAATTAGACTTCTTGCAATGTAAAAAAAAAAAAACTTTGCCATGATCATACAGCCTCTGTTTCTCATTTCCAACATTTAATATATTGTTTCATGTTGTGGAACTGAAGGAAACACTCAAATTGACAAAGTAAGATCATTTTTCTTCTATAAAGCTTTGATGTAATGATCGAAAGCAGATGGCTCGTGCCTTTTGACTTCCTCTCTCTTCTCCCCATCCATCTTGTGTACCTCCGCTCTTCTACTCCAGACACGTCTCCTAACACCTCCTTCCTTTAGCAGCCAATAATAAATATACTCGAGAATGACACCAGACCACCAGGAATATACGTTTTGGTTCCCCTCCAATGTCTCCATTCTTGGCCGTCTGCAACGTTGAAAATGCTCCCCTTGTTTGCCAGTTCCTCTGTGGGGAATCCCTGAGCTGCAAGTCACGGCATTTCTATGCGCCATCCTCACAGCTGTACTTTGTCGACAGCATCATCAGTCTTCTAAGTGGGAGGGGGAGGCAACCGCGGGAGGCCGAGCAAAGACGTGGAAAGGTTAATAGGGTGGCGAGCAAGGGAGTAAAGCTGACAAGGGAATCAAAAAAGTTTGATGAGATAGAGAAAGAAGTTAGTTGGAAGAAAATGGAGGATTCTGATGTTCAATAGGAGACCATTAACTTATTCATTACATGAGGACAGAAAACGACTTTAATTGGTCTCTCTGCTTTGAGTCTATGTAACACGTCAACTGTTCCATTCTCGTTTCCTCTGACTATTCTTCTGCTCTGAGGTTTTATCAGAGGAAGTGCTTATTTGTATGTGCACAAATGCTGTATGACTCTGCCCAACCATCGCTGAGCAGAAAGAATAATTCTCATTTTACTGATTTTTTTTTTCTCCACCTTATATTGCTTTTATAAGAATTTTTTTTTTGCTGATGAACCTATTGATAATGCTAATAAGGATTTAAGTCGGTGTTTGTCTACCATCTTGGTTGAAATCTCATTTGCCGGCAAATTTGGAACTTTGTGTGTGTGTGTGTGCGCAGTTGTAACAACTTCCTCTACGTCCACGTGCGCTGACACATAACGTGGAGACAGTTCTGCTTGTGATAAAACACATGCGATGTTTGTTTAGTTGAGTAGTATATTTCTTTAAGCTTAGTTTTTTTTTTTTACATTTCGCTTCTACCATTTGGATTATTTCGTCTTCATAATGAGTTTAAGGAGCAAAATTACCCTAAGGAGGAAAATCAAGAGTAAACGCGTGAAGTCGGATTTCACCAGGTTGAGTATTGTATGTATTTAATAATATATTCCCTGATATCTACCTCTTCTATGTTTTTTTTTCTTCACTTTCTTCACAAGAGCTGCTGCCAATGATGTGACTGAGTAGTTCAGTTCCATGTGTGTAGACTGCATTTAATTCAGCTCAATTTTTGTAATCGGAAGCTACAGAGAATATATTTTTTTAAATAATAAGCAAATCCAACTGTGTGGATATCACTGATGCTTACATAACAGGCAGCTGTTCTCCAAATCACATTCTGTGACAGGTGTTGTGTAAAATGTAAAATCAGCGCAAAATTCCACATTGTGTACTTAAATAATCTGGAATATTTTACAAAATGTGTTTAGATCAGCACTTCCAAGACTTAAATTGCTTGAGGTAAAGTGATCTTTTTAAGACTAATTTACTAAAGCTCTTTTTTGTTATGGCATCTTAAATCTTTGTCAGAGTCAACCCAAACATGGGTGGTTGGCAGGATTTTTTAAATTTTTTATCATAATTGAATAATATATATTTTTTAAATAATTGAAGTACCAGTAAGGAACAATTTTCTCTCCAAGTGTACTTTAATTCTTACATGCATTTTGGCCAATAATTTTAGTGAGTACATGAATCATTTCTAATTGTATGATGCTAGCCATGCTAATGCTAACGCACCGTGTCCAGGCTGGCTCACCAATTTTGTAGAACAGAAGTAGGCGATCCACTGTTGTCATAGTAACCAGAGAGACACTGTTCTTCTGATTATATGGAAGCGAGTGCTCATAAAAGGTGCTTCTCGATGTTAAAATGAATGTCATTAAGTCTATAATGCTCTTGGAATATTGAAAAATCGGAACACTCAGATGAATGTTGGATGAATTAGCCAGACTAAAAAAAAAAAAATTAAAATAAATAGATGCAGACAGCTAAAAGAAGCTTATTGATTTTTGATCCTGGTATTGTACATTAGCGTTAGCATAACATTTAGGATACCTTCAGTGAACTTTAGATGATCTTGGTTCCTGTTTGGACCATTAAAGTAGAAATTCGTGTTGTCACTACTCCACACATGTCAAACAAACTAGAGACTTCTTCTGCTTCCTCTAACTTTCTGGCTACCGTCTCCTCCAGCCTTCTGTGGTCTTCTGCTTTTTTTTTTTTTTTTTGCAGATTACAGAAGCGATGGTCTGTAATCTTTTGAACACATTGAAGAAATCTTTTTGTCTGACTCACTGAGTATTACACACAGTTTTGTTGTGGACATCTGCAACCGTTCATTCATCTTTTCTTCGCACTATGTGACACCATAACCATAATGATTCAAATGGAAAGAAATCATTCTGTGAATATTTGTGTCACTCTCGGTTTTGCGTCAGAGTGGTTTGCTGTGTGCAAGTAGGACAAGTATTCTTGTACAGTGAGGAAATTCCAACCATATCATGGGGAGATTAAGTACAGCGAAGATATCTTCCTTGGCCTCAGTGTCATCAAGTGCTTTGGGGTGTGCCCCAGCAGTTCGCCTTCAGCGGTAATAGCCACTCGTGTTCTTCCTGCGTGCTTTTTTTAGGTCCTCATGATGTCACAGCACCACACGGGAAATGTTGAGATCATGACTTTTCTCCCCAGAATAATCACATTGTGTTGTGCCTATGGATAATTGACTGCCCTCAATGTTTTCACTGTGGCTGCATTCAAATCGGTCATTGCAAAAGGCAGACAATACTTATGTAAATTCCAAGACTCCAAGAAGAGTTTCGCGACTAAATGACTCACTGAGCTGCAGGAATATTAGTCGATAAATGCAGAGGATAAAAAAAAAAAAAGGCATTGTTTTATTGTCTGTCTACATGCGGTGCTGCACCGTTTGTGTTCAGACAGCTAATGTCTTTTTGGCGTTATGTGTTTTCGCAGCAAGAGAAGCCCAAGCTGATTGATCCGCTCGACTACGAGGCCGTCATCTCGGAAGTGGGAGCGGAGCTCAAGCAAGACCCTCTTAGAGAGCTACTGCTGTTTCCTGACAATGATTTCACAGTAAGTGTACATGCACGTGCATTCAGGGTTTTGACTTTATCAGATCATAGGATAACTTTCAAAGGAAGTGAGAGGAAATCCCCTTGTAGTGTATATATACAAGTGGCATGCCAGCTTGAAGAGAGTGAAAGTACAGAGATGCCTTTAATGTGTTACTAAGTAACTAGTAATCCAACGGCAATGTCTGTTGCCATGGTGATGCGTCTCTTCACTGTTCTTATCATCCCTGCAGGTATCCACAGTGCCCCAAGAGAGACGCACTCTCAGGTCAGCTGTTCCTGAAGGCGCAGAGCTTCAGGCTGAATGTCTGCTGGTCAGACAGGTCAGATGTCGACTGTGTTTGTGTTTCTTATTTTTTTGGGGGGGTTATGTTGTATGTTTACTGTATCTTAGCTGCGTGTAGTCAATGAAGTCCATCCATCCTCTCCCCCAGGCCTGCAAGTATTACAACTCAGATCTGAATGTGGTCCAGTTCAAGTATGATGACTACGCTGGAGACTACCGCCTGCTGCCAAGGTAATAACAACATTAACCTGAAACGCATTGAAGGAGAACAAGATGGCGGCGGTGGTTGTTGAGTTAAAAAAAAAATAAAAAAGGAGTCAGAGAGCGGAAGGACAAAGCAATGCTTCATGGCTATGGGGGGCTGTTGGGTCCTAGATGGGACTGATCCAAAACAGTCCAGCGATTCAAACCACAGGAATGTTCTCTTTTTTATCCCATGGGTTGCCGGTGTCAGTTCACATGACCTCTGAACTAACCGGAAGTGCATTTAAAGCCGTGCGAGACAGATGTTAATGCCTTCAGTTAGTTTCTCTGCTGGCCTGAAGTCATTATGTGCATTTTGGTGGATGACACTAATGGGGTTATTAAAAAATAAACAGAACACTGCCTCTCTGGGAAAAAAAAGTATTTCTCAGGCCTATTAAGTCCAACAGGTGCAGACTGTTGGACTTTCCTACACAAGGCCTTATAAAGTCTATCCTTAAAATTACACTGGATGCCAGAATATAAAATATAAAAAATGTTTTAGTCAAACCAGATATGTATATATTTTTTAATTTATTTAATTTTATTTAAGTCAGTCATTACATTTTGTTGATTCAAGCTGATTTAGATTGATGACATTCCACTGGTAAAACTGTCAGTTTCCTCAGATGTCAGTATCCAGTGGTCTAAAGCAAACTTTGTGTAAACAAAAGCCAAACATGTATAGAAAAATAAACTCCACTGTTTGTACATGGAGTTAAGTGAAATGGAGTATAAACACTTGGCCAGCAGGAATATGCAACTACTGTACGCTTGTGGTGCGTTGGACTGCAGCAACGTCCATCCGCCAATCAGGAAGCATTCCTGCGTCACTCCGCAATCACCACAAATGCGCCGACTGCGGCGGTTATTTTCGACAGCTGTCCCCACCACGTGACCTTCAGCAAAGTGTCTTTCCGCCAACGGAGTCATGAGCCAGGATCCTGCTCGACATTTCCGCACGCGCAAACCAAAACAAAAGAGGCGGGGCTTATCTATTGTTGACTCCGTGGAGCCACAGAGTGGATTAATTGTATAATCACCAGAATTCTTGCACATTTTTTCTCAATATGGTCTCCTTTGGCCTTGTCGTAGGAAATTATACAAAGCTGAGAAGCTGCCATCCCATTCTTTTGAGATTGACTATGAAGACGTGGACAAAGATGAGGTTGGTAATGGATAATTTTTTTCTCAAATGCATTAATGTGTTGAACATCCTGGCTTTATGACGCTCAAATCAGTTTATCGGCAAGCTGTTGAAAAGCACTCCCATGGAGAAGTGAACCTCCTCATCGTTTACGCACGTCATTTGACAAACGGCCCGGTCGAGGATGTCTCCTTCTCTTCTATTGATATTCGAGACGAGAGGATGTACTTTATGTGTGGGCGTGTTTGTCTTTTGCAGGACACCACTTCCCTGTCCTCGTCCAAAGGAGGAGGTGGAGGAGGAGGGGGAGGGATCGGTGTGTTTCGCTCGGGTTGGCTCTACAAGGGCAACTTTAACAGCACCGTCAACAATAGCATCACTGTCCGGGTGAGGACGGCAACATACTTCCTGATTACTGCCATCCCAGTTAAAATGGACCCTTGACGGATATAGCCGTCAACGGCAGCGAATGGGTTAATACAAAAATATACTGATTTGAGCCCTTTCATTGTGTATTGACATTTCCTATCATTGCACAGTCCTTCAAGCGAAGATATTTTCAACTGACCCAGCTGACCGACAACTCCTACATCATGAACTTCTACAAAGACGAGAAGATCTCCAAGGAACCCAAAGGCTGCATATTCCTCGATTCGTGTACCGGTGTTGTGCAGGTGTGCTCCCAAATTTGACTCATCGGAGCTGTCCAATTTGAATGACGTAAAATGATCCGCACAGAATAATCGTTTGAGGAAGCACGCCTTTGAGCTGAAGATGAACGAGGTCACATACTTCGTGCTGGCCGCGGAGAGTGAGCAGGACATGGAAGAGTGGATCAGCACCTTGACTCGCATCTTGCAGATCACGCCGCACGACGGGCCGGCTCCGGACCGCAAGAGTCTGGACCTGTCCGACCATCGCCAGGGTGAGACTTGTAAACGCTGATGTCAGCAACTTTTATGAGCCACTGATCTTTAAGTCTGTGAATTAGCTTGTTAATTATTTTCAGCGTGAAAGAAATGGCGCATGGCCATAAAGATTACATTTGACTGCTTTATAGTTTCCAAAATCCTATTTAATCCCGAGTTTGATGTATGTATCCCTATTTCTGCTTACTGTGCTGCTAAAGCTGATTTACAGAATTCAAATATTTGTTATTCCTCCTTCAGATGTGTTTGACATGTCGCTGAGCGATGGTTGTTTGCCTGAGAACGAAGATACGACGGAAAATGGCATCAATCCCGAGCTAGCTAAGGTTGATTCTTTTTTTCCACCCCTATACATATATATTAGGGTTGCTATGAGAAATACATCAACAATTATTTGAAAATGATGTTACAAGATTTTTTTATTAATATAATTTTTTGATTATATTCATTCAATCATTTTTATGGTTATATTTTCTCAAGTATTGACTACACAAACATGAACGCTGACCAATTGTTTTTATTTTCAACAAGCGCTCTCCCTTCAATCCAACATTCACGGTGCTGATCTTCGAAGCGCCCGTCTATTTTCGAGCGTGCACAAGTCATGCGGTTTTGGGGTTCCCGTCATATAATTATCATATGTCGTCTTCTTTTGTGCAGTACGTCTCAGAGACAGATGAGGGAATTCGTTGCGCCCGGAGGGAGGAGAGGTTGAATCTCTTCTCGCTTGACCCTGACACTCCTGTACGTATAATTTTACCTATGCTATTAATATATTCCCATTATACAAATTATTAGACAATGAGATAACAAGACAGTGGATATTAGGTGTACCTAATGTAAAGGCCAATTTCCTTGCACTGCAGGTCCTGAGGAGCCCGCGGGCGGAGCATTCATCGAGCGACAACTCCACCGTGCGTCCTTTTGAGGAGAAACTAGGCAGAAGGTTCATGGTGACGTGTCGATCGCTGAACTTCATGCTGCAGGGCTGCATCAATGAGAATGAAACTGGCCCTGTCACCAACGTAAGGAATTGGAATGACATCGACCCTTTTCTTTTTTTATATAAATAAAATTAATTCTTGTTATTTGTTGGTTCGGCCAGATCGAGCCGTTCTTCGTGTCGTTAACACTGTTGGACATCCGAGACGGCAGGAAGGTTTCTGCTGACTTCCACGTGGACCTCAACCACGAGGCAGTGCGTCAGATGTTCGGAGGAAGTGCTTCTGGAGCTCAGGAGAACGGCGTGTGCGCTCCCGGGGAGAAGAAGGCGGGAGAATGTCATCTAAGCTTGGACCTGGAAAACTGGCTGTGCTTTCCCAAACAGGTATCACGTCCAAAGTGTGTTCATTCATACACGGACGTTAACGAGATGTCATTGTAGGCAATATTCTCGGTGACCAACCCTCACACGGATATCGTGATGGTGGCCAGAGTAGAGAAGGTGCTGATGGGAAATATTGCTTGCGGCACTGAGCCGTACATCAAAAACACAGACTCCAGCAAGGTAAGAAATTGCATTATTATTATTTTGCATCAATATAGTTTTCATGAAACAGATGTGAGGTTTTTTTTTCTGTGCAGATTGTCCAGAAGATTTTAAAATCCAACAAGCAGTTCTGTGGGAAATTAGGAAAGTACCGAATGCCGTTTGCTTGGTCCGTCAGGTCAGTAGCAGCAAACCAGACATTCAACAATTATTTAAAAAAAAAAAAAAAGTTCAAATGCTAGGTTGAAGCTATATATTAAAAAATACATGGAGAAAAGAAATTGGAAACGAAATTTGCAAATGTGAACCAGTGGTCTTTCGTTAATGTACCTTACTAAGTCACTTATTTGTGAAACTCTTCTTTGCTTACTATTAAATTGTACTGTTAGACTGCCCCCTTGTGGCTTTTTGCCAATGAAGCATAAAATATGATACACAATCTGTTCTAACTTTATCATTTAAAATTTAAAAATAATTTCTTAAATTGATACCTGCTTTTTTACAACAGGTCACTTTTCAAGGACAACCAGGGGGCACTCGACAGAGAATCTCGTTTCTCACCGCTCTTCAAACAAGAGAGTAACAAAATTTCCACAGAAGACCTGATAAAGCTAGTGTCAGAATACAGAAGGTAACCATCACGGTCACTCTTCTACAAAACAACATCAATTCTTACAACATCTTCATCCAATCAGGGCCGAGAAGACCAGCAAGCTGCAGACCATTCCCGGGACTCTGGACATCACAGTGGACTATGTTCCTTTGGAGCTTCCAAGTATGCTTGACCACTCAAGCATCATACATAACTCTTTCTTCACGAGTCATATTTGTGCTTTCTAGACTGCGTGACGTCCTCCTACGTCCCCGTCAAGCCCTTTGAGGATCTCGGCAAACAGCAACCCACGGTCGAGGTGGAGGAGTTCATCCAGGACACCACCAAGTTCGCTCAGCCGTACCGTGTCTACAAGAACCACATCTACGTTTACCCCAAGCATCTCAAATATGACAGCCAGAAGAGCTTCGCCAAGGTAAAGCGGTTGTCATCATCACGCTCACCATCCTTGGAGTTCCCTTTGTATTGTGACTAGAGAAATGTTCTAACAAAGAAAAAACAGCTGTGATTAATCGATTATCAAAAATTCGTTATCGATTGCGGACCACTTCTGTTTTTGGGGGGACCACCAGTGGTCCACAGACCACATTTGGAGAAACCTTGATTTAGAAAAGACATTTGGTTCAAGCAAAATGTTGCCTGCTAAATTATTTGAATAGCTGCATTCCACTGAAAGTCCTTCGCCTATTTTGTTTAGTTATATCCAGGTGGTGAGTTGTCTTCTGCCAAGACGTTTATTAGCCCATTATTTAACGTTACATTGCTCTTTTTGTGTACAGGCTCGTAATCTTGCCGTCTACGTGGAGTTCCGCAGTTCGGACGAGGAACCGGCCAAACCTTTAAAGGTAACACATTCTCCAAAACAAGTCGGTATTTTCGCTTTGCCATAAAAAAATACATCTGAACGTTGTTATGCTTGGCTCCCCAGTGCATTTACGGCAAGCCGGGGGGTCCGGTGTTCACCCCATCAGCCTGTTCCACTGTACTCCATCACTCTCAAAATCCTGACTTTTACGATGAGGTGGGCTCCTTACATGGAAAATAATCACGTTTTCAGCAAGAGCACCAAACAAGTGTTTCATCTCTGCCAACGCAGGTGAAGATTGAACTCCCCACCCAACTCCACGAAAAGCACCATTTGCTTTTCTCATTTTACCATGTCACATGTGACATCAACGCTAAGACCAACGCTAAGAGGAAAGAAGCCCTGGAGACCCCCGGTGAGCTTCGTTAGCGTGTAGCATATGGGGTTACCGTGTTAGCATTTTACTATAATGCATCGTGTGTTGTGTTTATGATTCTTAAGTGGGCTACTCTTGGCTGCCTCTCCTCAAAGAAGGTCGTCTGTCATCTCAGGAGTTCAACATCTCGGTCTCCAGTAACCTGCCTCCTGGTTACTTAGCCATCAAAGAGGCCAACAACACCAAGGTATAGCCAATATTAACGAACATTACTTATCGGCACACCAATTTGCGTTTATAAGCTAGAAATCATTTGACTTAACGTCCCCCTTTAAAGTATCGTTGTTGTAGTATCAGAGCTTTTTTTTTTTTTTCCCCTAATTTCACCTACAGAAATGTTCCCTAGTAATTATTGGAAATCTTTTGTTTTCTGCATTTCCAGAATGGAGCTGATGTAAAATGGGTCGATGGGGCAAAGGCCATCTTCAAAGTCTCAACTAATGTCGTGTCAACTGTGTACACTCAGGTAGCATTTGAATGTCTCTTAACTTGCATATTGCAGACCCAAATGTTTTTTCGGAGCCAAGTTGAACCACATATGCTTTGCTAATATATGATGCTCTTGAGTTGGAAATATACAGTACGAGTTTGTAGTTACTTAAAATGGAACGAGTCCAGCTTCTAACTTGGAACTGATTCTCCTGCATTCTTTTCTTCTTGGCCCTAGGACCCCCACCTGAACCGCTTCTTCCAGCAGTGCCAGAAAAGAGAGCTGGACCTCTCGCTACCTCCTACCTCCAACTTCCTCAACTGCCTGAAGGTTGGAGGAAAAAAAAAAAAGTCAAACTGTTCCACATCTAATCAGTGAAACATTACAGTGTGACAGACTTTCCTCCTCCGAGCGATTTATGAGCTATATTTATTTTATCCTCCTTTGTTCTTGTTTTCCTTTTCCGCCCTCTTCCAGGGTCTCCTCAGCATGGAGAGAATCCCAGTGATCATCAGATTTCTGCCAGTGCTTTTCAACCAGCTCTTCAAGGTCCTGACCCAGAATGACAATGATGAGGTCACTACTGCCACCACCAGGTAATCATTGTCACTACAGGCATCTTGTAGTCACGTTTCCAAGTGTACACACCAATTTTTAACATCTTACTGTTTTTTTCTTTTTTTTAAATTGATGAACAAAAATGCCAGGTTAGGAAAATCCCCATTTTGTGGAAAATATTCCAAAAATATCCTGAAAATATCTCAAATTTTTCCAGATTCTGTTTCCTGTCCATATGCCCTTGTTGCTAGGCAGAATTGTATACTCCTTATAGGCAGCTGAGAAGAATAGGCACACATGCACACAACACAAAAGAAAAACAGTTTTTTGCTACAGCCACAATTTGTATCTAGGCAGAGTTGATTCATTTCTGGCTCTTTTTTTTTCTCAACCATTTTTCATTCAAATTGTCTGTGCTCAATATGAAAGACAAACAGTGCCATCTGATGGGGCATTATTTTATTTTGTTATTTTTATTTCCAGAGTGCTGGTTCACATTGTTTCCAAGTGCCACGAGGAAAACCTTGATCACTATCTCCACTCTTATATTAAGGTAAGGCTCGCTTGTAGGATGCACACCTCGGGAGCAGGTGTGCCTCACACGTTGAGATCACTTGACGATAGCTTTCGATTTCCACCAGGCTGCGGAACGACTTTGCAGACTGTTTGATTTGCAGAAAGGAAAAATACACACAGGGAGGGAATAGGGGCTTTACGTGTTTGCATGTGCAGATATTTGCTGTGTAGGTGCCGGCAGGCGAGTGCCGGCGGCCACGCGCCAGGAGAAGTATGCAAACACGCATGCGGAGGAAGAAGAAGAAGAGAAACTAATTGAGTGGGGCATAGAGACATCTCAATGAGAAACACAAGGCTTGTTTGTTTTGAGGTCGGGAGGGGGCGGGAGGGGAGGGGGGTGAGATCAGAAAAGGAATTAGCCCGGCGAGCAAGAGGAACCACAAGAGCCGTTTCATGTTGGCCGCAGTGTCGTAAAAACGCTGCGGAACTTGGACGAGCTTGTGGCAGAGACAAATGGCGGGAGGGCTCGCGGCGCTAAATGGAAGTGGAGTTGCCGTGGTAACAGATTGGCACGACATTCACTTCTCTGTGTGTGTCCTCTCTGTGAAAAGGAAAGGATGGAGAGGGGTGTAGTTCACTGTAGCGTGAATGGAGTGAGCCGCTATTCACGGGGGGGAATGCGACACACTTCTCAAACCGCCTGACTCGATTGATTATTAGCTCACATACATTTGATTGTTTTTAACTTTGTGTTTGTTTGTGTAGTACGTGTTCAAATCAGAAGCCCACGGCTTCAGGACGGTGCATGAGGAGTTAGCGAAAGGCATGACCTTTGACCTGCAGAGCAACGAGCAAGCAGCGGTTAAGAATGTCTTGAAGGTAAGTCGCTTGAAGCTTCAGCAGGTGCATTTTGAAATATAAATGGACGGACGGCAATCTCTTTCCAGTTCTCTTGGTTCTTCTTTGAACTCATCGTCAAGTCCATGGCCCAACATTTGGTTGATGGAGATAAAGTCAAGGTAAGTCGTGGCGTAGTGATATGATGTGTTACGCCAGCGTTGGGTGATATTCCGTTTATTTGCGCCAGCTGCCCAGGCCGCAGCGTTTCCCGTCATCCTATCAGAGCCGTGTGGAGACTCTGGTGGAAAAGGTGTCAGAACATATCTTCTGGAAGTACAAAGACCTGGCGGAGGAGTCGCGCAGCGCCAACTCGGCGGTGGCGGCTTTCGTTAAGGTGGGATTTGACTCCATTCATCGCTTGTCAACACACCCAGAATGATTGTCGTGTATAAATGTTTTTTTTTTTTCTTCTTTTTACAAACCCCAAAAATTCTTCGACTACATGACTCTATGAATTTCGTCGCTGCAGCGTTGCTTCACTCTGATGGACCGAGGTTTCACCTTCAAATTAATCCGCAACTACATCAACATGATCACTGCAACTGACAGCAAGGTCAAATCTCGAAAAACAAACAACAACAAAGTTCTCTTTGTGTTACAAGTCTCATCTTTTCATGTGTTCCTCAGATGTTGTGCGAGTTGAAATTTGAGTTTCTGAGAGAAGTGTGCAACCACGAGCACTACATCCCCCTCAGCCTGCCCCTGCCCTCCGCTCGCATCACAGGTAATAGACGGAGCCATTTTCCATTTGGGTTCAAAATCACGCCCCTCCCTATCATCCGTCTGTTATGTTAACAATTTGTCCCCCCCCCCCTACCTTGTCACCTCTTTGTTGACATATGTCTCCATATCAGACCATGCATCCCCAGAGCCACAAAGTACTCATGGTAAATATGTACACTCTTGTTTGTGTGTCCAAAACATTATAAAATGAAATAATAATGAATAAAAATGTGCTTGGTGTATTCCAGCCTCGGTGCCAGAGTACAACTTGACCGGAGAGTTCTGCAGGAAGCACTTTCTCACGGGCCTGTTATTACGAGAACTGGGACTGGCCTTGCAGGACGAGCAGGACCTCAGGCACCTGGCTTTGGCCACTCTCAAGACCCTCATGGCCAAACACTCTCTGGATGCTCGCTATGCCACCAAGGTAGCCAAAAAAACAGCTCATATGACAAATATGGGGAGAAACAGAATCACAGTTGGTGTGTTCTTCTCATTATTTGCAGGAGAAGCAGGCAAGAATCGCATCACTTTACCTGCCTCTGTATGGTCTGATTCTGGACAACATGCCTCGCTTCTTCCTCAGGGACCTTTTCCCCATTTATTTGACCTCCAGCGATCAGGTAAAGGACACTTCAAATCTGAAAGGTTCACTTAAATGAAGCCCATCTGCTGACTCGCAGGGCTCTCGAGACGACCTGAGCGTCGGCGGAGGCGTGGCCGGTGGCACACTCCCCGTTACTTGCCACGGCAACTCGGTGGATGTTTCCTTCTCGAAAGAGGTGCTCAACTCCATTACAGGTAGTGTGCGCCTCGAGTAAAAAAAAAAAAAAAAGTGTGAATGAGGTCACTCAAGCCTCCTCTACGCTCTCCCACTAGCTTTGTCAGCACTGACAGTTGCTCCGGGCAACCAGGCCGACTCTCGGGGCTCCCTGATCAGTGTCGACTCCAACCCAAGCAACAGTGACAGGAACAGTGAGAAGATGGATGCATGTGAGAAGGTGAGAAATGCTTCAGATGATTTTTTTTTTTTTCCTCCATCTTTTGCCGTTGACAATTTGTGATTCCTCCTCTCGTGTGCTCAGTTTGCTCGTCCCCAGTCGCTCATCGGCTACGGCTCCCGCTGCGACAAACTGGACCAGGCCGAGACTCGCAGCCTTCTCATGTGCTTCCTACACATCATGAAAACTATCTCTGAAGGTGAACGGGAAAGACCAAGCGCTGATTATTCACAAGCCGAAAGACTATCTTGTCTTTTTTTATTTTATGTTTTTATTTAAAAATATATATATTTATTGATTTTATTTTCAGATGTGCTGGTTTCCTATTGGCACCGGGCCATCCACCAGGAGATCTCAGACTTCTTTAAAATACTAGAGTAAGCCCCTCTCTTCTTTTCATTGTCGAGGGCACTCGGACAAAAGTAACAAGAGTTGGATTATGCGGCCAGAGTGCGGCGCACTAATTGGGAAAATGCAAACGAGGGTCGCTGAGGAATGTGTTCAGTTTTTTGAAGCGTTGTGTTTTTGTGCCTTTCTTTTCTTTAGGCTCTGTCTGCAGCACTTCAGGTTCATGGGCAAACGCCACATCGCCAGGTACGCCTTCTTTTTTTTGATCGCAAGCACAGCGCACACATTAAGTCAACATCTACACGCATGACGACTGGAGCATGTATTATTCATGGAGCGTGTACAACCACAGGTGAAGCTAATGTGCGCCACGTATGCGTGCGCACACTCGAGACGAGAGCGATGAAAACGGGGAGGGGCCGTCTCGCTGTTGTGTGTGAAGCACAGCTGGATATTGTGGCGTGTGGAGTATTTGGCAAGCATGCCATGGGGGTTGCCCCCACCCCCCCCACCCCTCGCTATATTTGTTTTTTCTGCGAGCCTATTGGAAGCGAGCCACTCCATCATCCGGTTCCACCTCCCCTAATTAAATTAACTCTCAGCGATGCCGCGCGGGTTGAGGGAACACGCGGCTTATACCGCACGAGAGCATTAAGCTAGCTGGAAACCGAGCTGGCTCTCAGATGTCTGTCTGGGAGGCTGCGAGCTACTTAAAATTCCTCTGTGATAGCGGGCCAAGGGGGCGACGCGACGCACGTCTGCCTCGCTGTCGGCCACCGTTTGATGCTCGGCTGACTCGGAGCAGGCGCCCGTTCAAGTTGCCGTGGGATAAATTTCACTGGCGCCTTTTGCAGCCAAATGATCTGTCTGCCGTTCAGATATTAATTCAAGCGATGAGCGAATTGCCGTTTTATCGACAGGCGCATATTCATGTTCCACCTGCATGCTTTGCGTTGATGGATTGTTTTGGCATGAAATGGGCATGTCGCCATTTACATACATGCATGCTGTGTGTACACTGCACTCTATTTGCTTTTCCATTCATCTGACCAGAGCAATTTTTTATTTATTTTTTTTGCATTAGCATGTGATCTGGCTTCATTCAGCCATCAAACAGCAGCACTGTGCATTTTAAACATCTGTTTGTTGGGATCCGGTTACTAAGCTGCTCCGCTAAACGATTTAACCGGTATTCACCTCTCCCCTGCATTCCCACTCCTCTACTCACAACTAACATATTTGAGTCCGTATAAATACACGTTATTACTGTAGAGTCTTGCCAGTAAAAAAAAAAAAAGATTTTGCATTACACAGATGTTTTCACACATTAAGCCCTACTAATGTTAGCTGTGATGTGATTGGCTCGTGAACAGGAAGCTAGCAGCGGCGCTAAAGCTGGCCCAGTCCACCCACGCCAATGGCACCCTGAAGGTCCCTAACCATCCCTCCCAGCCCTCAAGCCTCCTCCCACAATGGTAACCAGCCTCTTGCCGCTTGAGCCAATATGACACCGGATTCGTTTGGATACAAGCGACTTGAATTGTCCAAAAACAGTCTTGAAAATACATTTCTTGTATTTATTCATCTGTGAAGTGACCACCGTGTTATATATTTGTGTAACTGTATAGCGCATGCTCCTCATTGTTTTGTGTGACTTGTGCTGGCGTTCCTAATAAATAGTCCAGTTAAAGTATTTGTTGGTCAATGCTGACCAAATCAAATCTGCTTATCTTCCCGCCAGGATGGCTTCATCCGGAGGGGACGGTCACCGACAGGCACGTTCCCAAACCATGCCCATCATCCGGGGCAAGAACGCCCTCACCAACCCCAAACTGCTGCAGATGATGGAGAGCGGTAAGACATTTCTGCCAAACAATAAATAAAAATACACTCGCGTCATGAAATTCCCGGGCTCTTTCTTTGGCGTCTAGATGGGACGATCCAGGATGGGGACAATCTGAGTCCAACTGATGTTGAGGCTAATTTGTCTACTGAGGTGGCGCTCACTGTGCTTGATGTTCTTGAGCTCTTTGTTCACCATCACAAGGTTGGTTTTCTTGTTAACACTGCACATCCTGAAACACGAAAAACTAGCAAAGATGTCAGCATAGTTGTAATTTGCTTACGATGCCCCCTTGTGGCCAAGGTGAGCACATCAGAAGGAGAAGCACAATGCCCATTGAATTATCATGATGAAAAAAAAGGTGTCATTTTTACAGATTACCAAACGTGACCTCGTTTAAGTTAGTCTGTGATACACCGCTGCCCCCTGGTGGAAAAACAGGCATGTTTTTTCTAGACTTGCTGAAAATCCCTCTTGCATGTGATTTCAGAAGCAGCTGCTATTGGATGATGGACAAAATGCACTGATGAAGAAGGTGCTGGACACCTACTTGCTCTTCTTTCAAATCAACCAATCAACCGCCACCCTTCGCCACATCTTTGCTGCGCTCAGGCTCTTTGTCCAAAAGGTTTTCATTAAATATCAGCACATGATTCCGCCCCAATAGACCACAAGTGACTTTTGTTTTTCTTTGTTAGTTCCCCAGCGCGTTCTTCCAAGGCAAGGCGGACCTCTGCGGCTGCCTTTGCTACGAGATCCTCAAATGCTGCAACCATCGATCCAGCTCCACCCAGACGGAGGCGGCGGCGCTGCTCTATTTCGTCATGAGAAAGAACTTTGAGTTTACGAAGGGAAAGTCGATAGTGCGCTCTCATCTTCAGGTCGGGAGCTATAAAATCATTTCTAATGTCCCCTTTGAGTGCGCTTGTGAATAAACACGTCTCTTCTCGCACACTTTTAGGTGATCAAGGCAGTGAGTCAGTTGATAGCCGATGCTGGCATTGGAGGCTCGAGATTTCAGCAGTCGCTGGCTATTGTAAATAACTTTGCAAATGGAGATGCGCCACTCAAGGTGAAGCCACTCAGATTTTTTTTTTCTCTGGCAGCTAGCAAATTCGTGTACAACTTGAGATCTTTGTCCAGAATTCCCCCTTCCCGGCCGAGGTCAAAGACCTGACCAAACGGGTCAGGACGGTGCTGATGGCCACGGCGCAGATGAAGGAGCACGAGAAGGACCCGGAGATGTTGGTGGACCTTCAATACAGCTTAGCCAACTCGTACGCCAGCACGCCCGAGTTGCGACGCACCTGGTTGGAGAGCATGGCCAAGGTCCACGTCCGCAACGGGGATCTCTCCGAGGTACTAGCCGCGATTAAATCGGAACCCCGAATGAGGGCGATCTCAATTCAAAATGATCGAAATAGAATTTTAATCATTTTACTTTTGTTGCCCTCAGGCCGCCATGTGCTACATCCACATTTCTGCTCTGATTGCCGAGTCGCTAAAGAGGAGGGGTGAGTAGAAGTTCCAGCAAAAGTTCTCTCGCGGCATGTTTCACCCGCGTATGGACAGAAGTATTGGGACACCAACTTGGAAATCAACATATGGAATGGACCACTTTCCTCTCATCTTGGGGGTGGTTCTAGTCCAACCCTCGCCGATATAAAGCTACGTCTCAATAGTTTTGTTCATTTTTAACTGCATTTCTTCAGACATGGTCACTTCAAGCCACCATTTTTCTCTCGTCTTTCTAACATAGTTACTGCAAGGTAGTGCAATCCTATCAAGTGTCATTGCGAAGAAGGTGTGTGTGTGTGGGGGGGGGGCGGGGGTCACGTGTGCTATGTTTGGATTTAACACACCACAGAGAATGAAGATGGATCCCCTTGCTAGTAAAGTTCTGTCATTCCTGCTGCTGACTTCCAGTAGAATTAGGAGACTAACATATTGCATGTCACCTCTTCCCCTGTGTCCATTCTTTTTCATTTTTAACCTCATGTCTGACATAGCCCTGCACGCATGTGGTGAACACAAGCTGCCTACCTGTGGGCATTAAAAAAAAAAATATATAAACCTGCTCGTCCTGCTCCTCCTGCTCCCCCCTCCCCCTCCCACCAAACAGGCTACTGGAGAGCAGACAAGGCCCGGATATCCAGCGTGTCCCCCGAAGAAAGTCCCGTCTTTAAATGTAGATCCTTACTAACCACCTCCCGAGACCAAGACCGTGAGTGTGTGCGCCTGATGGGGACCGATTGGGTCAGGGTATGATAATACAAGCAAGGGATTATGGGAGGAAGTGTCATGAACAGGTCCAAGGACGGAGAACAAGCCAGTTGCAAGGCTCTCATAGTCCATAATAACATTTTACTCAATAACATTTTACTTTACTTTATTTAAATCTACTAGCTTAATGCTAACACAAAAGGTAAAACGCAAAAGGTAGGCTAGCTTTTAGTATTGGTGTCGCGGCGTCAAGAATCAGATATTTGAACACAAATGGTGGAGCAACACATGTAGACAGGTTATTGATGTCGAAATTGTGGACATCAACTGTTTTGTGGGTTTCATCATGTAAGAAGATGTATATTTGTTGTGTTGTAATATAATGAACCGTTATCGTATGCGTCTGGCCTTTTCTTTTTCAATGAACTCAATCGTGACGTTCTCTTCATTATTGTCACAATCGCAGCATCGTTTTCTCTGGGCTGGGCGGCCTTCATGTGCATCAGCCCTAACGTCAAAGAGGAAGGAGCCATGAAGGAAGACACGGGTACACAAGACACTCCATATACCGAGGTCAGCGTTAGCTCAAGGTTGCGTCCGTACTTGTCCGACAGAGCAGTCTTAATGCAAACCTACCTACCTTAGGACACCTTGGTGGAGCAGCTGGAGCTGTGCGTGGACTATCTGTGGAAGTCGGAGAGACACGAACTCATCGCTGACATCAACAAACCAGTTATTGTTGTTTTTGAGAAGAGGCGAGACTTCAAGGTAGGATCATTAGCTAGATTGGCGATTTAGTGGTCAGTCACTCGAGTTATATATAAAGAACCACTGAATTCAATGCTCAATGCAAACCAGGCTTTTAATAGTTTGGGATTTTTCATCCGTTTTATTTTGTATTAGCTTCTTTTTTTATTTTTTTTAATTATGTTTGGAGCAAGTTTGTTGTTTTTTTATTAGTTTTGTTTTTCAGAAGATATTTCGTTTTTATTAGTTTTAATATTATTTAAAATTTTATAGATGTATTGCTTATTTTAAAGAGTTATAAAGATAGATAGCTTGAATGTATATATTTTTCTCCACAGAGACTGTCAGAGCTTTACTACGACATCCATCGCTCTTACCTGAAGGTGACGGAGGTGGTGAACTCTGAGAAACGGCTATTCGGACGCTACTATCGTGTGGCTTTCTATGGCCAGGTGAGGTGATATATATATATATATTTTTTTTTTTAATCTGTTTTGTTTTGGGATATTACAAGTTCAACTTTAAGCTAGGTACAATAGCAATTACGTGATCGGCCCTTAAAATACTCCAAATGATTCCACACATAGATAGTTTAGTGTCCTTAATTTCTCCATTTGCTCTTTTCTTCCTTTGATTTTATTATATTCTATACGAAGATTGCGGTAAGTGTTGCAATGTTTGTCCGTCTGTTTGTTTGCGAACTAACGTTGCTCCTCTCCTCTCCGTTTGCCACGATTACCTCTCGATAAACTCACCCCCTTTGTCAGAAGCTTGCTGTGCTCCGGTTGACTCCCATTAAATCAAAACATTGCTTTTCCCCTCCTTACCAACGAGAGTAGACCGGAAGTTATGGCAAATAAACCTTTAACCTGTATTTTCCTCCTGGGGTCGTGTGCTGTAACAATCTAATGAAACAAAAATGGTGGTATGCGTGAAAGGGTTTCTTTGAGGAGGAGGAGAGCAAGGAGTTCATCTACAAGGAACCGAAGCTGACGGGGTTGTCCGAGATCTCCCAGAGACTGCTTAAACTCTACTCAGACAAATTTGGTGCTGATAACGTCAAAATGATCCAAGATTCCAATAAGGTCAGTGATGTCATTATTTATGGAAGGTAACAAAGATCTTCATAGTCTCTATTTGTTTTTCTTTTCTTCCATTAGGTCAACCCCAAAGACCTGGATCCAAAGTTCGCGTACATCCAGGTGACGTACGTGCTGCCTTACTTTGACGAGAAGGAACAGCAGGACAAAAGGACGGACTTTGAGAGGCATCACAACATCAATCGCTTTGTTTTTGAAACGCCTTTCACGCTCTATGGGAAGAAGCACGGCGACGTGGAGGAGCAGTGCAAGAGGCGCACCATTTTAACGAGTCAGCATTTTCTCCGTTTGGTGTACCAAATATAATATAACACGATCCTTTTAATCAGACCAGGCTAACGATGCTAATGCAGAAAACATCGTTTGACATTTGGCTCCTCTGCCTTTTTACTCAGCGAGTTCCAGTTTCCCGTACTTGAAAAAGCGCATCCAGGTGGTGGAGCAGCAAAGCACGGAGATGAACCCCATCGAAGTGGCCATCGACGAAATGTCCCGCAAAGTCTCCGAGCTCAACCAGCTGTGCAACATGGAAGAGGTGGACATGATCCGACTGCAGCTCAAACTGCAGGGGAGCGTCAGTGCCAAAGTGCGTCTTCCAAAGCTTGCATGTTTTTGGAGTTGATGATTTGCCTCATGTCATCTTTATTTATTTATTTAAATCCAGGTCAACGCGGGGCCGATGGCTTACGCCCGGGCCTTTTTAGAGGAGAAGAATGCCAAGAAGTATCCAGATAACCAGGTGAAACTACTGAAGGAGATTTTCAGGTAGGACAGATCTCAGTGATAAACGGCAAGATGGCCGGTGTTTTAAAAAAAATAATAATAATAATTGACGTGCATGCAGGCAGTTTGCCGAAGCGTGCGGCCAGGCGTTGGATGTGAACGAGCGTCTGATCAAGGAAGACCAACTCGAGTACCAGGAGGAGATGAGAGCTCACTACAGGGACATGCTGAGCGAACTGTGCGCCATCATGAACGAGCAGGTTTGTTGTTTTGAACTTTGCGGATGTTCCTGGCATCTTCTCATCCCTCATATCATCTGCCGGTTATCATGGCTGTCTTTTTTTTTCTTCCAACTTTGCAGCTGCAAAAACGTGTTTTCTCCTCCAGCGCCAACTCTCTCTCTAACAGCTCTCTTTCCACTCTGTCTAAGACCGGTATGTCATCGCTCTCATTTGCCATCGTAAACATTCGCTGGCATCTCAACATGTGTTGAAATGTTTTACCTGATGGAACTTTTGGAGAAAACATTGTGGGAACTGCTGTCTCAATTATCCATCGTTCATTCAATCATCGCTAACCTCGCCCACCAAGCCAAGACCTAGCACAAAATAGCAACAGCCCTGAACTTTTCTTTTTTTTTTTTAGCATGCTAGCAAAATAGCAAGGTCTTTCATTTCAAACACAATCATGCTCCAAAAGTTCCTCTGTGACATTTCCAGGAACGACAGTCCAAATAAAAGTTCCTGGAACTTCAACGGGCAATACACAAGTCAATCCAGCGTTCCAACTCTCCCGTGATTATTCTTTCCATTCAGATTCCTCACTCAAGGCAGCCAGGAACGGAGCGCCACAGCGCCTTCTGAACGGCTGATCGGGAATCCATGCTCCCTTTTGGTTCTTTGTGAGGGCAGCAATTGATAGTAGAAGAAGAGAAAAGGAAGAAGTGTGTAGAGACTGTGCTCGTGCTAGTCTGTTGTCCTGTCGTTGAACGTCGCATTAGCTGATGCATCGGTAGGTTCTGTTTATTTTTGGTTCTCCAGAGACGGACGGCCCTGAAAAACTGGCAAGCAAAAAAAAAAAAAAAGTTAAACACACGCACACACATGCGCCTTCTCTCCACAGCCTTGCCCTTTATTTTCAGTGACCTTACCGAGCCGGAGGTGCATTCAGCTTCTCTTTGTGTTCTATTTTTGATGTTTTAAGAAGAAAGTTTGAATTGCCCCCGGCCCCCAAAAATAAGAAAATATTTGAAGCTATTGCGAAGAAACCAAATGTGTTATTTTCTCAAGCGTGTCAAGAGCTGAATGCCCGTCCGCTCGGTTTTTGAATGTAGAGCAGCTCCACAGTGCTAATTTGTATCCTCGCTAACATTTCCCCCCCCCAAAATATCAGCAGGCCCATTTTCAAGTAGAACCGGGAGAAAAAAAAAAGAAAACAGAGTTATGTTTTGTAACATTTTTAAATGCATTGTTACTGTTATTATTTCCTGTTTTGAATTGTATAT
Source organism: Syngnathus typhle (assembly GCF_033458585.1). Classification (NCBI taxonomy): domain Eukaryota; kingdom Metazoa; phylum Chordata; class Actinopteri; order Syngnathiformes; family Syngnathidae; genus Syngnathus; species Syngnathus typhle. The sequence goes on from NC_083743.1 coordinate 501,911, forward strand.
AAGAAATATTAATATTTAAAACATTTGAAATGTTCCCTTTTTTTAAATAAAATATACATATGAATATTTGTTTAGCTGACTTCACAAAAAAAAAGATAAAAACTAAAAATTTATGTATAACATTTAAATAAAATTTTGTTAATGTTCAAGAGCTAGCATTGAGTGATTACTTGCTTGTATTTGTTTGGATAGACTCTTCTGAATTATGATAAGCCTTATAGAAAATGGATGATTTTTTTAATTGTTGCGATCCAAATGATGAGAAGGGAAACTTTCACTGAAAGGCAAGTGACCCAAAATATATTGGCTTGACTAGAGTGTGCTGCATCCAAGTGATCAGGTGTCAATGTTTTGCAGGTCATGATCGCACCGTAGAGTGCTTTGTTAATTTTTAATGTTATGACAGTTCTTCTTTCCAGAGTCGGACACATTTTCATCACTTCATTTGGCGATTTTGCACAATCAGCTGATTTCAGTTCTAGTCTTTTCTGTACCAGCTTTGGTGTGCTTGGACTGTGGCTGGCTCAGGTTGCTTCTGAACAGGTAATGCTATCCAGAAGTGACCCCCATCCATGGAATTGCTGTTTGATACTGGACTGCATAAATAATTTTTGTAAATTACACCTAAAGAGATAGCAAATGGTCCCTGTGTTGCGTTCAGAACCACAAAGCGGATTCAGGTCCCCACGTGCCGTGCAAGGTCCCCTGTGTAGTTTTCCAGAAACTGGACCCAGGTGCTGATGAATAAAACATCCTCCCCAAGGGCGACGGGCAGATCTGTTCCCCTGTAGATGGATCAGCTGTATAGGCACCATGTAGTCACAGCCAAGATCCGCACTGAGATTGTACAGGCGGCATGTTAAACGCCGGGCAGCACCACGAGGTCCTGGGGCACGACCCGCATCAAGAACCCGCCGCGCTCTTTGGGAAGCCCTGGTTCTGGCAGCGCAGCAGCGGCGCCATGGAGGGAACCCGCACCTTGGCCCGTGTCATCATGGAGATGCGGGAGGAGATCAGGAAGTTAGAGCAGAACCGAGCGCTGACAAAAGACCGGGAAGAAGACCAGGAGCAGACACAAGAAGGGGTTTTAGAGGAAGAGCATGAAAACCTATATGGGAATCTCAGGAGAAATGCATCTGCTCCCATTCTAAAGCGACAATTTAAGGAACGTGAAGGTAGCCAGCATCATTTAAAAAAAAAAAATTATACATACTTTCAACCCATCACTGCTATCTTGCATGTCTTTTCCCCCTCAGAAAATGTCATGACAGTTCGAAGGTATTCCAGGAGCTCAAGCACACCTGAGATGACACAGACCAAGGGTATAGTGGACCCCTGGGAACGACTGAGCCACTTTGGATGGGGGCGTCTACAAGAGGAGGTCCGGGGAGGAAATGGCAACCCGGATCACTCTGTCAGCAGTGACGTGGCCTCAGCGAAAAACAGGACATCCCTTCAGGAATGTGTGCAAAAGACTAGGTGAGCAAGCATGTGTAATGGATACTTCATTAGGTACGGCTGCACAGTGATGTGAGGAGCTGAATTCAGATTTCTTATCACAAAAGTAACAAGATGTTCAGTGGGATGCAATGTGCAGCAATAATTTTGCCCAAAAATGGACACTATAATAATAATTTGTAAAAACTAGGCCAAGCTTGAAACGCTTCCTGCTTTTATGCTGCCATCTAGTGGTTGAAAGCTGAATTATAATAAAAAAAAAAACATTGCAATCAAAATCAGGTTCTGAAATTGTGACACCCCTTTTCCTCATCTTTGTCCCCCCCGACAGAGTCAAAGTGAAAACAGTCACATTTCTTCTACCAGTGGACGACATCTACACCAGCAAACCAGTTCTGTCCAAGCCTCAGGAGCCCACAACCACCGAGCTGACCCCCATAACTGATACAGAGTCGCGAGAGGAACAAAAGTGGCCACTTGCATGAAGACGATTGTAGGAACTCTAAATGAGGTCACAGTCTTTTTTTTTTTCTTCTTCTTCTAAGTCACCTTAGATTGCTTTGGGTCTTCACGGGTCGATTCGATCACAGGGGTGCAATATAAGTAATCGGCGTCCAGTTACACACCGATGTTGAGACATTTGCACACATGATCACATGTGCTGTGGTCAAGTGTTTTGGAACCTCACAGGAGACTGACCCAGTTTTTCTTACAGGCACTTTAAGTCAATGACCGATGTATTATTCATTCACTCTTTTAAATTGAAATGAGAGGGGCTCACGTGTGGCACTTGCGGGACACAACATTAAGTACACTTGCACGATATTGGTGCTTTGTTTTTTTTTGGCTTTCTTTTGTACAATTTTGAAGATTAGCACAGCTAAAAGCCCAAATTGACAAATTTAAGAAAATAGAATATTATATAGGAAACAATCCAAATATTTAATATATGTAGGTTTTTAAATTGACCTGTGAAATACATTTTCACTAATGCACCTAAAATGCAGTAATTCTACATTATGTAATACCTGGAAAAAAAAGTTAAATCCCCACTCTCAAATATGTCTTTTTATTTAAGATGCAGTAAGGTAACACAGTCAAAGCTAAAAAAAAAAAAAAAAACACAAGGAATGCTTTTACAACACGAGAGACTTGTCGGCACCATTTTTTTTGTTAGATTGTGGAATGTACTGCATTGAAGTGCAGAAAAAAACGGTTGAGGTAAATGCTTTAATGGTTATAAAAAGTCTACACACCCCTGTTCGGTCAAGAGTCTGTAAACCTTTTATAATCCACAGCTGAATGCTTGTAGCAAACATTAAGCCAAAGTGACGAGGGATTTGTTAAGATGCACTTTAAAATGGATTTGGGTTCATTTGTAGTATTTCTTTCTCTATGTTAAAGATGTCTGCAGAGCTTTCATATCCTTGAGCAGCCTGAGAGTGTGCTTGCTATTTTCTCCTGGTTTGACTGCGCTCACTCTGGTTGGATTCTTCCGGCACGCCTCCTTTTTTAATTTCCTCATCTATAGACATCACATGTAAATGTTATGAAATAAACGAATATCTTGGGCTAACACATTTTTGTGTGTGTGTGCCTACCTGAATTTTGTGCCTGTAGATTTTACTAATCTGTTCTCCTTTGCGTTCCATTTTGAGGAGCAAGGTCTCCTGCTCGCGCTGTAGCTGTCTTCGCTCCTGCAGAGAACCACTGCGCTCCAGTTCACGCATCAGCTCGTCTTGCTCTCTGGGAAAAAAAAAAAGGGGATAAGAAAAATCTGTGCTTTTTTTTTTTTCTTTTTTAATCAATTAAACAAAAAACAATATACGCACAAGTTCATCATTCTGAGCTCCTCCTGCAGCGCCTGTAGAAGTTCCGACAGCTCCCCACTGGCGGAGGAGCCGGCGGAACCGTCCGAATGGCGCCGCTTTGTCCGACCCGAGCGTACGGCGTTGTTGTTTCTGGAGAGGACGCGGCTGTTGCACAGCTGAGGCTGGTGGCGCTTCAGGAGAGACAAAACCGACTGCACGTTGGCTCGGACCGAGTGGCTGCCGCTTACCGACTGCAACGATTCAAGTCCGTGTTAAAAAGAGGACAGGAAGTGGAGAAGGACAAGATGGTAGCTACCGTGCCGGTCACAAAAGGTACATCGTTGAGGTTCAGTTTGTAGTGAGGTTCCCAGTGGGAAGACTTATTCTAAAAAAAAATAATAATAAAAATGGTTAGTCTAGAAACCAGTATGTTCCTATGTCCAACATACCTTCAAAATTGACTTCCTGTCTTCGGGATGCGGCGAGGTCGACTGCAGCAGGATTCTGTTGACCTCCAAACCAGACTGCAGCTGAGGAGTGGATGACAAGCGTGATGAAGCCCATGCAGGTGAGCATGGTAAAATTACTGGTTTACCTGGTTTGCTTTATCCTGGACCAACTTCCTCTGGTGCTCCTCTTCCTGCAGTTTCTGCTCCAACTCTTGAATCTTCACCTGAGATGACGTCATTTATTTTAAATGTGAGAACCATTTATTGAGACTTCCTGTTTTGGCGTAATGTCATCAAAACGGGCAGGACTAATTCTCAACAAGTTCTACTTGTCTGCGGGCTCCCTCTAGTGGTAGACAAAAGAATGCTTGTACTAAATAGTTTCTTTCCTCCATACCTCAGCTTGGGCCTGAGTGCGTGTCAGTCTAAGATATTCCTGCTCCAGTCTTAATATTTTCTGCAGCTGGACACGCTCAGTCTCCGTTGTGGTTTGTTCGTGCGTGGACCTCGGCGCATTTATGGTCACCTGAACACAAAATTAGAAAATCAGTAACTTGAACCACAAATGTTGTATGAACGTATATCAAGATTTTTTAATTGATTTTACTAACCTGCTGTTTTAAAAGGCTCTTCTTCTCTCCCTGGGCGTTGTGTAACGTCTTCCTCATGTGATCCAGCTGACGCTCCAGATTCAGACAGCGAGACTCTGCAGCCGCAAGTTGGGTGACTAACGCTGCACGAACAACACAACAGTTAATATTACCATAAGGTGCCTTTTGGTTTCATCTTCACTCTCACCTTGGTTACAGTTGGACTGATTATTCGTCACTCTCCCCATGTCAGTTTGGCTAGTCGAGGTCCTCAGACTCCTCCTAGGGGTGTGTGGACGCGGTGTTTCTCTCCTTACGAGTTCCTCTCGTTTGCTCTCCAGCTCCAACTTCCGGATCTTTTCCTGGAGATGCCTCAATGCCGACAAGATAGCTGTGCAGACACAAGGGGAGGGTCCGGAGGGCAGATGTCAATGCAGCCAAGCAGTGTGGCATCATGTTGCAGTAACCATGGAGCTCTGAAACACACTCCGGTGCACCAATGCATGCAGAAATGATAAAATGACAAATAACCTGCACTGTTGGTCTCAGGATAGCCTTTGCTGGGTGATGGAGGTCGATGGGGTACATGAACCTCATTTGGTGGGTTGATGAAAGGCCGGGGCGCGGGGTATTCCTGATAAGACGGCAATGGCTGGCAGTCACCCGCAGCTCCATGAAGAACTGGATGCAACCTCTGCAATCATGTTAATTAATATCAGATCTGTATTAACACCAATATAAAGGAGAATGCTACATAACACCGTCGTCACAATCGGAGCATTGCAACATTAAGAATCCCTGCATTATCCGTCTTGAGCTGTAAAAACATCAACGACAAGCAGGATTGTGACTTAAGATGGTTTTGAGCACGTTTAAGATACCTCTCGCGCGGACTTTCCAGCAACAGCAGATGTTGTTGACACACTCGCCATGAAGTGCAGTCGTTCCAAGAAGCACAAAAAGTCAGGTAAGGATATTTAAAAAAACTAAATCAACAGCTGTACCCCGATGTTAACTCATCTTGTAGAACAAAAACAAAAAGGCATTTGTGCTAAGTTAACCGTGGTTTCTAAAAGGGTGTGAGTGTTCTACCACTACGCGTAACCCGTGAGATGTGTCGTTGCGGACAAATTTCCATGCGCGTTTCAACGGTTTGTCTCTGTACCTAAATCGAACACACATATTTAGTTACAGGAAGTGTAGTTTTCGCTAAACGGATATTGCGTATTTCATGCAGACGATACTTTAAAATAAAACTACAATACCCACAACCACGAAAAATGAAGGCGTGGGTTAGCTGGACTTGCCGGGAGTTTCACCGCATGTTTTGGTTCTTCTAATAAGAGTGCTTGGTGAGTGATTTTAATTTGTGAATATTTATTGCATTTCCACCATGCAAGCACGTTTAACAGCGAACACTTTAAAAGTAGGAGTTGAAAATAGTTTAGTTATAAATGTAAACATAAAGCTAGTGCTAGCAATTAGAATCGTCCTCGTATTAAATGTAGAACAGCCACTGTATAATCGATGGAAGGCTAATAACAAAGCTGTGCATTTGCTAAAGACATTCTTTAGTTAACTCTAATGGAGCTGCTTTCCATGAAACTAAATAGATGGACAGGTAGATGAACGCTGAAATCCCAAAGTATTTTCATTTAATTGTTCTGTTTTTATTGTGCTTTACACAGCAAGGATTTCAATCTCGTGTGAGCAGATCATTTTGTCAGTGTCATGTCTTCAGACAACGCCTTGTAAGTTCAATAAAAAAATAATCTTTATAAATGGCAGTAAAATCTTCTGTACTGTAATTGTGCTTGTCCTTTGTTAGAATACTGTTGCATCTCCGAATGGATCGTGTTTATATATATATATATATAAACACGATCCATATATATATATATATATAGCATAAGTGCACATCCGGGACTTGACTGAGTGTTTATCTCTCTAGGGATGATGAGGACACCTTCAAGATCCTGATTGCTACCGATATTCACCTCGGATACCTGGAAAAAGACGCCGTCCGCGGCGGCGACTCCTACACCGCATTCGACGAGATCCTGAAATGTGCCAAGACAAATCAAGTAACACTCGCCTATTAATTATACTGTCCAAAAGGTATTCGTTTGCCTCCATGTTTTCACATAATTGAAATACGGAACCTTGTTTTCTTCCAGGTGGATTTCATCCTACTTGGAGGTGATTTGTTCCATGAAAACAAGCCGACGCGCCGATGCCTCCACACGTGTATCACTATGCTGAGAAAATACTGCATGGGAGACACGCCCATACACTTCAACATACTCAGTGACCAGACGGTTAATTTCAACACTACACAGTAAGTCCATTGGCATGTTTCCTTCCACGTCCTGTTCAATACACACCATGTGATGTTTTCCTCTATTTGTATTCAGGTTCCCCTGGGTTAATTATCAGGATGAAAATCTAAATATCTCCATTCCCGTGTTTAGCATTCATGGTAACCACGACGACCCGACCGGGGTGAGTCTCTTCTGTTACAGTTTGTAATAGCTTATCACTGCCACAATATGGCGGTAACGCTTTTTTTTTTAATCTATATGGTTTGACAAAGGAAGTTGTTCCCCTCACTTCAACGTAGTTCATACGTTGGCGCCAAAGCATTACTTTTACAACAGATATGGCAGGAATCACTGGACTCACAAGATTCGCATGTTTGTCGTCGAATGTGGTGTTGTTCTCTTGAAGGCCGAAGGTTTGTGTGCGTTGGATCTGCTGAGTGCGTCCGGGCTCGTGAACCACTTCGGTCACTCTCAGTCGGTGGAGAAAATTGAGATCAGCCCCATCCTTTTGCAGAAAGGCAACAGCAAGCTGGCTTTATATGGTCTTGGTATGTGTGTCGTTCCCAACTTATGTTAAAGTCTTGATGCGTTGTGTTAATGTATGCGTGGTGCGTTTTTGTAGGCTCCATCCCAGATGAGCGTCTGTACAGGATGTTTGTAAATAAGCAGGTGACAATGTTGCGTCCCAAAGAAGACCAGGACGAGTGGTTTAACCTGTTTGCTATTCACCAGAACAGGTATGGAACGACTTCATTTGCTACACTTTGACAATTACCACTCTAATAAATGGTTGCCCATCATTTTATGCCTTTGTGTCCAGGAGTAAGCACGGCCCCACAAACTACATCCCTGAACAGTTCCTGGATGAATTCCTCGACTTGGTGGTGTGGGGTCACGAGCACGAGTGTCTGATCGCGCCGAGCAGAAACGAACAGCACCTCTTCTACGTAACGCAGCCCGGCAGCTCCGTAGCCACCTCGCTGTCTCCTGGCGAGGCGACCAAGAAGTAACAAAATCATACTCTCATGCAAGCTATCGTCGAAGGCTGCAGCGGCCACATCGCTCTTCTTATGTGTAGACACATAGGCTTGCTGAGGGTCAAAGGGCGTAAAATGAACCTGCAGAAGATCCCGCTGAAGACGGTGCGGCAGTTCTTAATCCAAGATGTGGTGCTCTCAGATTACCAGGATGCGTTCACGTCGGATACGCCCAATGTCGTAAAGAAGGTGGAGAGCCTTTGCCACGCCAAGGTCGCCACGATTCACAGCCCCATAATGTGCCGAGATCATAAATTCTTTATGTGCTGCAAATAATGTTTTGTTATCTGCGTCTGCATTGCAGGTCAACGAGTTGCTCGAAGAAGCCGAGAGGGAGCGACTGGGATGCCCGCTCACCCCCGAGAAACCGCTCATCCGCCTCAGGGTTAGCTCAAGCCGCTCCCAAAAAACTCCCATCCACTCCTCTCTCACATATGAACCTTCTCCTTAGGTGGACTACACCGGCGGATTTGAGACCTTCAACACGTCCCGCTTCAGTCAGAAGTACGTGGACCGCGTGGCTAACCCCAAAGACCTCATTCACTTTCTGCGATGTAGAGTGAAAAAGGAGGAAGTCAAAGGTTAAATTGGATACTGTACACAGCAGCAGCGGGGTCCGCCGTTTCATTAAATGCCCTGCATGTGTTCTCCTTAGATGAATTCAATGTCGACTACAGCAAGGTACTAAAAACGACTGCGGTTGAGGGGCTGAGAGTGGAGGACCTGGTGAAGCAGTACTTTGAAGCTACTGAGAAGGTGCAATACAAACCCGCAAAATAAAATGGAGTAAAATCAGCGCAACTTTTTTTACGCATCATTTTCTTTTTGAATGTTTTCCATGTTACCCCACAGAAGGTGCAACTGTCCCTCCTGTCTGAACACGGCATGGGCAAAGCCATTCAGGAGTTTGTAGACAAAGACGAGAAAGACGCCATCGAGGAGCTCATCACCTACCAGCTGGAGAAGACGCAGCGCCACCTCCAGGGCCGGACTGTGATCACAGAGCAAGAGATCGACACCGAGGTCAGCGCTCGGCATTTGTGTGTTGGGTGGCAGTAAACCAGCTCATAAGTGTGTTACTGTGTGTTTCAGATCAAGCAGCTCAAAGAGTCCAAAAAGTCCACAGCGGAGGAAGAAACTGAAATCAAAGAGGTTTGTAAGCTGATCAACACCAGGCTGGAGATGTTTACATCCATTGCACTCTGCCGTCACTTTTAGGCGATTAACAGAGCCAAAGCTCACCGCTTGGAGCGTGGAGAGACCTCACTGGACATCAACATGTCAGACCCGCTTAGCGACGTGGATTCCGACCAGGACGTCGCACCTGCCAGAGGAAGAGGACGAGGGGCCAGAGGGCGGGGACGAGGGAGAGGTGAGTCCTCAGCTGATGATGCACAGGTTTATTTCCGTTTTTCACAATATGGCTCATAGGAAAGTAGTAATTGATCTTAAGGAAGATAAAATCAACAGTCAGAGAATTTAGGAAACAGTATGTTTTTAAATCTCGCTTTATTTGAGTTTGTTGAGTCATACTCTTCCTAGACATTAGGGGGCGCTTGTCTTATGCACACCAGCCCTGTTCTTATTTTCTTGTGAGGTTTCTAAAATATTTGTGTCTCTACTTGAATAAGATGTGCTGTATTCAAAATGTTGAGTAGTTTGAAGTAGTCTGCCTATTTTTCTTCATAAACTTGACAAAGCCACATAATAAAAAGGACTTGTCACAAAGAAGAAAGCAACAATAGAAGATAACAAAAAGTTGTATAGAATATTTTTGATTTGAAATTTCCCCACCCCTGGGGATCAATAAATATTCAATCAATCAATCAATCAATCAATCAATCAATCAATCAATCAATCAATCAATCAATCAATCTGTCACCCAGCAGGTGCTAAAGCCTCTGAGCCAAAATCCTCCACCCGAGGAGCTTCCAAGAAGACCTCGATGACGAGCCAGAGCAGAAGCATCATGCAAGGTGGGCGAGATTGTGTGTTAGCATTACATAGCATTCAAGTTTGACCTCCACTTTGTCCTTTTGTTCAGCATTTCAAGGACCGTCCCAAAGACCTTCTCGGAACACATCGACCGCATCTTATGCAGAAAATGATGTAAGGCAGACACTCCAGTCATAGTTCACATCTTGTGGGTTTTTTTTTAATATCATCTCTCCTCTTCCACTTTTTCAGCTAACCATTGATGACTCAGATGAAGACGTACCTGTAATGAAAGCTCGGCCGTCCTCCAGGTATTTTTGTTTTTCTTGACAAATCAGTTTATCAGTTTTCTTTCTTTAATCTGCACCATGCTTTGCCCTCGCCTCCTATTCCAAACATGCCATTTTAAACAGTTGGTTCAAATCAGCGTCTCATCTTTGTCACCTCAGAACCACGTTGTCATCATCGTCGTCATCGTTCATGCGTCAGGGCTCTCAGAGTCAGACGTCCAAAGGAGTGAGTTTTGACGACAGTGACGATGAGGTAAACCAGTGCTACGTTTCGTCTTCTCCACATTTCCTAACCAGATAACTTTTGCTTTTGTTATTTTCCCACCCTCAGCTGTTTATCTTTTATTTTTTTTCCCCCTTAATCCAGGATGATCCCTTTAAAGGCCCTGCCCAGCGTGCAAGGAGATAATTCTAGCTGCTTCCCACATGCTGTAAAAAAAAAAAGGTCATGTTCTTAATGTTGTTTGGCTACACGCTTAAGTTTAAATGCTGTTATGGATCTACGTATGTTGCTTTGAGAGCCTCTAAACTGCATGTTTTTCTACCGCTTCAAACAGTAGGATCATTAAGAGTTCTTAATTACATCCGTTTTAATGAATAGATAAAGCCGGAGAAAGTCTCACATTAAAAATGTTGCATACAAACTTTGATTTGTGGGTTTTTTTTTTCTTCTTCTTCCAAAAGTCCAAACAGTGGGAGTTAAATTGATCCTCGCAGAGGAAAGAGTTCTAGATAAGACTGAAAATTGCAATACACAGTTAAAGATGTTTTCAGGTTTCTACTTGCAGTGTGAAATCTGACCCGCAATGATTGTTTGGCTCCTTTATTGTTCATAGTTTATATAAGAGAACTGCCCTGTTGTCATCGGGTCAGGGTTGTGCCAAAGAGAACCAAATAGAATAAAAAATATCCAATTTCGTTAAGTTATCACTAAAGTCTTACTTTTTTATAGACATGACATATTTAAAACATAAAATATATATATATTTAAAAAAGTAACAGGTAAGTTATGTACTGAATGAAGTGTTTGGTGAGTGCATTACAATTTTGGCAAGTCTTTATTACTCACATATTTACAAAAAAATACAAATAGTAAGATGGGCACAGCAAAATGATCTCTTCTGACAACATCCGTTTTTCATTTGATATTTTACTGCTTATCACATAGCCAGTCTTATTTAATCACCAACTACTTCTACGACTATATTTATTTCATTTTGTATTCCTATAAGTGACTAAACCTTCAACGTGCACAGATATGAAGAAGTGGTTGGGAACAGATTATGAATATAAAAACCGAGTGAGTTCATGCTTCAGTGAGCTTAATTTCAATCTACTTGAATTATTTACCTGGGTGATGTCAAGTAATTCCCATTTTAGATTTAAAGTGCTTGGTTGAATTATTCTACTATATGCTAAAATGATGCAACTGAAGCATTGCCATCAATGATTTCAACCAGTGCATTAATAAAAGACATTAACCTGAATTGTTCCCGTTGTGAGACTTGATATCATATCATAGCTAGTGTATGATGTCATCATAGCACATACACAATAAATTGCAAGTCATTAAAGTAAGATAAGGGACATTCCAGGATTGGAGGACATTTGTGGAAGTTTCCCTGAGGGGAGAAAAAAAAAAAAAGCTAACTAGTAAAAAATGATTCCTAAATAATTCTCTATTGTCATTGCCTTTTGATGACCAACTTGCATATCAAATTTAACAAATATTGTGAATATTCTTTTTGGGTATGATTTAGGGAACAGTTTTTGTCAGTCTCTAATTGTTGTAACATTTTGTTTTAGAACAAATATATTTAAGATTATAGTAATCACCCTGAAATTATTAAAATAGACACAATAAAAACACTTGTAGCCTTCTAGAAGAACAAAAAAAAATAGTTAAATACTCTCTTCATTTTGCTTGTTTTTGGACAATATAATATATATGGTTTGTTACCTGTTTTATTTTTAATCAACAACAACAAAAAAAGTCATGGTAGTTTTTTTTTTTTACCCAAATTCTGTTCTTAAATTGTCCACCAATTCTAGAATGGCTCATTAGAATATTCAGTAGGCCTACGTCGAATGCTTGGACGAAATCTATGCAGACATTTATCTACCATAGTTTGTGCAGTTAAGATAATGTCTGCTTGGGATATCCCGTGCAATCCGGTGAATCACACATTCACAACCTGAAATAAGCATCAATGTACGTGCTCCTCATTCCGCATTAGTTTGTCTCTCGCCACTTGGAAACCAAATGTTCACTTGCGGTTTTGTCTTGCAGTACCTTGTCGAGTTTAACGTCATCATGGGTTTTTCTGTAAGGTAAAATAATAATCACCACATTTGTATATTCAGCTTTTCCAGCAACTATATCACTTTGTGATGAACTGTCTGCTTTACCTCCATGACGCTGTGAATCCAATTGAGCATCTCCTCCACATTGCTGTAGACCCCAGGACGCCTCTCCCTGGCACAGCCGACGCCCCAGCTCACCACCCCGATCAGGTACCATTTAGATGAGGTTAAATGCACCAATGGCCCTCCGCTGTCTCCCTGATGTGATGCAGCGCTCACATTTGAACTCATTCCATACAAAAATGAAAAAAATCTTGTTTTCATGCTGTGGTTACCTGACATGCATCCACTCTCCCCTCCAGAAAGCCAGCACAGATCATCCTATCGGTGATAGCACTTCCGTACACGATGGGGCTGGCACACTTGCTCCTTGCAATGAGAGGGATGTTGGCTTTCTGCAGGACTGGAGAAGTGTTCCCTGAAGGCAACGTGAGAGGATTATGAGCAATGAGGAACACACGGCTTGTTTATATTTTGTCATGAGAATTACCATTTTCCTCCAGGTAGCCCCAACCGGTTACCACCATAGAGGCCGAGGGAGAAAGGTCGAGGGCTTTTGGAGGAAGACAAACTGGTACGCGGCTCACTGGAAAATGTAAGCTGAAAATTACTATTTATTACTTTACACTAATGAAATTGACTAAAAAAATTTTTTTTTCTGTATTTGGTCAATATTTGATCTGACAGACACTTCAATAGGTAGACCTAAACAACTGCTCTAGCATACATGTGCCACTAGAGGGCAGCCATACGAGTCGTTGTAACAATTTCTTACCTCCCACGTTGATTGGACTAGCAAGCCTCATGAGCGCTAGATCATAATCATTACGAGCTGGGTCATAATTTCCATTCAAGATGATCCTGTCAACAGAAGAACCTCCCAGAGTCCCCATGTAGGTCTTCCCCGACACCACTTTCCAGCGACTCAGTTCCTTTTTACTGCTGCAGGGCCCACGATGAAAACAAAAAGGTGCTGGTGTGACTATGACGACATTGCCGAATGGTCACATGACAGCCCAAGTACTTACCCGGCGAAGCAGTGAGCTGCGGTGATCACCCAACGTGTCGACACGAGGGAGCCTCCGCATGTGTGCTGGCCGCCCTGCTGCAGGCTCACCTGCCATGGTGAGTCCTCTATGACAGCATCCGTACCCCCAACGATACGATTCTGAGGGTCCACCTCGCCGCAGTCTGACAAAAAACATGAGACATATCAACATGACGTGAAATGGACTCAGTCATATATTCTTCTTGCATTTCAATATATTCTCCTAATCATTTTCCAGTCAGTAAAATGAAATACCTACAGCGTCATAGTGAGGTGTGCAATGCCCAATCAAATTGTGAACTCTGAACAGTCTAATTATGACATTAATTGTGCTCTGTCAGGCCAAACCTGGTTGAACTAGTTTCTTTTCATCAGAACTTTTTGGAGATTCTAATGACGCACAAGATGTGCTCATTTGTGTGTTTGCTAAAGGCTTTGCAGTCAACAGTGGTGTGTATGCTTTGTTGGAGTCAAACCAGTTACACTTTGGAGTCAGCTTGCCCTGCTGTTTAAAAAAAAAAAAAAATCTAGAAGTCATTTCTGTGACTGCTTTTCTAAAAATAGTACCAACCTGAACAGGATAAAGAAAGCACCGCTTGGGATCTGCATGCACTCCTACAGGAGGGATAAAAATGATATCATTCAACCATACAATAAGTCACGTTGACCAAAACTGCTTACATCAATCAAACATTGAAGACCATAGACGTCAAGAACGGAACAAAAACTGCAAACTGTTTTTTTGTGCTGAGAATAGAAACTTGTTTGCGTGTCAGATAGCGAGGGGGGAAATCCTGAGCGTTAAACGCTAGAAGAGAGAACAACGACAAAAATAAAACGAGAAAATATGGTTTTGGGGCATAACAGGGTAGTATCGGTTCCTGTTTTGGTTTCATGACAGTTTCAAAAGCACTTCATATTTCAGAAGCACTTTACAGTCTTGGTTGGCATTTTCGCACCCGGTTTTCAGATGGTACTAAACTTTTTATCTTATCAAGAAATTTCAGACAACTCTACACAAACTTTAAGACAGTCGCTAATGGTTTGGAAGAACAAATAGTCCGTTGTACCGATGCCTTTTTCATGAAATGTAGATTCACTCACTGGTCAGCTGTCGCTTGGTGAACAGGCGTGTTTCCTGTCCCCGATCTGAGTGCAGTAAACGGTCCAGATTGCAGGTCTGATGGTAACGTGTTGACCGGGACATTGGTGCTGCGAGGTTTACTGCCAACAGAGGAACGATCCTGGCTTAGAGATCTGTTATGAGGTCAATCTTAAAAGGGAAGTCAACCTAAAAAAAATGTTTTTACTCAAATGTGTTGTATGTGCTCACAGTAGTCTAAACAGTATTTTGATTAATATAGTGTTTGTGGAATATGTGTCACCCATCTCAGAGGCGGCCATTTTGCTACTAGCTGTCGACTGAAAATGACATCACAGTTGCCAGGTCTCAGGTTACAACCAATCACGGCTCACCGGTTATCTGAAGCTGAGTCGTGATTGGTTGTGACCTGAGACTTGGCAACTGTGATGTCATTTTCAGTCGACAACAAGTGACAAAATGGCCGCCTCCTATGATGCACAAAAATGATTTTGCTGCTTAATTCATATTCCACAAACAAATTAATCATAAAGAAAATTAGGGGGGATGACTTCTCCTTTAATCATTCTGACAATGCCCCTGATACTGACTAGGTGTATCCCAGTTGCGTGCAGGTCATCTGGGAGTATTTCTCGGTCCAGCCTTCGCTACACACGCTCCTCCACCCTGCGCTGGGATTGTACACCTGCAGGATGTTCTGACGGGTCATGAGGCGCACTGCAACAAAGGACAATCAGAACTTTTTTTTCCCCCCTCAAAGTTGTGGTGACGGACAAGCAACGATGAAAGTGGTTCCTTGGCTCTACCTGGAAATGTTGTGTTGACCTTGAGGCTTGACAAACATGTTTGTTCATCTTCTCCTCCCGTGCAGTCGTCCGTTCCATCGCACGCTTTATCCAAGGGGATGAACTTAAACGACTTAGTGCAGAAGAAGTACTTGCTGTCGATCAGCTGCTTTACTGAAAAGACGGAGATTTGTATCGAAAGAAAAGGTCAGGCCAATGTTTTGAAATCCTTCAAGCGTTGGAGACTGTGACTCACTAAAGTATCCCGCAGTGACCAGGATCCCCAGCAACACCACAACTGCTGCGATAGTCAACAACACCTTCTTCGTCTTAGACACCTTCTCTTTCTGAGTCTTTGAAGCCGTCATGGGCCTTCTGTGGCGACCTGGCCGTGGAGCCACTGCAAGTGAGGTAAGAGATAAACAGCAAAGTCGAAGCAAATATTCCTGTACGTATTTCCACGTCAGTGAATTAATCACCTTACCTATGTGCTTTGGGTTCAACGGTGTTGTGCTTTCCTCAGCCGACGGCGTGTTCTGACAAAGGAACGACAAATGAGTATGGACACAAAATTCTGTGTGTGGGTGTGTTATGCGTGTAATCAGTCTTTTGCGATTATTTATGCTCGGATGACTTCAACGGTTGTGTTTTCAAGTGGAAGGAAATTTAGACATACCGATTGAGTTTTTTAATTAGGTGTTCTACCTGGATTCATTATGTTTTGATTTGTGGGGGGCGGTTGAATTTTGTGACACTCCAACCCCTCCCACAGCCAACAAAAATCTTTCATTGCCAGAAGAGAACACTCCGAGATCTTCAGTACATTATTACATCCACGTGGCACAGGGTTCAGGCCGGTTCCGTAACGTTGCACATTTGCGACTCCAAAAGCGCAGGAGGTTGAGGGTCTATTTTGATAGCATCACCATCGTGAAACTTCTCTTCAAAAAGTAACCGGTATCGCTGGGATGGAACAGAAGAACCCTCTGGCAAGATATTATATGTCCCAGTTGCATAATTGCTAACAGTTGCTGTTGAGATTAGTCTATAGGTGGGATGGCAGCGTTGAGTAGTGATTGGAACGACTCATATTTTTAAAATGATCTGAGCAAACGTCCATAGAGCATCCCCAAATACTTCATAGTATTCACTTACCTTTTTAAATTAACCCATTCAATGCCAGTCCTGTGAAAATTAATCTATGACATCTATAGACGTCAATGGCAGTGAAAGAGTTAACTAGTTAGAAAAGTATTTTATGTATGTCTATAAAGAAAATCACTCGCAGTGTAACGAACTGTTTTGATTCAACACAACCGAATCAAATCGTCAAGATATTTGTTGAATCGTCTTTTAATGAAGGTGTGGCCGATGAGTTGTCGATTCCTTTGAATTTAATTAGCTTGGATCGTTTGGTCTTTAGAGCGCTTTTACACACTTACATGACTATCGCTACAGCTGAACCATATCGAATGGAATCGTATTCCCTCCGAATCGAACCGAATCAAATCACGGACTATTCTTGAATCATGAACCTTGCCTCGAGATACGTATTGAATCGACTTTAATTGGAGATCTCCATACCGTCTGATAATCACCATGTGCTTAGTAAAAACAGAAAAGTGCCGTATGCAAATTTCAACTGACAAATACAAATCCATAGTAGCATTAAGAAGGCACCAACATAACTCATGACTAACAAGTTAATAGCAGGGAGATGGTATTTTGTGAACCAGTATTTGCAGTTTTCACCACCGGGTAGAAACTTGCTGAGAGCACAAAACCCATCAGCACTTATGTGGTTTCCTCTTTGCGAACAAACCGGTTAATAAAGAAACCTTTTTTGTCAACAAATTTCAACATCTTGCTCGATACTCACCCACATGATGCAGTTCTCAGTCGCTCCTAAACCCTAAACCTTGTTCTTAGAACCTCCAGATTCTCACAGTTCCCCAAAAATGTTCCGTTCTCTCCCTAACCTCAACTCCAAATACCTGATTTGATTTTTGTGTCCCCCGCTCAGTGTGGACCTCCCTCACGTTGTCTTTCTTCAGCACTGTAACAGAATCCCACTGGAAGGGCGTCTGACTCGGGCCTCTCCCCGACCTCGTGCTTGCATAAAGTTCTTTGTGGCTTTCAAAGCGCAGCCGATTCAGAAAGCAAAAGACCTGTGACCGAAGACCTGCTGGCAAACTAAACAAAAACTATTCCAGGTAACCTGACACCTGAAGCCGCTTCTCTCTATCCTCTACCTGTGCGCCTTTTTTTTTTTACTTAAGTCCCTCCCATGAATCCACCCACTTCAAATCTTTCTCCCTCTCCCGGCAGATCGGACAAAGCTTTGTCTTTTTCAAACTGTACACCCACATAAATGTTTCTCACTAATTAGCATAATTGATCACCCCCCCACCCTTTGCCACCCCATATGAATCCAGGAATGCACAAGCAAACACACGGTTAACACTCTCGCTTACATCACATATAAAATTTCCCATTTTAGGTGTGTTTTCTTTCCTGTATTGTTTTGACTGTCAAATCAGCTGATATCAACTGCATGACTCACAATGCGTGCCACGTATCAAACTTGATTGGACATGCAAGAGAACCCCTGACTGTCGTAAACAGTCTTTTTTACCAGAATTCAAGTCACTGAACTTTAGCACCTTACCAACTTTATGGATGCATATTTTGTGGGCGTGCTTTGAATTATTTATCTGATCAACAGACTGTGGTTAAAAGAAAGCAATAAAACTGCCTGCAATAAAAACATGACGTGGATGTGTTTAGTGAGTCAAGCTTGTTAAACTCTAGTGACCTTGTGTAGGTGTTACAAATGTTACATTTGAGTTTTTATTTTAAATAGACTTTAACAAAAGCAGATAAAGATATCGTTTATAAGGAACATTTCTCGCAGCTGAATAATCAAGCAGTGCATAAAAATTAAAAATAAAAAAAAATATATATATGTTTTGCAATCTAAAGACACAGCCCACTTAATTTATTTCAGCACTGACTCAAACGGCCCTTTGCCACGAAAATACTCAATATTCAACTGTTTTTTTTCCTTTAATCATCATAATTTCCTGGAAATTATGGGAAATATGCAAAAGAAGTGTATCTGCTTTCGCAACTTTACCTGTTATGTCGCTATCTGTTGTGGCTTGTCCAATCGCCATCCAAAGCTTAAATCTGTGAGCAAAAATATTCCCAGTTTCTTATGTCTCCTTAGGTGCTTTCAACGCAGATACACACCACACACACACACATGCATAAAACACTCTTAACCGCAAAAAACACTTGACCAACATCTCCGTGCTCAGACATGTGTAATTGATAGCCACAAGAGGAAGTGCAGCTTAGTTTGAAAACGGAACTGGTTAATGATTAAAAACTCATTTCACCTTACCTGCCAACCAAAGAATGCACTGTTCCCACCCTTACTGTTATTGCAGTGTCACCTAAATTAACTATAAGTTTAACAATGAAATTGTAACAAGTTGTTCTCTAGAACAAGAAGAGCCGTAAATACACTAATTTAAAAAAAAAAAAAAGATTAATTAATTAAAACAAAAAAATGTTAAAGAAATTAATAAATAAATCATTTGAAATAAAAAAAGTTTAAATAAATACATTTTCAATTCAACCAAGTTTCAACACTGTTCTCATTGGTGTGTCAAATTGAGCATACATTTATATTCACTTATAGAGACTTTAATAATGTCATGGAACTTGATGTAAGGGGTTAATCATCTTTTTTTTTTTTCCCCTCACAGCGGCAACACGAAAGCTGTTTTGTAATCATGTTATCAGCTTCGCCCTCGCCTGCAATTGAAGGAATCTGCTATCAACTGACGAACAGGAAATATACTGCTGCATGTGCTCATCATGCAACCTCCACACATACTCTGACGTCATCTTTCAGGTCCCCGTATTACGGCTTCAAATGTGTAATTCTGTCCTGGAAACGTACTACCCCTCGATCGTGCAAAGATTATTTGTGTGCATACAAGCCTAAATCAAAAGCTAAAATAATAATGACGTTTGATAAGTGACTACAAATGAAGACGACACTGATGACAAGACTTCATTTTGAATTTTTCTACTGCGTTGTTCACTGAATTGTGAAATGAATGAAAACAAATACGTGACTTGTGTAAAAAAAAAACAACAACAACATCCACCAATCGCAACATCAATTCACTTCCCACATTATCTTCTGAAATGAAAAAGACGTCAACAACAAGGCAGGCAAACCGGTTTCCAAAAATGCCTGGAATGGGGAAAACCAACACGCACACATAAGATGTAGGTAGAAAGCACAGAAGGCAATATTCACTGTTGCTCTTTAAAAATTGATCTATTGCTTATTGGAGCGATACTTTTGCTAAAGTCAACCGAGGAGGGACGACAGCCAAGGGCTCACAAGGTCATCGGCTATGGGCAATCAAGGTAAGACGACTTTATTTATTTTTGGGGCTGCGTGACAACATTGCGTGACTCTTTGTCGCAGTTCTTAGATGTTCAACAAGTTTTACAGTCATTTGGGATTATTGTTATACAGAATAGTGAATTTTGAACACTGGATGATGAATGATGACACTAATTTGGTCTTACGATACAAATGCTCACTTTTTATTGACTAAGTCAGAGAGGTAACACTTTGTGTGTCTCCGTGTGTGTTGTCTCAGGTAGTAGGGTAAACTCCACAGCGGTGGGGGTGGCTGTGGGTTTTTGCCTCCTGGCCATCCTCTTCACCATCGCCATCGTGCAGTTCTGCTACAAGTACAAGTGCAAATCATGCAAAAACTGCTGCAAGAAAAAAAGTGAGTGAGGAGGACGCCAGTCTCCTCCATTATGTTCTCTCAAGATCACCTCAAAAAGCTCCTTTTGTTTTGTTTTTGTTAGAACCCCCGCTGACGGACAGAGTCCTCACGTGAGTATATGACACGAATAAGTGGAAATTCAATTTCGAAGTTAACGGATTGTTTTAAATTTTAATTCCACAGCACTGTCGGCTTAAAAAAAAAGTCGTCTTCACCTTTCACCATTAGTGGCTCCAAAAAATGACCTGTCACCTCTATGTCATTGGAAAAAAAAAAAAAAAAATCCCATGTGTTTATAATATCAAGATTGATGTTTGAAGGGATTTTTCCTTAAAAATTACGTGGACTCTTTGTGTCATGTGACCCAGTTGGACTGATGTTGCCTTGTACTGCAAACGCTACTGTATATAGACTTTCTGCCTGTATTAAAAATATGACAAATAAAAACAAAACAAATAAAACGGAATCACCACATTTAGTAGTAGTAATGACTTATGCTTGAGAATGCAAGCAACAGCAAGTTGTTCGCCTCCAAATCTCACACATCTGCTGAAATTTTGACTGGTCATGGAACTATGACTCATTGCTTTTCTCATAATATGACTCTGCTCGGCTGATTAAAAAAAAAAAAAAAAAACTCCAAAAGGTCATCTCCTTCTGTTTTTAACCATTGCAAAAAAACAACTTTTTTTCTTTTGCAGCAAGTTTAATGCTAAAAACATTTTAACTTTAAGTGCAGAATAAAAACTTTGAAATAAGGACTTGAAAACATACACGCTCGCTTGTGCATTGAAAACAACCAAATAATTTCTCTACCTTTGTCGAAACGTCGCTAGCCTAATGCTAACACACAATACAAAACTCCATAGACAGGCTAATGAATAGCATCGGTGTTTTGATGCTATAACCTTTAAACAATGGATATTTGAACACAAACAGTTGAACAACACATTTAGACGGGTAATATAGAAACTCTCACAAGGATATATTCTTTATCTTCTGCAAAAAGCAATTAATACTAGATTACTGCTTACTGAAGAGATTTGGCTGTCCAATGAAAAGAAGCAAATGTTTTATGCCTTAAATGGGCTGGAGATGTTGACTTCTGTGAAAACAAGTTGTTTCATGAAAGGGGAAATGATTTTGTCTCAGTCCACTTCTCAGTTTCTAATGGGGCATTTGGGTACAGAACCGCAAACTGTGGTTATTTTCTTGTGTCATTACAGTGAAGACAATAAATAAATGCAATTTTAATTCACATGGCTTGTATTTAAGAAAAATAAATATTTCCCACAAACAATAATGACACTGACACACTCTGACAGTTAAAGTCACATGTGACTACAAAATATCTTTACATTAAAAAAAAAAAAGAATACATTATAATCACATCACTAAAATAGTTCCCTGAAAAATATTTTCACTTCAAGCGTACTTCCCTTTCAGCAGATGTGATATCGGGTTCAATAGCACATTTACTTTTGCATTTCTTTCCTATAAGGATATTTTTGCTGTAACCACTTTTTTTTTTTCCTTCACACACCCTTCCTCCCACAAACGGTTTAGATACACAAAAAGGAAAGGGAGTATTATTCCCAAAGCAGCAGCTATTTTTCGTCAGCATATTTTGAAACACGTCTCAGGTGGCTCAATCGGTATCTAGTAAGTCGCAAAGTGAAATGGCCACAGTGTTCGTGTTGAGGTCTATCCCTTGCGTCAGAGCTGTTAACAAAGGGAAACCCAATGTCGTTTCCGTCCGTGTCCTTGTGTCATTTAAAATGTCTTCCTTGCTCAGCAGGATTTTATGCTTTCGGATTGTTGTATCCTCGTGGACGATGCGTTTGAGGCACCAGGAGCACTGATCTGCCCCAGAGCAGGTACATGACTGAGGCCCTGCCCGGTAGTCCAGGACCACTTCGGCCAAAACTGGACTGGGAAGGATCTGTTTCGGCCTCCCGTCAAGGTGACTCTGTAGTGCGGGGCTCTGCCTGCGATAATTGTCAAACTGGGGTCCGCTTTCCTGACCCAATGTGTTCACAGTCAAGGATTCCAATCGGGATCCGAGTCCCACCCCGCTTTCCTTCCACCTTGTCTGCATGGGGTCATCCTGATGGGGATACACCGTTTCTCCCATACTCCCGCAACCACTATCATCTTGTCTCCTCTGTGGACTTCTGTCTTGTTTTTCTGTGGCGTTGCACTCCATGCTAACGCCGCTGTCAACGCTTGCCCTGTCGTTGTGTTTTCTCAAAACGCCAAGTGTCCCCTTGTTCTGAGAAATTTCTGCAAAGTTTCTCACTTCCGTTCTGCTGCCAGTCAGGAACCAACCTTTGTCTGTGACCACTTCTATTGGGCCTTCTCCAAGAGTGAGTGGATGCCAGCCACGAACAGGGGATTTCTAAAAAGCGAGAAAAGACAATGAGCCTTGGGTTATATTCAAATTGTGCCAAATATGATATTTTACTGAAGCTGTAGCTAGCTAGCTAGCTAGCTACTGCAATGGTGCTTCAAATTCTTATATAGTGAGAGGAGACTCTCCTGCTCCTCACTCATTTTTATCAAGTCTAAAAGTGGCTACCTGGCATTAAACCGAGAGAATGTTTTCTGTTTGCGTACCAATGCAGCAGGCATTTTCGCCGGACGTTTCAGGTGACAAAATAGACCGACAACCAAAATGGCCGCCACAGCCAACACGCTCAGAACCGTCAGGGATGACACCGAAATTATGAACCATTCTGGAAAGAAACAGAAATGGTTTAAATATTTGTCCCAACTTCTGTGTTTAAAAATACACTTTGCAGTGATAACGTTGCTTTCAAATGTTGATAGCATGAGCTGTTGAGTTAATGTACTAGCAATGGAACAAGTTATATTAAATTTTATTCTACAGTTTTGAACTTTTCTTTATAGTTTTAAAGCAGTAAAGAATATAACAGTGTTTGTTCATAATAACCATTTGTCAATAAAGATTCTATAATTCTTTGCTCACCTTGTTCTGGAAGCAGGAGGCATTGTTCTGGGGATAAATCGCTCTTGGACAAAGCGCCGTTTCCCTCCACCATCATACTGACGCAGTATTCAACCCCCCACCGGAGAGAAGTGAAAGTTTTAGACCCCTGATCTTCATTATCTATCAGGTACGCCATTATTGGCTCCTGTAAGTTTAGAATGACAATATGGTCAATGCATCATTTAAGCAATCATTTCATCGATTAGTCCTTCAAAACTTACCTTGGCTTCCACTTTGTCAATTCTGTTTTTTTCTTCCAGCTTGATGATGTAAGTAACCCCATAAGGAAAGAGCTTTCTGAGGATAGGTTTTTGATGAACGCGGACTGTTATGGTGCTGGAGGTAGCGTATAACGTGAAGGAAGGAGGTTGAAGCTTGCCTGGGAGGTAGGAAAAGAGGATTTTTTAAATTGTTTTATTAATTATTATTTCTTAACTTAGTTCTTGTTTATACTTATTTATTTTTAAATATACCATAATGGAGCTTAACATACAAAAATATGGTGTGAACAAAAAATGAATACAAAATAGTTTCTTACTTCCATTTGGGAGGAATTTCTTCACTGTCCACCCTGACTTGTTGGCTCCGTCAACTGTTTGGATCCGGACCTTATAGCCAGCTCCATAGTCACGTATGAGACCACTCAGGTGGCAGTAGGTATTTGTAATATTTGTGCAGCTAAGCACCATGGCCCATTCACCAGCAAGCCTGATAGCACAAAACATATCTGTCAAGAACTGGACCCACCTAGATGTTGGTTGATTGTATTTAGAGTGGAAAACATACTTTGCCATTTGCACATTGTACTTGAGGTCAGATGTGGTGTTTCGGGGTTGCTTCCAAAGAACGACCACCTCGCCATCCAGAACATTCACGGACAGTGCGTCAACCTGCGGGACGCCCACTCCTGTATTGCAAAGATAAAGCAGGAAGCAACATTTTATATTCCATCTCAAAATATAGAAGAGAAAGCAATATTATCACAAATTTGTTGTTACCTGACACAAAATTGATGATAGAAAGAAGCACAAGAGCAACAAGAGGCTTCATGGTTATTCCATGTACTTCCGCAGATGTCATCATTTAGGTCCAAAGTGTCATCAGGCAAAACCTTTTTGATTGAATCCCTTATTCCGTGCACCACCGAGAACAATGGAACCAAACCATTTTCGAGACTCGGCTGCTCTGATGTGCCGCTTTTGATCCTCAACGTGAGAAGATGAAGTGGAGGCAGCTCGCTTTTCAAAGATCTAACCGCTGAACATTCCTCCCCCTCGTCACGTGACCCATTTCCTGTTGTGACCTCACACACAGGTCCCAACAAGACTTTACCTTCCTCTTTTGCTTTTCCCTCTTCGGCAACGTTTATGACGTAAAGCACTTCTGCATGTGGATTTCGCAGAACATTTAGGACTTCCCCCGTTCATCTTGTTTTCAATTGTCTTTCTCATGACCTATATATATATATAATTTTAATTTTACTCTACTTTCACAGATGAGTCATATACTGCGCAAATGCAACAGATGGATAATTGTTGGTCAATAATATTATTTTGGTCCCTACTATCCATTTTGGTAAACACATTTGACGGATCATGGTGGGTCATCTTATTGGATTTTATTTTGGGCTTAAACTGATATTTTTTATGCAGCTTTATTTTTGCAATTCACTTTAGAAGAAAAATAACTTTTACATCAAATGTCATCAACCTCAGTTTCCCCTTTGAGTTCTCACCTTTTTTTTTTTTTTCTGAGTCACGTGACATTTTTTTCCTCTCTTCCTCCGTGCAAACAAAGTGTAGAAAATGAAACTACTCGGAGGGCAAACTGAATCAACAAGTGCTAATGCTAACCACGCAACTAACAATTATTTAAATAATCTAAATTATTCTTAAATTATAATAAATCCCAATCTATTTTAATAATATAAATTTTAATTCATTTGTTGATTAATCAATTAATCGAATAATAAAAATATGTTTACATTTCTCTTTTTCTTTGGACTAGCCGTTTAACCTTATTCAGAATGAACCAATCACTTTCAAGCGCACGTCAAATGGGACTCGCCACACACTTGCTACCATTTGCCTTGAATGAAACCAAGCTTGAACTTTGTTACGGTTATTTAATTTCAATTTGTTCACGGCTGTTTGAAAAAGACACTCGCTGACAGCTCAAGTGGTGTGTCCCAATCCAATTTCAGTCCATTGAAGCAGCTGTGGTGGTCTGCGGCAAACCGGTTGGGCAGGTGTGTGACCTGCTGGCCACGCCCACCTTGCATCAAGCTCCAAAGTGGAGGTGGAAGGTATTTAGATGAAGGACAGTGATAATCGCAGCAGAGTAAAGAAAAGGCGCTTTCTGACAGATGTGCCGAAGCCGCATTTTTCCATTTTTGGATGTGAGCGAGCTCCGCCCATGCGGTGACACCTCAACCGTCCACTCGTGTGACAATCACTCATTCCGATGGCAAGGCTAAACACGGTAGGTTTAATGAATGGTCTCCCTGCTCTTTAGTTTTACTTCCACGACTTCTTTCTTGCATCTATTCCAACTTCACCTTATCCACTGAAATCTGTTAACTCCAAAAAAAATGGTAGGTTGTGTTTATTTGCACTTCAGGGAACAGACATGATAGATTGCGGTCATTTCGTTGGGTTTGTTTATCTTGTGTCTATATTGGCTTAAAGTTTAGGTTTCTGCTTTAAACTAGTTTCATCTGAATTTTGTCTGTGAGAGTTAAGCAAGATTTAATCACTTATTCATTGACATGAAAAATGATTTGTGTTTGGATAATTCTTTAATTGAGCTTCAGTTTAGTTGGATCAATTGAATCAGTGACAATTGACTTTGTCCCAAACACCTCTGGTCACTCGTGCCCTTTATTTATCATTATCATTCGGGTGAAACT
Source organism: Syngnathus typhle (assembly GCF_033458585.1). Lineage (NCBI taxonomy): Eukaryota > Metazoa > Chordata > Actinopteri > Syngnathiformes > Syngnathidae > Syngnathus > Syngnathus typhle. The sequence continues at coordinate 527,842 of NC_083743.1, forward strand.
GTAACCGATCCGGTAAAAGGGACATTTAACAGTCATTTTCGATGACAATGGAGGCCGTGCAAAACGATACGTGTACGATAGGTGAGAAATAAGAGAAACCTGCTTCTCTACTGGTTTCATCTCGGTTAACTCATTTTCCTACGGGCTTTTATGGAAACTTGACCATTTAGCCATCGAGAAGATGTTACAAAACACCTTTGTTTCAAAAGTCCGCGTAGACCTTTGCGTACTTAAAACCCCACCCCCATCAGCATCCTGTCAGGTGACATTGCTAATCCTGATCACAAACAAGTTCAGCCACATCTTTGTTTATTATTTTGCTCTTCAATAAGGTGATTGAAAAATTCCGGTTGTGCCTCTCCAATCGTGTTGCAACTTTCAACAATGACTTCCTCCAAAGCAAGAGATCAAAATGTCCAACCCTTTGTTGTTGAAAAAATGGCAAAGTCATTCCTAGTCTTCTATAGTACATAAACAATACATCAGATTTAATTTCATATAAATCAAGTCCCTGTGGTTTGTCTAATGCAAAAAAGTGACTCTGTCTCAGATGTCGTCATCTTCATCCACTGCTATTTTGCAAATGTAAAACATATATTTTGTTTTTCCCCCCCGCAGGACGATCTCCCGCCCCCTTACTACTCTGTCGCTGTGCACACTCAGCCCCCCCTCAAGTCTTATGAAGAGGTTGTGTATGGCGTGGCGCCAGGCCCCACCCCTGCCAACCAGCCTCACTACATCCCTCAGTACGCACCACCTGTGGCCGCTCCCCAAGTAACCCAATTAAGTTCACGTGAGTTGCTGCCTTCTGTATTTCTTTATGGACATAAACAGCAATTAACAGAGTATCATGTTACAGGTTGAGTTGAAGATTGGCTGGTGAAGGTCACATGACCAATTTCAAATAACAGCTGAGTCGTGATTGGTTGCTATCGAAACAACTGTGATGTCATTTTCAGTTGACAGCGAGTGGCAAAATGGCCGCCCCCTGTGACGCATACAAACGGCTGGATGTTGCAGCTTAATTCGTTCCATGTTTTGACAAGTTGGCCTGCACAGAACATATTACAAAGAAAAGTTTGGAGTTGACTTCGCCTTTAATACATTTTAATATCATTTTGTGTGTTTGGCTAAAATGAGGTCAGATGTGCAATAGCTTCAAGGCAAAAATCGGGGCCGTTGGAACTTTATCTTTCCACTGTATTACTTTAAAGATATTTGATTTGTTGCCCTCCCATTGGCTGCCAACTACTCAAGCCCAGAGTCAACTAGGATAGGCTCCAGCTCATCTCGCGAGGATAAGCAGTTTGGAAAAATGTTTAATTTGTATTCTGTTTCCACGCAGCCCCCAGGAGCAGAAAAAGAGGATGCTGTAAGAAGGATGCGCAGTGTTACGGAGGCTCAGGCGCTGCCTTTATTCTCATCGCCCTCTTGGCTGTTGCCGTATGGATCGGAGGTTGGCATTCGTATTCATTTGCTCTTTTTGGACAATAAATTAGTTAAATTTTGCGCATTATACATGGAAGAAAACGGTAAATTTGCAGTCACATGATCATTCCTGACACTCATTATTTCTCTTTGACAGTCAAATATGGCACCAGGGTGTTTACGCAAGACCTTAACAACTTCGATGACGACGACGATCAGCAAGATGTAGACTTCGATGATAACCAGTCTGTATTGATACGTGACACCTGCCCCGATAATGCAACAAACTGTGATGGGATCAACGACTGCGAGCTGGGCTCCGATGAAATGAACTGTGGTGAGCGTGCACGTACCAACACATCAGTGGAGTCCAAACTATGACAGTTGGTTTATTTTTTTATTTTATTTTTTTAACTCTCTGTTTACCAGTGAGGCTTGCGATTAGTAATCGTCTGGAAGTCAGAACCGCCGAGGACGGCCGCTTTCTTCCCGTCTGCTTCAATGGTTGGGACCAGAACATTGCTGACCGAACGTGCACCCAACTTGGGTTTCCAAAGTAATGATTCACCTCTCGTTATCTCTCATTCATACCAAGTGACCATAACATTACCCCCCCAATGTATTTAGATCTTACAGCTATACAAATATCACAACCCGTGACTCCATTGGACTAACATTGACGAACAGCGTGTCCGAATCCATCCAAAGTCAAGTTGAAGTCAGGTAAATACCATTTCTAGTGAATCTGTATGTGCAGTGTTGAAATTTAAAACGGTGCTACGTTGACTGTCATTTAGAATATGGCCTCACATGTCTTTCTCATTGTGACATCATACAGTTCTTCTTGTCCAGATCAGAGTGCAGTCTCCCTACAGTGCGTTGGTAAGCAGCCGCCATTTATCCTGTGACGTACACATTGTATGAGCCAACTCAAAACTGAAATGCGATATTATTTATATCCCTTTAACTCTCAGTGCAGCAACATTCATTTGAGTCATTTGTTCATGCATGAATTTGGTAGGACTTTTGCATTAAAGCTGTTAGCTTAATGCGAACAAGTAATGGAAAAAACTATAGAGGAGCTAAAAAAAAATTGCGTTAGTGTTCTAGACCTCAAAGTAACACAAACAATGGAGCAACCCCTGCAGTCATTATTAAAAATGTTGATACTTCATAAATCAGAATTTTATACATTTGTTTTTGTATGTGGCGGTAGGTAGCTAACTCGCGAGGCTGGCTAGCTAGGTCACAGAGATCCTGCTAAAAATAGTCATCATTTAAGTCATTGCTTGAATGTGGCTCTGGAAGACACAACAGTTTTACCACAAGTCATTAAAAAATAAATTTTGTGTGTTCTTTGCCATGTGTCTCTTCAGATTGTGGTAAGCAGCAGTCTACATCTCGCATCGTAGGGGGCACCGTTGCAGAGAGGGGTCAGTGGCCGTGGCAGTTAACGCTGCACTTTCGAGGGTCCCACGTGTGCGGAGGGGTCCTGATCGCTCCGGATTTTGTGCTAACCGCCGCTCACTGCTTCCCAAGGTGAAGTGTCCACTTGGCATCTCGCCGAGGTTGAAAATGGATGACTTGATGTTGTCGTCCTACAGGAACAACCCCGCATCGCTCTGGCCACAGCTCTGGAAAGTGTATGCAGGTGTGACGTCTCTGGACGATTTAACTCCGGCCTTGGCGGTGGAGAAGATCATCCTCAATGAGAATTACGACGACCTGACCAACGATCAAGACATAGCTCTGCTCAAACTTGCAACTGAGGTCGAGTTTAACGGTTGGTTGAGCTTCTTTTCGATTTCATCTCAGCATATGTCAAATTCTATATCACTGATCGATTTCATTTCAGCATGTGTGGAAAATTATATAGTGCTGTTTTTAGTATTCAAATTGATCGGCGCTAATCTGTTCTTCCTTCTCTCAGATGATATTCACCCGGCGTGCCTGCCACTTACCGCACAGCGGTTCCGCTCTGGCACTGCCTGTTGGACGTCGGGCTTTGGTACCACTATGGCAGGATCGGGTAAGCTTGGGAAACAGTTCTCTGATCGTGTACACTCAATAGTGAGAATGCAGCCGGACCGGATCTTGCGGCCTCGCTCACGCGCTGTCGCTAAACATTGCATAGCAGCAACTTGCCTTCTGTTTTCCTTGAACGTAGGCGTAGTGTCCAACGAGCTGATGGAGGTTACGGTTGACCTCATTAGCATGCCAGAGTGCAACAACCCTTTGGTGTATGGAGGCGCTGTGTCAAATAACATGATCTGTGCCGGACACTTGGAGGGAGGCAGAGATTCCTGTCAGGTGACTTTTGAGATCTGTTAAAATGCAAACCAGAATGCTTATTTATTTACACAAATTTCTTTCTTTCTCTTTCTCTCTCTCTCTTTCTCTTTCTCTCTCTCTTTTTCTCTCTCTTTTTCTCTCTCTCTCTCTTTCTCTCTCTCTCTCTTTTTCTCTCTTTTTCTCTCTCTCTCTCTCTCTTTTTCTCTCTCTCTCTCTCTTTTTCTCTCTCTCTCTCTCTTTTTCTCTCTCTCTCTCTCTTTTTCTCTCTCTCTCTCTCTTTTTCTCTCTCTCTCTCTTTTTCTCTCTCTCTCTCTCTCTTTTTCTCTTTCTCCTTCTCTTTTTCTCTTTCTCTTTCTCCTTCTCTGTCTTTCTCTCTCTCTCTCTCCTTCTCTTTTTCTCTCTCTCTCTCTCCATCCATCCAGTTCCTTTATTTATATTGCTATTTCCACCCATTTAAATGCAAAGCAGGCTGCCATTTATTTATTTTAAAAAAAGAGCCTGATGCCAATCTATTTTCCAATCTATTTTAATTGCCACAAATGATTTCCACAATCTCCTAATACTCAAACTGACTTTTTATCACGTGTTAAATCAGGGCGACAGCGGTGGACCGCTGGTGTGTCAGAAGGATGATATGTGGTACCTGGTGGGTATCACCAGCTGGGGGGCCGGGTGCGCCGAGGAAAACAAGCCGGGTGTTTACACCAGGGTGAGCCGTTTTCTCCCCTGGATCTACACCAACATGCAGGTGAGGGTCATCTAAGTCAGGGCCTTCAAATGAACCCGCCTACCTACTAATAGATTTGTCCACCCTGCTTTCTCACAGTACCTAAGACTGTAATGCCACCTTTCTACCTCATCTTCCTCCGTTGAGCACTGCACGGTGAAGGAGTCTTTTTAAACGAGCATGGATGATCACTTTGTGTACAGCAGAAAATGGATGGACAGATTTAACGTTGTATGGAGCGGCGGGGTTGAGGCGCCATCGCAATATCGAACATCGTGTTTACTGCCGTGTGACTGTTCCCCCACTTGATGCACTTATGACTTGTCTTGCATTCCTTCACTACTTCTGCCTTTTGTGTACACACTGTCACCGGGGATTTTCTTTTCATCTAAATATTTTCCACATACGGCGGAGTCAGTTGGACGCCCTTGATCAATTGAGATGATGAGAAATAGAAAGGCTGCTTTGAGTTTAGAACTTGAAAGCAGGTTTTTTTTTTAAATTATTTTAATTGGGTTTTGCTGTGGCTTCAAAATTACAACAGTCAAATGCTTTCGGTGAGGTGTTCTTGCGCTCCACTTCGGCTCTCCATTACTCCAGTTGGTCGCATTGGGGTTAACCTGAATAATGAACAACCAGAGGCGGGTCAGAGAGGAGGTGCTCCGGCAAAATCTTTGGATTGGCCGCCACCAGCACGTTCAGCAAATGAGCAATCCAGCAGATGGTGCCACAGGACCAACATCTTGAAAAGTAAATGGGGGGGGGGGGGGAAGGATGAGCTGGCCCATAAGACTTTGGCACAATGTGATGTGGCATAGAATGCAAGATGTTGTGGCCAGCCTTTCAATCAAATCTTGATTAATGGCGAGCGACTGGGAAAGCTGAGTTGATGCTAGCGAGTTGCTGAATTGCTTTGTCCACTGTGTATTGCATGCTCGTATTCGGGATGGCAAGCGCTGGGGCAGCAGGTGCGCCACCACGCAAGCCCAAACGCAAGATCGAGCATCTAAATTATGCACAAGTCGCTTTTATCTACACACACACACACCTCGTTTCTCTCCCCACCATCAACAAACAGATACACCATACAGAAGGCAAAGGACTTGCGTATTGTGCCAAAACTAGATGAACTGATTGCTAAATCTTATTTAAAGCATCAGCATTCTTTTCTTTTGTTGTCATAAATACATTAGGATCCAGCTTTTAGGGTTATGACTATTAAAAAGCAACTTAGACCATTTCTCAACATGCAGAAATGGTGTAAGTCAACCTTCTGAAAGCAAAGAGGGGTGAGGAGGGGGGGTGAGCGAGTGACTCAGCAGAAGTGACATAGTCAAGCTAATTGATAAGAAGCACCGGTGGACCTTGTTCAAGGTCTTCAGCTGTAATGGAGTGATTCTCATATAGCGAGCCGACCAATGAAAATTTAATTCGACGCCCGGCGTGAATGACTGTTTTTCATTTTGAAGCCAACCCAACATTTTTTTTTTGCAATTGTCAACGCTTATATTTATGCAGCTAACAAAGCTAGCGTGCACTGTAATGAGACTCAACTTGCATTGTATTTGTATACAAATAAACTTCTGATTTTAAATTTCATCGTAAAGGATTTGGAAATGAATGTTTTCAGGTTGCCTAGCAAGAGCCTCGTGTTCACGGTTTCCACATCACAGGCAACTTCAGGCCACACAGCAATGAAATAATGGCAGCTCCCTGCTTTGGTTAGTCGTCTTTCCAATGGATGGTGTGTTCAGGGAGAGAATAAAGTGGCAGTGAGCATGGTGAACATCAGTGACTTGCGTTAAATCACATTAGTCACAGCGTATTTAAATCGTGCTTTTGGGGGGGGGGGGGTCATCTGGCTGGATGTGATGTGACGGACCAAAAAGATACACACCTGCAAGGAAATTGGAGCCTTAGAAAAAAAAAAAAACCCACAAGAACATCGCCTGACTGGGTTTCCGATCAAAGCTCAGCATTTTCCCGTGGTTCTGCCCCTGAACACTACCGAGAGCACAGGTGTCAAACTCAAGGCCCGGGGGCCCGAAACGGCCCGCCACATCATTTTATGTGGCCCGCGAAGACAAATTGTGCATCAAATTCGTGTGTCATTACTAGAATTGCAAATTGTCTTCACTTTTAATAAATTAATAAATATTTGATCAGTTTTTACTCGTCTGATTTGAAAAAGGTGTCAGTTTATTTTGTAGCTTTTACTGTATATAATATGAGGGGCTCATACGTTTATTTGGGTTGACAGTCATAATGGCCCTCCGAAAGAAGCTTTGACTACAATGCGGCCCGCGAAAAAATTGAGTTTGACACCCCTGACTTAGTTTGTTTTCACTGATACCTGGCCAATTTTCGGAATGATCGTTGACCAATTGTATCTTTTTTCCAAACCAATAGCTGTGGACACAAAGGCAAGTGCGCACTTGGCGGCTACTTGACAACAAGGCTGTGTGTTCGCTCCACAGCACCTCTTGATTTAGGGATGGCGCCTGCCTCCCATTTGCATGCGGGCCTCGGGGGATGTGTAAAGATGTCAGCTTGCGCGGGCAGGGCCACCAACTTCGCACGAGGCTTCAATCAACCTGACGAATTTTGGAACACACGCCAATGCTGCCTTTCAGCTATTTGAAATATCCCTGGAAAATAGCAGCACCTACGCTTTACCTCCGACCTTGACCATGATGTCCTCACGGTGCATTAATCCTCTGGGTGTGTTTCCATCACGTTGCAGCAAAGCATCCTCCTCATTAGTAGCGAGGACAGCATCCATCCCCCTGAAAGGAGATCTTTGCACATGCAGCTTCCCTTCATCATGTCCTCTTGTGTTTGCCGCCACTCTGTCTGTCCTCCACCTTCCCGATCTCATGAGGGATAGTAACAAAGAGCTTGTTTATCTGACTGGATCAGCAGCTCTACACTGAGCAAATAAAACATCTAAAAAGCTGAGGGGGGGGGGGGCGGAATGACACGATGAGAACACGAGATAGTGGAAGAAAAACCTTATGGTACCGAACACAACACAAATATTAGAGAAGGGATGCAGCCAGTTGAAAAGGTACCACAAGGCCGATATTGGTTTGGAACCTGCGTCCTGGTTTGAGACCCCAATTTGAATCCCTCACCCAGTCTTGAAAAAGAACGCCTAGACCCTTGGGTTGGCCATCCTACATTAAAAGCCGAATTTGAGAGGAGGAAGAGGTATAGAAGCCTGCGCTCCCGCACCACCGGACTCCCCAACAGCTTCATACTCCAAGCTGTTAGGATCCTGAACTCTCTCCACCCTCGGGTGCATAACGTCCTGGCCTTTTGGGCCACGTCGGCTGCCTTGCACTATTCCACTTGCACTACTCCTTCTGTACTTTTGGGCTATATACTGACTGTCTGCTGTATGCACAATTGCTCCATTTCAACCATGTTGCTCTTATTCATTGCTCATATTTATTCATTGTATGTGCCTTCTTGTATTGTTTACTTGACAACAAAAACAAAACTTGAAGTGTTACCGCGTTGGATATGTCTAATCCTGCTTGATATTGCATTAACTGACTCCTGCAAAGCGTCATCCCGAGAGTATTTGATTATGTGAAGGTCAATCAATTCGTTCTGGCATTATTGCATGCAGTGATATCCGCCAAGCTATTAAGTGGAAGAATAAGCATTGACTTTTCTTGTGTGTTTTGCGTCACTTTGCCTCGCCTACTGCTGTCAATCTCACATATCAGGCATTTGTCCTGGATTTTTTCTTTTTTTTTTTTTTAAAACTCCATCCATGGTTTATTGCAATAATATTACATACAATCAGGACATTTGCACAAGCAACACGAGTAACAAATAAATGTACGAAACTACTTTTTGCTGGTGTAGGAGTCTTAAGTACTTTTTATCTGCACTATTTTACTTTGTGAAAGCTCTCTTGAAATCCTAATTTAAAATTTGATCTAACCCTTACCTGACCCCGAGCCTGACACCCACAGTATTAAATATAAAATAGTAAAGAGGATGAAAAAAGTAAGCTTTCACTTGAGAACAGAAGCATCTGCCAGTCTTTTCAGATAAATTAATGATAGCAAGCCCAGAGGTGAGAGGAAGAAAAAAAAAAAAAAGAGACTTGACTGTTCCATCACTGTGCAGCAATGTGGATCCACCATTTTAGATTTGTCGATTTATTTCCTGTCTCGAATCTTTTGGAGGACTTGATCCAGCTAGAAATGTACGTAATATTTAATATATATATATTCAATATTTGAAATGTCACCCAGTCAGAGGAAACAGAATAAGGTAATAACTACACTCGAGTTTCTCACAACTCGATCGTGTTTTATTTCAGCAGTAATCAAAAAGAAGTAATTTGCGCCTCGTTAAAATCCACCTCTTAAGGCCTCCCTGCTGCAATTTGCTTTGCGCGTTTGCGCTCTGCCTCTTTTATTCCGGCTGAGTGGGCACTAATGAACCCGGAAAGTAATGCCTCGCTTTTATTATTACGCCTGGAGAGTCCTTGCACCCCCCCCCCCCCCTCCTCTTTCACAGCACATGACAAGCAGATGTTTGGGCGCTGGAGTTGTGCGATAATGCCTGTGAGATTTAGCGCTTTAATTCCCAGCTGTGTCATCGCTTCTCACGGCCACCAAACGAGCGAGTCGACTCGAGGGACAAACAAAGAATTTGTCAAAAGATACATTGTAGCGTGTGTTTGCCATCCTGTAATTGTGTGCTGAAATGTCATACAGTGATGCTAAATATAACCTGAAGTCATTTTCCCAGACGAGCGAGCGCACACGCATCAAAGTCATATGTATGCGTTCAAAGATTACTCATGCAGGCAAGCGGGATTAAAAAGCACATACATTTTATTTAAAAATAGATTTGAGAACATTGCCCGTGAGTTTCCATCTGATACTGAACATATATAAATATTGGCAAGACGCAAGCTCATAGCACACCCACGGCATCGTTGCTTGACCTTTTTTTTTTTTTATTTCACAGCTCCGTCTTGATGCTCTCATTGGCATCGAGCGCGGCCGGGCTTTTACGGCGGCCGTCCCTCAGCCATTGGTTAAAGACCACTACGGGGTCGCTGTTCCAATGTTTGTGGAAAGAAATGGGAACCTGGTGAGCAAGTAAGTCCGCTGAATAGTCCTCCGGCCGGGCCTTGGTTAGAAAAGACACAATCCAAACAAAGACGGCTTTTGTAATCACTTTTAAGGTTGCTAATTGCAATAATCTGCTGGAGGGATGCCAAAAGTTATTTAAAGTCTCCTAAGCACTAAAATGTGATACTTCATTAAAAAATGTATATATATTTTTTAATTAATTATATTTCTCTATAAATACATACATACATTAATTGATTAAAATGGCTGCCCGGAATGCAATTTGTGTTTTTGCTGTTATTGTTTTTGACACCCCCGCCCCAACCCTAAACCTAGCACCCCCCAAAACCCTAACCCTAACCCCCCACCCCCCAATCTGTACACAAAAAGCCTTTCTTGGTCGGTCACCTGATGGAAAAGCGGACTGTGCGTGGCGGGAACGTCGAGAGCGTTGAGGCACATTCCCAGCACCATGTCGTCGGGAGCGTCGTCGCTGTAACATTTGCAGCCGCTTTGCAGGAGCCGCGCCACCGCTTCCCTGCTGAACACCATGCTGCACAAAAGAATCATAATCAGTGAAAAGGAAACGTGAAAGTGTATTTTTAGCAGCCGTGCTTCGGCGCACTTGGCTCCAAAATAGGCTACGGGTGCTGTTGACGACTCGAGTCTGAATTTTGGTGTGGTGGCAACAACATGGAAGAGATTTGCTTTCTTCCCAAAGGGGACAAATTAAATCCTCGGCGCGTGCCCGTTGATGCTTACGCTGAACGTTTACGAGAAGCATCACAACTCGAGCGGGACGATTACGATGCGCTGGCATTTCAAATCTTGCTGCAAACCGAAATGCGTCGCTTGCAAAGGGAGAATTTCCCGCCGCCGGCTGAGGGGCGTTTTTGAAGCGAGCGGTAGCGGGTTATGTTGAAACGACAGATAACGGGATTTGCGCGATAGCTCCGGCGGGGGCGCGTGTCGGCAGAGCTTACCCGCCGCCTCCCGTGATGTAGCTGTAGCCTCCCTGGCCGAGGCCGTAGCCGTAGCGCTCGCCCAGATACACGGCTTCCCGCGGCTGGTAGCAGCTGAGCAACGATCGCAGTCTGGGGAGGCTGACACACACACACACACACAACTCATCATGATAAGTCCACAAATTCCTAACACACACACACACATAGCCACACAAACGAATCATCCACAGGTGCGGGAATACGTGCGGTCCCTCAGGCTGTACCGCACAAGTCCAGCATTCCACATGAAGAAGCAACTCGACGAACAGAACGTGAAGGCCGCCGACATTTTAAAAGCTTTTTTTTTTTTTTGAACATCTGTCACAGTATCGGAATACGAAGCGTTTGCACAACCTGATCAGCGTGTCGTCGTCCACAACGAGGAGCCACTCGGTGTCGGGGACGGCGCCGCTGACGAATCTTTTGAGGATGGCGAACGTTTTCCCGCAGTGACCTGCAAAGGCAAGTCGTCATTTTGGAGATGATTTCATTTGGAAAGGACGGGACGGGAGTGGGCTGAGCGCGCTGAAGGAACAAAGACTGACTTCAGAAAAAGGGACAAGTAAGTCAAAACTAGTTTGAGGACCAAACTGCAAGCGAGAAACGGTTCGAAAAACGTGAAGAGCTATTTAGAATTACAAAGTCGGAAAGGAACGGGCCAGTTCAGATCTGTGAAAACCAGTTTACGACCAGGGCAGTGCTCACTTCCAACAGGAATTGCAACTAAGACCGGGCAGGCGGGCACGCACGCCATCTTTGTCCTCATCGGGGCTGAGCGGAAAATCCCCGGTGGCAAGACGAGAATAAGCCGCATGGCTGGATTATTTATTATGGGGTAGGCAAGGTGTTGTTTTGTGTCTCAGCTGGCGACTGAATACACAATAAGAGCAGACACCTTGAACCGCTGACAGGGAGGAAATCAAAAGCTCATCTTTTTGTATTTTTAGGGGGGGGGGGGGGATGCTCCGCGCCGAGCCCAGCTTTTTTCCGAGTCGGGGCGGCTCGCTTTGAGTGACGTTCGGGGCTGGTGGGAAGAGCGAGCGCTTCCTCGTTGAGGCGCCTGCCGTTGGCTGACATCAAAACGCCAGCGTTGGCCGGGATGTTATTTTCGCGAGAACACGGCGACACTCGGGGCATTCTCGGCAGGTAGTCAAGACGCAAATGTGACATTCCTCATTTGCCGACGCTTCGTAGCGGAAGCTCTAGGTTGGCTGCTGACAATAGGTCGCGCCTTCTTGATTCAAAGGCAACCACTGTAAAATGTACAAAGTCTACATGAACTCGTTCACTGCCATTGACGACTATAGACGTCAAAGATCCATTTTAACTGGACTGGCAGTGAACGAGTGAATAACACGCATAGCAAAGCACCAGTGTTTATCAATAAACTCGACCACAGTGATTTTCTTTGTTGTTTTTTTTCCCTCCCTGATGTTCTGCTTCTACGCTGCTGAATTATGCATCAAAGCACTTGCGCCCGTCCGTCCATCATTCGGCTCAGTTCACATCTGTTGACCTCCGCTTGACATGGACGCACTTTCACGTGCCAGCGCATTAATGCGCGGCGTGCCAGCCAAAGAGAAATAAATTCGGTAAGGAATAAAAAGCGACAGGCGAGCGGCGAGGCGAAGATGGCTGGTGACTGCCGGGCGTCATTAGCATAACGCCGCGGGTTGTCGCGGCAAAAAGAAACAGACAGGAGGAAATGATGCATGTCCGTTTGCTTTGAACTCACTTGTTTGTTTTTTCCTCGCTCCCAAGGACAAGTCATCTCCTCTCTATTTGGTATTTCTTATTAATTAACATCGACCGACGTGAAATTACATGTCAATGAAAGGATTGGCATGGGTAGAAACGGGAAAAAAAAGGTTAGTTTTGAATCCAGTTTAATCTTGGCTGCAACAACCAATCAATAAGATAAAAATGGAATGTTGGCAACGATGCATTAAAAAAAAAAAGTCATTTTTTTTTTAACCCCCCCCAAATTCTTGGGAATTCTCAGGAATACGTTTTTAACATGTATTAATTCAATGCCCCTCTTTTGCAAGTGCCATGGAGTGTTGAGAAGATGTACAAAGTGTTTTGATTTGTGGAGCGGTCGGCAAAACTCGAAAAGAGAGCTTGTACACAGCGGAGCGGGTCTCCTACGCGCTTCGCAGTCCGCCGCGGTCTGACGAGCAGCGTCTCAAATGGACTCGGATGCCTCGTTACGCCTGCCCGGCGTCACGGATGGAAAACTACCCATCTTTGCTCCTTTCAAAGCGACTCCGAAGCCCCACGCTTCATCCCTTTTGAATGCAACACCACAAGTCTAAGGCCGTCTTTTCGACGCCGATAGCGATCGGCTGTCTGGGATCATTTGGCTCCGAGTTGCCGGTAGCCTCCAGCGAGCGCCGGGCACGCCGTTCTGTAGCAACTTTATGCAAGTGACACAGCAAAAATGGGAAGTTTAGGACACTCAGGAGGGGAGGAACACAATTTTTTTTGTAGCCCGTGGCTAACTAGCTAGTTTCCATTCCACCGACTGCGCTCACCTCTCTCGGTGTTGGCGACTCCCAAATCGATGGTGGGTATGGAAGCGTCGGCGTGGTCGCTGTAATACTCCAGGTAGACGGCGTCCCTCTCCCAAGTCTTCTTGATGACGGGCACTGTGTTGCATTGGAAGATAATCGCTTAATAAATAGCTACAACTCACAAATGGCAAGGAAAAAAAACAAAACAGATGACATTTAGACAAGAGGGGATGGAAAATTGATTTGACATTTATAGCAGCGCCTGGCTGCAGCTGGAAATAAAAGCTTTTCACGGCAGTGCCAATCAAGCTTCTGCATTATTAGGTTGAGCGGAACAAAAGGGAGCAAACCTTCAGCAAAGCGACACTCACCTCGTTCTTTGTGAAACTTCTTGCATGTTTTCACGGCGACAAAGATGTTGTCCTGACGTACCGGCTCACCCTTTTTTGTGGAAAAAAAACAAAGACTTGTCAAGGACGCAGAAGGCAAGTTGAGCTTTTTGTTTTTTTCAGGTTGTTGTGATGTCAATGAAAACTAGCTATTGTTGTTGCACTTTCCAGAGAAGAAAATGGGAAAAAAATCAAACACATCAAAGTGACAGATACACAAAGACAAACAAACAAAGCGTGTCACACCGAGGCTAAGGCAGGCGACACCTCGCCGGTCTGCTGCCAGATTGGGTCTTCTTGTGTGCCCATCGTGTCGGGTTTTTGTTTACCTGGCAACTTTTGCTGGCGCGACAAATACTCACGCAAGGGGGGGGCTCGGGGAGCAACGCGGTGGCGCAAAACTTGGCACTCGGGGAGTCCTCGAGCTCCGTGCACAGCTCGGGCACGGCGGTCAAACGAGGACCGTTCCCGTTGTCCCAAATGTACAAGGCCACCTGCCGGGACACACGTGACTTGAGTTGTTTTTTTTAAATTATTGTTACTGCACATTTGATACAGAAACATACTACGGATTTCATGTTGACGTATTTTTTTGATATTTTTTGATTTTTTCAGTCATGGTAATACTGCACTATCATCAGAAGACAGAAGAACAAGACACACTTCGTGTTTCAGGTCGATGGTGAAGTCCGATTTCAGTGGCTCCTCTCGGACTTTGTTGGCGAGCCTTGGAAAAAAAACAACAACTTTGTGATCTTTGAGAATCTTCAAACACAACATTGACATGCGCTCACTCACCGGACTAGCAGGGGGACGCTTAAGGCCCAGGCGGCAGCAAAGTCGGGGTATTTGAAGACGGGCGGGTTCTCGGCAAAGGCGTAGTGATGAATGATGGTCGACTCGTCGTCGTGGAGCGGCTTCCCCAGGAACCATTCCTGATTAAAAGCACTTCTTGGTAAATCGCCCAAAAGACTGCCAACGTCCAATAAGAGCCGCATTTGACTGAAGCAAAAAATAAATAAATATAAATAAATAAATAAATAAAATCCATCCATTTTCTGAAGAAATGAAAATAAAAATGAATTAACTCAATATCTTTCTTTCACCACTAAACGAGGAGAAAATAAAAATATGAAAAACCAAAGTTGTGGCTGACCTGTCACGACCTGTGACGACCCTATGTTCTACGTTACCATGGTTTCTGTTGGCGTCGCCCCTCCCCTCCTGTTTTACCTCAATCACAGTCACCTGCCTCTTGTTACTTGTCTTGTATTTAAGTTCGGTCCGCCCCTCACTTCCTGTTGGGCGCTTCAACACATCCATGCGACAGTGGGGCATAGGAGTGCGGTGACCCCGAGCAGACAGCCGACCACATCAGCAACACCTGCCCCCTAAAAAGACCACCCTCGGAGGCCGGCGTGGCTCCACGACACCACGTTGGAGGTCTGACGGTACAGGAAAGAGAGAGAGACTTCCCTGTCGGATCGTTGATGTCTTGATGTCGTTCTTGATTCTTCTGGTTCCTGTCTTTGCCAGTTCTGTTTTGGTTAGCCAGTCGGTCCGTTAAGTTATGTCAGTTTGCCGGTTCTGTTAGTTTGTTCCCCTTATCCTCGTTTCCAACTATCTTTCCCCTTCAATAAACCCTGGTCCATATATGTTTTTTTTTTTCTTTTTTTCTGTTTCTTTAGTATGAGTTAGAGGGCGATTGAAACAATCCAGGAAGTGTCTGTGTATCCACCACATTTGCACACCCCTACTCAAACGCTGAGCGCTACAAGTTTTGCTCAACGTTCGACCCACATTGCCAGGAAAAAAAAAAAAGGGAAAAAAGAAGGAAAAAGATCAAATTGATACCACCACACAGGAGCCTTTTTAATTAGCACGACGACGGCGGCAGAGGCGGCGACACGACTGCCACGTCTGTCGAGGCGAGCAGATGGCGGAGTCCCTAATTGAGAAGATGCTTTGTACCTGACGACGCTTGCTTGCCTTTTTTTTTTCTTCTCTCTCTTTCAGAAAGACAGAAGGAAAAAGTTTGAAGAGACGGCTTACTTTTTTCTCGTCAAACTTGGCGAGCGCTTCGACGAGCCTCGTCGTCTTTACGCCGGTCTCCTCTTCCAGGAACACCATCCACGAGGAATTCTTGCCAAAGGTACGAGACAAACTGGGGACGCAGAGAAATACAGTTTGAAAAGCAACTTTTTTTTTTTTTTGATGCATCTCGTATTCCCTCTGGCCACTTGGAACAAGAAAAAAAAAATGGAATTCATGCGAGAAGCTCACCCTAATTTTTCTCCAACAAATCCTCAAAGCGATATCATATTCTCGAGAGAATAAGAACCAGCGGGAGGATAATCTCAAATTGTGGGCGAGGCAAAACTCAATGAGCAAAATTCCTTCCCCCATTGAACTCACTAAGGCAGCAGAGGAAGGATGCTCCAGTCTCCCTCATTGTCGGATAAAGTGTGAAGGAGCAAAACCGCCGGCGGTTTCTGCAAGACAACAACGTAAACAACTTTACATTAGCGTAATGTTTCTTTTTTTGTTTTCTTTTTCTTTCCAGGATGTGATGATGATGAAGACGCTCCCAGCATTACATTCATAAACACACCAAAGATGAAACCGAGCTAACTTGATCGAACCAGCGCGAATCTTACCACGGACTGAGCGTGCGCCTGCTGGAGCAAATCCTCTCGCCGTTTTTCAGCGAGCCTGGCGTGGAAAGAGTTGCTCTGACTTTGGATGACAAACACCATCTGCTGAAGATCTGCCCCACACAAAAAGGCCCCAAACGTCAGGTACCGTGCGTGTGTCATGGCCTCCTCATGCCATCAAACATTTTATTGGCCGACACGGCAATCGCACGCTTGTGTTGTAAGATGACTGAACAGCTGCTGCACGCGTGTCATCATCTCGCCCCCGTCTGGTCCAAATAATCATTGGCGTGTCATAACCACCCACTCGTATGGACCAAAGCACTCCAAGCGATCGTGTCTCGCCGCTCACAATTGACTCCAACCTCCAATGATCTGCTTGCCGTTTTCATTTTTAGTCACTCGGACAAGCGCACAGGCCAGAGACGGACACATTTTGGTTGGAAGAAGGCTGCGCGAGAGGTCGGGGGGGTCTTTGCGTTTATTTGGGCAGCCAATATCATCCGTCACTATTGCAGACATTTAAAGGGATGTCACATGAAGATAAATGGCGGTGGGGCGAGCCGGCCGCTTTAATGGCGACATCAGAGCCGGAGCGGCGGGCGGAGCACTCGTCTGTGAGGCGAATGTCATCGCCGTGGTGAAAAGAACCAGATTATATCAGCGGGGAACACATTCCCTTTATGTTCCGTGGCGTCCAGATTGATGTCGCTGCTTCCTGTCAGAGTGAAAATTGCAAAAAAAAGCCTCTAAGATTTTGTCGAATAAAATGGGAGGTTAGCGCCGTGAACAAAGAGCGAAATATTTCGGAGTGCGACAGATGGCCATTGCTTTTTCCACTTTTGACGTCTCAGTTTGTCCTCGTCTCGACAGGCGGCTCTCACGAGTCGGGAAACGTCGGCGGCAGCTCGGAAGAAATTGCACGCAACACATTTGCCGGCGTTTGCAGAGAAGAGGCTCATCAATTGTTATTTCCGCCTTTTGGACTCATTTGGCTCTTAAATGAGCGGCGCTGCACATCGGCAACATCAACACTTTAATCTAATCATAGTGTACTTGAAGATAGGATCCGCACGAGATAAGTTCAACTTGGAAAAAAGGAAAAAAAACTCAGCTAGAGCAGGATTTTCATCTGCAACGTTTAATCGACTTGGATGTAATGAAACTACTCTTGGTAGAAAAGGCTCAAGGCGACGACCTCCTTTGCAAAAACACAAAATCAAAGTTCAGCTATCCCAGGTCCACAGCTCGTCACTCACAACAAAGACCCGATCGATCCCCTGACAAAGCGTCCGAGCTTAGAGAGCAAACCTGCAAACGTCCTTCTGCTTAGCTCGCTAAACGGTCCAGCGTGCACGTTTGTCCCAAAGCCCAGACTGACAGCCCAATCAGATAAACCATTTCCCAATCCATCATTGTGAAGATAAAATTGTGCCCTGTGCCTTGGGGCATGAAAAATAAAAAAGGGGGTGGGGGCTAATTAAGACGGAACGCGCGGGCAGGCTTTGGACTCACACTAATGGTTTTCGATTCATCATCAAATTGCAGGAGGAAGGGAAGATTGTGAAAATCAGCACCTGCCAGCGTCCGTCCGCTAGTGAATACTCAATGCGGCCGGCTTTGGCTGTCAAATACCACCGGAAACGGGCTCGCCGCCACCAATGGCGAATGTGCTCTCGTCCGTGCCAGGTTTGGGGTCATCGCTGGTGAAAAGTGATTAGTCACAAAAATTGTGCCGGAGTAGCCCTCAAGCTTTCATTCAGGTCACGAGGCAGCGTTTTGGTTTGGAGTTAAGAGATGAGACTTTCAGGTCACCTTGGAACAGATGTCCAACAGATTAAAAGGGGCTAGGCTAAAAAAACAAAAAAAAGAAGTCTTGGCTATTCCAGTGAGGAGTAGCACGAGGGGAACCTAAACCCGTGAGCTTCTGTTGTGGCCATGCCAGCCTGGAGGTCGGCCGGCCGACGCTGATTAAAAGGATCAAGGGCGCTAAAGTGAAATATGTTCCGCATCTGGAGATGGCCAGCAGCTGGGCTGGCCCAAATCAATAGTGACACTTGCCAAAGCGGGAAGGAGGGCGGCCGGGCGGGCAGTCGGCCAAGAGGCGCGACCCTCGGGCGCCGCTGTCAGTTCAGCGGAGCGGTGCGAAAATGAAGGTGTGCGCGACTCAATGGTCACTGTGACTCGTGCGGGCGTGGTGCCAAGGCTCAATCTCCAATATTCCAAATCGTATTTCATGGGAGAACACGGAAGAAAGAAAAGCATAAATGCAACGTCGAATTGTAGTTTCTGTCGTTGGCGCAAAGCTTGAGAAACAACAACAAGTCGATGTGGGATTTGCCAAATGTGACTCAGTCGGCATGGATGACTCAAGTCTGTATGTTTATTTAATAAGCAGCGCGAGTCTGCTGTTTTTTTACCATGCATTCATATTTATAGACGAGCATTTGTACTCGCTTAAAGCGTTATTGCAACACCGGCTGTCGTGTCGGCACTTTCCTCGATTTTGTTTGTTTCCTTTTTGTGATTAGACTCACCGAGTTGCCTGGCAGGGATCCCGTGCGCATCTTCTTCCAGTGTCTGAAAAGTAGAGAGAGAGAGACGTTTTTTCATTATTAAGTCTTGACAACAAAGAGCGAGGGTTGCACAACAACAACTCAAAGTTGAGAAAAAACTTGCATGTGGTCGCTTGCTTTGCAGCAAAACATCACAGACGCCACACGGGTAATTACCACCACGGAAGAACGGCGACAGGTTCGCCGCAATGCTAATTCCGCCGATAGCGCTCGAGATGACGAGGAAATCGATCGCAGGCCGAGCGCAGCTTTTTGAAGCCTTGTCTTTTGTGCCGGGAAAGCGGCGGAGTATTAATAGATAATGGGCAAGAATAAACATTTCAAAAAAAGAGAGGCTTCTTTTGATTCATGACGAGCCCCACCCAAGTGCAGTTAGCCAATAGTGTTGTTATGTGTGCCTCAAAGGGGCGTGGCCTGGCACGAAGCGTCAACAACGTGGCCTGTCAGCCTACGTGTGAGTGTCTGGGCGTGAGCTGTGACCTACAGCAGCTCCTTGAGAGTGTTTTCATGTTGTCTTTGGTGGTGCTACTAGACTGTTTTGACTTTTCCCCCCCCTACCAATGATGCACTGTACTGCAAAAATCCATTTTAAAAAAAGGTCACTCGGAAATCACTGGGGCGTGAAAAATGAACCGCAGTATAACGGCGGTTCACTGAATTACTACTGCCTGCATGACTGGCACGTTGCTCAAAGCACTTTGTCCTGCTTTGCGATTGTTCGAATGAAGCGCCACTGTAAACAATAATCTCTTGCCCACTAAATTGTCTTGTTGCTCCCTCGAAAAAAATCGAGTGTGATGGATTGCAAACTCCTTGATATTCCGCCTACATAACAAAATAAGTGTTATGTAAGCGATCAAGATGCCCTAAAAGCCCTTCGCTTTGGAAGCTCTTCACACATAAGCTCATGCCTTGCGCCACAATCCATCCCTGCGGACACACACTCACACACACACACGCGCACGGATTGCATATGTGTCAGGTCACATTAGCTTTGCGTGCGGTGATGGCGAGACCCACTCAAGGTTGCAGGTTTGCGAGACACCGCGGCAAAAAATCTCACACTCGACTCCGAACACTCAGTGGAATCAATGACTGTTGCATACATTAAAATACGGTCGAGTGCTAGCGATAGAAAAATAAAAATGGAAAGATTAGAGGATGAACTACAAGTGTCTGAAATTCCAAAGCTTTTTTTTTTTTTCTGTTGCAAGCGCAAACTGGACTTTTGAGTGCGATTCAAACGCTTCACCACTAGATGGTAGCAACAACTTTCCCAGTCGGTTTATGTGGTTAGCTTTGCGTATACGTTGTGGCATTTTTAAAAATGATTTCCAAGCATTCCTAGTCACATTTTGTCGACTCCAAAAATGTCATCACGACACCTAGATATTGATTTGAACGTTGGATGGATTCAACTGGGCGGTACGGATGTACTTTGGCGAGATGGTAACTTGTATTATTAGTCACACTCCATCACCGTAGCGGCTTTATTGCGCCATGTGTAATTACGCGCATCCCGTCAAGGTAAATTAAGGATGTAATTAAGTAGCGGGAGGCCGGAAGAGGGGCCGTAACCGTAGCAACAAGCACTCGACTGCCCACTGCGGGTCGCAGTAGGAAAATAATGAACTACTTCAATCTGAATGCACTATACTTGAACGCTTCATTGTTGAATTCTTTTAGAATATTTGAATATACGGATCGTAACATGGCGGCCAATCAGAAAAATGGGGCGACATCCTTCACTCGGACTGCATGCGGCCGTGGCTTTTATGAGCGCTCGGCTCAGCTGCCAGAAAACGCACCAGACTGGAGAAAATTGTTGACAGTGGTCTAAATCGTGTTGCCCCGGGCAACCGCTGGGTAGGAGAGGAGGGGGTGACTGTCACCGCACAGCCCTGCCGTGTGACTCTTTTGAAGCCGAAGCGCTCGGATGGCTGATGAGAGGCGGCCACAATGGCTCTGACTTTTAAGGTGGCCATCATTAAGCTGCTTAAGGACCTTTGGGTCAACTCAAGCATTCGATGCTGCGACATGCCGTGACGGAGGAAGAGCTGGCGAGTTGGCGGCGCATCGACACACCGTCCATGCAAATGATTTTGCCGGAAGAAGAGCAATAAACAAGGATTCCAAAATCATGATGCAGTTTTCCCATCACAGGCGCCTCACAATCTATGTCGGAGTCCAAACTTTGATTGCTTTTTGCTGGGAATCTTCTCCAAGCACCTGCGGGACCAAACGAGGAGCGAAGCATATCGGGATGAGACAGGAGCAGAGCAGGTGAGTATTTAACCAGATTATTTTTTCTCATGTCCGGCCGGTTGGAGTCGGGATCGTTTCCTCATCTCGTTTTTACCTCGTTTGATCGCGACCTTCAGCGAAACAACTCGGAGCCAAACAGTGATTAGATCAGACGCGCGCCGTTGCTTTGAGAAGATTAAAAGCAAAATAAATTTGCAACGTTTACAAAGCTAACAAGCCCGAGTAGTAATTAGAGCCCGAACACGAAGCCGTGCTGAGGACCTCTCGGAAATCACATTTATTATTATTCTGATTATTCATCCGCCAATTCACACTTTATCCAAAGCGACTCTTTGGACTGTGCTATTTTATTCAAGCTCTGCTTCCGCTTTGGGCCAGGACTAATCTGGAGCACTGGCATGACCCAAAAATGTGCATTCCTCCTTAATTTGTTAGTGTTGTCTTGTACTTGAGGGCGGGGTGCGAACAACCCTTCGCTTGTTGGTCCAGGTCCTGACAAATGCGCGACAAAAAATGACGACCTTCTTCCTGCTTCATGTCAAGGTACAAAGATGTCAGAGTTTCAGAGACCGCCACGTCTAGGAATAGATGTAGCATTAAAAAAAATGTAAACTTTTTTTTTGAGGACATCTGCACACATTCCTGTTCAAAAGACTCGACTCGAATCACAAAAGCGGCCACTCGAATCATATGACTCGAGTCGAGTCCCCAGTTGCTTGGTTGAAATTTCTCAAAGAGCCATCATGACTTTGCATTCATTAGCTTCACCTTGACTTTGACTAAGTCGAAACGCGCGGCGCGAGAAGTCTTTCCTGTTTCCGTATTTTCCCGCTGGCTTGGCATTCTTTTCTGTCTTTGAAAGAGAACCCGTGCGAGTCGGCCCGCTTTCGCTTTGACGACGCTTGTAAGCTGCTCTCTCATTCTGTCTTTGTTGAAATCTCACAATGCCACCTCTCCTCAAGCCATCTTTATATTTGGTTGAAAAGTTCATACAAAGGCAAACGAGATCCGAGAGGGCCGATTGGCATCCACGCCCGGCCCGGCCCAGCCGAGCCAGGCTGCAAGCAAAATGGCTCGCTGTCAACATTCTTGCGGCGCGCCCGAGAAGCAAAGCGTTCATTATTTATCACGCTGCAAAGTGCCAATGTGAGGGAAAAAAAAGCAGCTTTTTGATCCCAAAGCAGATCACTGGGCAATTAGCGAGGGGGGGTGGGGAACTTTTGTTTTCTCTCAGTAGGTAATTAAAGTCTTAAAAGCAAACAGGGGAGGAAGCGCGAGTAAGACTTGGTGCTTCACCTTGCCAGCAGATGAGCTGGAATGCTTGCTTACCTGCGAGGCTTCTTCGGAGCTGCCGGCCGCCAAGACCATGCGACCTGCGACGAGAAAAAAAAAAAAAAAAAAGCTTTTTAGACATTTTGCCCTTTCGGAAAATTTCAGAAACTCTCCTTCAAGGACAATCTCGTCCTTGAATTTCGAAGCCACACAAATGATTGTGAAAAGTCGAGAAGCGATATTTTGGGGAGTCGAAACGATCAACATAAATCTTTCCGGCGGAAACATTTTCGAGTGCGAGTCGTCTGCATCGTCATCCATCATAGTTTACAATTAGGCCGCCATGATCGGTTTCTTTCTGGTTAGGCCGGCATTGATTCGGGACCTGCATCTTCCGCGTCGAGAAATTCCCAAGAATCAATACGATAAAAAAAGAAAAAGTCACCGGTTATTAAATGAGGCACGACGCCGAGAGCGGTTGGCCACGATGGTGACCTCTATTAGCCGGCCACGCTGAGAAAGTACAAAAAGTGCTGCGCCAGCCGTTAGAAGACAACTCGGGAGCGTTGATGAAGACATAAAAGGCGCCATTCGCCGGGAACGACCGGCCTGCAGACGTTCATTATGCAGCCGCGTTCGGCATAAAAACAACGGACGGCAATATATGACATTGTTTTGTTTTCAAAGCCAGCCAGCGAGTGAGCAAGTGAGCGTGTGTGCGGTGGCTCAGCCAGATGTGATTCCTGGCGCTGAGGGGGAATCTCATCTATTTTTCAGAGCTCCCGTTTGGCTTCCAAAACCACTTTTGGTGAGCGCTTAAAACTGAGGTGAAGCCATGGACAGGTTGAAGAGCGCACACACACACGCCGATGACGGCGGGGCCGAGCATGGAGACAATCCAGACGTCGGAGCTTGATGGAAGGCGACGTTGGAGAAGGTGTAGCGTGGTAGCGGGGAAGCTAATTAACCACCGTCAGCGTTAAATGAGCCGATGATGGAGGGCGGCCCTCCCGCTGTGCCATGAGTCAGCATTTGAATTCTGAGCTGCGCGAAGAAGAAGACGGCGGCCTTCGAAACGGAACTTCTTTCAAGTGGATTTGCAGAGTAGCCCAGGCTTGTCAGGCACGTATTCCAACATTTTGATGAATGAGCGATTTCTTTGGAGCGACAGAAAAAAGGTAATTCAAGGGAGATGTTTTTTAGGGGGGGGGGTTTCCTGAAAAGAAGCAGACATTTTTAGGAAGCGCAATGTACGGCAGCTACGTTCCCTGTCGCCCTTCGGAATAATTATTGATCCTCTTTGCCGCATTCTTTCATAGCGGACGTAGAAACGGACTGAAGGAGATGAATGTTTGGCTGTGCAAAGATTCCAGCTTCTCAAATGGAAGCCGCATAAAAATCACTTTCCCTTTTCAAAATGTCACAGTTGGAACGTGGCCCCGATGTTTGTTGCTGCTGCTACTGCTGCTGCTTTTAATTCTGAGCTCAGCGTCCGCCCTCTCAAGCGCACATCAGGGAGGACACACACAGACACAAAAACACAGCAACAACATTCAACAGTAGCAGAACTGGCACGACTGGACGCGCACGAACATTCCTAACCTCTTCCTGCGTGCCGCCATTTATATTCTACACAGGCAAAGATGCCCTGAACCCGCTGAAACACATTTGTGGCGGACAAACAAGCTTTTGGCACAGGCGGGGCAGCGTCAGGCGGTCACGTGACCGCCGCCCGTATTGCGCACATGCCGTGTGGGGTGGCTTCATTAACGGGGCAAGCAATTTCTGGTTATTAAATCAAATGGGAGCGCGAGGCATGTGCCAGGAGATGCAATATGGACGACGCCGCCGTTTCCCCAAGCCAAGGAGCATATTTGAGATGAGGAAAAAGGTCATAGCACAAAAGTAGGTAAAGTATGCTGACAAAGTTCATATTTGCACTTGGTCGTGTTTCGCCTAATTGCAGAGTTTCTTTTTTTCTTTGCTGAGGTATTGGTTAAATCAAACATCAATGGGTGCAAATGAAAATGTATCCAAAAAATATGGAATGGATAAATAGCATTTTAATTCATTTGAATATCTATCTAAAACATCCCCGTTGTTTTTATTAAAACACAAAGCTGATTATCTTCCATGATACAGCAATTCATTCTTAAGCAATATTCTAATACTAGTGTATAGTGTCTAATAACTAGTGTATGTGCATGATGAATATTTGAGGTAAACAAATTCATAAACATGCATGAAATGGCACCACGTTCTTCCTGACATCACCAAGGAGTAACTATGCGCGTTTCAAAAAGTCAAAGGTCAACCCCCCCCCCCTCAAAGTATACAAAGGTACTTAAGTATTTGTACTCCGTTACTTGCCCCCACTGGCAGTTGTGTTGTTTTTTCTGACGTTCCAGTACTTACCCTGCAAACTTCCTCTGGAAGTTGACAG
The DNA here is from genome assembly GCF_033458585.1 of Syngnathus typhle. Lineage (NCBI taxonomy): Eukaryota > Metazoa > Chordata > Actinopteri > Syngnathiformes > Syngnathidae > Syngnathus > Syngnathus typhle. The sequence goes on from NC_083743.1 coordinate 552,507, forward strand.
CGGCCACTTGTGTAAACGTCACGTCTTTTGTGATGAAAAAACAATAACAAAGCATTGTTGCAAAAAAAAAAAGAAATAAAAATAAAGTCAAAGTGAAGTGAGGGCGGCCACTCACCGAGGGAGAGCAACAGCAAGCCCGCGACGTGCCACTGGCACTGCTGGTCGCGAATCATTGTCGTTTCGGTTCGCCGAGGCCCAGGGACACCGGTTCCGGCCCCGCACGGGCAGCTCGGCGTGTCGGGGGCTATCTAAGCGCGGCCGCAAGGCACATACGACGCGGGCGTCGGAGCTCCGAGTACTTTGACGAGCAAACGGGGGAGTGAAGTGAGGAGCGAGGCAGAGTGCGAGTGGGAGCTCTCGCTCAGATTTTTCTCTCTCACTTCTCTCGTGGTGATAGGCGGCATCGTCACTCCACCAGCGCGGCTCAAGGGCGCCCTCTGGCAGGCCAGAAGAGACACTGCACCCAGAGTTGGCTCGATGCATCGATATTTGGGAAAATCAGCTCGTTTGCTTTGTCATTTTTGTTTTTAGTTAAACACGGATAAGGAAAATGGGTATTTCATTTTTTTTTAATTATTTGTATCCCTTTCATGAGCTGTAACCTTAATGTTAATGTGTCCCAATGATGCTTGAAGTTGTCACGTCCGTTCCAGAGCACGCTCGGCCTGCACTTCCCTCGGCCGCACCCCTTTCGTTACTGTAATGTTTGTCACCTGCTTCCTCTTGTTACCCTGTGTATTTAAGCCCTGCCCGTGTGCCTCTCCCGGTCCGTGTCTACTGTTCTGTTCCGGTCCGTGCCCAGTGTTCCTGTTCCTGTCGTCTGGTTTTCCCCCGGTCTGTCTGGACGCTCACGGTCAGAATTTTAACCTCTTGTCCAAGTGGACTTCTGTCTTTCTGTCGGTCAGTCGGTCTGTTTGCTGGCCGTTAGTCTCTATCCCGTCTGTGTCTTCGGTTCCCCACCTACCTCCCTTCCAACTCCCTTTCCCTTTCCTGGTTCAAGCTGCATTCCTGACCGAGGTTGCCTGGGGCTTTATGCAGCGGTCGCTTCTCCGGCCCTAATAAAAAAAAAAAATGAAAACAAGTGTACTATGTGTGTGATAGTTACGCTTTATAAATTCATTCATGCATTTATTCATCATCCAAAATGCCTATCTATTGCTATTCTCCGCATGTCAAAATGTATAAAGATTTTTGGGGGGCTGGGACGGATTAATGGCATTATAGTTCATTTCAACGCGGGAAATAAGGGAGCTCTGCATGCTTATTGTAGATATTGTGATTTACGGTCGCGTCAAACTGCACTGCATCATACTGAGAAGTGAAATTATTTTGGTCCCCCTATAGCACCACTCACAAATCACATCCATTTGAGACGGAGCGTGCTCATTAGCATTTTCAAAACTAATGAAAGCAGTCGCCGCGCACGGAAACCAATCGGGGAACGGTTGCTATTAGTTACCACTATGAAAAAGAAATACAAAATATAAAGCTCTTAATCATAGCGTAGTGTTAACATTACGATGTGTGAAGAGGAGGAGGAGGAGGAGGGGGAGGAAGATAAGGTGGAGATGCTAAAGTGGCGCTTTGAAAGGATCTCTGCGGGAGTAATGCAGACCTCTCGCGCTTTCCTGGCCTCATACGCGATGGCCTGTGCAAAATGCAATTTTGCACGCATTCCCCGTGACGCAATACGCTGTTATTTCCACATCTAATGGCAGTGTTTATCCCGCGCATACGCATCACTTCCTTCAGCCTCACTGCGTGGCGTGCAGACGTTCTGCACAAGGTTTGAGAACTGCACGTGGTAATGAAACCTTTGACAGCAAGTAACCATCAAAAACGTGCCTGAGCTTTAGTTAATATGCATGGACCTGACTCAAAGGGCCTTTGGAAAGTACAAAAAAAATACCACTCAAAGCTTGACCACATTTTGTAATGGAGAGCTATAAAACAAACCAAGGGATATGCACTTCTTTTTTTTTTTTTTTAACAACCTTGGCTCACTGTCCCTTAAATGGCACTTCCAAGTACACTTCCTCGTCTTCCAACCGATACGAAGTGAAGTGATCGTGTTTATTGGAACCCAAATCCCGCGGTCGCTGCAGATTTTCTCAGGCAACGCTCACCGTTGATGGCAAAGTGTCTACCCTCGGATAGGGCCATTTGAAAATATTTTTTCACATTTAGTTCCTGGCATGGCCAAGCTAAAGCTGTTTGCAGGCCCAGCTTTATGCCCATTAACTGCTTTGGAAAGGTTACACCATCTTATTATTAGCCAATAAAATCCCATCATTTTGTGCTGGCCTTTTCCTACCTCCAGCCGCGGCTTCCAATAAAAGAGACACACGCTCATAACCACAGTTAACAAGACAGTGGACAAAATGATGGCATAAAAATGATGAAAGGAGTGAGGCTAAACATTGAAGATTTCATTTGTCTTTATTTCCATGCCTCCTTTTTTTTCCAGTCTGAACTGGTTTTGTCCAGTTTGAACAATGCTCATGGTGCAAGCAGATTGGGAGATGCAAGACCGCAGCAGGAGGCGGTTTACTTCAGTAAACAACTAAGGCTCAGGTTCAGGAGTGTCCACATGTCCCGGATGTCGATCTCGGGGTTTACATGTGGTGACAGCTGAAACAGACCAACACAGAAAAAATCATCTCATTTAATCCAACAATGACCAATAAAGTGAACGAGGAGCACACTTTTGGGACAATGGTGTCCAGTTCTGCGGCACAATAAAAGTTGGTCTTATAAAAAAAAAAAAAAAAACTTAACGATGCCACATCGAGCTGCCAGGAGGAAGGAAGGAAAGTACACCCTGGTGGCCTCTCGGAAGGAGGCGACTGGCCTGACTGGATTTATTCATTTATTTCTTACTTAAGGTCTCAAATAACTGGCAAGAAACGGGAAAAATGTTTTCAATGTTAGTAAGTCCTAAGAAAAAGTGTAGCCTCAAAAGTGACCTCTGCAAAACTTTCTGTAAAAGCTACCCACTAAACTGTCCCCATCGCACATTGCGAGGCTCAACGAGTTCATCTTATATACCGTGTTGACCTTCGTTTCATAAAACCATATCAGAAGATTGTGGTTCTCATCGCCGGGTCGCAATTTCCACTAGAAGCGCTCTCTGCTCTCTTTTTTTTCCCCCTCTAAATGGGCCTCTGCGCTCAGCGTGTCACCATCGGCGGTAATGAAAGGAATCACGAGAAGGCGCCTGACTGGATGGTGCAGTGTTTGCAAGGACTTCATTTCCCCTCTCAAGTGTCCTCCTATCGATTGCAAAGCCATAAAAGGAGGTTCACCTTGACAGAACGGCGTCACGTCAAATGCGCGGGCTTGATTCATTTTGCTGGACCAAGTCGTCTCCGCTGCGCTTGGGAAGCCGAACGGTACCCATTAAAATTGGAGCTGCGGCCAAAACATTCCTCCTATGCTTTAGTTCATGCTTTCATGTGCTCTACTGATTTCGCAATGTCGATTTTCATAATGTAAACGCAATGAGAGATGGCGTCAAATATCACATCACAACTTGATATTTTGCTCCAAGTTGTGTAGCTTGCGATGTAGAGAACATGCTGGATGTGGTGCTAACCCAATCCGAGCTCGGGGGACCTTCTCACAAGCCCCTTCCTGATGCCGGGAAGCCGCGGCCTTACCGCGAGTTGATTTCAGCGCAGTTGATTTCGACTCGCTAAGGGTGACGACAGAGGAAGCCAATTTGTCTCCTTGAAATCAATCACATGCAAGTCATTTATGTGTCCTCGTAAAAACTTCAGTGCAGAAATAAAAACGTGGCAATATTTGGTGCCATAAGATCTGGTTGCTTGTTGATGAGGCACGATGGTCCTGCAGCTGCAGTTGCAACGAAACTTGGAGTTAATGGGGGGCACGGAAATGCAAATCATTTAGTTACGACTCGGCCTCCCTAAACAGACGGAAAAACACGGAATGAAGAAAATCTTCCATTGTGTGAGGTTCAAGTTAAGAAGTGGGTTTGTTCTGTCACCATATGCAAATGTTGGGTGGAGAGGGGCGCCCTATCAACTGTGCCCTGAAGCGCCACATTAGCTCGGGCTGGCCCTGCTATCACAGTTCCTTAGCAACCGCTCCGTCATCAACGACAGTTCCCAATCGACCTTGGATGACAAACGCATATAAACAATTTAAACTCTACTTAAAGATCTTCAGGTCTTCTTGATAGGGTTCGATTAAGAATAGATTTTCCCACCCTCATTTCCCACTTCTTACTCGAGCATGATGGAAAATATTGCCAATACTGCTTGAAGCTGTGAAATGTGCCGATATGGGCACTTTGAAGGTAAGCTTCCACATTACTACTGTGGTGCGGTGCACCTTAAAGGAGATAAGGTTGACATTTCAAAGGATCACGTTCAATTCTCTTGAGGAGACTTCCAAGCTGGAGCCCGAGAGCCCCATCGAAGGCGACTAAATTCCGGGCCGCCTCTCCGCGACCTTCCCTCTTCAGCTCCCAGATGCCATGATTCTGTGAGACTGGTGCGAGAACAGAAAGGTCGTGCCTGGTTATTGGGTTGCCCATTTCTACACCAAGCCCAGTCAAGCAATTTCATTTTTTAATTCATTAATCACACAATGTTCTGTAATTAACCGTGACCAAAACTTCTTGCCTACAAGGTTTGCCCACAAGACCTTTGACCTTTTTAGATTTGCCGAAGAACATAACATTTGCAGATTTTTTTCCATTATTCTTTCAACTTTATTTTGGGAACTTGTTTGTTTTCAGGATCAAAGCCATTGGGACAATAAAACCCAAGTTAGACCGTTTATTGTAGCTAAAATTGCCTTAGCACGTGTATGATTATTATTTTTTTTGCATGAAAAAACATTTAAAGTGATATTGATGGCTAATATTTGATTTAGCACATTCCTGTTCTACATTTGTGTCTAATTGACAGCCATTGAAATCTGAAGTTAATTGACTAGTTACTTTGTACAATGAATGAATCTTTACTTCGAACATGATTTAAAGAATAAAAAGAATAAAAAACAAACAATATATATATCACTGTCCATTTTCTCATTTACTCAGGTAACGATAGATAGGGAGGACTACTTTTTTGTTTGACTTGACTCCTATGATTCTCTCTTTAATCGCCAATTTGTGGCGCCGCTCTATCTCCACTTGTGCATCTTGCACGCTCGCAGTCGCGGTATTCTCCGTTCGTTCGAGTTTAGCGCCACGGCGTCCCGCAGCCAGCTCCAGACCAGCAGCCAACCGTCCCACCGGTTCAAGTGGCCGCTTGCCCAATTAGACACTCGCGGGGGGCTCGGCTGTAGCCAATGTCCGCCGGCCACAGGGCTGCCGACAATCAGGATAAACACGCGAGGGGAGCATCATCATCATCCTCATCCTCATTGCGCACTCACATCGCGCTTTTTGTCCCATTGTCTGAGACGACAGACACGCGCACGCACCAGGTAAGCCTTTGCTTGTCGCCAACTTGTTGGGCGTTTCTGTGCAGCGTGGAGCGCAGCCTCGACTGTGGAGCGCGTTGCCTGTACCCGTGCGCTTGTGTCGAGGTGTGAGGGCGAGAAAAAAAAAAAGGGTGAACTTACTTGAATGACAGCGATAGGCAAGGATGCTAGCATAGGGAGTCTGTCGAATGGGTGTCTCGTTTTGGGAAAGGCGAAAAACGCTTAAAAGGGGAGTGGGTCCATTTCCATAGCGTGGGGTGACGGCTGACTCCTCCCAATGTCAGCACACACACTCACGGCGTGGGTCAGCGTAACGTCCGCACTTGTGTCAACGGAGCGCTAACCTCCGAGAGCTAGCCTGCTACGTTAGCTTAGCCTAGCATAGCATCGTCTCGTTGTAGCGTGCTAGAAAAGCCCATACCTGGTAGAGAAGGTGATTTTCGAAAATATGCTATTGTCACCATTAATGCCTCTTCAGTATGACACTTTTTCCGAGCTTGGCGCCGGTATGTGACGAGCGAGGAGGGCCTACGGCTTACTCTTAGCCGTCGGCCCCAGCTCAGCCACCTGAAATGGTTAGCTCGCTGTCGGTGTGCTAACAAACTGGAGGACACAAAGCCATCGCTAAGGGCGGAGCTAATGCTAATGTATTCATTGACAACTTTCACCTGACGCTAAAATAGCCCTCGTATATGTTATTACGGTTACTGGAAAGCACAAGTTAGGTTTAAATTCTGATTTAATCCGCAATCAAGGTGGTGGGACTGCAGATCATCAGCCACTTTTGCTTTGTCCTCCCTCCAGCCCCATTAAACAGACAGACAAAGAAAGCCCCTAGTCATACATTTGCATATTGCCTGTGCTTCTCCATTGTGTTGTATTTACATTCTTTCTTAAAATAAAAATGTCTCATCTAATCTCTCGTATGTGCAGCATAAGACAAAATGGGGAAGGATCCAAAGAAGCCAAGGGGCAAAATGTCCTCTTATGCCTACTTTGTGCAAACGTGCCGAGAGGAGCACAAGAAGAAGCACCCTGAGGCAAGCGTCAACTTTGCCGAGTTCTCCAAGAAATGCTCTGAGCGATGGAAGGTAAGCGAGAGATGACCAATTCTTGACGGGAAGGCTTTCGAACTCCATTTCGGGGGCCACAGTGCATTCCTCACAGTGCAATATGGGGACTAATGTGACAATTATTTAAAAAAAAATTAAAAAGGCCTGCTATATTGTGTATTTGCTTTTGTTCAAGACCATGTCCCCGAAAGAGAAAGGCAAATTTGAGGACATGGCTAAGATGGACAAGGTGCGCTATGAGGCCGAGATGAAGAACTACATCCCCCCCAAGGGACAGAAGATGAAGCGCTTCAAGGACCCCAATGCCCCCAAGAGACCGCCGTGAGTACACCTTCCATTGACCTCAAATAAACCAACTCAGTGGACTAGTGGTAGAGTGTCCGCCCTGAGACTGCAAGGTTGTGGGTTCAAACCCCGGCCGGGTCATACCAAAGACTATAAAAATGGGACCAATTGCCTCCCTGCTTGGCACTCAGCATTAAGGGTTGGAATTGGGGGGTTAGATCACCAATGGTTAACAATACGTGTGCCAACAGGTCGGCCTTCTTCCTGTTCTGCGCCGACCTCCGCCCGAAGGTGAAAGGCGAGCACCCGGGCCTGTCCATCGGCGACACGGCCAAGAAGCTGGGAGAGATGTGGAACGGCTTGTCCACGGAGGAAAAGCAGCCCTACGAGAAGAAGGGGGCCAAGCTGAAGGAGAAGTACGACAAGGTAATGTCACATTGCGGTTATGAGGGTGTGCACACTTGCGCAACCAACCTATTTCATTGTTTAGGATTTACTTTATTTTTATTAATGGTTCACATTAATCGGATACGTTTTGAAATGTTCTGTCGTATTTGTTAACATCACAAAAATGTGGGATTTTAGTGGGGGTGTAGACTTTTGCATGCACTGAGTTGATGGAAATAATTTTGTCTCGGTGTCGCCGTAGGATATCGTGGCCTATCGCACAAAGGGCAAAGTGGCGCCCGTGGCGGTGGCGGCGGCAGCAGCGGCGATGGACGATGACGACGAGGAAGACGAGGAAGAGGAGGGAGATGACGATGAAGACGAGGAGGAGGACGATGAGTAGGCGAGGGAGGGGTGAGGGACCTGAATTTTTGTCGATGCCATATAACCAACCACAATGTATTCAAGCCACCATGTTGACGTTCAGATGGAACATGTGAATATTTAATGTTTTTAAGATGTACTGTACAGTGTTAAGGAAAGAAAAAAAAACAACCACATACATATCTTCCCTTTTGGGGGACTTTTCTTGTGCTCGTTTTTCTCCCCTGCCAGCAGGACAGTATTAAGTCGCTCTAGGTGTTCCTTCTCACTCGGAAATGTGATTTCCCGCTTTTGATTGTATGGTACTGTTTTTATTTTGAAAAGTCTTCTTTTCCATGTGCCATCCTCCTTGTAAGTATTATGTTTGAAAACCACTCGAATATCAACAAAGTGCAGCTGTCGACATTCAAGAATGTCCTATCGTAAAATAAATGTTTTTCTGTTCTTTTTTAAGAAGTCATTCTTTTGCTCACTGTGCTGGTGGCAACATTTTCACTCTTGCAAAGTTTGCGGCTCTGGAGATAAAAAAAGTCTGTTGGATTAAAAGGAGGATTGTGTAAACTGAAGATATAACTTAAAATTTACAAATATTGTTTGCACCACTTTTATGCATAAATTGAAAAGTGCTAAAAACACGAAGCAGCTACCTCGTGTGTATTGTCCTCCTGTTACAGAACCTTCTCTTGATGTACTGCTTGATCTCCTGCATTTTGAAGCAGTAGATAACCGGGTTGACTGCGGCGGGCAGCAGGCTGTACACCATGATCACCACGATGCGGACCGACTCTGTGAAATGGTATCCCTGGTGGTTGGCCATGTACACGAAGCAGCGTGGCGTGTAGTAGAGGCCCGTGACCAGCAACTGCGGCGAACACGTCGACAGAGCTTTACTGCGACTCCCGCCGCCGTACTTTTTGGCCACCGTGGCGATGACAGCGCAGTAGGAGAAGATGATCAAGGAGAGCGGGCAAAGGAGGCTGAACATAGCCAGGGGGAAGGCCAACTCATTCACCTGAGTGTTAGAAAATGCGCACGGTTGGATCATGGCGGGAAAGGCGTGCTGTGCCTTACCTGGGTCTGGTCGCAGCTGAGCCTGACGATGCTGTTGTGGTCGCAGTAGCAGTGGCGGATGACGTGCGAGTCACAGTAAGGCAGCACGACAACGTGCATGACCACGGCCACCATCCAGGACGCCGGCATGAGCCAGGAGATGGCGCACAGCAGCGTGACGGCGGCGTTGGTGACCACGGCGGGGTAGCGCAGCGGTTTGTAGATAGCCACCAATCGATCCAGCGCCATCAACATCAGGATGAAGGAGTGCGTGGCGCCCAGGAAGTGCACAAAGTACATTTGCGTGAAGCAGGCAGCAAAGGCCACCTGCGGCGCGTCCAGCCAGTACCTGCCAAAATTTAGATCCCCAACAAAATCATCAGGACAATGAAGCCTCCAAAAACAGACTTGAAGCAGTCCCTGAGAAAAGTCAATATGAAACGTTTACCTCCAGATGACTTGGGGCAGCGTGACAGTGCCGAAGAATAGGTCGGTGAGGGCCAGGTGGCAGAAGAGGAGGTAGGTGGGCTTGTGGAGGATTCGGTCCAACTTGATGAGAAGCAAAATAAAGATGTTCCCCCCGGCAATGGCCAGGAAGAGCAGGAAGAGCAACGCCGACACGGCGCCGTGATACTGAGGCTCCAGGCCTGGGAAGCCCAGCAGAAAAAAGTTCTTGAACCTTGTGCTGTTGCTGGACAACATCTTGCGCTGGAAAAGTAGAGCACATCATAAATGCAATCAAACGCTCAGAACTCCTTTCAAACCCAGAATACTTCGCGGAAAGCCTGTTTTTGTGTCACGGCTTTGGATGTGTGGGCTCAGACGTGAACTTAGATCTCCATTTTGCCACCAAAAATCGGAAGCTGCACTGAGCTTATTCAGACATTACACATTGCCAACAATCGAACAGATAAGTCCATGTGCCTTGGGTAGTTGGAATCAACGACAAGAAACACAACTATGTGAAGTTGTGCAGATCTACAAGCAAGGAGCAAGTATGGAGGGAGGCCGGGTGTCGATGTGATACGTACCTCGGAAGCTCCAGAGCGCCATCCCAGCCGTGCGCCCTCCATCGCCGACTTTATGTGAACGTGAAGCTCCCCGGGGTGAAATTCAAACTCGAGCTGGTGTTGACGTCACCCTTGACGACAAGAGCATCAGTGCAATTTGAGCACTTTTTTTTTTTCCCCCATGTACTTCTTTTTCATCAAAGTATCCTTTGAAAAGACCAAGGTCGTAAAAGTAGAATCATTGACTTGTCCCTCGGTGTTGAATTGGAACTCAATCTTGAGTCTGGCCTTCAAGTTGGGCCTTTTTTGTCTTCATCCATCTAAGTGCTTAGTCGTCTGAGAGTAAACGGTATTTACAGGAAAAGCTCACCAAGCCATTTCCAAGTGTTACAATTCAGACAGAACAAATAGAATCATTAAATTATGAATACAGTACAAGAGCCAAAAAAAAAAAAGCACTGAAGGCATTTTGGCTCACAAGGGAAAGGCTGAAATCATCATCCTAATCATTTGAAAATCCCAACAGTGCAGATGAGACGAACTCTTTTTTTTTTAATTCAATTAGACGCCTTAATATCCCTTGTGGTTAATGCCTCACTCTCAGCACGCCTTGAGAGTGTGTGTGGGAGAAGTTTGTCATCGCCGCACCGTCTCCATTGTCATAGCTGGCTGCTGTCACACTTGGAGGATTTCAACCAGCGATGTGCAACTTCAATCAATTAATTTTTAATTGTACATTTTTAATGCATAATAAAAGATCCAGTAAGCCAACAACAAATAAACAAATATCATTCCAAATCCACTCAAAATAATTTGTCCTACTCAACTCAGTGCAAGTGTAACAAAGTCTGCCATCTGGTGGGGAATGGTGATATTACAAAGTAAACCTACAGTTGATAGAAAAAATGATTGCCAATTTTTATTTATTTATTTTATTTAACGTGTATTTTCCCCCCTCCAAATTACCCATATATTGAATTTGATCAGCTTTTTTATTTCAAGAAATCCTTCGGTCGGTATGTATTTTCTATATACTCATCATTGATCACGAATTTAAGCGTAACACAAACATACAATTGGTGAATGAAAGAAAAAATGCTGCTTCCCCAAGTCCATTATTTGATCACATGTAGCATGTTGTGGTATATTTACAATCTTTATATATAATCCAATACAATCCATATTTATTTATTCTACAAATACATAAAACATGAATAATGCTTACACTGGCTAAAATGCCATACAGTAATTCCCCCCCAACGCTGAATTTCTTATTTTTGCAAAACTTCTCAATTCTACGGTCGTCGTTGCGTGAGTGAAGTGTAAATCCCGAGAGCCTGTTGAAAGTGTTGCAAAACACAATCTCAGCTGTTTACTGTGTCACAAATCTCCCTGGAGATTCATTAAGAGAGTCGAGCGAGTGCCTGCGGAGACTCGAGACTTTGCATTTCCCGTCAACAGCTCACAAACAAAAGAAGTCATTAAACGTAATGAACAGTAAACATTTGGCCGATCGGGGAATTATAAGGCAACATTGTCAGCGACGCCGAAAAACATCACACCAAGGCCATATTCATTTATTCCTAATCTTAAAAAAGGCACTCTGGGACAAGTAGTCAGTCCAGCGAGGATGGCACAAAATCTCTCTTTCTGTATTCTTTGATAAGGACAGGCATAATAGCCTTCATTTTCAATTTTATGAATGTTTTATAGGCACGAATCTGGAAATACTCACTCGATGCCCCCTCCTTTTTCCATAATCCCTTCAATGTACCGTATTGGCCCAAATATAAGACGACTCTGATTATAAAACGACCCCCTCTTTTTTAAGACTCAAGGTTGAAAAAAGACTTTTTGAACACCAAATTTAATTTTGATACAGAAAGTAATTACAGTACATCTGAAACAAATGATTATAACAATATATTCGGGAGAAAAAGCATGTTATTTTGCCTCATTCATAGTTTTCGCTGACAGATGGCAGTAGTGTGCGCAAAACTACATAAATGATCAAAAATTAATATCCGAGGAAGACTCCAAATTGCTCAAACGTGGTTGTTTCCCCCAGTCCACATGAAAATGGCTCTCCTTGATTTACTCCTTAAATAAGATGGAGTAATTCAAAAGATTCATGTTGAAACAACACATTGAGAACAATTATTAAAAATATATCTTGGAAATGGAATACGGAATGGAAGCTGCACCTGCACACTTGGAACTGATCGTTTAAGATAAGTACATTTATTCCCTCCTATAAAATGTCTCCAGGCTTTCAGATCACTGGGGGGATTCTTCTTCTGAAGAAGACTCGAATAAATGTTTGTCCAAGTGGCAACTCTTACTACCGCCGACGGGCACTAAGACAAGTCCTTTTCTCACAAAGGCTAAAAAAAAAAGATTTTAATTGAATGTGGCGCCACCTGTTGGCTACTTGTCACAACGCAGTATTTCCCAAACTTTATTGAGGCGATTGAGGAAAGACCAAAATGTCGCAGTTCTGTCTTGATACCAGCTAACATAAATGTCACCAAAACACTATCTACTATATAATAACTCAATTTAATTACATTACATTATTGACCATACATGATAATTGGAAAGTCACAATTGTAGTATTGTAAGATGTTGCAAATAAATGGCAAATCTTCCACCTATATCAAAATCTATGAGCTCGAGGAGCGTAGATTCCTGACACAGGACTTGATCATTTTACTCCGAAAAAAGTGCACTATATTGTCCCGGATCTCTTTGGTCCTGATCCCGTAAATGATGGGGTTGAGCGATGGCGGGAAAATCAGAGTGGAGGATCCCATGAAGGACCTGAAACTGTCCGGCAGCTGCCTGACCCTGTAGGAGATGATGGTGAACAGCCCCAGGCACTCCAGAAGCAGGAAGACAAAGAGGTGGGTGGCGCACGTCTGCAGGGCTTTGGCCTTGGTGTCGGATCGCCCGCTCCGAAAGCACGCCAGCAGGATGCGCAGGTACGTGTACAGGATGATGCCGTTGGCCAGCAGCTGGGTGACGGCCACGACTGACAGGCCGTAGACTTGGTTGACGGTGGTGTCGGCGCACACCAGGGCCAGCAGCGTGGGATGGTCGCAGTAGATGTTGTGGACGGCGGAGCGGCAGCGGGGCAGACGCAGCAAGAGCCAGAACAACACGCCGATCAACAGCAAGCAGGCCAGCCAGACGGCGGCGATGATCCTCATCACGTGACCGTGCGTCATCACCGCGCCGTACTTGAGCGGCAGGCAGATGGCTACGTAGCGGTCGTACGCCATGGCGGTGAGGATGAAGATGGTGCCGGCCGCGTAGATGTGGATGAAGAAGGCCTGCGTCACGCACGTCGGGTACCACAAACGCCCCGAGTCGCTCAGCAACTCCTTGAGGAGCTGCAGGAAGAAGGCCGACGAGCCCAGCAGGTCGTTGACCGGCATGTTGAGGAGGAACAGGTGCATGGGCTGCCGCAGGTTCTTGCTCAGCACGATGGTGAGGATGAGGAGGAGGTTGCAGAAAAGGATGACGGTGTAGCTGAGGCTGGCAAAGAGGAAGGTGACCGCCGCCCTTTCGGGGGGGATGCGCAGGTGATGCCACACCAACACGGACGACGTGTTGTGCGGGTTCTCCATCTTGTGGCCAGCGAGCGGACTATAGTGCTCGCGATGTGTACTTTAGTGCAAGTACAAATAATTGTGTGGCAGGGGGAAAGGTCAAGTCCATCTATGTTTTTATTTTTCTATCCATCTGTGAAATTGACACAAGACAAATGGATGCAAGTTTATACTTACCAATGTACGGCCTCTGTATGAGCTAGGATGGTTCAATAGAGCACCCGCGAGGTCATGGCACCGCCGCCGTGCGACCTGAGATGGTCCAGGTGCGAGACGCTGCTTTTATAGATGCCGCCGGGAGCTGAGTGACAACGGCGAAAACTCTTTGGGGAGCTGCAAGATCTTTGTGACCTCATCGACAAAACAAAAACATAGCGACGGGGCAAAGTGCTTTCTCTGGAGGATTTGGATCTGTCTGTCTGATGGATCTGTCATCCGTCTGTCAGAATCTGATCAAACTCATAGTAGAGCTTGAAGTCATCATAGGGAGTAACTGTGAGGGAGTCGGAAGATTCATCAAAATAGTTTTAATAAAATAGTCACAATTAATTAAGTAGATTTATTGCCCTCCTTGACAAAATGTGTGCGACATCCGACATGATGACACAACAATGATTAAATCACATTTATATCGACAAAAAAAAAAAAAATCGTTTCTTTTTTATTTATAGTCACAATTGACGGAACAACCGGTCATCGGTACCTGCGACAAACAGAGCGACGTGGCCGCTTCGCTTGGAGCGTCACGGCCGCTCGCAACGCCGAGACTGGACATCAAACACCAATTTTTGCAGTTCTGCTTAACCCGTTCCCTGCCAACCCAGTTCATATCTTTGACGTCTACCACCGTCAATGGCACTGAATGAGTTAAGAGGTTGCATCATGAAAAACCGAGGTCCCCCTGCAAAGCCTGATGTCTTCCACGCGCTCTTTCTAGAAGCCTCTGACTCGGTTTCTCCAAACCCTGAGCAGCGTGTTTCGTATTTCGCTGGTGTACAGCCCGTAGACCAGCGGGTTGAGGAGCGGCGAGATGAGAAATATCAGCACGCCCATGATCTTCTGCACGTCACGCGGTACGCTCCGGAACCTGTGCGACAAGATGGTGAAGGTGCCCACGATCTCAAAGATGACCAGGATGAGCAGCTGAGCCACGCACGTGTTGACCGCCTTCTTCTTGGCGTCGCTGTGCCTGGTCACCATGCAGGTGATCAGGATCCTGGTGTAGGAGAAGGCCTGGACGGACACGCTGAGGGCCTGCATGACGGCCGTGTTCACCAGCCCCACCACGTCGTTGACGGACGTGTCGCCGCACGTGAGCTTGAGCAGCGAGGGGTTGTCGCAGAAGACGTTGGCCACCGCCGAGCGGCAGCGCGGCAGTCTGCTCTGCAAGGAGAACAGCAACGTGATCAGGGCGAAGTCCAAGGCCCACACCAGGGTGACCACGCCGACCACCACCCTGGGCGTCACCACGGCACTGTAGCGCAGCGGCATGCAGATGGCCACGTAGCGGTCGAAGGACATGGCGGCCAGGATGAAGAGGATGCCGCCGCCGTAGAGGTGCAGCAGGAAGGCCTGCAGCACGCACAACGGGTACGCCATGCGGTTGCTCTCGCTCAGCACGCCCGACAGCACCTTGGGCAGCATGGCCGTGATGCCCATCAGGTCGTTGAGCGGCAGGCTGAGCAGGATGAAGTAGACGGGCTTGTGCAGGTTGCGGCGAAGCGCAATCACGCCCAGCAGCGTCGCATTGCACGAGACGCAGAACAGGTAGAGGAGGAGGCCCGCGAAGAAGATGGGGTACTTGGCTCCCGGCGGGATGACAAACGTGTCCAGGCTCACGTAGGGCGTCAAGCCCAAAGACCCGTTGGACATTTTGGCGTACGGGAGGAGCGTGAGGAATGGAGGAGTGCCTCCCTGCTTCTTGTGCTTTTAATGCCAACCATGAACCAACCGGTGACATCAGCGTCCCACTCGGGGATTATCGGCCTGTTTATGCCAGTGTCTATGACATCAGCAGCGGTGGCCAAAGCGCCGTTGTTTCAACGCCTTTGCTTCAACGCCTTTGCCTCAACGCCTTTGCTTCAACGCCTCCGCTTCAACGCCTTTGCTTTAGGAAAAGTAACAAAGTACAGACTCTGAATGAAGTTGCGGTCGCTGGCGGTGGAGTGACACCACCGCTTTGATTCTATCTCTCTATCTCTCTATCTCTCTATCTCTCTATCTATCTATCTATCTATCTATCTATCTATCTATCTATCTATCTATCTATCTATCTATCTATCTATCTATCTATCTATCTATCTATCTATCTATCTATCTATCTATCTATCTATCTATCTATCTATCTATCTATCTATCTATCTATCTATCTATCTATCTATCTATCTATCTATCTATCTATCTATCTATCTATCTATCTATCTATCTATCTATCTATCTATCTATCTATCTATCTATCTATCTATCTATCTATCTATCTATCTATCTATCTATCTATCTATCTATCTATCTATCTATCTATCTATCTATCTATCTATCTATCTATCTATCTATCTATCTATCTATCTATCTATCTATCTATCTATCTATCTATCTATCTATCTATCTATCTATCTATCTATCTATCTCTCTATCTCTCTATCTCTCTATCTCTCTATCTATCTATCTATCTATCTATCTATCTATCCATCCTTGCATCCATCCTTGCATCCATCCTTGCATCTTCATCCATCCATCCATCCATCCTTTCATCCATCCTTGCATCTTCATCCATCCATCCGTCCGTCCGTCCGTCCGTCCATTATTTCAATGGATTCTCTGATTTGTTAATCCGTCACAGGGTAGCGCTGAGTACTGGCAAGAACCCAAAGTGTCGGTCACAGCCTTCACGAGGACTCGACGCCTTGAAATAAAGCTGGTACCGGTACTCGGATGGCACCCGTACTCAGTTGGCGCTAAATTGATTTAAACGCCAGTACGGTGACAGGCGATGACGAAGTAGTCGCACTAGTTGTTTATCTAGTTATTGTTGTTTTCAACTCTGAGTTCTAGTTGAATGTGGATTGATGGCAAACCCCTGTTAACAAAAATTTTCAAACTTTCCGATCAGAATGACATCAGCCTGAAGGCCTCACGAATGTCAAAACACATTAATGAGTTCCTCTGGGAGCCACGTAAATATTATTGTTAGTGTTATTAACTGCCTGGCGTGGTAATTACTCCCCGCAGGCTTCGTCTAATCTCGCGCTAGCTAATGACGATGCTATTTGTTAGCCAAGTGTGTTTAATGACACCCCCAAGGTGAGCACTTTTGTTTTGTTAACTTTAAACAGAAATAATGTTGGAATTGTGCTCTCGGGTGACACTTGTTTTTGTTCTTTGGCAAAGTTAACATGAAGAAAAACAAATAAGAATTCCAAAACATATACGAAACAAATGGAAGTATTTATATGAATAATTGAAGACTATTATAGATCATAATTCCAATGAACGAAACTAACAATGCAAAATGATGCACTTAGTAGCCAAAAAGACAAAAAGTTGTGCCTTTTCGTTTCCATCTGGAGTCATATTTAGCGCTAATTAAATCATTCGAGTGGCCACAGAGTCCTTGGGAATTATTACGCATGGTTAGCGGCCACAATGGGACACTTTGGACCTTTGGAACGGACTAATTGGGTCACCTTTGAGACCCGCTGTGGACATTACAGATCCTACGTGGTCCCTTTAATTGATTAGCTTGCGAGCGGCTACGCATGCTTTAGCGACCATTTCAAGCTAATGCTAGCATTTAGCTAATTCTAGCAGTTTGATTGATTTGTAGTCCCTCAGAACAAGGAGACTAGGATAGGATTTTATTTTTTTCTCAACAGGGAGGCCAAATCATCAAAATAGGTGAAGAGGTCAACATTTGGGCTTTTACATCTGAATCGAACGATGAAGTTGTAAAAGTAGGCGGTGCCGCGTGGTATGTTCCCTTCACCATTCACACAGATATGTGTCAGATGGCTTTGCCCATGATTAGAAGACTCATGAAGAAGACCATGATGAAGAACAACCACATGAAGAAGCGGTCCAGTACCTTGGCCACCTTCTTCCACTCGCCAGTCTTCTTTTGAGTGGCCCTCTGCTCCCTGTAGCAGTTGGCAATGTACTCCACATTAGCCAAGAGCAGATTCGTCTTGTCACAGGGAGCCTCGCTCACGCCGCCTTTCCGGCTTCTCCTCACGCCGCTCGAGTCACGGTAGCTGACCGATGCGCCGCTCCCCGTCAGCCCATCTCGGTCTTCGCTTTCCTCCGCGCTCACGGGGAAAAGCGCCTCCGTCGCGCAGGTCCGATCCGCCAAGCCATTCATGCTACGCTTTTTCACCAGCCGAGGTTCCCGTCTCTCCGACCGGGAAGACATGCAGTTGTCCCCGACCTCGTAAACAAAACACATTCTAGCCATGTACTGCAGAATGACCTTCTTGGCCCACTTGGGGACGGGTTTAGCGTCCGGGCCGCAGTGGTGAATGTTCATGATGAAGATGGTCAAGGCGGTGGAGGCCGTGATCATGGTCATGGTGGCAATGTAGTACTTTCCTGTTGGTGAGAGGCAAAACATCTCATTTCACTTAGCTTAGCAGGCTACAGAGGCGTAAACCCGAACCCAGAGGTCCCGGAAGTAATAACCTTGCCTAATCCCTACCGATGAGCGGGACATTCTCCGACGGTGGCATAATCTCGGCGACCAGCAGTTGAAAAACGGTCAGGGCCAGCATCACCGTGACGCCCAAAGACACTTTCTCTCCAGAGTCTGCGGGCAGGTAGAAGCCCAGCGGAGCCAGGAAGGAGATCATCACGCACGGTATCAGCAGGTTGAAGACGTAGAAGGACGCCCTCCTCTTGAGTTTCAGCGTGTAGGTGACGTCGGGGTAAGGCTCGGCGCAGCAGCCGTACAAAACGATGTTCCTTTTAGCCGGCATACCCAGGACTTCCCACTCCACGTTGTCCACCAGGTCGGCTAGGTCGGCGCTCTCCATGGCGTTCACGATGTCCAGCTGGTTGCCGTTGTAGGTCCATGAGCCGAAGGTGAACCTGCATTGCTGCGCATCAAAGGGAAAGAAGGACACGTCCACCTTGCACGAGCTTTTGGTGATTGCCGGCGAATCCCACATAATCTGGCCGTCGTGGCGGATCACCACGTTGGTGTCCATGGAGCCCGTGAAGTGGTCGTCGGCACTGCGAGTCATAAAAACACCCAATTTCCAGTGACGTGTTGGTTTAAAATAAGACCTTCTTAACTCATTCACTGCCAACCCAGTTAATATTTTTGACGTCAATAACCGTCAAGAGTTTAGGCGTGTCAAAATAAGATGACCCAAGGAACGACCTCAAACATTGTCATCCAAGACTACCACAAGTTTAATAAAGATGATAGTTGTGTCTTTTGCATTACGACCTACTTGTTATATAGGACTATATCGGGCCTCCATACATAGCTGCTCGGTATACGGATGGTATCCAGGCCATCGTAGTCGTCCTTACTCCATTGGAGATGCGCGTCCAGCCACACTTGTCGTATCCACAAGTAGGTCGTCAAGATTTGGTTTCGCTCATCCTGGAAAAGAGCCATTGTTAGTTCAACTTTACCACCAATTGCAGAAGAACGTTGCACAAACAGAATTGGTGAAATCAGACTGCCCAAAAGAAATGTTTTACCATGTCGATGATGTGCGAGAGCGTGACCTGCAGGGTCACGTTCAGAATGGCGTCCGTGTCCTCCACCGGCCTCAAAGCGCTCGTGTAGTTGTCAAACAGATTGTTGAGGAGCTTCTGGGCAAATCTGCTGTGGGCGCATTGCGAGACTGTGGACAAAAACACGCCACCATTTTGGTGTTGGCGCTCCTTTTCATGTTTTATTTGGTTCCATTTTTATGTCTCATTTTTCACCTCGCTAGTTATGTAACAACAGCTAGATATAGTTAGCATGTCCAAGTGGAGTCGTTGCTGCTATTAACTCCTAGCCGCTGATAACGGATTGGTTAAGGTTCCTCGCCGTTTGGACTTTGCCCAGTTTTACTTGCATAACACTATCGAAGAAGTCCAAAGTGCTAAAATGGGTAACTTAGATCTGATTCTGGTTCTTCTGCACTGTTTGGAACAGATCACTTTGGACTTTTTCTTTTCCTGTCACACTCTTTGTACTGTAACTGCTCAGTGTTTGCTGCAGTTAAGTGAATCGGGTGGTTCAGCCGTGGCAGATGGTGGACCGAGGCCTCATCGGGATGGATTGTCCCTCACCGTGATGCCTTTGCAAGAAGAGCCTGACCCAAATCCGCTATTGAAACCCGTGCACGTTTCCTCCATCCCTTGTGCATGTAAGTGTAAAATATTTGACACACGCATATACACACACATACACACACACATGCACGCGAAGGATTACGATTGAGGTGAAATCCCAAACATCTGGCTGCCTGCCGCAAGACCGTTTTGCATGGAAGCAAACCAGCATCCATAAAGAATAAAATGTGAAGCAGACATTTCATTAGAAAGTTTGCATGCTTTTCTAATGAAATGTCTGCTTTGTCCTTGTTTCAACCAACAGCTCTGATTTAAAAAGAAAATTGTGTGTGGACATAAAAAGTGAATTCAATCAAGAAACTTCTTTTGATAGTTTATATCAAGAAAATATATTGACAATGGCCCTTCTTTTCTTTTTTTTTTTTAAACCCCGCCCCACACGCACAAACACAAAAGCAAGCTTACCTGGCAATACAGAGACGCAAACAAACAAGCACAATAAACTTTGCATTTCGGATTGTTTCATGCTGTCAAAAGTGGTCTACCGCAAATCCACGATCATTTCAACTGTTCCATGCAGACTATAAAAAGAAAGAAATAATAATAATAATTCACACGCACAGCGGTGCAGTGGGCTACGCTTGTGTGCGTTCGTTTGTGGACCCGCACATCCCGGTAGGGCGGGGGCGCTGACCGACGACGTCATCACCATCACGTCTGATGTTAACTTCAGCACCACGGAGAGCTCCCTCGCCCCGCCCACCGATTTAAGACATTATTAATCGATCATGTAACGCGCGATCAGGTGTTTTGTGCGCGCGTGCACGTCGTTCGTTTGACGCCAAGGCTCGCCCGCGCCGCAGCAGGGCGGCTCCTCCTCATCATCATCTCCGACGACGACAGGTCAGGCTCGTCAGTGGCAGTGGGTCTTCATGATCTTGTCACGCTCGGACGCCATCTTTACTTGTTCACTTCATTAGGTACATCTGCAAAGCTGCATGATCGATCTAAAATGAATGCTCGTCGTCGAATTGCTACTTTGCTGTCCCGAGCGGCCAAAGCGTGTTGCATTATCCCCAAGGAATGTTGACAGGAGAGTTGCGTCCGACTCGTTTCACTATCAACAAACTGAAAATGCAGTCCATCTCCAAAAGTTTTGGAACGCCAAGGTCAACTTGAGATTCAGATCAAAAGATGGATTGCAGCTTTTATTTCATGGTATTTTAATTTGGATGTATTGAACAAACCAGTCAGGAGAAGAGGTCACCTTTATTTTGTAGCCACCCACGTTTGCTCAAGTGTTGACTTTTGGATCGTTTGCTTAAATTAAATGAGTGTGCTTGTTTTTGGCTTTGGGTTTCTCCTGTGGAAGCTACTTTTGCTGTTAAGCAAATGTCTCAGAGATCATAGTGGCAAAAAAATCCATTTCTGAACCCAAAGAGGTTCACAGCATTCATCGATTTTTTTTTTTTTCTGTTCAAGATCTGACATTGCAAACTCACAATTTTGTTTATATCTAGAGTGTCACATCGATTTGCGTCATTCAATGGGTGTGGTCATTTCAAATTGGTTCGGCCTGTTCCAAACGGTGATGTGAGATACTTGCAGACGTTGATGAACGCAGTGGCCACCTCTCCGGGTCTCCGTTTCCCTTCACGTCAGACAGAATTTTGTCTTTTTTTTTTACTTGTCAGTGAGCATTTCAGTGCAGTGTTTTTTTTTCCAGAAAAATCTGTTAGCATAGGACTCAGGATGGACGGCATGTTGTTGACATTCTCTAACAACAACCCGGCGCCCGTCACACGACACGGTCCGGTTAAGCCGCTCCCGGGCCCGCTTTCGTGCGTCATCTGCGTTCCACTCCCAGTTATCTTGCGTCCGATTTCACGCCAAACGCCGACAGACATCTTGATTTGGAACAGTCGACGCGAAAACATCTCAAGTGAAAAACATTTTCAGTGGAAAGCCGCATCCTATCACCGTCAATTTGAGAGGTCCAGAGCGGTCAAGATCTCATGATGAAGAGAGAACGAGAAAGCCACAGCAGAAAGGTGAGCGGGCGCTTTCTCACCTTGTTTCGGGCGGGCTGGACACAAGGATCGTTTCTGCCTAACTGGAGCAGGAGGTTGCTTGATGCTTTTGGTGCTTAACTGGAACTCGTAAAAGGGAGCACTTAACTCACATGGCTCAATGTATATTTTGCAGTTCATTTTCCGATTTGTCTTGAAGTCGAGCCTCTGCGCCAACGCCGCTCTCTGATTGGCTGACGTCTTCATTCAACTCAGCTGCTGCTGTATCAAAGTGTTTTAAAATTAAAATTTAAAATTGCAGTCTAGAAAGTCAAGATGGTGACCCGAAATAGACCAATATAGGCCTTTTTTCTTTTTTTTTTTTATATCAGAGAAACTTTGTCCCTCTAAAAGTTTTTTTGATGCTGATTTTCAAGACATCTTTTATTTCCACAGCGCTTTGTTATAGCTGTAACAAGTTGTAACAAAGCATTGTGGCAAGTCCTACTTTTTCTGTTTTTGAAAGGTGCTGACCTTTAAAAGCTTACGCAATAAGGATTTTACAATGGCTTGTAAACTATAGCTATGAAGGTTCAGAAAAAAAATTCCACCAGCCTAATTCACAAATATGATCAATCTCCTATACTATTAACAAATAAAAAAATTTTTTTTAACTGCGAGTTCTAAAGCACCAGCATTAAAAACTCAAACATATTGACTGCTATAAACTAAAAAAATAAAAAATCTGAAATAAAAAAAAACCTTTTTTTTTTTTCCACTACATTTGCAAAAAAAGTTCATTTTGCTGTGTTTTTTTTTAAAATAGTGCAACTACTGACCTTTTTCAAAGCTCGGGCTCAGCGCAGGCAATGACCATGCACTTGCTTGCCTTGGCTGCTTTCTTCACCTGCTACCAAGGCGCATCATACCTCATGCATCACAGTCAAAGACTTGAAAGTGGCGCTCGCCAGTCCTTGGCTGCAATCGTGTTGGCGTGCAGGCGCTGCCGTGTTGACGTGATCCGGCATTGTGTACATATCGCTGGCGTCGGGTTGAAGCCTCCCATGCCCAAGTTTGGAAACCTTCAATGTGGTTGTCAAGTGTTGAATCGCTGGCGTCGGGTTGAAGCCTCCCATGCCCAAGTTTGGAAACCTTCAATGTGGTTGTCAAGTGTTGAAAATGGCTTGTCGGTGAACACGCAGTTTTAATGGTGGAAACATTTTTGGGGCTCCTGAGAAGTGATGGTTCGGGGAGTACGAGGGTTCCGCCCGACGCCAGCGATATTGTAGTAAGATCCGGCGACCAGAGAGGATGGATGCTTGCCATGTAGCCAAATTGGGCTGAGGAGAGAAAGGACAGAAAGACATCCACCAGACAGAAGGTAAAAGACAACAAGCTAGAGCTAAACTTTTGGGCTTTTTCCTCTGGAGTTCACACAAAAGCAAAAAGCCTTTGTCTTGGGTCAGCTCATGACATTATGTAAAGAATTATATAAGGAATCAGACTGTTTTTTTTCTTTCAGCCACTGCTTGTGCATACAAAGGTCTTTTTGCAAATAACACATCTTGAGTCACTCGGCCCGGCCCAAGTTCTAGGCCGACGCGACCCGGTGAATAAGTTGTTAGCGTCACTGCTATAAAGTTAGCATGGGACGCTCTGCCGAATTGGCCGACGAGTGCAGCGAGCCGGCCTTGCGCCTGCACCAAGACCACCATACACCAGCATGTTTTTTTATTCCGGTAAATGACTTGAAACACACAGAACGGTGTGTTGGCAATCTTTGTCTGGCTCATCCGCTCCTTCTTTCTGTCTTTGGCTTACAGGAGCAGCAGCAATCGGAAGCCACGATGATTACGGCCTCATACGGCGGCGAGAAGCCTCTGGTGATTCGCATCTCCTTCACCACGTGCGCCCTGGTCATCGTCTGCCTGCCGCTGCTGGGCCTGCTCAGTTGTGTTATCATCTCGTCCGTCTTTCACTTTGAGGACTCAACCTATACGCACTGCCAGGTTGGAGCCAGAGGACAAAATGTCCTTTTGTTGCTGACAGCACATTTATTGATATCAAGAGAGCCATATTTATTTATTTTTTAATTATTATTTTTATGTATTTCTTTTTTTGTATTTATTTATTTATTTATTTGATTTATTAAGAAAAATTGTAAAATGGAATTGATACATTTTAGATTTTGATTTAATGTGGATAAATACGTGTGCAGGTTCCCAACTACCTGCCGTCCATCAGCGCCTCCATCAGCCTGAGCCCAGAGTGCCACATCTGGCGCCTGTGTGTGGGCCTACACTCGGCGCCCCGCTTGCTGGTGGCCTTCACCTACTTCAAGTTCTACAAGGTCCGCTTTGCTTCCCGCCTGCCCGAGAGCTCGCTGGCCTACCTCAGCCTGGCTTTCTCCATCTCCGAGAACCTCGGCCTGCTGCTACTCACCTATGTGTCGTCCAACGAGACTTACTGTGAGTAGCCGACGGGAAGGGGGGGGGCTTATGCTAGGGGGGTCCTCTGTAACGCACTTACATGTGACCTTCCCGTTGCGTTTCAGTTGTCCACAAGGAAGGCTTCATCCTCTTCATTCTCAGCTCATTCGTCTACATGATCATAACGTGTCGTCTGTGGAAGGCCATCAAGACGTATTCGTTGAATCCCGAGGTAAGACGCTTCAAAAATATTTGAGAAAATAGTCATTCAAAGTCATTGAGCAAATAAAATGCACACATATAGCAGCCACATGATGATGATGATTGTTTGTTATTAATTGCTCCCCTCCAGGATGCTCGATCCCATCACTGGAAAGTGAGTCTGCTAATCCTCAATTTGAGTTTCTGTGCTTTTGCGGGATTGTTCTACGTCAAACACAACTTGTACTGCGAGTCGGGCAGTAAGTATGACATCATCGTGACACAGCTTCATTCCCCATACGTAGAATATTTGTTAAGTGTCATATACTTATACAATATTTTTTGGATTTGTTCTTTTTAAAAAGTTTTATATGTATTTTTTTACAATTCAAGTCAAGTCTCCCTTATTTTTTATTTTTTTTTGGAGTAATTTGGTGTGCCACAATTCAAAAGCAGTGTCTGAATTTCATGGATCCATTTTTAATGGTTTTGTCATTGCGACCTGATAAAGACCCAATGGCTGGCCCGCCAGGTTTATTCCCGTCTTACCTTTTAAAAAGTTGTCATTTTATCCAGACACCGGTGCCGGGTCTTTGTAATCCAAACAGAAACATTTTCAGTTCTGGGATCTCTTTAACGAGTTTGTTTCTCCTTCTAACGGAAGGTATTCATGCGCCAAGTCAGTTCTGAAATATGAATGTCAATGTGCACGTTTGAACATAAAAATGGAGGGAGGGGGGCTTTGTTTGCGTTGCCCAAACAAATCTGTGCTGTTTATTGGCGATTAGCCCCTAATCCCAAAAAGGGACGTGACATCGAGGTCGTTCTTTTGCATTGCGAATGAGCTCGGTACGGCATCAGACTTCTTTGAAGCAAAGCTTGTGCCTTCTTGGCACGTCACAAAGCTTCAAGTGCTCCGTCTTTATGAGGATGCAATGAAACCAGGTCACAAAACTGTCAACGTTTCCCAAACACGGCCTTCCGTTTGACCTCGGAGGAAATGCACAGAGACAAAGCTGCCTGTCATGCAGCCCCAGTCAATAATGTCTTAGATGATATAATAATCTCACTTTTAGCACAGCTCCATTTTGACTAATAAGCCGTTGTTTTAAATGCTTTTTTCTGCCCGCCAGGTTACACATTGTTTGCCCTGTTTGAGTATCTCATCGTCTTCTCCAACATGGCCTTCCACCTGACGGCGGCGTGGGACTTCAAGAGCCGCGAGGTGATGGTCATTTCCTGCTCTGAGCCTAAGGGCTTCTAAATAGAGAGCCCCCGAGGACTCTGGGAAGACCGGCGTCCATGACCGGGGTTGTGGAGGAAGATGGCAAATGAATAATTCGCACACGTGAGATGACATAAAGCACATGCACGGAGGTTGGAGGCCGGATGGCAGCACGCCGAGACGCTTCAACGTTGCGCATCCCGCTGCTTAACTAGTGACGTGCATGAAGATGGCTTGTTTGTTTTGCTTACATCTGCAGACAGACTCGTAATAAGTCAAACATCAACAGCTGATTTGATCACAATGTGCCAAGGTGATAGTTCTTCCGTGAAGCTAAAAAAAAAAAAAAGACAAAAAGCATCATAACTCTACTGCAGAGCAGCAAGCACAATGTTATTGTCAATTCTGGAGCTGCCATGAATGTATTGATTCTCAAATAGGAGAAGAGCATTGTTTGGAAATAATAAAAAAAATCATTAAAAAGAATGGAGACAATAAGTGTCGTGTCACTATAATGACGTAAAATTACGAGGTTGGCATTTTACTTGCGCAGCTCCGTGTTAACTTCTACTAGTACACACTTAGTAGCGAGGACACAAAGTACACACTATCAAGGATGTGGAACGCCTGTCCATCCATACTCAACCACAAGATGACGCCCTTCAGTTATTCCCTCAAACGAGTGGCCTCCAAATTGCTAGGGGGCGAGCGTCGCCAACAACGAGGAGAAGAGAGAATGCGAAGCGTAGAAGAAGATGCACTTGTGTCTACACATTCTGCGGCTCTGTAGCAGTCGGCTAGTCCGGCCAGTCACTCACTTTCTCCGGTCGACGCTGTGGAGAAAGCCAAGAAGAGAGAGAGAGAGGGGGAGATCTTCCAAGAGGACCGCGTCCTCGCTTTCTTGTATTTTGGATGTCCGAAGCGATGATAATCGAGCCATAAAATCGACTTGAAGCAGCTTCTGTATTTATGACACGTAAGTTTGGGGCGCTTCAGTGCTGATGAAGTAGCAGCTAGTTCATTACCGTCGCGAAACGTCAAGTCGTTCTATTGGACTTGAAACCACGCTGGCTTCGCTGCCAGCTGTCAACGGGGCGGAAGATGTCAATTCAAAAGCATGACAATGTTGAGGCGTCTTTCATTGAATGACTCGGTTGTCACGCAAGCTAGCTTCAACTCCAACTAGCATTGGCGTTACGGGCGGAATTGATTTCTATGTCGTAAGCTATTCGACATTTTTGTTTTGGGGCACCCGAACACTACAGTAATTTGGGTCCCAACAGGAATTTTAATAAGAATGTTTGTCATCATTCAGAGATTTTCTTCTGTCTTAGCCAGAAAATCACCCTTGAACAGTTTTATTTTACAAGTGGATCATTTCAAAGTTTTTTGTTACTCTTATCGATAATCGTGCCACTCCACACGGCTAAGAAACAAAAGCATTTTGTAGTGAGACTGTTGAATGGAGCAGTGTCTGTGTTTATTTATTTATTTTTAAATACCTAATTTGATATGCGCTAAGTGTGCAAAGTGAAGGAGAAATACAGATTCTAAATAACACATTTCAATTTGAAGCCTCATGAGGAACGCTAGCAACTTCACCATTGTTACAGACGCACCTCACCCGAGAAGTAATATTGCTTATTTCATTCTTTTCCTCACCTGAGACAATGCTGCCATTGTGCTGCCATTGCTTGCTAGAATGATTCAAGTGCTTCTCTTGTATTTGCAGCAGCGGAGCATTCATGGAGCTCAACAAAATGGTGACCCTGTGGATATTTTTCTTGTGTCTCATCGGAGGAAGCCGCAGCAGCAACAGGCCCAGTTCGCCCTCGGCGGCGGATACGACCGAAAATGGCATATCAGGTGAGCGGGCTTGTCAGCAGTTGGAAAAAATATCTGGTAAATCTACCAAAAGTTTAGGGTCAATATTCACAGAAAGTTTAGATCGATCAATGTGAAAAGATATTGCACAAGTCAGTTACGATGTTAGCTGGAGTCGAGCAGCCGGACTCAAAGTCGGCGTGCGTCTTAGCGGCTGGCCTATATGTGGCCCGGCTGAGAATAGTCCGGCTGGCTCCGCATTCTCCGGCGCGCATCAAAACGCTTAGTCAGAAAGGAAGCAATTGACCTTACTGCCATCGCAGTTGTCAATCATTGCCCGAGTTTGGGCCGTGTGAAGATTCCCTTTGAGTTACTTGATGCACGCGTGCAGTATGAAATTCTCCTCCTGATCGGCATGATGGGCAGTGGTCAGCCACTCCTTGGCATCTCGGGGGAAATTTCTGAAAAATGTCTGTCTACGCCAGGGGTGGGCAAACTACGGCCCGCGGGCCACATCCGGCCCACGGGACCGTTTAATCCGGCCCGCCAACCCTGAACAAATTGTATTATTAAACTTTTTTTTTTTTTTGGTCATTTTGCCTGCAATGACTGCGTTTTCCCAGTAGATGGCGAAGCGCTCGCCTGCGCATTTACTACCGGAAGCCGTGTCAGAAAGCTCGGTGTACACTCACAAGTGCGTGTACGTACTCAGTAGTACGGACTTGGCGCACTCTCGCTCTATTTGTATCAGTCCCGAATTTAGAGCGTGGGCTTTGACGACAGCATTCTTATAATTCGCGCGCTGAGCTTTCAGATGCAGTTTTGCGCTAAAGCCACCCACAAACCTTCCCCTGGGATCCTTCCATTAAAATGAGTGGCCCGAAAAAAAGAAGTGAGTGCCGAATGTTAAAAAAGAGTGGCCAATTTGGCTCGACGTACGCGACGTGACGTTCAGCCACATCAACATCGACCCGTCACAGATCAAGGTAAATGGACCAACACCTCGGATCTCGCCTAAGAATTGCCACAACAAATTTTACTCCAGACTATGACGCACTAGCAAAAAAGGGAGACCAACAACACTGTTCCCACTGAAAATGAACGAGAGGCTCTCAAGTTTATTGTAAAAAAATGCATTTTGAATATGATTTGTACACATAGCAGGGATTGAAACTAGCGACCATTCTCATTTTCAAGCAATGCAGGATGCTCAAGGACATTGATGCACCACCTATTTGCGACTAATCTTAACCTGTAAAGTTCTTAAGGCTTACTTTAAGGAGGTGTTTCCAGTTTCCTCACCTCTGTTACCAGGTGTTTGCGAGTTAAAACTCTGCTCTGATTTTCAGATACCCCTCACCGTGTTGCTGTTTTGATTACTTTATTTGGATGTATGCTTTCACCGATTCTTCAAGATGATATATTTGGTCAGAATGTTTGCCGTTTGATGTGATCTCATAAGATAAATATCTTTCATTAATCTGACCTGCAGGCACTGAAGTGATGGACATTGTTATTCATAATAACAGTGTCGTATTTTATGAGAATCACTGATAGCAGTTTTTTAGTGAATTATTATTTTTTTAATGCTGTTAATAAATGCATTTGTTTTCAAACAAATTGTTTGGAATATCCATGCTTTACTACCTACTAAAAGCCAAGATCTTTTATGCAATGACCTTTACAGGTCGCTTATATGACTTCACACAACGCCTACGTCCATCTGCTCCTGGTCCGGCCCTCCGGTCCAAATTTAGAACCCAGTTCGGCCCGCGAGTCAAAAAGTTTGCCCACCCCTGGTCTACGCCCTTTTGTGAAAAGTTCCGTGGGCTGCCTAATTATTGACCTCTCCCTTGCTGGCACTACTAGCGCAAAAGTTCTTTTCTGATGCTGAAATGGATCTCGAGCAGGCTGGCCGAGATCTTTTTGTGTGGGACCACCTATTGTTGACTAACATGAAACGGATGCGTGAAAAAAAGCTGCAGCTTTTTCCGATCCCACGTGTGGTTTTTCTGAGTGCATGACTCAAACCAAAAGACCGCGCTTCCTCCATATTGTACCAGAGGCATCTGTTGGGCCCGAGTAACATTTCGGCGTGGTGTGTTAGCAGTTAGCATGGCTGCTTCCCAAGCAGGCTTCCCAAGATGGCCACCTGGGCCTCGTGTCTTTTTGCAGACTGTAAATTGTGGATATGAGTGAGAACGCAATGCACGCTCGCATTCAGCTTTGCAGTTTTTCCTTTCCTGCTGTCGGTAGCTGTAAACGTCGTTGTAAACGTGTGGCATGTGGTCTGCGCTGCAGATGACTTGCATAACTGAAAAGGAAGAAGAAAAAAAAAAGCAGGCCAACTGGTTTGTCGTTCTCTTATCTGCATGCTCGACAGACGTTTGCAAGGCAAATGATGGGAGAGTCGCAGGTGAACGCTTTCACACGACGACAACTTGTGAGCTGCACTTTTTTTTTTTTTTTGGATTCGTTGACGGGGGCGGCGGAAATATGTCGCTCTCCCGCCGCTGATTATGCCAACTTCTTCAGAGTTGTAGGCTTTTCCTGTTCAGTCTGGTGTCAAGACTTGCTGTAACACGTGAATAAAGCGCAACTATGCTATGTTGCTAAAGTTGAAAAAAAAAAAACCCATCAGTTTGAGTTTGACGGTTTGAATTTGGCAATTCAGCGTCACAGTGGAAAATTTCTAGAATGGAGGACAGAGTCAAAGCAGCAGTGCTTCTCACAAGCACATGGCGTCATCTGCAAATGCACACAGAAAGCTGACAAGTGCGGCACATTCCGAACAAGCTTTTCTGGCCGCGTAAGGAGGAAGAAGCAAACGCAAAAAGGAAGGAGGTCCGGGAAGTCGGGTGCCACTCGATAAAGCCACGCTGACAGAATGGCCAATTATGCAATAACGTCCTCGCCTGTCTTTGGCACAAATGAGCCCGTGCCGACATTTCAAGACAATTCAGACAGTCTATGCATTCGTTCCCATTTCATTCCCACCGCTCGACACGTCCTGACATGGCGCACCACTTTGTCCCCGGCAGATTTGTGTCGCATCGACGAGCCGCTGTGCCGAGATGAGAACCCCATCCTCAGCTTCGAGGCCATCCGCAGCATCCACAAGCAGATGGACGACGACAAGAACGGCAACGTGGACGTGGCGGAGACGGACGGGGTAGGTGGCGGCGGACCGATATGCTTGATTAAAAGTCAATACGTGGATTTTGTGGAAATGAATTTATTAATATGCCATTGAGAATCATTCGATACCACGTCGAGAAACATTTGCTAGGCTGCCGCGGGGCCGTTAGCGGCGAGCTAATTTGCTACAGCTCTCAAAGAGCTCTGCGTGGGCGGGCACTCCTCGACCCCTCGATGAAGTTCGAGTCGCCCGTACCTGCGGAAACCCCGATGCCGTCGCTTCACTCAACCTTTGTCATCAAGAAGCTCATAAAAAAAAATCATCCCTCGGCCGACGGCGAGGGTTCCTCATTTGTGCTCTCGGCTGCTCTTTCCCCGGTACTCGTTTTTGTCAATCATTAACGCGGAGTACACAATTGATGAAACGCTGACGTCTATTGGGAGAGCTTTCCCTCCATGGCGGCCCCATTTGAAACGATCACTTGAGGCCTTTCTATCTTGTGCTGGTGAGAATTCAAACAACTCTTGTGTCGAGTTGTGCTACTTGACGCCAGCAAGAAACCTGTGTTTTCACGCATGTTAACTATATCAAGAGTAGCACTGAAGTAGCTTCAGTAACAGCTGGAACGTCTCCACCGTCTCCTTTGGCGCGTGACACCATTGTATAATAGAAAAGGAATCAGGCGTGGCGCACTAAACTGCAAATGTGGTCGCCCCGCAGTTCCTGAGGGAGGATCTCAACTACCACGACCCCAAAGCCAAGCACAACAGCTTCCACGGGGACGACCAGTTCATCAGCGTGGAGGATCTGTGGAATGCCTGGAAGGGCTCGGAAGGTAGCGCTCCCAAAAAGAAAGAAAGAATGGAATGTTGTGATGATGCAACACTTTGTCTCACTCGCTGTCCCCTGCGCGAACTGTTTGTCATTTGTCCTCCGTGTAAGTGAACAATCTGCGGCTCTCCTAATCTGCCACTTGACTTTTTGGCTACCGGTCAAGGCGCTCTATCTGCCGCCGTGTCGAGCAAAGAGCGGCGCACTTGGCGACGTCCTCCAGCCTGTCGACGCGGATCCTGTCGCAATACCCGCTCTCATCTGTCCTTTCTGCCTATTGTGTCTTTCGCACCTTCACCGTCTGCCGCCTTTTCTCTCACTCGCGCACGTTGACTTTGCGCCAGCAGTTTGGGTGCTGCCGGTTACGTTACCCTCCTCGCTCCCCTCGCCCCTCCCTCTCCCTTGTCACTGTTATGACACCGGATAGCTCGTTTGGGCTAAAGCCCGGACGCGAACGTTACAGGCGCTCTCTGGCTACCACGCAAAGTAAACGTTCATTTGGAGCCAAGCGCTATGTTAGCCAACTTGTGCGTTTTAGCCTGGCATAGCGCGTTTTTCCCTTAACTTGTCATAAGTAGGCAGCAGTGACCCCACAATTTGCAAATTAATTTAAAAGCTAACGTTCCATCGCGTGAGAACTGTTTCTAATGTGTCGCTCGTCATCTTGAGCGTCGAGCTACATTTTAGGGGCATCCGCTAACCTCCGCTCCCCTCTCGCTGTCCTCAGTCTACAACTGGACGGTGGACGAGGTGGTGGAGTGGCTCATCAGCTACGTGGAGCTGCCGCAGTACGTGGAGGCCTTCCGCAAGATGAGCTTTAACGGCAGCGCCATGCCCAGGTCCGCTACGTTTAGCCCAGCCGCCTGATGTTTGCGCTCGCATCTGGCTCCTGACTTCCTTCCCCCGCGTCTGTTCTCCTTCAGGCTGGCCGTGAAGAACTCCACTCTGACGCACGCCATCCTCAAGATCCTGGACCGCAGCCACGTTCAAAAGCTGCAGCTCAAATCTTTGGACACCGTGCTGTTCGGAGCGCCCCTCAGTAAGTGGCGGCGGCACATTTTGTTTTTCGTCTGTGTGCTGCGCTAAAGTGTGATTCTCTCGTCAGTTCCGCATACTTTGTTGTTAGCTCGAAAGGAGGGCCGATAAGAGATCAAGATTAAAAAAAACAAAAAGCTGGGAAGAGGAAGTGTTCAGTTCTGGAGTCCATACAGATGTTCAGCTCTGCTGGCAATATTCTAAACATTTGCATGGGAAACCAGGAAATATCAAGGCGGCCATCACGTTGCTTTTATCTGAGCAGATTATCCGACCACACGAGCGAGCAGGGGCGACACCGGCTTGGCCTACTTTGTTGACGATGTGCGGCGAGAAAGGGGAATCTGCACGTGGCATATGTCGCCGTGGATTTCACCACCCGGGAGGGAGGACACAAGCGAGCGCCGTCTGGCCTTGACAGCCTCTTTTAAGCGCCCGCTGCGCCTCCCGCAGCATTTTCAAACATGCGCACAATGAGCGTGCACCGCTTGCATACATTTGAACATCCAATTTTATTGTGACCATATTTGAACATCAACTCTCCTTGCAAAATGACGGCACAATGCCTGACTGCAAACGTGCGTCCGATTCTGTTTCAAAATGGCTGTCGCAATGTCGCGCTGTGCAACTTGTGCACGCTCACCGGCTCGCTGACAAAACGGGAACTGAGCGGTTGCATTTCAATCCGGAGTGTGTTTGAACTCCACCGCAACACTCTGAAGAGAGACGACGCGCTTGCGTTGCGGCGACGTCAACTTCCCGTTCGAGGGACTTCAGGAAGGAACTACTGGCGTGCACGAAATGAGA
Organism: Syngnathus typhle; assembly: GCF_033458585.1. Taxonomy (NCBI): domain Eukaryota; kingdom Metazoa; phylum Chordata; class Actinopteri; order Syngnathiformes; family Syngnathidae; genus Syngnathus; species Syngnathus typhle. The sequence goes on from NC_083743.1 coordinate 585,549, forward strand.
GCCGCCGAGATGTGTTTGCGGGTTGACTTTGAAAGCGGGTCGTAACCTGATCCGATAGCCTCGCCCAAATATTTGGCTCGTATTCCGTTGAATATTTAATCGTCTGTGCTTACAAGCTGCTCAGTGGGATATACTCAGCATTGTGATATTTTCTCAGGCTGACACAAATGAGCTTGAGTCATTTATTTTTTAGCTCAGATTCAAAGCAGCGCTATCCAGAGGCTGAGCCGCACTGTGTTTGTTGGCTGAGCAGACGGGAGTGGTGATCCTGGTTTTGCTTGCAGCAAAAAACGAAACAAATATAAAACTGTGTGTGTGTTCCAGTGAAGAGGCACAACCACCTGAAGGACTTCATGCTAGTGGTGTCCATCGTCATCGGGATGGGCGGCTGCTGGTTCGCGTACATCCAGAACCGCTACTCCAAGGATCACATGAAGAAGATGATGAAGGACCTGGAGGGCCTGCAGAGGGCCGAGCAAAGTCTGCACGACCTGCAACAAAAGTGAGTCCTTTTTGATTCTTTCAAACCGGTTTGTCGGCTTCCTTTTTGGGAGTGTGCGTGGCAGTGAGTTAGTGTGCTTCCTAATATTTAAACAGCCTTGCGGAACCGATAAGATCAGAGTGAGCCGTTTGGGGGCGAGCTCCATTGTGGCGAAGGTGATTGAAGAAACTATTTTGGGGGCCGCTAATACGACGAGGAATGCGCTCCAGAGCCCGCACGCTGTCTTGTCTTGTTCCTTTCAAGGAGACGCTGCTTCTTGGCGCCGGCGATCCTAGTGGCGAGATGCGCTGGACTGCTGGCGGCGGTCCAGCGAGGCTCAAACGCCGTCTCGCGCGCCGACCTCATTTGACAAGTTCAATTCTGATATTTATTAGCGATAGAGAATGATAAACAATAGCTATCGCGGTCAAAACTCAAATATGTGTGCAGCTTTGTGTGTCCATGTCAATCCAGTCTGGCTTCAGAATGAAAGTCCAATGTCGCAGTTCTTGAAGCTTAGGCCGCCCACGTATGTTCCCCTGATCCCTCCCGCCAGCTGCTCTCTTTCCATAGCCTCCGACCCGGCCCGGCTCGGGCCACTTGATACCGCCGCGTCCCTGTAGGGTGAGGCGTTAGGAGGAGGCGGGATTTCCTGGGAGCCTTTTACAGAACCCCGCGATTCAGAGACGAGGTGTTAAGCGTGATCGCTTAACATGTCGGGGGGAGGGGGGGCTGTGATGCTAATTCTGCCCCAGCGGACAAGGGCAAGTCAAGTACGGCTCATCGAATTCTCCTGCGAGGTTGAGCGGGAATCTTCTCTTTGGCCTTCATTCCCACGCCACGCTCCCTTGTGGAAGTGCTGCACTGTGATGATGGGCTGGCTCGCTCTGTGCGTGACTAAGCGCTGAGTAATTAAGTCATGGCTGATGAAGCCCTCCTCCTTTGTAAAGTCATGCTCCAGTCTAAAAATAGAAGTGACACGCACACACACGCAGAGGGTCGCGGTCGCACACAAGCACCGAGCTACACACTGTACTGTTCTATAATTGCACGCCGACAGCTGTCGAAGCCTCCAGTGCCGTTTTATTGTGAGCCAGCCATCAGCTGAGGAGCGTTCTGTGCCGTGCGATAGCTCGGCAGTGTCCGTGGTGGCTTCTCTCGGTGTGCGTCATTGCTGATGTCAACGACACGCGCTCGCCGGACGCGACATTAGGAACGCCTGCACAGCCACAAAGCCAGTGTAACAACTTGAAAAGTCATTTCATAACTATAAATAAGGCGGATGGATGGATTTGCGTGATGTACCACATGTCTGTAAATGTTCCGCATGCTAATTCGCCTCGATGCTGCCCCTCGTGTCGCCGGCAGGCTGCAGATCGCCCAGGAAGAGCACCGCTCGGTGGAGGTGGAGAAGGTCAACCTGGAGCAGAAGCTGCGGGACGAGATCACCACGGCCAAGCAGGAAGCCCAGCGGCTCAGGGAGCTGCGCGAGGGCACCGAGAACGAACTCAGTCGACAGAAGTACGCCGAAGAGGAGCTGGAGCAGGTATTGAAAGCTCAGGCCGCTATGGAAAGTGCGTGACGTCATATCACGAATTTTGAGAATTTGAACAAATAGAACTTTTAATGATTATTCAATTAGTTGTGGATTTAACCATGGCTGAAAACGGCCTCTGTTGTTGTTGGCAGGTGCGCATGGCTCTGAAGAACGCCGAGAAGGAGCTGGAGTCGCGGAGTGGCTGGTCCCCTCCCGAGCCGCTCCAAAAGTGGCTGCAGCTCACCCACGAGGTGGAGGTCCAGTACTACAACATCAAGAAGCAGAACGCCGAACGGCAGCTCCTGGTGGCCAAAGAGGGGGTACGACACTTGCGTTACATTCTCAAATCGATTTATACTTTGGCGGGACGTGACACACTTTTTGTTTTGCTGTGTTACAGGCAGAGAAGATCAAGAAAAAGAGGAACACCCTTTTTGGAACTTTCCACGTGGCGCACAGCTCGTCCCTGGATGACGTGGACCATAAGATTTTGGCAGCAAAGTGAGGCAGTCTGTTTCTTTATATTGAATCCTACTTTTTTTGACGAGCGCGCGATTGACGTTTTTTTTTTTTTTGTTCGCTCGCCAGACAAGCGCTGGGCGAGGTGACGGCCGCCCTGCGCGAGCGTCTCCACCGCTGGCAGCAGATCGAGCTGCTCACCGGCTTCATCGTGGTCAACAACCCGGGCCTGCCCTCGCTGGCGTCGGCCCTCAACCTGGACCTCGGCTTCGGGGGCGGACGGGCCACTCCACAGCACTTCTTGGTGTCGGACGACATGGACGACCTGGACGAGGACATCATGCCCGCCGTGCTGCAATGTAAGAGTTCGTCCGAGTCGCTGGGCTCGTCGGTGGGGAGTAGCAAACGATCCCTTAAGCACCCCAAGAGCCTGCTGGGGAAATCTAGACCCCACAACTCGTGACGGGTCGGACGGAGGTCGGCTGGAGGCGGAGTTTGATGTCTGTCAATCATGTACTGTTCCATTTGCCATCATCCCCCTGAACGCATGCATGTGTCCACCTGTCCTTGATGACGACGCTCGGTCGATTGAAGACTCAAAACTCAGGGTCCCGAAGTGTGCATGTTGCCACCTACAGATTATGGACAGATGGATGAACCCACCATGTTGCCTTTTGTATTAGATTCTATTCACAAGGTTTACAGATTATTATTTTTTTGGACAGTAGTTTAGCAAAATCCTTGAAGTGCCACATGTACTTTTTGGCCTCGCCGTCCATTTTCTATGCAAAAAGCAAAATAATTTGCCACTTTTGTTGTTGTTCTTGTAGTGGATGTTTGGAGGAATTTCCGTAAGTCTCATCATGGGCGTTAATTGCTCTTTCTATCTCACTCCTTTCTCTTCACGGCTGCGCCGCTGCTACCTCGCTCACACCGCCCGCCGTCTTCCCCGTTTGCTCAACTGCAGACGGCGCTCGGCTTTTGGAGCGGCGAGCCAGTGACCTGTGGTCCGTCGGCTCCGATTGTCAGCCCATGTGGAAAAATCTCGGTTGGCTTCTTTCTTGATTGATTAACCCCCCTCACCCACCACCAAATCAAAGTCACCACCGTCCGACCCACCCCGGCTTTTCCCCCTGCTTTTAACCTCACCAGCGGCATCTAACGTCTTCTTAAATCTTTCGAAGCGCCTGTCAAAGCAGCCATTGTGCCTGCCTACCTTCTTGATAGCCAACTTGGTTCCAATTGACTGTCCAGTTTATTTGGATAACATCTGCTTTTTTGAAATAGGTTCTTATCACTTTTTTTTTTTTTTTTTATACAATCTCCTGCCTGTAATTACAATCTTAATTGTCGTAAGAGACCTAAGAAGTTACGTAACTCCTGGTGTATTGTTTCAGATGTTTCTTTATTTTTTTATTTTTTAAATGCCGATGTCGGGGCTTTATTGATAACAAGAGTATGGGTATGTGCGATCCCCTCCAAAAGTATTGGAACGGCAAGCCTGCTTTTGTACTCTACATTTGGCATTCAAATCAGGAGATGAATATGAAACCAACTTGTATTTGATGTTATTTACATGTGCATGTGTGAGTCTGAAACACAAATAAAACGAAAACAACGCAATGGACCTTGCAGTTGCAATACTTTTGGAAGTGCTTTGACGGGCCAGAATCATTGTGTTGCAAACAAGTGAAATACGGTGAACCCCCTGCTTGCGTATTTGCATGGGAAGCCATCTTCAGCTTGCTCTTTTCATGCTAAGGCCAAAACTGTGTCTAATGTGGAAGTAGTGCTTTGGCGCAGCCATCGGCGGCTTGGGGTCAAGCGACAATGAGGGGAGGAGCTTTATTTTTTCAGACAACTGGCAGGGCAGGGGGTTCACCGTAGCAACACCTGCCTCCCGATTCCCTTTCTTGCACATGTAAACAGGAAAGACACCACAAATGGCGGGCGGCCTTTTGGAAAAGACTCCTTGTTTGGTTGACGCAATGATCAAGATAAAGTCATGACCTTTTCCGATTCAATATCTTCATCATATGTGTGTATTGTCAAATGTCATGTTTAAATCTAATAATAGAAATTCGACTGCAGATGCAATATTATTGGAGCTTTGTTGTATATATTACAGTGCCCCCTGGTGGTCAAGACATGATCTTATCTAAAACCATATTATTGCCACATTTTCAAACACAACAATACTTTATTTGTTGTGACGTGGAGTCAATTCCCAGCCCCGCCCCTTTTTGGTGTGTTTCCACCGACCGGCGGCGCCTGCCGCTTTTCCCGCGGTGGATAACGTCCTTGTCGCTTTGTGCCCGCAGCTCCCAGCATGATGTCGCTGCGCCAGCGCCACATGGACCCCTACCTGGCTTTGAGCTCGCAGAGGTTGGTAGAGGGTTCCCTGCCGGAGGGTCAGCAGGGGGAGGGAGCCTCGCACCCGGGTCCCCCCCGTCCCCGGCCCGCCTTCCGCGTGTCCCGCAGTCATTCTTTCGGCCACCTGGAGAGTCTGTGCCTGCCCCCGCTGTCCTCCGCCGTGTCCCACCCCGCCATCATCTGTAGCTCTGGCGCCAGTCCGCATTGCTCCTCCTCCGTGGCCCTTCATCCCTCCCACGTTTATCAGCCTTCCTTCCAGCCCATGGACCCGATTCCCGACCTCGCTTTCTCCGACTTCTCCAAAGCGCACTCGCCGCGTCGCGACAGCTTGGGGTATCCATCGCCGTGCGGCATGCGCCTGTGGACGCTTAGCGGCTGCGCTCGCAAGCGTTTCTAACGCATGCGATACCCTGCGGTGCGGGACAACCTCGCAAGCCCGACATCGGGCCGTAACCCAAAATTCAGCCCAAACCTAAAACCTGACCATGGTGATTCCTAACGTAACTAACCACCGAGATTTTTTCCCAAATGAAATCGTTTTATTAATATGCTGACTTTCAGCGCTTTTGGCCAAATATTGACAATCCATCCGATGAAGCATTTCGGAAGGTTCAACTAAAGTCTCGCTCACTTTGCTTCACTCGACATCTCTTTTGCTTGTTTTGCATTCCTCCTGCTCCAAGCTCACAGTTTTCTCTTTGCCTGAAAACAAACACCTTTGGATAACCTTTGACCCGCAGGCTGAGGTGTTTCCCGTTTCTATCCGGCAGGGACCTGAATCGCTCGGACTCGGACTCGTCGCTGTCCCTGTCGCAAGCAGGCGACCGCCTTTCGGCGTTTGGCTCCAAAGGCCTCCTGATGAAGCCCACCTCCCTCCTGCACGGCCTGTCCAACGGCGGCGCTCGGCTCCACGAGGGCGGCGCCGGCGAGCACCTGCCCGACAGCCCTGTGCTCATGATGAGAGCGTCGACGCAGGTGGAGGGGGCGGCGGCCGAGGCCCACAGCCCCGCCGAGTCCACCCGCTCGCTCAGCTCCACCGAGCCGGAGACGCCCTCGCCCACCTGGGCCAAGGGCAACACCCGCATCCCGCAGCTGTCGGCCAAGAAGAGCCCGCTGGAGGAGGACAGCGGCTCCACAGGCGAGGACACGGATTTCTCGGCCGCGCGCAAGAAACACACCTTCAAGATCTTCAAGAAGCAGAAGAAATAAGAACCACTCCGCTTTTCTTTTTTTTTTTTGGCTGAAGTGAAATTCCACCGTGAACCCAAAGGGGCTGTAATCTATCTAAAAAAAAAAAAAACATGCAATGAGTACTTGGAATGCCTCAATATCCAAAACACACACACGCAAAAGGTGACTGCTACCATGCATGACCTAGCTACCGTATTTGACGGAGCATTCGGTACACCGGTCGATTTTGCGTTTTGACAGATTTGTCTTTTTAAAAACTTCTGTTACATTGCTGTTAAATGTGCATTTGTTTGTCCATCCTGAAATTTAATTCAAAAACTGCATATTGCTCACTTTCTGCCAGGTGGATGTGTGTGTTGGGTCTGACGCATTGTCAGAGGTATTTTTCAATGGCAGTCTCGAAGGGAAACAAACCACGCATGTCTTTGGTTTGAATCCTGGAAATTTTATAAAATCTTATCACAGACTCCTTGAATGACTCAAAAGGGCTCGTTTTGGTCCAGTGGGAGTTTTACTCCATTCTTTTGGGGCTGTGAGGGGGGGGGGGGGGGGGGGGCTTGTACCAGACTATATGGTGGTGTTGGGTCTGTTTGTGTTTCTTTGCTATTTTATGTTCTCAATTGAAACGCGTTATTTATTGGAATACACATCTTATGACATCAGGAGAGAAGAAATGTTACCAAAAAAAATGTAAGAGTCCTTTTTTTTTTAAATATATATATATATCCATTAGCTTCTTATGGTACGAACAGGATCGCATTGTATTACGATTGCAACCGAAGGCCTTCTTAAAATCGTTTTATTTCGCACTCGCCTGACCAAGGCATCATTTTTTTTTTTTTTTTGCAGCATCCCAGCAACCCAAACTGGTGTCAAACTCATTTTTTTCGCGGGCCGCATTGTAGTCATAGGTTCTTTCGGGTGACTGTCAACCCAAATAAACGTATGAGCACCTCATATTATATACAGTAAAAGCTACAAAAAAACCTGACAAATAACTCGTTTTCAAATCAGACGAGTGGTCAAACTGGTCAAATATTTTATATATTAAAATTTGCAATTCTAGTAATGACACACGAATTTGATGCACAATTTGTCTTCGCGGGCCACATAAAACGATGTGGCGGGCCGTATCTGTCCCCCGGGCCTTGAGTTTGACACCTGTGCTGACGATGATACTGAATTTCAATGTTTGTTGCCTGCGCCATCAAATGTGGGCGTTTGATTCACCGTGAAAAAGTTTTGCAGCTTGAATTTCTCATATCTTTTTGTTAGTGTTTTTTGTGTGTGTGTATTTACGATAGTGTGTAGGCAATTGATGTATAGTGGGTATTGGAAAAGGGCTAAAAATCCACAATTTGGTACCAATCCGCCCAAATTGCGAAGCAGGAGACCAAGGATCCCACATTAAAGTGCCAAATATTTGTTGGCTGGCTCAACACCGGAAGGCCGTTGGGCCAGCCGCAAATCTTTCGTCTCGTATGTTTACATTTGTCAAGAGGCCTCACGCGACTATGCAGCAGTACTTTCAGCTTCAAAGTTCTCACCCAGCAAACAATAATCGGCCGAATTCTCAAGATGCGGGTTTGAGGATTTTTACTTAAGGCTGCTTTTGGGCTTATTTCCAATTTGGCAACATCTTTTGCACGCCAACTGTCCCGTACGAAATCCTGAATGTTTGTTGTTGATGCATGTCAAAGTGCTGCAACTATACCCCGCCGCCCTTTTCTCACTTTTTACCTTTTGACTTCTATTTATGACATCCCCACCGTCTATTTGTACAGAAACAACTTTTTGCATCTTCCGTGATAGTCTTTTATGGCACTCTTGCATGAAAGCAATAAAATATTTTAGACAAAAAAAAACAACAACACTTTTTGTTTGTTTGTTCTGCTTCATTACAAACCCAATAAGATATATATATAAAAAAACGTGTCTGTTTTTCATTCCCACGGAAAGCGTGCTGCTTGATGAAGTGTGCTCTATTTTGGTCCGGTGCATTTGTCTGAGGATAATTTGCTTGACAGCGGCGCACCGCAGGAGCATGTTGAAATATGCCTTCGTAAGGGCACACGGCAGCTTTAAAAAGAACATTAGGTGCTTTGTTGGAAGTGCAACTCAAGCGCTTTGTAGGATTATTTACACACTTTAGCACAAGCGTTTGTTTGATCAAAAGGTCAAATCAAATTTAGATTCAAGGCTTGTGTTTGGTTGCAGAACACATTCAAAATAAACCTCAACGCTGTCTTGAAATTTATTTTACAGCCCTGGGTTGAAAACATCCAGTTTAGACAGCCTTAAAAAATTAACTCGAACTGAACGGACCCGGAGAATACAACTTTTAAGGAATACAATACTTTTCTATAGTTGAGGTGTAATACCAGTCTTAACCACACGGTGGCGGAATTTATTGGTTTTCTTTTTCCACCTGCGGCTCTCGGCCCGCGGTGAAGAAGAGGTGTCGTCATGCCGTGGCCTCCGGAACGCCGTCTCAGGAGTACACAACAAAAGTGTTTCCCCTCCAAAGTTGATGAAGGTTTCGACAGAACATGGAGATATGCGAACTTGGACATAAGCGACGCCCAGTCGTCTGACAAATTCTTAATTGGACAAATTGCGATGGAGTCGCCAGCCGGGGAAAGCGTCAACAGGTGAGTGAGCCAGCCTCTTATTCGATGACGTTTTATTTTAAAATGTTACACAAAAATATTTTTTTTTTACTTTGTGCCGTCTTTCAAGGGAATTGTGATGCGAGAGGGCATTTTGAGGCAAAATGACCTTTTTGTTTTGTGCTTGACCAGTGAATCTTTTCTCTCCGCATTTGACATGGAATTGCACTCGAGCTACGTCACATGCAAGGCACAAAATTATTTATTTAGTTATTTAAAATGTATTTATTATTTGAAATTTAATTATTATTAATTTAATAATTTATTTGAAAAAAGATTTCAACCTAACCCTGAGCCTATTTTGGAGCCTTTATCTGTGTGAAGGCTTGAGTTGAGTATTGTGAATGTTCTTTTGTACATTGCCCGTTAGGCGGCGCTGCTGCCCTTGTGTTCTTGGCCGTCTTTCCACCCATCGTCTTTAACACCCTCCTCATAATGGAGTTCTTTCCACATCCTTTGTTTCACTTGTGTCTTCAAGAGGTCACATGGTGTCTCCTCTTCCACTCTGTGTGTGTATCATTGATGATTTTTGTGTGTTTGATTATTTTGGGTACAAACCGGCTCATGAGGGACGCTCGCTTGTTGGCAACTCTTGTTTGGGAGCCTGGTGTGAATTTTTCTTCTCCCTGCCTGGGTGGCTGCTTGTCCTCGTGCATGTTTGAGGCTTCTGCTGAGGCAGACTGGGCGTGGTCACAAGATACCACAGCCATCGCTGTAGGAGGCTAAAAGGAGTCGTCCATGAGCTCTCGGCCCTGACGTCAAATTAGTTATTCAGTCCATTCTGTCATCCATGTTCTTAATCGCAGTTGTTCATCATGACCGCTTCATTTTGATTATGTTACTCTTGACACCGCATTTCCAGAACTATATATTTGTTTTACGCTTTAAAAAAAATCCTTTGAAAACAAGTGGAGCTATGAAAATCACATTTTTCATGTTGCATGCAAGCTGCGGGAATAAATATATAATTTAAAAATGGTCATTGTTTGCCGACTAAGTCTTGGCTTCAAAACGGGCGCCAGTAAACAAGACTATCAGCGGCGAACCAGAACCTCCCGAGCCTGTCGCAATCTGTGACAACGACTGGCGGCCAAGAATGCCCCGGCTGCCCCCCCCCCCCCCCACAATATGGCTTTGGCATTCCGTGAAATAAAAGTCCAATGAAACAATGATGCATTGCTCTCGCCCTCGCTGTCCTGTTGACTTTGTCACGCCACTTATCTTTGCTCTTAGACAACAAAGCGCCGACGCCCTATCGACGGCATCCGGGGAAGAAGGGCCGCCCGTCGTTTGCGTATCTCTGAGAGCCAAAGTAAAGCTCCGTGTGATGATTTTCCTTTGAAAAGCTGACAGAAGTTGCCACTTGCAGTCGACTCGCAAAAGTCCCGAAGCCTGCTGGCCGATAACGAGAACTCAATGCCCCGAAATTACGATCAAAAACCTTTCTGCTGCAGATGACGAATGGCCGAAATGTCTAGCTGCCGTAGTCTAGCGCCATCTACTGCTGAGATATACGTACTTGATTTCAGTATCGGCGGCTGGTATCGGCAGCCTCCGCAACTACTCTAGTCCAAATAAGGCCGGTATGAGCCCAATTCTGTTACCCGGTACTTGAGCTGCAACGATCCATCGACTATCAAATGAATCAATAACCATATGGAGTACAAAGTTGTGTATTTTTGAGGGAGGAAAGTTTCTATTTCTGGCTACGCTGAAGAAAATATGTTGGAGGAAAAAGTTGAGAGCATAAAACGTTCCACTGCAGCTCTGCTTACCTTGTGGCTTTCACACGAGCGTGTTTCCGCCTCCATACGTCTAAAAAAATTTTCCCCCCTCTCGACGGGCGTGATATTAATATCCTTGGGCGATACTTGATATTACATTTTTCATATGCACTCCACTGAAACAAACACAACTTATTACTTGGGCCGCGCCATGTTTAATGTATGACTTTCTCAACGTTAAGAGTGCAACATTATTTGATGCGAGAGTTGAATCTCAGCGCCCAAGATCAAGAGAAATTGCGCAGGTATATTGAATTGTCCTTTCCGGGAAAACACTCGGCAGAATGGAGAAGCAAAGGGTTGCTTTAGCTCGCGGCCGTTAGTTATGACGGCGCCCCCAATGAGCAGCGAGCGACAGGTCCGTCCGTCCGTCCTCGGGCTCTTTGGAATGAAGATACCTGGGCGAGGTGCCGAGCACGATCGGGGTTGCAAAGTTTGCTTTTCCGCCCGCTTTCAAACCTGAAGCTAACGCTGTTTGCTAGCGCTAGCGAGTGCAACGCAGCTCTGCTTACCTTGAGGGACCCTTCGATTTTGCTCGATAGTGTCTGCACCCATCGTGTTCCCCCCCCCCCCCCCCCGAGCGCAGACGTTGATGGAGAAGGACGTTTCAATTGGATGCCGTCTCCCTCGTCCGCAATTTGCCTTTTGAACGCTGACAACTTTAATGAGGCCAAATTGAACTTGGAAACGTCAAGTCTGCTACTCCATTAAATGGCCGTCGGCGCCGTTGATCAAAATCATGACATCGTCGATGTCTATGAAGCGACGGCTACATCATAAACGTCCCCGTGTCGTCCCTCGGCCAATCGCTAATTGGAAGCTGCAGTCATTTGAAATCTTGCCCCAAAGCCGTCCTCAAAGGTTCCCGTGGATCCAATCCCCCTCGTTGAAACCTAAATCCAGACTTGAAAGCTGAACCGGGAAGCCCGAGTAAGCGTGCCTTGGACCTCTTCGAGTCTATTCGGCGCACGTTTCCAAGGCATCCGTATCTGCCGGCGCGAGCTTCCAAATGGGCCAAATGATCGCATTTTCAGCCGTAATCAATATCCCCGGGTGACAGCGCTCCACTATTTTTCATCCCGCTCGTTGTCGGACGAAAATGATATGTGGCTATTTCCTGGCTCAGCATCCCGGAGATGGAAATGTATTTTTTGAAAGCTTCATCGATTCTCCTGCTTTCAAAGCACCGAGAGCCCCGGCCGGAAAACCGCCTGCTTTTGCTTTTGCTTGTGGTTGCCATCTTCCATTTTTGCTGCTTGTGTTTGGCATCTCGGTGGTCAAGCAAATAGAAGAAATGGAGCCCGAGCAGGGATGGTGTGTGGATTCTGGAACCTTCTCGGTGACATTGTGCCATTTTCTACGTTCCTCAAACTGAATCGATGCAACAATTTAGCTGTGACATTTTCGCCCCCCTAATCTGAGTACACTTCATCATGATTTTATTTTATTAATTGACTTTAAGCGGGATTTAAACAATATTTATCCGAAAATCCTCTTTGGGAAAAGGTGCTGGCAATCGTCCCTAACACGTGGCAACTTTTAACGGGCTAAATGTTTTGCAACAAGGCCTGCAGTTATCATGCATCCTCACTTGGCTATTTTTAGCTGGAGCTCATTTGATCCTATTTGCAACAGCTCGCTTCCTTGTCGCCATTTTACGTCGAACGGACGCTCACGTGGTAAGAAACGGGATCGCAGGCACGGCTGTCATCTGAACCGGCGTCCTCGCGTCCTCTGCTGTTTGTTGCTCATTAAAGCCGCTTAGCGTGAGCGTGCGTGTGTATGTGTGTGTGTGTGTGTGTGTGTGGCAGCTGTACCCGCAGACGCCCTTCTGCACCCCCCCCCCCCCATCACCGCCACCCTTGTTTGACACTTGAGCTCTGCCGGTGCCAGATGAGTTCCCGTTTGACGGGCGGCTGGACGCGCGGCGTTCGATTCCTTCCGCGACTTCATCTGTCAGCCCGTGTTACTCTTCGCTTTCTAAAGCCGTGCCGACACCTCCGGCGTCCCTCCTGGCCTGTGACTCCTTTCTCCTCGGCGTCACCTTCCTCCAACTCTCAGCGCTAAGGAGTGTCCGCCTGGTGCCGCATCCCAAATTCCCAGTCAAAGTTATCATCCATTTTGATTGACACTCTCGGGGAGGTTATTGGACAAAGCTGAAATTTGGATCGCACGGTTCCGATGTCATTGTAGTTCACCGCCAGTACCCTGAGTTCCAAGCTCGGTTGCAAATTGAATCCGACTTCTATCTCGAGGTGAGACCGAATGCGGTCAATTCACAGCTCCAAAAGCGCCGTCGCATTTGTCAACGTTTTCTCCGTGTCGTTGCGGCGCGTGTCGGCGATTCATTTGCTTTCTTTGACATTTTCATCTTATTGCCTCACCATTAATTATCCCGGCGCCGCTACATGAACTTTAACATTGGCACGGGATTGTTGTTGATGAACGACACGTCCGTATGTTGTTTGCCGGCGTACAAAGGCGGCAGGCGGGGAGGGGGGACCATTCGTCAAATTAAGGCCCGCAAAGCCCGGCTGATTAATGATGATGACATGATGTTTGGAGAGAAAATCAAAATGAAAATGCGCTTGGCAAACAACACGCTCCAGTGGTCAGATCAAACAATGGCGTGCCCGCTCGCCTCCAGATTAGGTATTTACAGTCGCCTGGCAAATGTTTCCCACCCTCCCTCATAAATTAAGAGCTCGTTTGCGCTTCAAGCAGATTTACACTCAAGTGAATGTATGAATTTGAAAAAGAATGCTCATGTGATTAGCGAATGTCCAAAACTTTTTATTTTTATTTTTCTATTATTATTTTTTTTTCCAGTGGCCAAAAGTGCAATGTCTAACAACTTGGGCTTCTACTTTGGTACTTACCTTGAGTTTAAATTCACGTGTTGGAATTTATATATAAAAAAGGTCGTCCAAGATGCCCTCATCAAAAGCAGAGTGTCCCGCCTCTGCTATTAGCGCCTCGGCCAGCTCGCCTTCGATTTGCCGCCGTTAATGCTAATGGAGTGCCGTATCGGCCGGCGACCGTAAAGGTGATGGCTAGCCCGAGTGGACTCGCGTCCCCGTACGAGGCCCCCGTCTCCAGATGGGCCGGCGGAGATTTAGTGGGCGATGGCGGGCTCTTTTAAATGAGCGAGTGCTGCAAACGCAGGTGCCGCGTCCCCCCGCCGGGCCATTTGGAGCGCGGCGGTGCCGGGGTCCCGGCCGTTTGGAAGATTGACAGCACCATCGGAGACGTCTTAATCACGTCGCCCCGTCCCGTTAATCAGGCCAAGTAGGACTGTGGAATGTAATGCGGCTGTCCATCAAGGCGCCCGCCATCATAATTTGGCTAACCTTCAAGGAAAGTTCATTCGTCCGACAAACGGTGGAGCGGACAATCTGTGCGTCACTCCTCCTCCGGCCTTCACACTTGTAAATCGCTAAAGTCAACCTTTATTTTATTTTATTCTATTTTGTTTTATTTTTAATATTGGGTCCAAATAATAATAGATGGCTAAAGTCATGACACGTAACCTCCAGTGCGCTATAAATGAAACATCTATTAATAGCTTTAAAAACGAACTCTTTTCCTCATTCGGTTTCCAACACGATGGCTGCTGATAAAGTTCAAGTTCAGCAGACATTTTACGGCGTGCTCAAGGCGGACATGTTTTCCCCAACACGTGCCAACAAAGCGACAGCAGAAGGCTGAGCGCCATCAGCGCCGTGCGAGGAAACCGATCCCGCAAAAAACGTGTCGGGGAAGGAGAATGTGATTATGGAAACACCTGCCTTAATTCAGTCAGAGTGCACTTCTTTCTTGCAGTTAGTTGCATTTTCAACCAGAGAAGAGGAGGAAGGAGGTGATGATCTTATTTCTTGTCCTCATTCGATTTGGAGCCACCAAAGGCGCTCGCGTGGATTCCAGCCTGAGCGGCTTGACGTTAGCTAGCAAGTGTTAG